>NC_091763.1:88205871-88886786 GCF_029378745.1 Bos indicus | reverse complement strand
AAATTACCTAAGGATACTAGGTACTCTTAATTAACTAAAATAATGGCTTCCCAGTGCTATACAAAGAACCCTATGTTCACAAACATGAAGAGAAAGCTATATCCGCAAGTCTAGAATCTCTACCACCAACTAGTGGTCAGAGGAGTGGGTTTGGCAGGCAGGGATTTGAAAGCTGATCTTACATTATTAAGTCATGCTTCCAATTCGGAAGGAATAGACAAAGGGCAGGTCGGGAACCCAGAGTCTGCCTGTGCAGCCTTTCACAAGTTGGGTCTTACTCAAACCTGGCCATGAGCTCCCCTGGTAGCTGATTCCATATAATCAGAAGAGGGAATATGGGGGTTTCTAAACTGCCCAGGGACATCCACAACTATTCAATAAAAGTAAAAAAATAGGAAGAATAATGATAACTAATTTCATGGAGTGTTTCTCTATGTCAAGTAGTATTTTAAGTCCTTTTAAATAAATCACTTTCTTGAATCTTAACAACATCCTATTTTAATCCCAATTTAAAGATGAGGAAGCTGAAATAGAGCAGTTAAATAACTTTTTCAAGACATGCTGATTATAAACTGGAGAGCCATATTTCAAACCCAGGAAGTCTGGCTATAGAGCCTGGACTCTAAAAAGCATCATCTTTCTTTAACAAGTGTAAATCCTATAAGTGCTAACATTTTTAGAAGTAAAAATGCTGAAGCCTAGGGAAGAATTAAACAGAAAACATAGGATGTTTACAATGACCAACTGTGTAAAGCATTTATCATGGAAAATTTTAAAACTGGTTTTTGAGAAGAATGTTAAGAGCAGCGTTCGCAAACCCTGCCAAGAAAATTCTAAAAACTTAGAAATCAAAGAAGAGTTCTGCAGAGAAGAGTAAGTTTTAGCAGAACCAAAAAAGAGCTAAGACACTGATCTATCTTTAAGTGAACAAAGAATCTGCAGTCACAGACTAATGAGCCATGTTCCTTGCCTCCTTTCTCAGTGCTGAGGGGAGCTTCCTTCATTGCTGAGCTGGCTACAAAGTGCTACTCATTCAGGTTCCTGGGGGATGATCTGTCCTAGAGGATTAGAATGTGTAAAGACTGATCTCATTACTTACAGGAGTTTTGTTGGTCACAGGAAAGTTAAAAGGAGTTCTTTGTGCTAAACTGCTTCCATCCTGTCCAAATCTTTGTGACCCTATGGACTGTGGTCCGTCAGGCTCCTCTGCCCATGGGATTCTCCAGGCAAGAATACTGGAGTGGGTTGCCATGTCCTTCTCCAGGGAATCTTCCCAACCCAGGGATTGAGCCCAGGTCTCCCGCATTGTAGACAGACGTTTTACTGTCTGAGCCACCAGGGAAGGGAGCCGTTCCAAACTCTTATCTGTCTCTTGGACTGGCAGGTGGCTTTTTTACCACTAGCGCCACTTCAACAAAACAAAACCTGTTTTAAAATGAAGCTGAACAATTCCAAACTTGTGTTTTTCCCAGGTAAGCTGAGTTTGTGGTAATAATCCTGCACTGAAAAATACCACCACCATTTTCTCAAATTAGTTGACAACACAAATCTGGGAGGATACCATAAAAAGTTGTCAACCCTCATTGTGAGATGTCACAGTTAAGACCTTGTATAATGGACTGATTTGTGTCTCCCACCCAAATTCATGTTGACTCAATTGTGGAAGAAAACCTCTGCCTATATAAAAAAAAAAAAAAAAAAGACTATATGTTTTATAGTATCTTTAAATTTTGTCATTTTTTTTCACTCATCTGATACAAATTTGAAGCCTATTTTCTGTCAGGAACTGTGTAAAATCCTAGAAGATCATGGAAAGTGAAACTAAAATAATCACTGAGTCACTTAATAGTAATGAAAAAGCAGTCTGCAGTGTGTTAAGTATGTCCCTCTAAATTAAAATGCTTAACTCGGAGAAGGCAATGGCACCCCACTCCAGTACTCTTGCCTGGAAAATCCGATGGACAGAGGAGCCTGGTGGGCTGCAGTCCATGGGGTCGCTAAGAGTCAGACACGACAGTGACTTCACTTTCACTTTTCACTTTCATGCATTGGAGAAGGAATTGGCAACCCACTCCAGTGTTCTTGCTTGGAGAATCCCAGGGACGGAGGAGCCTGGTGGGCTGTCATCTATGGGGTCGCACAGAGTTGGACACGACTGAAGTGTCTTAGCATAGCATAACATAGGCCCTTAACTAGCTAGGTGGCCATGAACATGTAACTAAAGCTCTCTGTGCTTCAATACCTTGGTTTTTTTTAAATTAGAAATTAAGATCCACTTTCCAGTAGGATTTTCTTTTTAATGAAGCAAATAAAATAACATTTACGCAATATCTGGCCTAATAAATATTCAATAAATGTAATTTATTATTATCATTGTTATTTCTATAATAATATAGAGTCATTCTACCACTAGCAGAAATTCCTAAGTTAAACAACATAAAACTACCCCCATTTTTTCTTTAATCCCTCCTTATCTGTTTTAAAAATATTAAAGTGTTGAAAGAGACTGTAAGAGAGCAGCTCCCCTGAGTGGGTCTCCACCTTCTTCAAGGAAGCAACAGACTGCATTGTGAGAGGCGGAAAGACAAAGCAAGAACCAGTGCTTCCTCCTTCCCTTCAGCCCAAAGATGGGAGGCTTCCCCTGAACCACTTGGAAAGCTTGGAATCTGTTGCCTCCAAATTGGGAGAGTCTGTGATGCCTGGAATACACATGGTGTGTGGACCAGAAGAGGAAAAGGTAGAGAAGAGGGCTTCACACATTAACTATACTCCCACCAATGGTGGGGGCCAAAAATGAATGATTTTTATTGTAGACTAGATGTGGGCTCAAAGACAGAAAAAAACATGTACCTGCAGCCAGTTCAAACTCTTCTAAGATGACAACCTCTAGATGGGGAGTGACAGGGACTCCAACAGGGAGAAGACACACACACAGAATATGCCCCCAGAGACTGGCTGAGGGAGCAGTGACCCTCCAAATGGAAGGCCACTAAAAAAAGAACCAGGTCTAAACATCTCCTAGAGTCAGAGAGGAAGTTCATTCATTACCTATTTAGTCATCAGTCAAGCAAGAACATGACTGTCCGTCCTCTCTTCTCCCTTCCCTCCCCTTATCCATCCCTGGTATTCTCTAACACAACAAGAGGGGAAGATGAATAAAAAGACTGCTTGATGTCTCCCAGCCCCTTCCCACCTAAGGCTTCTGGTCAACCAACTGTAGATTACACAAGAAGCAGGAAAAGGGAGTGAAATAGGAACTCTGATCGAAGAGTGAAATATTAGTGCAAATCTTAGACAGAATACTAGATTTGTGACTTGATGGAGTATCTAGTGCTTTAAAGTAACCATAATTTTGTGCTTACATGTTTGTATCTTTACTAAGAATGAACATAAAGGTCACGGATCTGCTCAGTGTTCGTCCATGACAGAGAAAATCTCTTATGGGTGAGTACGTCGTAAAGGGGCAGTTGGAGACAAAAATAGCTTTTCTTTATGATTACAGCCCAATCTTATACCTTTTCAGTGCCTCATTTACACAGTTATCAAAAACCCTCTGCATGCTAGGAACTGTACTTAGAACTGTTTGCTATTGTTAGTCAACATTGAAGGATGTCTATGAGCCTGGTGCCCTGCTAAATTCTTTTCAAGGATAATCTTAATTGTTCCTCAGACAACTTTATGAAGGACATACCACTGTTTTATACTTTTGTTCAATTAGGGCAAAAAAAATACAGACATTATGTTAAATAATTTTTACAAGGTGACAGTAAATTAAGTGGTCAGTCAGGATTTTATTTCATTTCTAGAAGAGTCATTTATATATTTATTGTTTTCCAGGAGGGTCATTTTTCTATTTATTATTAAAGTTGTTTTACTCAGAAAGATTAGTGTTAACTTAGTGGGGGCCCACTAGCCTACACCTACATTTTAGTAATCATTTTCTAACAGTTTCCAATCGTGTGTCTAGGAATAGTCCCTTAAAACTTGATTCCATTCCATCAAGGAGCACAATGATCCAATAAGCAAATCTGAGTCCAGGTTGTAATAAACCCTCAGTGGATTTAGAAAAGATGGGGTTAAAATAGAATGTCAAGAGAATTCCAGTGCATCTAAGATAGAAGCAAATGAAAGAGTTTTCTCTCACCCACAGGGCATGTGCTGTGCACTCAGAGTTCAAACAAGCAGCTCAGATTTCATTTAGAAACAATTAGGACAGCCAAGTAAACATCTGCTAAATGGACATCACAGGATCTGTGACTTGTACATGCCATGTGAGTAAATGACTTTAAGTCAATATACAATCACTGTGTACTGGATATGATCACTGTATAAAGCAATCCTATAACACAAACGTAGAAAAACATTATTTCCAAGAAAGATACAGTTGGTTGAACTGGGATCTGATAGCAATTCCCTTTCATTAACATATAGCTCTCTAGCCCAAATGACAGACTATGCACATTTCATTGTATATTGAAATAGCAAGCTATACCTTCATCACAGGCCGGTTGTAGAAATTAATAATGAAAAAAGTGTTTGGATTATACAAATATGGTCTGCTTACATTTTCAGGCCTGAGAGAAAGTTCTTTTTACATAGCACCAAGAATGAAAGCCTACAGCAAGACTTAAACACTTAGTTTCAAGAATAAAGACTAGCTGAAGAATAATTCATGAATTCATAAATCATCCATTTCTATTGCAACTATTACATGGCCATCAATAAATTAGAGAAGTAATATGTTTGCTTCTGTGCTAAAACCATATTAAATTATTAAAACACTGTGTCTACCAGTTGGAGTATGATTTTTATTATTGTTTTCTGCTATAGATTTTCATTTAGCCTTTGGATAGCATCCATATTCACAAAGTGCTTCGCAGTCATTTAGTACTTTTCAGTGGCAGCACTCTAAGTGTACCTACAATATTGAATGAGAAATCTGGCCTTAAAGAAGACTTAGAAGAGCCAGGGAAGAGAATGGTTTTATTTTTTCTGTGCCCCCCAAAATCTGAAATCCATACCTTGTCTAGTTTAAAAACAAAACTCTGTTTTATTTAGGCAATACTTTTAAAATTATTTTTAAAGGTTTAAGTCAAAGAGTTTTAAATATATTTCAGTATCTTGAATATGAAACTGATGGTCTGGATTCTATGACTGGCAGTTTCTTGACTCATTTTCCCTGGTGTCACTTAATACGTGATGTCAATACATGTCATTTAATTACTCAATATTTTTAGTTACTCAATATGTTAGTTACTTAATACATGTTAGTTGTTCAGTCATGTCTGATTCTTTGCAACCCTATGAACTGTGGTCCACCAGTCTCCTCTGTCCATTCTCCAGGCAAGAATACTGGAGTGGGTAGACTTTCCCTTCTACAAGGGATTTTCATGACCCAAGAATTGAACCTGGGTCTCCTGCGTTTCAGGAAGATTCTTTACCATGTGAGCAACCAGGGAAGTTCCAATACATGATGTACATGCTTAATTCCTCTAGGACAAGTAGACAAAATAGACAGAAGCCCCCTTAGGAAACTGTCTTCGTGTATTTAATAATTCAGATGAAACTACTCTTGTTGCTGTACTGAAACACTAATGGAAATAGATGTGTCCACAATGTTCACTAGTGAGAAATAAGCTTACTTTGCTATAAGTCAAAGTTCATCACATCAAATGGCCAAGGAAGTTCAGTTCAGTCTCTCAGTCGTGTCCGACTCTTTGCAACCCCATGGACTGCAGCAGGCCAGGCCTCCCTGTCCATCACCAACTCCTGGAGCTTACTCAAACTCATGTTCATCGAGTCAGTGATGCCATCCAACCATCTCATCCTCTGTAGTTCCTTCTCCTCCTGCCTTCAGTCTTTCCCAGAATCAGGGTCTTTTCCAATGAGTCAGCTCTTTGCATCAGGTGGTCAAAGTATTGGAGTTTCAGATTCAGCATCAGTCCTTCCAAAGAATATTCAGGGCTGATTTCCTTCAGGATGGACTGGTTGGATCTCCTTGTAGTCCAAGGGACTCTCAAGAGTCTTCTTCAACACCACAGTTCAAAAGTATCAATTCTTCAGCACTCAGCTTTCTTTATAATCCAACTCTCACATCCATACATGATTATTGGAAAAACCATAGCTTTGACTAGATGGACCTTTGTTGGCAAAGTAATGTCTCTGCTTTTTAATATGCTGTTTAGGTTGGTCATAGCTTTTCTTCCAAGGAGCGAGCATCTTTTAATTTCCTGGCTGCAGTCACCATCTGCAGTGATTTTGGAGCCCAAAAAAATAAAGTCAGCCTCTGTTTCCACTCTTTCTCCATCTATTTGACATGAAGTGATAGGACCAGATGCCATGATCTTCATTTTCTGAATGTTGAATTTTAAGCCAGGTTTTTCACTCTCCTCTTTAAGTTTTATCAAGAGGCTCTCTAGTTTTTCTTCTCTTTCTGCCATAGAGTGAAATCATTTGCATATCTCAGGTTATTGATATTTCTCCCAGCAATCTTGATTTCAGCTTGTGCTTCATCCAGCCAACCAAATGAAAAACAAAAAGCAATCTTTTTTTGAACACTTTCAAAGCTAGATTTCTTTTGCTCAAGTTCTGAGTAGGCCTCAGATGGAGGAATGGAAGCTGACTTTAGATGCCCTTGAGGTCTTTGCAAACCCTTGACTAGGTGTATCATCTGGCAAGGTCTTCAGGATCATCTACTAGCCCAACTCCATTTCACATGTAAGGAATATGAAGTGCAGATACAGAGTTTCCTAATCCTTTTTTGGTCTCCTCTGGTGTATTGAAACAGTAAGGAATTCACAGTGAATATCTTCCTTGACCATTTGGAATATTATTTTGATTATTGAAATGAAGTGGTAAATTATTGAAATAAAGTTATTTATTCCTACTCATTAGAAAGTATTGGATTAATACAGGGTAGATTCACTTTTTTAAAAGTTAGACTAATTACACTTGCATTGCTGTTTGTAGGGCTTAGTATTATAGTCAGTTGAAACAATTATTTGCACTGTCCTTATTCAAAGATAATTAAATAATCTAAACACAGAATGAATTCAAGTCAGCACCTACCAAAAGTCCTAAGTGACTTTACATATATCACTCTCTAGTGCTACAAAGGATCAATGCACATTCTGACCATAAGAAAGTCCAAATCATTGTAACTATTGAAGAGTCAGTGTTATGAGTGATTTGCCATGGGCAGACGGGACAGCATAATAAACTTTATTTACTGTAATCCCGCCCCTGCCAGGAAAAGACTTGTTTCAGGTTTTGTTTTTTTTTTTTTTTTTGGCAAGATCACAAGGTTCTTTTTAAGTAAATGAATAAATATGAGCCACTAAATCTGATTTCACATCCTACATGAATGAATGCAGTAGCAAAAATGATGCATGACCCAGTTTTCTCTGATTTCTGCTTACAAAGCAGCATATAGTACCATCTATTAATTAAGATACACCATTTTAAAAATTAAATACTCAAAAAAATCATTATTGTCTCCTAGGTTTTGAATACTATCACTGAATATAGATTCATATGGCATAGTGCTAACATGTAAATATTAATGTTTTGTAAACACTTGATAGAATAAAATATGGCCATCTCCTTATCACAGACGTCAGTTCCTTAACACAGCATGGAACACAGAGGACATTGACCCATATTAGCATACCATAAGAATATGTAATAAAAATGTAGTATATGAGGCTCTTTATATCATTATTGAGTAATAAATTGTCAAGCTATGAGTCTGGGAAAGACACCGCTGATGTTTTACTCTGGTGAGAAATCAAATCAGGTTTTTATGTGATGTCATTCCACAGGGACATTTTCTAGAAGAAACATTTTCAGAAGATCTTTAAGACATTTAACACACATTTTTTTTTTTTTTCTGTTGCATAGGCAGCTGTCAGCCTGTGTATTCAAAAATGAAAACCAAAATCAGATAAAATTGGATCACAAGCCATTTCTGTAAAAAACAAATTGAACACTAGCTAATGGGCAAGTAAAAGGCAAAGCACAAATTTAAAAAAAAAAAAAAAACATAAAAATAATAGAGAAGGAAATGGCAACCCACTCTAGTAATTCTTGTTTGGAAATTCCATGGACAGAGAAACCTGGTGGGCAGCAGTTCATGAGTTCACAAAGAATCATGAACATGCACAAGCACACATGCCTTTAAAAGAAGAATAACAAATTTGAAGAACTTTAAAAAATAAAAGAAATGTGTACTTTATAAAAAAAGAAAAAAAAAGCCTCTATCAGCTTCAGGCCCAAACTCATCATACCTAATCAAGGGCCCCAGAAGAGAATACACTTAGCAAGTAAGCCAGGTACATGGTTATCAAGCGGCAAATGGGGAATTCAGAAATTGCTAGAAGGTATTAAGAGGAAATCTGGGTGACAGCACAGCCAGAGCCATGGAGGATCCAACTGAAATTAAGTGGATAGAGAAACAGACTCAGGTATGACACAGATCTAGAGAATCTATAAAAAGGAGAGAAAACCAAGTCTAGAACTCTGGAGCTTAAGCAAAGAGATTTTTATCGGTTCTATTCAGCCATGTCTATGTCAGGGAGAGATGCTGAAAAGGACTCCATACCTCCTAAAGCAATCTTTCCTCTTTAATTTCCCTTTACACCCAGACTGGACATGTAAACATGGAGAGAAAGCAAGACAACAGAAAGGGCATTTTGATGGAGTTGAACACAAGAGGAGATAGAGTTCTGAGAAGGTACACACAGGCCATAGAGTTAAAGGGGCTTAAATTCATGGACTTGAACATTCAAGAGCAAAGACATAAAAGTAGATGTGCCAGTTATTCCCTGACCCTCCAGTAAGTTCTTCTTTTGGAGTCACTTCTACCCGCAAAGCTTGAACTTTTGAGTCTGATTCTAGCCCAGGCCAATAGCATAGAGTGTGATTATAAAAGAACGAGGGAGGACTTTTTTAATAAGAGTGTCAGAGAGGATATGGACAAATGGTTTAGTCCTTCAGCCTGCAGATAATCTTTAGTTAGTTCTTCATGATTTGAATTTTTATAACTGACCAACAGCACTCAGTCAAAAATACCATATCATCAGCTTCGTTCAAAGTTGACAATCTGACTCTTTGTGACCCTATAGTCTGCAGCCCACCAGGCTCCTCTGTCCATGGGATTTTACAGGCAAAAATACTGGAGTGGGGTGCTATTTCCTTCTCCAAGCGATCTTTTCAACCCAGGGATCTTGTGTCTCCTTCACTACAGGCAGATTCTTTACCCACAGAGCCATCGGGTAAGTCCCAATTTGGATTTCTCAAATAAGTAGGAGATGTTTATTTTTCTGTTTATTTTGACTAATGATTTAAATCAGTTCTTTCTGACACCTCCATTTGTGTAGTTCAGTAATTAGGCAGTTATATCGTTCACAGCTATAATAAAGCAGAGTTGATCAAAACACATTTGCTTATTTCCTCAAGTCTAATAATAGTTACCAAAGAAATGAACAAGTGACTCAGACTTCCAGGCTGAGTGGCCCTCCTAACCCTCCTTCTGCCCTTCAGCCTGTCCTTACAGTCTCCGGCATACACACCAGAATCTATCTTTGGCACTCCTCAGACTCTTGTTTGTTGTTAAAGGGCAGATGAAGGAAAGAGAAAGAGGAAATAAATTGAGTAAAATAGGAAAGGGCAAGGGGTGGGGAGGGAGTGCACGGAGAGAAAGTAAAATTATTTCCCTTCTGTGTCTGGTACAGTCTTGGAAGGTGACTAATCCCAAAATTCTAAAAATGAAGCTCCAAAGAAGTTCAAAGCAAGGACCCAGACAAAGAATCACCATCTTGTCTGTCCCTGCCTGGTCCTACATCTTGTTCTGCCTGGCTGAGGCTTTTACGCCTAATTGTGCTGCCTTTCTCCATGCCTGATCTCCAAACTGCAACCCAGAGAGATGGATGACATGTTTAAGAGCACACAGCTGTTCAACATCTGTGCCAGAATTCAGACTGGTTTTTCACTATAGATTTTTTCCATGAAATCCATGGACCCTGGACTCAGTGTAGATTTCAGATGCAAGGCCAAAATCAGTTTCTCTCTTTGAAAACTAAAAGTAGGGACACAGATATTTCATGAACCAGTATGAAAGCTTGAACGAAAAGATCAGATGGACTTGCAAATTATGCATAAATAGCCAGTCTGTTTAAAAAAAAAAGAAAGAAAGAATGAATGAAGCCAATGTACATCAAAAATGAAGGACATGTATGTATAAGAGATAGAGACACAGTAACAGAGACAAGCAGGGACAGAGACAAAGAGACAGAAAGAAACGCATTTTTTCTTTCCAATTCCTGTGAGGACGAGCTGCACTTACTGAAATTGAATCTTATGAAGGCCTCTGTACTCTTAATCATCCCCATCAAATCCTCCTTGACATAAAATAGGGTTTAAAAAATAAACTGAGGCATATTATTGAGCAAAAATTGATTCAAAATGTGCAGCACCAACCTGGAAGTGCTTAGGGGAGAGACTTAGGAAGAGAAAGTATAGGAGAAAAGAAAGGAAATTATTGATTAGCTACGGTTTAAAGACTAGTTGTGGAGAAGGAAATGGCAATGTTATTTTGTGGGTATCATTTGCTATACTCTAAGTGAAAAGGGGGGCTTCCCTGGTGGCTAAGATGATAAAGAATCCTCTTGCAATGTGGGAGACCTGGGTTTGATCCCTGGGTCAGGAAGATCCCCTGGAGGAGGAAATGGCAATCCACTCTAGTATTCCTGCCGGGAGAAATTCCATGGACAGAGGAGTGTGGCAGGCTACAGTCCACGGGGTCACAATGAGTCAGATGCAAGACTGAGCATGCAAGCAAACTGAAAAAAATAAAATAAAATAAATAAAAATCTACTGTAGATTTTGCATTGGAAGTTTCTTTCCCCTTTACTTTTTTTCCTTGTAAGTGGTTATTTTAACCACTTGTATTACCTCCATATACAAGAAAAGATTTTGGGGATGGGAAAACACAGTGAAATTGTCTTTAACTGCAAGGAATTTGGTTTCACAAGTGACTGGTTATTATTCTAAAAGTAAAGGAAGCTTCTGAATAAAGGGATGTAAAAAAAAAGGGCCACATATAAACACATTTCCCAATGGCATTTTTATTACTTAAAAATAAATAGTATAGTCCAGACTACTTGTGTTAAAAGTCACAGTGTACTCTGTACTAGATAAACAGATGGGACTGAGTAGTGAGCTTCTCTCATATGGAAAACTATTAACATTAACTAAAGCATACTTTAATACTGGAATGTTATCTTCAATAGAATGTTAAAAGTTAGTGAGGTTACTCAGCTAACTCCCTTTTTAGGTCATCAGCCCTTCTTTTAAATACCTTTCTGACACTCAGTTGTATGAGCATGTGCATGCTCAATCATGTTGCACTCCTGTGACCCCATAGACTGTAGCCTGCCAGGATCCTCTATCCATGGAAATTTCCAGGGAAGAATACTGGAGCAGGTTGCTATTTCCTTCTCCAGTCAGTTGAGTGATTACATACAATAATAAGAGTTATGAAATAGCAATTTGTATTCTCATAAAAGATAGTCATAAAGGTACATGTTAAAAGATCATTAGGCATATAGATAACAAGAAAATAAATTCCCTTAAGTCAGTTCACCAGGTAGTTCAAGTACATTAAGGAACTCTTGAAAGAATCACAAATGTCACCAATGGAATTCCATATTGTGAAAAAATACTTACCATTATCTCAAGGCCAAAATAGATACGTGACATCTGTGGCCACTCTCCTTGAAAGAACACCCTTTCATTGTGTCTCTAATTTCACAATAGTATCTTCCATTGCTTCATTTGTGAATTAAATTTTAAATTATTTCACACTCTGAAATAATTGCAAACAGACCAGATGAGGCTGTCCAGATTGAAAGCCATCACAGTGCTATGCTTTGCCATTTTTGTCATTTATTTTTCTTATTGAAATATAGTTGACTTAATGCTTTGCCATTTTTTTTTTAATGTAGCTTTATCACCAAGTCACTAATACAGCACATTTACCAACCTAAGTTTCAAATCATGGCAAAGGAGACTTCATCTATTCAAAGTAGAAAGTTAAGCAGTCAATCACAGAAAGATTGGGTTTGAGAGAAGCTTTAAAATCAAAGTCTATCCTGTCATTAAAAAATATAGATATTTTTCTTTGGGGTTCTTTACCAAGTTACCTGACTATAACCAAAAATTGGGGGAACCCCCTGTTAGTCAGGAACCTCACTAAAATGCTACCTGTGACATGGTCTTTAAAATAATATTATACTAAATTAAAGACCATCCTTCTTAGCCCACAGAGTGAGCTTTAAGAGGCTCAGAAATTCCCGGTTCATTTAAGAATGATGTATATTCCTTTAATTAAGGTGAAACATACCTGTCTACTCAGAATTAGAGATGGGATCCTAACACAGTGATTTAAGATGTAAATGAATAATAATGCCTTGGAGTCATGGGAAGGAGAAATATTATGAGAGTTCCTAAAAGACTGGATAAAATATTCTCTGGGGGAAAGAGAAAATTGTGTGGACAAGTAGTCTGAGAAACTTAAAAGGACGTTAAAACATCTCCCAGAATAATCCCGACTTAATAAGGTTCTTATGGTTCTTTAGAAATAAGTGGCTTGGAAGAAATCCAAAATAGTCTTACTTTAAAGTATATTGTACTTCATAGCAAGCTTCAAATGCATTAGCCTAGCTCACGTTTCTCTCCTGTAATCTTCCAGCAGATGTATCCAAGGATATATTTAGCTTTTATAAAAATCTTACATCTTGTTCTGTATGTCTCAGAGAAAAGATATCATTCATACCTTTTGTGTGAAGACAAAACATAAAAATTACTCGACACTGAAGATGAAACACTGTTTACAAAATCTTTTGCTGCTAGAGTTACTAACATTGAATAATCCTGTGGTGAAATGACAGTGATATACTTACAAAATGCACATTCACACACCATCATTGACTATTATTATTAAAATTAGAATGGCCACATGACTTAGTGCTTCAGAGAGTGTCTTGTTAATTCCAATTCTTTTGCTAAAAGAACATATTTTCTCTGATAAATAAAATATATTTCCCTGTTGAGTTCCAAAAGTGATTTCTAGTCTGATTACCTCAGAATACGTAGACTCAATGAGTAATAGAATTGGGGTGGTTTTGTAATGGAAAAATAAAAGGCTAGATGATGGAAAATGATGCAGCAAATAAAAGACATTTCGTTTTAAAGATATTCAAGAAAATACAGAAGTTGCCTTTCTGATGAGAGGAAACTGGGAATGTGGGGGTGTATGAGAGGAGATAACTTATTGCTTTTACTTTAAGGCTTAACTCTGTGCATGAACTTTTATAATAAAATCAAAGTCCCCAAAATGTACCAAGAAATATTTCTGAACATTAACAATAACGCAGTACTATTTCATATAACTCATTTGGAATTCAGTAGCATCCAATGGGATTTCCTTTGACTTTTTTTTTTTTTTAAGTTGGACTTATAGTTTCTGCATGAGGGCTTCCCTGGTGGCTCAGCAGTAAAGAATTTGCCTGCCAACGTAGGAGATGCGAGTTCAATCCCTGGGTTGGGAAGATGCCCTGGAGGAGGGCACGGCAACCCACTCCGGTATTCTTGCCTGCGAAATCCCATGGGCAGGAGATTTAATAGGTCTGATACAGATGATTGCTGCTTTAAGTCACTAAGGTTGGGGGTGATTTGTTATGTAATTCTATAGTGACACTCCCTGGTAGCTCAGCTGGTAAAGAATCTGCCTGGAATGTAGGAGACTCTGGTTCGATTCCTGGGTTGGGAAGAACCTCTGGAGAAGGGATAGGCTACACACTCCAGTATTCTGACCTAGAGAATTTCATAAACTGTGTAGTTCATGGGGTCACAAAGAGTCGGACACAACTGAGCGACTTTAGATCACTTTTCACTTTCACTTTCTATAATAACATATTTGGTGACACTAGCTTTTATATCGGAGAAGGCAATGGCACCTCGCTCCAGTACTCTTGCCTGGAAAATCCGATGGACGGAGGAGCCTGGTAGGCTGCAGTCCATGGGGTCGCTGAGAGTGGGGCACGACTGAGCAACTTCACTTTCACTTTTCACTTTCATGCATGGGAGAAGGAAATGGCAACCCACTCCAGTGTTCTTGCCTGGAGAATCCCAGGGACGGGGGAGCCTGGTGGGCTGCCATCTATCGGGTCACACAGAGTCGGACACGACTGAAGTGACTTAGCAGCAGCAGCAGCAACTTTTATATAGTATATAGGGACACTAGCTTTTCAACACATAGACTGAAGAAGAAAAATCATATGCTCATTCCAGTAAACGAAGGAAAAATATTTGATTAAATTCAACATCAATTCATGAAAAAAGAAACTCATAGCAATTAAGAATAAGAGAATTTCCTTATTTAAAAATAAACGGTCCCCCAACCTCCCAAAAAGAACTGCGGCAAATATCATACTTAATGCAAATGTTAATAGCATTTTTTTCTAAGATAAGAAATGAGACAAGGATATCTTTCTCATTTGTTTTCAAATTGTAGTGAGGAAAAGGATATAAAATGAAGGAGAAAAAATTAAAATAAAACTGTTATCATTTACACACACATATATACACAAATGGGGGTTTTCCAAGTGGTGCTGCTGCTGCTGCTTCTGCTAAGTCGCTTCAGTCGTGTCCGACTCTGTGCGACCCCATAGACGGCAGCCCACCAGGCTTCCCCGTCCCTGGGATTCTCCAGGCAAGAACACTGGAGTGGGTTGCCATTTCCTTCGCCAATGCATGAAAGTGAAAAGTGAAAGTAAAGTCGCTCAGTCGTGTCCGACTCTAGCGACGCCATGGACTGCAGCCTACCAGGCTTCTCCATCCATGGGATTTTCCAGGCAAAAGTACTGGAGTGGGGTGCCATTGCCTCCTCCGCCAAATGGTGCTAGTGGTAAAGAACCTGCCTGCCAATTCAGGAGGCATGAGACACAGGGTGCCTGGGTGGGGAAGATGCCCTGGACTCGGGCATGCCAACCCCCTCCAGTGTTCCTGCCTGGAGAATCCCATGGACAGAGTAGCCTGGCAGGCTACAGTCCATGGGGTCACAAATAGTCAGACACGACTGAAGTGACTTAACACACAAGCACATATACACATATAATTATTACAATTAAAAATTATTTAAAAATAATTGTTTATAGTAGCCACAAAGAAAATATATAATTTTGCAATAAAAAATCAAATAACTTCAGGATTTATTGGTTGAACAAACAGTATACTCTGAGAGTATTTATCATTAATAATGATGCTTATTCATGGAAAGGCCTTATATAAGAACTAAGACACTTCTTGGGTTTGGTTTCTTTAATAACTGGAATCTATTCAGTGCATGCTTGAATTAACAGGGTTTCTGTTTTGTTTTGTTTGGGGTCTGGATTTTTAAATGATTAGTTCAGACCTCTTCTAGGTATAACAGATTTCTTGGACACGAAACATCAGATAGAAAATCATGAAACTGTTCACTCAATTTCCTCACCCCATACTCACTGTAAATAGTTTTGAATCTGTCATTATTTATCATTCTCAGCACTCAAAAATCAATGGTAGGGTTCCCAGTTCAAGATGGTGACATACAAGTATCATGAACTCATGTCCTCTCACAGACTCATCATATCGACAGCTGCATATGAACCATATTCTCCTGAAAAAAAAAAAAACCCTAAAAACTGTCTGAGTCACTCCCACACATCTGCAGAGGAGAGAAGCCTGTGGAAGCAGGTAGAAGATGCTGGGCCACCGACTCACCAGACACTCCATACCCGGGAGGGAACGTGAAACCCAGAACGTCTCCTTAAAGGATTTGAACTCCACATCAGGTACCTCCAAATTCTAAGACCTGTCCCTGAGAGATGAGCTCCCCAAACATCTAGCTTTAAAAACCAGCAGAGGTAACGGCCACGAGACCCACCAGATTATAAAGACCTGAGAAACCACTCTGAAAGGGCTTGGGCGCTTGGGCTTACCTGCTGCAGGGTCCAGGGAGGAAGCAGCAAGTCCAGTGACAGGGGTACTTTGTGGGAGAGGTTCATTGACTAGTCTTGGCTCCTCAGCCTGATGGGCAGCCGTCTGACCTGGAAAACGTTTGGTGGCCTGTATTCTCCCTGGGATGAAAACTGCAGGGGGCCATTTTTTTTTTGCTCTTTTTTTCTTCCCTGGTGGGCATCACCCTCACCTCCCCCTCTGCCTTGCTGCAGCTTGCGGCTTCTCCCAGACAGAAGCCATGTGCTCTTCTGGTTTCCTGGTTTTTGCAGCTGGGACCGAGGGGATACCTCTGACTCTCTGGCTCTGGTAGCCCTTAGGATTTGAATTGGGGGCCCCACAAGACTGTGTATATTTGCATATTTTCAAAGTTGCTGCCTGAGGGGTCTGGCTTCCAGTCTGCCTGAATCTCGGTGCTGCCTAGATTCCTCAATTTGGGACATCCATGTCCCAATTGAAGAAAAACCTTCAATTACTAGGAACCACTACAAATAAAATAGGCTGCTTGGACAATCACAAAGGCTTGAGAGACAACTAAGAGCCAGGGCAGGGTTCAAGGAAGAGGCTCATCTTCTACAGCAGTTCCTTCCTTCAAGACTGGGAAGGGGGCTGTTAATCTAATACACAGACACCAACATGGAGTCATGCAAAATGAAGAAATTGAAGACGATGCTCCAAACAAAAGATACAACCTCAAAAAAGCAGCATCATGTTCAGACTCATCATGAAAAAAGGACTTGTCAAATAAAATGTGCATAATTGCTCTTCCTTCTTCTAAAAAATAGTTTTATCATGGTCTTATTGGGTTTATTTATAAATTTTTTAACATGGCTCCATCTCTGTGTCTTCAAGTGTTTCTGGGTCATCTAAAATCCTTATAAATGTGAGACATGCTGTAAAGACAGGGATGAGCAGAGAACTAGATGTTGAGACAGAGGGAGAAAGAGAGATTGAATGATTCTAGTTTACTGCTCATCCATTTCTGGGACTGATGGTGATCTAGGTGATCAGTATATGCTGAGACCCATAAAATGGAAGATACCGCAGTGGCCTGGCCCATGTCACAAACTGAAACTTAATTCAGCCTGTGTTTATGGGAAACACCTCGCTGCCAATGAAACCCAACCACACCAGTCACTACCTTCCAGCTCCCTAACTCAGCTTACACTAGAAAATAGGACCCCTTAGCCTTTTAAGAAAACCCCTGACCTCCTGACCAGTTGTGCCCTGTTTTTTCATTGCCTCTTTATTTCTTAGGCATTTTTAAATTTTATTTTATTTTTAATTGGAAGATAATTACTTTACAATATTGCAATAGTTTCTGCCATGCCTCAACATGAATCAGCCATAGGTATACATGTGTCCCCTCCCTCTTAAACCTCCTTGCCACCTCCCTCCCCATCCTGCCCCTCTAGGTTGTCACAGAGCACTGGTTTTGGATTCTCCGTGTCATATAGCAAATTCCCACTAGCCATATATTTTACGTATGGTAATGTACAAGTTTCAATGTTACTGTCTCAAATCATCCCACCTTCTCCTTCCTCCACTGGATCGAAAAGTCTGTTCTTTATATTTGTATTTCCATTAGCATTGCCTCTTTTAACTCTCTATAAAACTCCATTTTGCCTAAAATCCCTCGGGAAGAATGCTTTTCTGTGTTTGGGGGAACTGTACTTCCCTCCAATCCGTGGATTGCTTTCCCTGAATAAAGGACATCCAACTCTTTACTAAATTGCTTCATTTTTGTTGTTTGACAATAACAAATGAGGTTATGCTTTTACTTCCTCCGTTCTGTTCTGGTAACTAGAATGCAAGAGCTCTTCAAAGATAGAAAATGTGCCTTTTCCTTAGCAACTATCTTGTACAGCATTTAATAAAATGCTTATTATTGAATATTTAGATTTCTACCTACCTGTCAATCAGTCCATCGTTTTCACTCCTTTATTTTGGGTTGTTTTCTGCTTAGGAACTGATCTTCAGAATTTTATTTCTAATAGGTTGTCATCAGGAAGAAGCGAATGACCATCTTCAATGTTGGTCCTCTACTCCTTCAACAATTGTCTTTTAAGAAGAAGCTTTTCAAAGATTGAAGAATAGCATTTCCAGGTGCTCTTATATTTCAAGGAAATTTTAATTGTATGGTCTTTTAAAGTGTTCTGGCAGGAGCTAGCCTAAAATGATTAGTGATTCAATGCTTAGTTTCTTATCCAAAGGCATCTTCCCCATGAACTTAGGTGGCTAAGGAAAGAAGAGTTGACCCACTTCTGAACACCAAAAGTATGTATTTGTGTTTGTAGCATCCAGGAATTGTTGAGAGGGTGAGTAAGATCAATAACAAATTTTATAGTTATGGTCATTTGTAGGCACAAACAGCACTTGCCTGTGATCAGTTTTGGTCTAAGTTTGTATTCTTTATTTCCATTCCAGAAGAGACTGACCATTCTCAAAAGGCAACAGAGATGAAATGTTGGTTGTGCTGGTGATGAACCCTGTATTTAAGCTTCCAGTAGGTACAGACATAAATCAATGCAAAGTTCTCATTAATTACACAGAAATGAGAATATGGGAAACAAATGGCTTTCTGAAAGGCATGTTAAATTAAATTATATGATTTTAGCACCATCTGTACAGCTGAAGAGCTCTCCTCTCTACCTCCAGCCCTCAGAAAAGAAACCTGTGGATTTTAAAGGCTAAGAAAATAATAATAAAAAGGGCATTCAAAAGGGGCAGCAGAGATTATATGTTTCCAATTATCTTCCTCATTATTAAGGACTGTTCCTTTCATATTATTGTACATCAGCTTTTAGTGCACTGAGTTGAAAAGCAGTTTCACCTTGCTCTGGGAAAATAAGAATCTGAATCCCCAGTTGGAGAAAAGGAAATGTGTACCAGCTATCATTATTTAAGCATACGTCTAGTTTTGGATCTGTTTAAAAATGTGAATAGCAGGAAAGCATAAAAGAAACTATTCTTTATGCTGGTCTGAAACTAGGAAGAGATGAATCCCACTGGAGAGAGCCTGTTTCTATTTGGTTTTAAACCCAGTTTTCAGATGAAAGCGCCTTGGTGAGGTGGAGCAAGGCCTTGCTTTGTTAAGCAAATGGTCGGCTTACCTCCAAAGCTTCAACCAGCAGGCCTTGTTCTTTCTATTCTGTTCTGAACCAGTTTCAAGAGCAAAAGGATGTTTGTTGTTTCAGGACTGGATGCTGTGAAGGACCTTTGGAAACTAAATAGTCTCTAATACATGCTCTTGCATGCCAATGTCTCTAAAACTCATCTGGCTTTCACAGATAATTTAAAGTTTCATGTCCTAAAATAGTTGGGTATGTTTATCTCTTGCTATAGCACATTTTAAGGAAGCAAAGTAACTAGCTTAACATTTTAAGAACTTAAAAATTATGTGAAAATATAAAATAAATTGAAAATAGGACTCTAGATATAAAAAGAATAACTTTCCTTTTTTCTCTACTTTAGAAATGAAGACAGCATAAAAGGAAAACGATTGAGGTCAGTGAGAATGAGGGAGGGTGGAAAGTGCGGAAGAAATTGGCAAAATCCATATAATGGGGTTGTACTTACATGAAAGAAAGAAATATTAAGCTATGCAATAAAAAAAATCTTGAAACATTTCCACATTATTTCTCTTTACCTTCCTCCTGCATATCAGAACTTATACACTAGAGTTTCATGTGAATATGAGTAATTTAATCAGGACAAGACCACTGGGAAACGAAGGCCAAGTGTTTTCTAAAGCCTGTCATCATAAACCAGAATGTACAAATTAACCAAATTTCTATTCAAAATAACCTCAACAACCATTTTATGTATTTATTTTCCCATTCTAAACTCTAATGTTTTCAGCAATTTAATTCACTAGTGCATTGACAATGAATCTCTCTTTAACCAAAATTTAGCCAGACTCCTCTGAGCCTTTCCCAGACTCCAGTGATGATCTGCTAAGCTTGGATTTAGCAAAGAATCCCACTAAACCAGTTTATAAAGAATCCCCACCCTTGATATCTAATCAAGTTCCTCTCCTCTCTCACCCTTGACACCTAATAAAGTTACTTTCCACCCGCTTCTTCAGCTTACCCAATGACTATACATTCCGAACTGTAATTATTATTGTATTTAGAATTGACTTCAATCTCTCTCCCCTATTGCAATAATCTTGAGTAAAATCTTTCTTGCCGTTTTAACATGTGTACAGTACTTTTTATTTTCTTGCTCTAGTGTGTAATGTTAGATTGTAAAAGCCACCAGTCTCAATCTTGCTTCTCAGAAATTTGAGTTCTTAACATTGTGATATTTTATCTTTATTTTAAAATTATGTCTTCACTGCATTTATATCCTTACTAGACAATAATTTCTCATCGTGTCTCCTTCTCTTTTCAACAGAATGGACTAAGGGAAAGGAGAGATGCTGGATGACTTCCAAGGTGAGTAAGATGTTGGAAGAACAAAGAGTTTGAGATTCAACCTGAAAAACAAATAAATGAGAAGGAGGGATGAGGACTAGAAAGAAAGAGGCAATATTATTTATCATTTTAGAAGTGATCCACAAACCTGACATGATTTTGCACTTCCTCTTCTATTAAGAAGTCTTCTGGGTCAGACTCTTCAGAATTGGGTAAAAGTAACTAAAACACCAATTCCTTCTCAAAATGTCCTAATCACAGTGACCAATCTCCCTAACATCCTCCAGAGTTTCTGCCTTCCCCACAGCTTAAAATCTCTCCTGCCTTTTGTTTCAGCGGAGTTGATTCAATAGACCCCATTTGTAATGTGTTCACTCGACTCTGGGGTGGGGGGTTTTGTTTGTTCGTTTGTTTGTTTTTGGCTATGCTGTGAGGCATGTGGGATCTTAGTTCCCAGATCAGGGATCTAACTCATGCTTCAGGCAGTGGAAGCATGGAGTCTTAACCACCGGAGCACCAGGGAAATCCCTGCAATAGTTTTGAATAGTCTTCCTCGCCACTTTTAACAGCATCTAATGTATTTTTTTTTTTTTTAATACTGTGAATATCTCAGTTGCAGTTTCTTAGGCCAGAATGAATTAAACTCTATTTTGGCTCTTAGCTCCTGGCTCCTTCATCAGCCCTCACAATCCCAGGATTATAGATTTGCTGACCTAGAGACAACATTAAGTGAGATATCAGTTCTCAGAGAAATGCATTGGTTTTGAAATAAAGATCTGGAGTGGCTTGTAACTGACCTTGTATCACCTCTACCTCAAAAGGTTCAGCTGGGGATCTTTCATATTTGGAACCTGGGATCTTCTACCTTCTGCCTTGCAGCTCCTTAGTTTTTCTAGAGCCTGTGGCTTTGTGTGGGCTGATAGAGCAGTACTGAGGCTCTCCCTTTAAACTGGTTATATAATTAGAGGCTGTCCAAGTGAAGAGGCTCAGAATGGAATGTTGTTGTTCAGTCACTGAGTCATGTCCAACTTTTTGCGACCCCATGAACTGGAGTGGGCCAGACTTCCCTGTCCTTCACCAACTCCCAGAGTTTGTTCAAACTCATGTGCATTGAGTTGATGATGCCATCCAACCATCTCATCCTCTGTTGCCCCCTTTGCCTCCTGATTCCAATATCTCCCAGCATCAGAGTCTTCTTTAATGAGTCAGCTCTTTGTATCAGGTGAACAAAGAATTGGAGCTTCAGCTTCAGCATCAGTCCTTCCAATGACTATCAGAGTTGATTTCCTTTGGGATTGACTGGTTTGAATTCCTTGCAGTACAAGGGACTCTCAAGAGTCTTCTCCAGCACTGCAGTTTGAAAGCACCAATTCTTTGGCACTCAGCCTTCTTTATGGTCCAACTCTCACGTTCATACATGACTACTAGAAAAACCATAACTTGGACTATATGGGCCTTTGTTGGCAAAGTAATGTCTTTGCTTTTTAATATGCTGTCTAGATTTGTCATAGCTTTTCTTCCAAGGAGCAAATGTCTTTTAATTTCATGGCTATAGTCACTGTCCACAGTGATTTTGGAGCACAAGAAAATAAAGTCTGTCAGTGATTCCATTGTTTCCCCATCTGTTTGCCATGAAGTGATGAGTGATTGAACATGCATGCTCAATGCCATAAGTTGATGCCATCTGTTTACAAGATAAATTGTCTGTCTGTACCTATATCAGTATTGTCTTATATGATACAAAAACACTGTAGATGTTATATGTATCATTAACATTAGACATCAAAATAAAAAGATAATGTGAAAAAGAAATTCATATGTATTTACAGGTACCATATTTATTGAAAAACATCTGTATATAAGTGGACCCACACAATTCAAACCCACATTGTTCCAAGGTTAACTGTACTTCTGTAATTACAGGAAGAAGCTGAATAAAGAAGGTGCTGTTGGTTACCAGTTATAGTGCACTGTATCTGCAAAGAAGTCTGTGTTGTAGAAGTTAAGACAGAGGTTATAAATTCTAGTTATAGGCAAAGCCATTCAGAACAACTTTATACCTGATAATCCAAAAAATTCCCACATAGTTGCATATTATGGCTTCCAAATATCATGACAGATGCAAATGAAAATCCTGTGTTTGATAGGTTTTTTAAAAGATGTTCTCTCAGCAAACGTACCTATGTTTTCTTTTTTTGGTAAGCAGTTCATAGTGACCAAGTAATTGCACCAATTTGGCAATCTACTATTAAAATCAACAACTTTGACACTTGTCTAAGGTTGAAAACAATATTTGTCAGTGCTAAATTGGCTTATTTTAACTGCAATTTATTTATTTCTTTTGTATTAGAACCATTTGAACAACTATATTCAATTGAAAATACTCTTGGAAACAACCTAAGTAGAATTGTTCAAACCATAATTTAAATGTTCTATAAAACATTATGTTCTGCCTTAAAGAAAACCCCTTTTTTCCAAAATTTACCAAGCCTCTCAATTGTTTTTTTTTGAGCACATATGTATCTTTTTTTTCTTAACTTGTTAACTGAATGTGTTTCAAAAATTCACTTTTTTAGTTTTTTATTTGAAGATAAGTACTTGAAACTACCGTGTTATACCTTCTGTATCATTTAGAATTGAGAATATTTTTAAATTGAACCTTCTTAAACTTTAGCAAAAGTTAGCAAATTTTAAAAAGGAACATATTAAAGAAAATTTTCATGTCATACAGCACATTTAATTGATATTTTATTAATTATTTTTAACTTCTAATTTTTCAATTTGAAATAGTCTGATACTTATCCAAAAATAGTTGCAAAAATAGTACATCTACAATATGCATTTCATCCATTTTCTCAGGTTGACTTCCTATATGGGGCTTCCCAGGTGGCACAGTTAGTAAAGAATCTGCCTGCCAATGCAGGATACACAAGAGATGCAGGTTCTGTCCCAGAGTTGGGAAGATTCCGTGGAGTAGAAAATGGCAACCCGCTCCAGTATTCTTGCCTGGAAAATTATGGACACAGCAGCTTTGTGAGTTACAGTCCATGGGGTCGCAAAGAGCCGGATACGACTGAGCATGTAGACACATAGCACGCAACATCTTATGGAAGCATTCTTGAAGCATTCTTGATTCTTCAATCAAGCATTCTTGGTTGAAATCAGTAGTATGCTTTTCTCCATTTATTTTTAATCTGTGTGTGTAATTGTATTTAAAGTGAGTATCTTGTAGACAGCATATAGTTGGTCTTGTTTTTTATTTCCTCCCACACTCTCTTTTAATTGGTGCATCTAGAGCACAATGTTTAAAGTTATTATTGATTTAGTTAGATTAACATCTACTGTATTCCTTACTGTTCTGTTTGTTGCTCTTGTTCTTTGCTCCTATTTTTGTCTTTCATTCTTTTTCTGCCTTTTGTGGCTTAACTGAGCTTTTATATCATTCAATTTTCTCATCTTTCTTTTCATATCAGTTATATTTTATTTTTTACTTTAGTAGTTATCTTAGAGTTTACACTGTACATTTGTGATTAATCAAAGTCCACTTTGAATAACATTGTGCCACTTCATGGGCAATATGAATGCCTTATAACAATTAAGTAATCCTAATTTTTCTCTTTCATCCCTTGTTTCATTGTTGTCATTTATCTCACTTTTATATATGAATACATTGCTCTTGCTTCTTCAGTTGCGTCCAACTCTGCAAGCCCTTGGGCTGGAGCTTGCCAGCTACTCTGCCCATGGGATTTCCCAGGCAAGAATACTGAAGTAGATTGCCATTTCTTCCTACAGATTATCTTCCTGACCCAGGGATAGAACCTGCATCTCTTATGTCTCTGGCATTGGTAGGCAGATTCCTTACCACTAGGGCTACCCGGGAAGCCCACATAAGTGGAGATATATATATATATATATATATATATATATATATATACACACACACACATAAGTAGATATATATGTATATATATGTGTACATAATTGAATAAAGCATTGCTTATTATTTTGAATAAACTTTTACTTGCTGGATCAATAAGAATAAAAAAATGCAAAGTTTATATTTGACCCTCAATTATCCTTCTTTGATATTCTTTTCTTTACAGAGATCCAAGTGTTTTAACTATTTCATTTTACTTCTCTTTAAAGATCTTCTTCTTTTCTTTTTAACAAAAAGTACAGTTATTAAGTTTTTTTGGTCACAATTTATTGCAAGGCATGTCTATTAGCAACAAATGCCCCCCCCCCAATTTTTGTTTGTCCAAGAAGTCTTTACTTTTTCTTCACTTTTGAAGGATAATTTTGCACTATAAGAATTTTATGTTGGTGAATTTTTTTTCTATAAATATTCTAATATTTCACTGTACCCTCTTCTTGTGTTCATAGTTTCTAAGAAGTCAGATACTACTCTTATCTTTGTTTCTCTATACAGAAGGTGTTTTTCCCTCTGACTTCTCTAAATATTTTTTGTTTTATATTTGATTTTCTCTAGGTTGAATGTGATAACCTAGTGGTAGTTTAAAATATATATATATATATACATACATGTATATATATATAAATATATATTGCCTGTGCAGAGTCTTCTCTGCTGTGCAGGCGTTTCTCTAGTTTCAGCGAGCAGGGGCTACTCTTCTTTGCAGCGCTCAGGCTTCTCATTGCAGTGACTTCTCTTGTGGAGCACGGGCTCTACGACGAGCAGGCTTCAGTAGTTGTGCACTTAGACTCAGCGTTGCAACTCCCAGGCTCTAGAGCACAGGCTCAGTAGTTGTGGCACATGGGCTTAGCTGTTCCGAGGCAAATGGGATTTTCCCAAATTAGGGACCGAACTCAGTTCAGTCAGTTCAGTTCTGTCACTCAGTCCTGCCGGACTCTGCGACCCCATGGACTGCAGAACACCAGGCTTCCCTGTCCATCACCAATTCCAGGAGTTTATTCAAACTCATGTCCATTGAGTCGGTGATGCCATCCAACCATCTCATCCTCTGTTGTACCCTTCTCCTAATTCCTTCAATGTTTCCCAGCATCAGGGTCTTTTCCAATGAGTCAGTTCTTCGAATCAGCTGGCCAAAGTATTGCAGTTTCAGCTTCAGCACCAATCCTTCCAATGAATATTCAGGTCTGATTTCCTTTAGGATGGACTGGTTGGATCTCCTTGCAGTCCAAGAGACTCTCAAGAGTCTTCTGCAATACCACAGTTCAAAAGCATAAATTCTTCGGTGCTCAGCTTTCTTCATAGTCCAACTCTCATATCCATACGTGACTACTGGAAAAACCATAGCCTTGACTAGACGAACCTTTGTTGGCAAAGTAATGTCTCAGTTTTATAATATGCTGTCTAGGTTTGTCACAGCTTTTCTTCCAAGGAGCAAGCGTCTTTTAATTTCCTGGCTGCAGTCACCATCTGTAGTGATTTTGGAGCCCCCAAAAATAAAGTCTTTCACTATTTCCATTGTTTCCCAATCTATTTGCCATGAAGTGATGAGACCAGATGCCATGAGCTTAGTTTTCTGAATGTTGAGTTTTAAGCCAACTTTTTCACTCTCTTCTTTCACTCTCAGCAAGAGGCTCTTGAGTTCTTCACTTGCTGCCATAAGAGTGGTGTCATCTGCATATCTGAGGTTATTGATATTTCTCCCAGCAATCTTGATTCCTGCATTAGCAGGAGGATTCTTTTCCATTGAGCCACCATGGAAGCCCCTAGGTGTAGTTTTTTTTTTTTTTTTTTTTGCACTTATCTTGATTGGCGTTTCAGATGGTGACTGCAGCCATGAAATTAAAAGATGCTTACTCTTTGGAAGAAAAGTTATGACCAACCTAGATAGCATATTGAAAAGCAGAGACATTACTTTGCCAACAAAGGTCCGTCTAGTCAAGGCTATGGTTTTTCCAGTGGTCATGTATGGATGTGAGAGTTGGACTGTGAAGAAGGCTGAGCGCCAAAGAATTGATGCTTTTGAACTGTGGTGATGGAGAAGACTCTTGAGAGTCCCTTGGACTGCAAGGAGTTCCAACCAGTCAATCCTAAAGGAAATCAGTCCTGAACACTCATTGGAAGGACTCATGCTGAAGCTGAAACTCCAGTACTTTGGCCACCTCATGTGAAGAGTTGACTCATTGGAAAAGACTCTGATGCTGGGAAGGATTGGGGGCAGGAGGAGAAGGGGACGACAGAGGATGAGGTGGCTGGATGGCATCTCCGACTTGATGGACGTGGGTTTGGGTGAACTCTGGGAGATGGTGATGGACAGGGAGGCTTGGCGTGCTGTGATTCATGTGGTTGCAAAGAATTGGACACGACTGAGTGACTGAACTGAACTGAACTGAACCTCCTGCTCCTGGATCTTTGGTTTGATGTCTGACATTAATATGGAGAAATTGTCATTTTGTTTCTTTTTTTTTTCTGTTACTTTTTCGGTCTTTTCTTGCTGATATTCCCATTACATGAACATTGCATTTTGGGTGGTTGTCCCACAGCTGGTAAAGAATCTGCCTGCATTGCTGGAGACCTGGGTTCGGTCCCTGAGTTGGGAAGATCTCCTGGAGAAGGGAAAAGCTACCCACTCCAGTATTCTGCCCTGGAGAATTCTATGGACTTTTTTTATAGTGTATGGGGTCACAAAGAGTCACACATGGCTGAGTGACTTTCACTTTTTTTCACTTTTTCCTATGGAGTTAGCTTCAAGCTCAGATAGTTTTTATTCAGTCATGTCCAATCTACTAATAAGCTTGTCACAGATATTTTTATAAAATCTCTCTCACATGTTAGCCTTTGTTTTGTTTTGGTTTGGTTCTTTCTTAAGATTTCCATTTCTCTGCTTACATTGCCCATCTTTTCTTATATGCTGTCTACTTTATTCACGAGAATCCTTAGCATATTAGTCATAGTTGTTTTAATTCTCCATCTAATAATTCTAACATGCCTTCCAAGACTGATTCTGATGCTTGCTCTGTCTCTCCAAATTATATATTTTTTTTGCCTTTGGTATGCTTTGTAATTTTTTTTGGAGATGGACATAATACATCAGATAAAAACAACTGCCATAAATAAGTTTCTAGGAATGAGACGGTAAAATGTGCAGGTAGGAGAAGCATCCTATAATTAGGTCTCAGTCTTTCTGTAAGCCTGTGCCTCTGGACTGTGAACTTCACAAGTGTTTCTCAGGATTTCTTTCTCCTCCCTTAGGTGGTAGCAGACAACTAGAGTATGCTATTGTTCAGTGCCTCAGTCACATCCGACTGCTTGCAATCCCGTGGACTGTAGCTTGCCAAGCTTCCCTGTCCTTCACTATCTCCCAGGGTTTGCTCAAACTCATATCCACTGAGTCAGTGATGCTCTCCCGCCATCTCATCCTCTGCTGCCTCCTTGTCAGCTCTGATAATACCACGGTGGCACAAGTGGTAAAGAATCTGCCTGCCAATGCAGGAGACGCACAAGATGCAGGTTTGATCCTCTATCCCCTGGAGTAGGAAATGGCACCCCACTCCAGTATTCTTGCGTGCAAAATTCCAGGGACAACAGAGCCTAGTGGGTTACAGTCCATGGAGCCGCAGAGAGTCAGACATGGCTGAACAACTGAACAGAACACAACAATACCACAGTAGGCTCTGGTTAACTAGTTTCCCTTGAGGGCAGGCCTTATTAAGAAAACCAAATCTCTCGTGAGTGTCTGTTCAGGAAGGATCAAGTCCTTGTACTCACCAGACTGTCTCTCCAATGCTGGAAGCAGCGGTTTGCCTCATGTCCTCGCATCTAAGGATTCAAAGAGTTGTTGATTTTTCAGTCTGTTTAGCTTTCTACTCTTAGGACAAAGTGGCAACTTCCAAGTTCCTTACTTGCAAAACCCTCAACTATCTTTTGATTTGTTAATGGTTTTCTTTGCATGGAAATAACTTTATTTTTATGTAGTCAAATCTATCAATTTACTTATTGTCTCCAAATTTTGAATATAGTTTACAGCCTTTCCCTGCAATGAAGTTAAAGAGGAATCTACCTATGTTTTTCTCTATTACTTGTATGGATTTTTGTTTTGTTTTTGCATTTATATCTCTGTTCCATTTATTCTTCTATTCTTTTTTTACTGAAGTATAGTTGATTTACAGTGTTGTGTTAACTACTGCTGTACAGCAAAGGCATTCATTTATATATATACACATATTCTTTTTTTATATTCTTTTCTGTTATGGATTATCACAGGATATTGAATATAGGTCTCTGAACTATACAGTAGGGCCTTGTTTATCCATTCTATATATAAAAGCTTGCATCTGCTAACCTCAACCTCCCACTCGATCCCTCCCCCATTTATTCTTATGTATAATTTGTTTAGATTATTATAGGAGTTTATTCTTGTGTATAGTACGAGGTAGGTATCTAATTTTATTTTTTCTCAAAATTGTTACCCAGTTGTCTCAGCACCATTTACTATAAAGTTCATTTTTCCTATGGTGATTTGAAATACTCTTTTATATTATACTAAATTTCCATATGTGCTGTGTCTATTTGGGGATTTTTATCCCCCCGTTCTATTGCTCTAGCCTGTTTGCCTATTCATGAGCCAGTATCACACTGATTTAATTATAGTGACTTCATGGTGTGTTTTGATATCTAGTAAGGTTAGCTCATCTCACAGTTTTACCTTTTCAGTGTTTTTCTGGCTATTCTTAAATTTTTATATGAAATTTTAATCAGTTTGTCTCCATTAAAAATGTTTACTGGTATTTTTATTGAATTACATTAAAATTTTAAATTAACTTAGGGAGAACTGACAACTTTATGATGTTGACTAATCCTGCCTGAGAACAGGGAATTTTTTTTTCTTAATTGTCCAAGTCAACTTCTGTGTCTTTCAGGAAAAATTCATTCATACATATGAAGCCATTTAGGTGTATATTCATTTAACAAATCAAAGGCTGCAACAGTTCTTATTCACAAGCCCAGTCCAGTTCCCTCATGGATGTATCCTGATGAGATCCAGGGCCCAAAAGAAATCCGTGGATGAGTTTCAAGACCATAACGAGTCCCTGAAATTATATACAAAACTTCGTGTGTGGGTATATGTGTATGAATATGTGTATAACATAAATTTGATTTTTATTTTATCTTGTTTTCTCTGAGAGATTGGTATATTTTCCTCTGCAGTCTCATTCAGGTAAGAACTTTCTAGAGTGTGAGATTCTCCAGGAATAGGAATTCTGTATGTTTACAAGAAAGAAACATGCATAGCATGACTCTTTTTCTTTTTTTTTAATGCTTCCAAATCCAATGAACCAAGCAGCAAATAGTTTGTCTCCACCCAGAATTAAGCCAAGTAATCTGATAGAAGGGCATATAAGAATGATTCTATTACTCAAAAAACTTGCAGATTTATTTGCAACAAAACAGTAAAATCAGGTAGATAACCATAAAAGTCACATGCAACCTAATTCAACAAAAAGTTCAATAACAAAGAGACACGTGGATATCAGAACACTCTGTCTGCATAGAAATGCCTTACACTTAGTCTTTTCCATCTAGAAAAGAGAGAGAAGAGATTCCAGATAACATGATATAGCTTGTGTTATTTCTTGTTCCTAACATTTCCCACTTTAATTTCCTTCCTGACAATAATAACAGCATGGAAGGTTTAGAATGGAAGGCGAAGGAAATGTATATTTTTTTCCTAAACAGGGCAATTTTTTTCATTTAAAATTAGATTATATTTTCCAAAAGCAAGACAACTTGAGTTTGCCCATATTCCCGCCACCTGACCCTCTCTTCTGTATTTTCCCCCAGATTTCTGCATCGTGTATTTTACCCTCTCTTTCTTCTTTTATGTTCTCATTTTTCCATTTGCATCTTTTTCCCCTCCAAAATTATGCCTACACCTTTCATCAGTATTAAGAACATTGTTTATCCTCATTGAAGGTTTTTAGTTTTAAGAGTCTTTCTGATTATCTAAATCAGTGATTCTTAATCTTGTCTGTGCAACAGAATTGCCTGGAGCACTTTTACCAAGTACTGAGAGCTGTGTCCCACCTTCAGAGACTCTGTTTAGTTGGTCTGAGTGGATGGGCCCCAGCCATTGCTATAAATTAAAATACTCCCCAGTGAGCCTAGTATGCAACCATTGGTTGAAGATAGTGACCCAGAACTACTATCCATCAACAAACTGTAACCTGATGTAGGGTCCAGCTGCTTGCAGCTCAAAAGCCAATAAAGAGGCAAGTTGATGGGAAGGAAAGCTTGCTTTATTTTCAATGCCAGCAACTGGGGGAGGGGGTTGGACTCTTGTCCAAAGTCCAACTTACCCCATTGACAACCAGTGGGCAAGAGCTTTTATAGGTAAAGGGAGGGGGCGACGTGTATTAACAGAAACAGCACAGTCAACTCTGAAATTGGTCATGTGGCAGTTTGCTCAGTGTCATCTTAATTGTTTTAAGTACAGTTAATCTTCAGTTCCAGGGTCAGTGTGTTCCCATTTCCTTGAGTCCAGTTCTCAGAACTGCGGAAGCTTATGTCATGACCGTCTGGTCATCGTGTAGTTAACTTCCACCTGGTGGAGGTTTTATTATACAAGATAACTCAAAGGATATGCCTCAGAATAGTATCTATAGCCCGTGAGGAGGAAATAAAGGTCCTTGACTTTGCTTATGAAACTATTATTATCTGGTCTTCTTGGACTGTTTTCCTTTGTTTCTGTATTTTCTCACTTCTCTTATTAAACTTATTATTTGGCTAAAGTTTTTCTACAGACAAAAGATAAGCTGAGGATGTGGGAAACAAGGACCCATCGGGTCCTGCTTGGTTTCAAAACTAGTTCTGTGCAAGGACCAGTAGGTTGACTTTTCAGAAGGTTACTCTCTTAACCTATGTCTTTCCCCAGTTGAACTTGCAATTATTTTTCCCCCTTACTCTGTAGTTTTGTTTGGCAGCCACAGAATTTTAGAACTGTGGTACTCATAGGTATTATCTAGCTCAATTTCATTCCTTGCTGCTGCTGCTAAGTCGCTTCAGTTGTGTCCGACTCTATGCGACCCCATAGATGGCAGCCCACCAGGCTCCCCTGTCCCTGGGATTCTCCAGGCAAGAACACTGGAGTGGGTTGCCATTTCCTTCTCCAATGCATGAAAGTGAAAAGTGAAAGTGAAGTCGCTCAGTCATGTCCGATTCTTAGCGACCCCATGGACTGTAGCCCACCAGGCTCCTCCGTCCATGGGATTTTCCAGGCAAGAGTACTGGAGTGGGGTGCTATTGCCTTCTCCATTCATTCCTTAGAAAAGTAATCTAAAGACCAGAGAGAGAGAGACCTTACCCATAATCACACATCTTAAATGTGGAGTGCCAGGACTCCACTGTGTAATTGCCTTTGAAATAAAGTTTTTCCTCCTCGTGATTCCACATAACCCTAGATGCATGTGTGGGTATTAGTTCTCTCTCCCCAAATCTCTCTTCTCTTCTACTAATACTTTCCAGCTTGTATGTTTCCCACCCTATAATACTAAGGTTATGACTTTATGTTTATTGGAATTTTAGAATCAAAAGTGTCAAAATATATGCTTCCTCATCTCAAATTCTCTCCTATCATAAATTTTGTTCCTTCTAACAATTTCATGCCAAGCTCTACCTTCAGCTGTAAAATAAGGACACAAAATCATTAGATAAAGTCTTGTTAGCCGAGAGGACTATCTAAAGATGACAAGACATGAAACATCATATTGCTTTGAATTAATTATCTGTATAAGGAAATTGTGAGATTTTTCTCAACATATAAGCCTAAAAGCAAAAAATATACTATGAGCGCCATCTCCTGGACAGATCATGCCAACCCGTGGGCATGCCATCACCCACTGCCACATGGAGTAATTTTTTGTTTGTTTTTTAGTTCATTCATTTATTGGTATTTGGTAATATTAATAGACTTAAAAGGGCTTCCACAGTGGTTCAGTAGTAAAGAATCCACCAGCCAATGCAGGAGACGTGAGTTCAATCCCTGGGTGTGGAAGATTCCCTGGAGAAGGAAATGGCAGTCCACTCCGGTATTCTTGCCTGGGAAATCCCATGGACAGAGGAGCTTTGTGGGCTACAGTCCACTGGATAGAAAAAGTGACATGACTTAGCGACTCATAAACAGCAACGAATGGTAGCTTCCAAAACATACAAAGTGTGTGAATTGGAGAAATATGACTTGGAAAGGAAGGTATGGAACAAGGAGAAGTAAAACATTGATAAGCAGAGTTCCCACAAAGAACTTCACATTTTAGCTAAGAGTTTGGAAGGGTTAAATGATGGGTTTATTTTATTAAGTGCTAAGTTCAAGTTGCCTGTAGGACATCCATGACGCGCTGTCAAGTATGTGTCTGGGGTGTTTAAGGCTCATTAGATATATTTGAAAGTAGTCAGCATGTAGTTCAGAGAAGGCAATGGCACCCTACTCCAGTACTCTTGCCTGGAAAATCCCATGAGCGGAGGAGCCTGGTGGGCTGAAGTCCATGGGGTCGCTAAGAGTCGGGCACGACTGAGCGACTTCACTTCCACTTTGCACCTTCATGCATTGGAGAAGGAAATGGTAACCCACTAAGTATTCTTGCCTGGAGAATCCCAGGGACAGAGAAGCCTAGTGGGCTGCCGTCTATGGGGTCGCACAGAGTCAGACACGACTAAAGCGACTTACAGCAGCAGCAGCAGCATGTGGTTGCACTGGGCTGTATGGAATTTCCCAGAAAAAGTGTGGAGAGGGAGGATAAAATAGGATCCAGCAGAGAACCCTGGGCAATACTGATATTTAAGGGATGGTCAGATAAAGGTAAGCAGTGTAATGAGTATGGCTTTTGGAGCCATGGTACCTGCTTTGCATCCCAGTGCTTGTACTTATTTAAGGTAGCATTTAAGTTACACTAAAAAGATACTTTTAAATTGGTTTTGTGTATAACTTTATTGTATTAAATGAACTTGGAATATTTTTATTCGAATATAATTTCTTTAAAATGTTATTCTAGTTCTGCTGTACCAAAACATGAATCAACCCTATGTATATAGATATGTATATCCCCACCCTCTTGAACCTCCCTCACACGCCCCCCATCCCACCCCTCTACGTCATCCCAGAGCACCAAACTGAGCTCCCTGTGCTATATGAGGCAACTTCCCACAAGCTGTCTGTTTTACTCAAGGTAGTGTATATTCTCAATGCTACTCTCAATTCATCCCACTCTCTTTCCCCTCTGTGTCCACAAGTCTGTTCTCTCTATCCGTGTGTCTATTTCTGCTCATGCAAATAGCTTCATTTGTATCATCTTTCCACTTTTGACATCTAAAACTCTAATCTCTGACCTGGGAAGAGTCTAAACTAGAAGTGTATCAAAATAATTGTAACATTTTTATCTCTAAAGATGGATGTCAGCTGGACTAACTGGCTCCCTGTCCTTCTCCAACTGTCTTTCAGGCTGTAAAATTCTGGATCAGGAAAAGAGCAGTACCTTAGCACTTCTTCCCTTCCACATTTTCCAAAAGTCCTTCCTGGTCACATTCTTAGCTATAATACATGTGGAGAGGGAACAGGCAAAGAATTATTATGATTTTTCTGGCTATATCTTGTTTTCTTAGAACTATTGAGAATACTTTTTGCTCCTTTAAAATATCTTAGTGTCAGTCTCTCAGTCATATCCGATTCTTTGCGACCCCATGGACTGTAGCCCAGCAGGTTTCTCTGTTCATGGAATTTTCCAGGCAAGAATAAAATATCTTGGGTGGCTATAAATGTTGCTTGTTTCGGATAAAAATCCCATTTCAGTTATTTTCCATTGTGAGTCAGATGAACTTTTTCACTGAAATGGTCACATTGCCTCATTGAATTTCAAGTCACTTGCCATTTCTTTTTCTTAATTCCACAGAGAAAAGAGGACTGACTCCTAAAACTCTGCCCTACTCTCACTCACACTCCCTTGGCAGAACTCAATTTCAGTTACAATCCTCATGCATCCCTTCTATTCAGGAATATAGTCAAAAGAAATACCTTCTATAGATTCAAGAAACTTGGTTAAATGATTCCATAACTCTTTACAAATAGTTCCTTTTGCATTTTCCCTATCAAAGCTCTGTAAGAATTTTTAACCAGGTTTAGATAATGAGGTTATAAAGTTTCTTAATCTACTAAAATTTTCTATGTCTCTGAATATTTTAATCTATTAGAAAAAATATGTCATGTCTTTCCATCTGTGCCAGTAGCAAAACCAGCTGCTGGTGTTTCTTCTAGTCTAGGAAACTGCAGCATTTTCCTCTAGCATCGTCCATATGTTCACTTCATGTAGAATTCTTTGTCTATTTCAGATCTCTTTTGATTCCATTTCACACTTTAATGATTTATTTCATCTCTAAGGTAATATTTAGTGTTTTTTCTGAATTTTCCTTTTCAATTCAAGGATAATTTTAATGTGGGATCATATCATATGAATAGCCAGGGAATTGCATATAAGTTCTTGACATCAGTAATATTTATTTAATAAAACCAAACAGAATAAACAACTTAATAACCAAAAGATAGGAAAAAGATATTATTCCACTGATTTTTCTATCAATACTTTAGTGAAAACAAGAGTCGTAAGACTAAAAGAAAGTATCATAAACAGTAAAAATGGCTTAGCAAAGTTCTTTTTTTAAACAAGAATACTGAGTTTACATAGAATTTATATTTGCTAATAGTACTGTGGATATGCATTTTCTAATTATCAAACATAGAGGTTTTAAAGTTGTGTAGTATGTTTCTGAAAAAAAAATTATAAATCATGTTTAAAGTCCTCAGATCATTCTCCATCAGTTAAGAGGTAGCTGCAAGTCAAATTGATACAGAGGTACTAGTCAACTTGGAAATACAATATCAGAAGTTGAAAGTGAATTCGATTAATCTTCAGAAAACAACAGTGTACCCACTGTTGTTTCCTCAGTTCTACCTAGGGATTTGAGGAATGTCCTCACTACATACAGAATATGGTATCAGAACTAGCGGATCTTAGAATCATAGGATACTGCCAGTAGAACAGAGTGATCTGACTCTATTATTTTATAACTGAGGAAGTGGAGGCCTTATCCAAAATAGTGGCTTATTTGAAATCACACAGCTGGTTAACGCAGAGCCCAGATTCAGCCACAATTCCTGGCTCTCAGATAAGTTTCTCTCCCATTCTTCTGGTACAGCCCCATACGCCAGTTCCCAGCAGCTGGAACTCCACTGATGAAGGGACCCAGCCTTTAGTGTAACTGTGCCTGAGCAAAATCAGTCTTGTTTGTCCTTTCTTTCTCTCCCAGACCCTTATCTAAGATTTCCCCTGCTGTGGTCCTTAGTCCTTCCTCACTGAAGCTCATTAATCCTTTTATTTTTCTTTAAATCTTTATTAGAGTATAGTTACTTTACAGTGTGTTAGTTTCTGTTGTACAGCCACATGAATGAGTTATAAGGACATATATATCCCCTCTTTTTTTAGATTTCCTTCCCATTTAGGTCACCACAGAGCATAGAGTTGAGTTCCCAGTGCTGGATACAGTAGGTTCTCATTGTGAGTGCTAAGTCACTTCAGTGGTGTCTGACTCTATGCGACTCTTTGGACTGTAGTCTGCCAGGTTCCTGTGTCCATGGGATTCTCCAGGCAAGAATACTGCAGTCGGTTGCCGTTTCCTTCTCCAAGACTCTCATTAGTTGTCTAGTTTATGCATAGTATCAACAGTGTATATATGTCAATCCCAATCTCCCAATTCATTTTACACCCACTTTTCCCTCTTGATGTGTCCATACATCTGTTCTCTATGTCTGTCATCTCTGTGGAATACATTGGTATAGATGGTTTTATTTACAAAGCACAAATACAATCATCAGTCCTTTACCTATCTCCCAAGTTGTCCAAAGTGGTCACACCAAGTGTGATCCATTAACCAGGTCAATGTGTTCAGGAAGAGACCTAAAAAAAATTAGTTCCCACATGCATATGACTTGAGCGCTGGCTGTCATAGATGAATCCCCAGCCTGTGATCATGGAGCCCAGTGGCAAGCAACTGGCATGAAGTTCAACTTGAAAAAATCCTAAAAAACATTTAGAGAATCCTTTTATTTATTTTTTTTCCATTTAGTTTGAAAATAATTGAATTGACTTCAGTGGTCAAAATGTATATTCTTATGATTTAGATCATATGACCTGCTTTACTAAATAGAAAAATATTTATAAGAAAATAACATTGATTTTCAACAACAAATTATCAGTGCCCCAGATAGAGCATATCTGATTAATACAGCTTTCTAATCTTTCATCCAGAAATTAAATCACTAACCACATCTTGAGGTCAGGCAGCCCCAGAGATATAAGTTACTTATTGTAATTAATCTACTGAGGATTTTATTTTTTAACTTTACAATATTGTATTGGTTTTGCCATATATCAACATGAATCCACCACAGGTATACACGTGTTCCCCATCCTGAACCCTCCTCCCTCCTCCCTCCCCATACCATCCCTCTGGGTCGTCCCAGTGCACCAGCCCCAAGCATCCAGTATCGTATCGTGCATCGAACCAGGACTGGCGACTTGTTTCATATATGATATTATACATGTTTCAATGCCATTCTCCCAAATCATCCCACCCTCTCCCTCTCCCACAGAGTCCAAAAGACTGTTCTATACATCAGTGTCTCTTTTGCTGTCTCGTATACAGGGTTATTGTTACCATCTTTCTAAACTCTATATATATGCGTTAGTATACTGTATTGGTGTTTTTCTTTCTGGCTTACTTCACTCTGTATAATAGGCTCCAGTTTCATCCACCTCATTAGAACTGATTCAAATGTATTCTTTTTAATGGCTGAGTAATACTGAGGATTTTAGAATCAGGAATCTCAAACCAGATATATGGGAAAGCAGCCTTGTGGCAGCTGGGTGGGTGGCATATATTTATTGTATGTGAGAAGAGCTAGAGTCTTCCTGAGATTGCACATATTCATATATGCACCTTGGTGGTATTTCATATTCTCTAAACACATGCACACACAGACATGAGTTGAGGCAAAACTGGGCTTTCATGAAAAGGCTGTGAACCTTGTGAAAGGGTTTCAGCTTTAACACTCAATGAATCCATCTAACAAGATACACTTGTTCCTTCATTTTGTTTATTTTCTCAGTAATGTTTAATGGACATAAGTTGTGACAAAATACACACACACATACACGAGCAACAAATTCATCCAATAACAGAAAAACAAAAGAAGGACAGAAAGTCAATGGACATTGTACAGTTTCATTTGGCATGTTACAAAAAGTCCTTGTCCCAGCCAGGTGACCGTATGCCTATAATGTGGCAGAGCTGAGCTGTTCTCTCAATAGGGCCCCAGCTACCGCCCTCTAATTTGGATTAATAATTCATTGTATTCTCTGAAAAAGTTGCAAAATATGCCTAGCCAGCTGAACTACATATTAGATATATAGAATAGAATCACTCATCCCAAGTCACACACAGTTTTCAATATTACCTTTGCAAAATAAGCCTTTACCATAATCTGTCATAGTAATACCCATCCGTTTAATGAGAGTGTATAAAGAATGTACCAAAAGCGACTTGGCTATTGGCTCTATGACAAAGAAAGGGAGAGAAGAGAGGAAATGAGGATGATAGAAAGGAAACTAATCTGTGCTAGAAGTCTGCCACGTGCCAAGCATGCTGGGAGCATACAGTCCTTGTGGCAACCTTGTAAACCTGAAATAGTGTTCCTATTGGAGAGCTGAGGAGATGAAGATTCATTGTTTGTTGCTATTTAGTCGCTAAGAGGTGTCCAACTCTTTTGTGACCCCATGGGCTGTAGCCCATCAGGCTCCTCTGTGCATGAGATTTCTCAGGCAAGAATACTGGAGTAGGTTACCATTGCCTACTCCAGGGGCTCCTCCAGACCCAGGGATTGAACCTGTGTCTCCTGTATTGGCAGGCGGATTCTCTACCACTAAGCCACTAGGAAATCCCTATTAAGATTTAGGATAGGTAAGCTAAGTAAGTTGCCAGTTTTTATTCATCTAGTTGGGTGGACTCCAAATTCTTCATGAAAATAACCAGGTGAATGGGCAAAGAAATATACTTGAAAAGAAAAGAAAAGAAAAGAAACAAAACTAGAGAATTGCTCCTAGGCAACCCATGAGCAGACATTTGATTTCTGGCACAAATTGAGTGTACAAGCACTAAGGACATTTCAAGTAGTAATAATATTCAAATAGTGTTAGTAAGAATTAGGCAGAATGCTTCACGGAGATGAGGCTTGACATGGCTCCAAAGCTTCTCAAGTTTTTAAATAATGAATGGCTCTATATTTAAATGCTGACCTAATTCTCGAAGCTGAGGAGATGCAGATGGATGTGAAACTTAAAAATACTTGAGTTTGAACAAGAAAAGATCCAGGCTGGCCAGAGTAAAAGGTTGAACATAACATCTTACTTCTGTATGAGGAGAGAGGAAGGAAGTGGAGAAGACAGCTTCTTCCTCTTCTAGCAGAAACCTATCCAGCTGCTTGATAGATCACATTTGCAACAAGATATAACTTTTACTTCTTCCCTGTGTGACAATTAAAATTCATTCATGTAGATGTATCAGCTAGTGCACTTCAAAAAGTCACTAGTACTAAGAGTAGGACTGTACTCTTGTCAAACTTTTCATGGCTCTTAATATCCATTCTCCTTTGTAAAATAAATTCTAGAGTTACTGATGCTTTTTAAAAAGACTGGCTATCATGAAGTTCTCAAAGGAGACTCATGAAACATGCAAAACACAAGTCATTTTTACTCTGACCTCTTACTGAAATCATTTCACTTTCAGCATCACAGATTTGCATTGATTTGGACAGAGGCTTCAGTCCATGGGGTCACAAAGAGTCAGAAATGACTGCCACTAAGCACAGCACAACACTTCCTGGTAGAGAGATGGTCAGATGAACAGTGAAGACTCTTTCGGCATCATGACATTTCCTTTCTTCCCCTTGTCTATGGAAACAGTGGTGAAAGTGCTTGGGAAAGAGAACGCCTTGAGTTTTCACATCTTCAGTTTTCACGTCCATCATGGCTGGGGAATGGGAGGGGCAGCTGGAGTAGGTGATGGAGTAGATGATTTTTTTCCACATGGGACATTCTGTGGTTCTATAGAACAAGCAAGATAAAGACTTAAAAATATTAGCAAGCAGGCAGTCAGTGGTAACAGTAGGGAGCAATTTCTGTGCCAGAATTTGTGACAAGGATTTGGACTTAGAGTAAGGGAGGGTCAAGCTGAGATGAAATGCATTGAGCAAGTGGAGACAGAGTCAAAGCATTTATCATTTTTAAGAAGTTTATTGTCTTATTTTTGTCTGTCCTAGGTCTTCATTGCCACGCGGGCTATTCTCTAGTTGAGGTGAGCGGGAGCTACTCTCGAGTTGTGGTGTGTAGTCTTTGCATTGTGCTGGCTTCTCTTGTTGTGGAGCACAATTTCTAGGCACACGGGCTTCAGTTGTTGTGGCTCCCTGGCTTTAGAGCACAGGCTCAATAGTTGTGATGCACGAGTTTTAGTTGCTCTGTGGCACGTGGATCTTCCCAAATCAGGAATCAAACCCGTATCTCCTGCATTGGCAAGTGGATTCTCCACCACTGAGTCACGAGAGGGGCTCTAGACATTTATCTTTCAAATATCTTGGCCCTGAGGACAAGGAGAGAATGAAGATAGATGGATGACAACATCCTTTTAGGGGGATCAGGGAGGTAGGTCACTTGCTTGCATTTAATAATAGGAGAAACTTAGCACATTTAAATGGTGATGAGAAAGACCTTCTTTCTAGAGAGAGACAAGCAGAAAGTGTTAAAAAAAAAAAAATGAGGACTCTGAAGAGGTACAGGTGGATAGTTTCCAAAGCATTTAAGTACAACAATTCACCTTGGAGAGAAGAAAGTGATAAAACAGTTCAGGAAAATTATTAAGTCCCCTAAGGAGGAAGGAAGGGAAAAAAAGAGGTTGAAACAGTAACTCCACAAGAAAAGGAAACTTTATGGAACTTCGACAATTCTGTTTTCTTTTCATATCAAGATCAACTCTCCACACATTTAGGCACCAGAAGAGATCTGAATATCTGTGTCACATCTGAATAAATGCATAGAATTAGGTGGAATCAAAATATGTTTATATCTGAATATAGTGCAGGAGATCTTTGTTTAAATTTCTTCTTTATCTCAAAGTAATGCCCTCATGAATAACAAGGTCAGGAATAGATTCTAAAATTGATCATTAAATCTCTTTCCTCTGTATTATAATCACTTCCTTCTTAGATTTTCTTTTATTTAAAGAAACTACAGAAAGAATATTCTTTAAAGGAAAGAATACTGGACTAGTAATTCAAACACACGGGTATTTTTAGCTGCTGTTTATGAGCAAATCAATATAGCAAATTAGGCCTCAGTTTTCTCATCTATAAGAGGAGAGGGTGGACTTAGAGAATTATATAAAGATCTTTTCATGTTTAAGAATTCTCTGGCTCTAAATCAGGGAACATTTTCCAAACAGTGAATAATCTGATTTTAACCAAGAAAATAAATAGAGGAAATATTTCTCTTGAGTTTTCACCTAGAAATTAGTGCATAAACACACACACACACACACCCCCCCTCCCCAGAGATGAGGCTCCTTTTTGGACTAATATTAATATTTTACATGAAGTTCTTTTCTCCTAATGTTCAGTTTTCTGTCTGAAGTCCTAGTCATATACCATTAACATCACTTTGGTTCTTAATATACTTAAGGCATCAATCTAACTGTGTTTTCATCTATTAAAAAGATTGAGCTTGAACTTCCTTGGTGCACAGTGGATAAGAATCTGCCAGTCAATATAGGAGACACTGATCCCATCCCTGGTTCAGGAAGATTCCACATCCTGTGGAGCAGCTAAGCCCGAGCACCACAACTACTGAGCCCAAGCTCTAGGGCCCATGAGCTGTAACTACTGAGCCCACGTGGGAAAACTGCTGCAGCCCATGCACCTAGAGCCTGTGCTGTGCAACAAGAAGGCCACTACATAAGAAGCCTGAGCACTGCAACAAAGAGTAGTACCTGCTTGCTGCAACTAGAGAAAGCCCAGAGGCAGCAACGAAGACCCAGTACAACCAAAAAAATAAAGAAAACAATTATTTTAATATTTTTTAAAAAGATGGAACTTAATGTAAAATTTTTATTTTTTGTGCCTGCTTCACTCCTACAGTATACTCAAAATCCATCTAAATATTCAGAGGAATAGAAGTATGCTTACTGATAAACTTGGCAGTATTATTGGTCTTATTTTTCAAAATCCTGATTTTTAAAAGGTTCAGAATATAGAAAATCAGAATTTGGTAAACTATGGTTTACATGATTTTTAATTCAAATGAGAATCCATTTATTTTTCTTCTACATCAGTTCAATTCAGTTCAGTCGCTCAGTCATGTCCGACTCTTTGCAATCCCATGAATCGCAGCACGCCAGGCCTCCCTGTCCATCACCAACTCCCGGAGTTCACTGAGACTCATGTCCATAGAGTCAGTGATGCCATCCAGCCATCTCATCCTCTGTCGTCCCCTTCTCCTCCTGCTCACAATCCCTCCCAGCATCAGAGTCTTTTCCAATGAGTCAGCTCTTTGCATGAGGTGGCCAAAGTACTGGAGTTTCAGCTTTAGCATCATTCCCTCCAAAGAACACCCAGGACTGATCTTCTTTAGAATGGACTGGTTGGATCTCCTTGTAGTCCAAGGAACTCTCAAGAGTCTTCTCCAACACCACAGTTCAAAAGCATCAGTTCTTTGGCGTTCAGCTTTCTTCACAGTCCAACTCTCACATCCATACATGACTACTGGAAGGAAATGATATTTGCCTCTGTGATTGTCTTAGGTAAAATTCTTTAGTGCAAAGAAGTGAAATCCCCTCAAATTAGGTCAAGTCAATGGGGTATTGTTAAAAGGATACAACAGAGATCTCACAGAAATAACGTCAGAAATTTCAACCAGAAAAAAGTAAATGCAGGTCCCAGAAATGGACCTACCCTCAATGTCTGTAGCACATGGCATAAGAGTACAGGGGCTACTTACCTACCACATGACTAAATATTTAAAAGGGATAAGTCAAGAAACCAAATTGCAAAATACCATAGATAAATAAATTTATCATTGTACATATCTAGGTATTCTGCTGATAAGCAGATTTTGGATGACTAATAAAATAAAGGTATATAGAAGCTATAAATAATATATTCCACAAGATTAATTATTACTCTTATTTCAGCAAAATTGCTGATTATATTGTTATAATCAAATGTTCACTTAATTTGTGTTTTATCAATGGTAATACTAAATTAAACAACCACTCTTGAGTTATGGAGCTTCCCTGGTGGCTCAGATGGTAAAGAATCTGCCTGCAATACAGAGACCTTGGTTTGATCCCTGGGTAGGGAAGATCACTTGGAGAAGGAAGTGGCTACCCACTTTAGTATTCTTGCCTGGAAAATCTCTTGGACAGAGACTTTTCTCATGAGTTTGTGATCTGTGGAGCCCAGGTGCTTTAAAGGGTTCATGGCAGGAGTCCTTCTTGCTTGGATGAGTGTCAACCCTGCAGATAAAGACCGGAAAATCTGGAAGCACAGGACTCAATTTCTCAAGGAGCCACATGGTCTTGGTGCTGCTTCTCTGCATGTTTGCTGTATTTTCTTGCTTCTTTCTGGAAAAAAAAAAAATGGCTTTCTGTGTCTTATATATTTTCTCTGTTAATCACTCAGTCATGTCTGATTCTTTGCAACCCCACAGACTGTAACCTGCCAGGCTCCTCTGGTCATGGAATTCTCCAGGCAAGAATAGTGGAGTGGGTAGTCATTCCAGGGGATCTTCCCAACCCAGGGCTCAAACTTGGGTCTCCCGCATTGCAGGCAGATTCTTTACTGTCTGAGCCATCAGGGTCTCTACGACCCCCCCAAAATTTCAACTACCATGTTGCTTTGGTGTGCAATGGTTCTCGCCCATTCTACTGATCCTTCCAGTTTAAATTCCTTTCATCAGGCTTCTTACTCCAAAACCATCTGGCTCATCATGGGTCAGATGCCCACCTCTTATTCAACCGGGGCTAAAAGAAAGTGTAATAGATAGCATGCCATCCAATTTATACATTCATCATGTTAAAAGTCAGAGTTTATGACCTACTGGCAATTGAAATCTTCTTTGTACTGAGGAAAAATACTATTCAAAAGTCAAATATTTCATCTTGTGTTTTACCGTTTGGGAAATGAAAGTTTTATCAAGAAAATGATAAAAACATGAACTTTTTGAAAAGTTAATTTAACTACTGAAAATATCAGATGTCAAGGCAGTGGTTTTGCTGTTCTGATCTTTGTGTTTCCAGTGGAGTAGATTAAATAAATGGAGTGAATGAGTGATGAATCTCTTCTACATTCTATTGGGTATGTTTGATGACATTACACTAAGTGAGACCTCTGACATCTAACAGTATCTGTGCATCTCCAAATAAGTCATTTACTATCATCTTTTCCCCAGAAAATGCCAGGCTGTTTTTCCTGCCTTAATATTGATTATCTCTGCCTAGACTGGTCTTCCAAATAACTGTAAACCTCATTCATGCAACTATGATATTCAGCTACTCTCTTAATATATAGACATTATTTTGACATATAATAGGTCTTAATTATTATTTGTTCAATGCATGAATTATGAAATAAGTACTAAAATCAAAGTAACAAGATATTAACAACAGCAGATGAGTAAATTCTAGTTATAATATAATTGTGGGGCAAAATTGATACCAAGTACTAGAGAAGGAAATGGCAACCCACTCCAGTATTCTTGCCTGGAGAATCCAAGGGATGGAGGAGCCTGGTGGGCTGCCGTCTATGGGGTCGCACAGAGTTGGACATGACTGAAGCGACATAGCAGCAGCATTATGGAAGAAATCAGTCATTAAGTAAGTTAAGGTCTAACATTGCATAAACAAGAGGTAGAGAGTTCATAAAAACAAGTTAAATATATCAATATCATGCAATCTATTGCATTAAGTAATATATAAATTTCGTGTTCATTGATTCTGATTATATGATAAATATTAATTCATAAATAAGATGATGTAGGGTCAGAGAAAGGCTACAGCATGATCATTAAAAACACTGATCTTTCAATTAGTTGTTTGATCTTTAAAAAGTAGATAATTGCATTGATCAAGCTAGATCAACTATTTCCAAATTATAAGAAAAACTGCCTAATTATAGCAATTAAGGAGTAAAAAGGAGTGGAAAGTTTTATATCTCACATTTCATGTTGCTGTATTGAAAGGGGTAATCTAATTAATGCCAAGAAGAGAATAATTATCCATTTGTTGATTGAAACAGTTTCCTGGCTTAAATTTTCTTCAACCTCTTTATGGGATTGATTTCTTAATAGCCTATTTAAAATTAAAGGCAAGTGCTTTCAATACCCTGACTAAATTAAGTTTTAGAAGTCTGTTTATTAGACTGTGAGCTTCTGATTTGGGAGACTGTCATATGTGTTGTTGACTCTTCCAATCCTGTATTAATAGCATCTAGCATATTTTAGGTAGTTAATGTTTGCTGCACTGATAGAGAAAGCAATGGCACCCCACTCTAGCACTGCTGCCTGGAGAATCCCATGGACGGAGGAGCCTGGTAGGCTGCAGTCCATGGGGTCGCCAAGAGTCGGACGCGACTGAGCGACTTCACTTTCACTTTTCACTTTCATGCATTGGAGAAGGAAATGGCAACCCACTCCAGTGTTCTTGCCTGGAGAATCCCAGGGACGGGGGAGCCTGGTGGGCTGCCGTCTATGGGGTCACACAGAGTCGGACACGACTGAAGCGACTTAGCAGCAGCAGCAGCAGCACTGATAGAAAGTAAACTGCGAAAATAAACACATAAAACAATGTATTTTGAACTACTATGAAATTAAGAACTTGGATCTAAGTCTAAATGATAAGTTACTTTTGCCAAGTCACTGAAACAAAACCCTCCTATCAGTGGTTCAATATCATGCAATTAAACAACCAGCTGAGGTATATCATTTTTACTTTTCAAACAGTTCTTTGAACACAGTCACCAACACATATTGAGCTCTTTCGATTAATCACTTTACTAAAATTCAGTAAACATGATAAAGGCACAAAAAAACGTGGTTTTTTTTTTGTCTTAATAACTAGCTAGTGGAATATTTAATAGGAAAAGAATCATATTCATACTTCAAAGTGACTCTGTTTATCAGACTGGTAATTATCAAAAGGCTTAGAAAATCGTCATTCATAAGTGTGAGAAGATGGCAATTTGGCAGTACTCATTGAAATTATTTACCTTTAACCTAGATGCCATTTATCTTTGAATATAGAGATACTTGGACATGTTTGAAATGACATTTGTACAAGGTAATTTATTTGGTATAACTTGTAACAACATAATAGTGGAAATATCCTAAGTATTTACAAGTAACTGGTTAAATATATGTAGTCAGTACAGTCACATGATGAAATACCTTGCAACAATAAATAAAAATAAGTGGTGTGCAGAAAAATTAAGCTGGAAAATATGTGCTTTGGTTTATGTACAAGAGAACAAAAAGAATATGTGCTGGTGTGTGTGCATGTGTGTGTTTACTTATGTATGTGTAAAATATCTCTGAAAGGACACAGAAGAAACTTGATCCTGCCTTTCTGTCCAGAAGAAACCAAATGGTTAGAGGATAGATATGAGAGAAAGATTTTTCTCTCTACTCCCTTCTCTAGTTTTGAATTTAGAACCATGTGACCATATTACATAGTCAACATAAATATTAAATCCTTTTTTGAAAGACTGAAAAATAAAACCAAGAGAGAAATAGTTTCTTCCTATAGTTGTGATCTACATTGCACTGTTTTCCCCACAATCATTTTCTTATTTGTTTCACTGACTTGCCATTATCACTGCCAACTTCTTAAAAATAAATCTCTAGGAATAAAAAAGGAAAGGAAATTTGTAAAACAGACATGAAGACAAGGAGAAGAGAAGGAGAGGAGGTGAAGCAAAAGGAGAAGGAGAGGTGGGGAGAAGAAGAAGAAATCAAACAGCTTTCTATAAAGATAGAAAATTCTTCTGACTCTTCTAGCCAAGGTTTTGACAGATACTGTATCTTCAAAATTCATTATTCAAACATTCCACTTATCTCTTTAAAATCCAAGCAGCTCACACCTTTCAACTACAACTCCTATTTTTTGAGTGGAAAAATATTCACTTTAGGATTTATTTTTTAAGAAGTTGGCAATGACGATGGCAAGTCAGTGAATCAAATAAGAAAATGATTATGGGGAAATTAGGGCAATCTAGACCATGGTTCCAGGAAGAAACTATTACTACTTCTCATTTGGTTTTATTTTTATGTCTTTCAAAACTGAATTTAATATTTAGGTTGACTATAGAATATTCTGGAGAAGGAAATGGCAACCCATACCAGTGTTCTTGCCTGGAGAATCCCAGGGACGGGGGAGACTGGTGGGCTGCCGTCTCTGGGGTCACACAGAGTCAGACACGACTGAAGTGACACAGCAGCAGCATAGAATATTCAGTTCAGTAAGTCAGTTCAGTCGCTCAGTCGTGTCCGACTCTTTGCAATCCCATGAATCCCATCACGCCAGGCCTCCCTGTCCATCACCAACTCCGGGAGTTCACTCAGACTCACGTCCATTGAATCAGTGATGCCATCCAGCCATCTCATCCTCTGTTGTTCCCTTCTCCTCCTGGCCCCAATCCCTCCCAGCATCAGTCTTTTCCAATGAGTCATCTCTTCGCATGAGGTGGCCAAAATACTGGAGTTTCAGCTTTAGCATCATTCCCTCCAAAGAAATCCCAGGGCTGATCTCCTTCAGAATGGACTGGTTGGATCTCCTTGCAGGCCAAGGGACTCTCAAGAGTCTTCCCAAACACCACAGTTCAAAAGCGTCAATTCTTTGGCACTCAGCTTTCTTCACAGTCCAACTCTCACATCCATACATGACCACAGGAAAAACCATAGCCTTGACTGGATGGACCTTTGTTGGCAAAGTAATGTCTCTGCTTTTCAATATGCTATCTAGGTTGGTCATAACTTTCCTTCCAAGGCATAAGCATCTTTTAATTTCCTGGCTGCAATCACCATCTGCAGTGATTTTGGAGCCCAAAAAAATAAAGTCTGAGACTGTTTCCACTGTTTCCCCATCTATTTGCCATGAAGTGATGGGACCAGATACCATGATCTTCGTTTTCTGAATGTTGAGCTTTAGGCCAACTTTTTCACTCTCCACTTTCACCTTCATCAAGAGGCTTTTTAGTTCCTCTTCACTTTCTGCCATAAGGGTGGTGTCATCTGCATATCTGAGGTTATTGATATTTCTCCCAGCAATCTTGATTCCAGCTTGTGTTTCTTCCAGTCCAGTGTTTCTCATGATGTACTCTGCATATAAGTTAAATAAGCAGGCTGACAATATACAGCCTTGATGTACTCCTTTTCCTATTTGGAACCAGTTGGTCAACATATTTCGTAGTATCATGATGTAGGTGTCCATAACTTAACTGACTTATCAGTTCAGTTCAGTCATTCAGTCTTGTTTGACTCTTTGCAACCTCATGAATCGCAGCACACCAGGCCTCCCTGTCCATCACCAACTCCCAGAGTTCACTCAAACTCTTGTCCATCAAGTCGGTGATGCCATCCAGCCATCTCATCCTCTGTCATTCCCTTTTCCTCCTGCTCCCAATCTCTCCCAGCATCAGAGTCTTTTCCAATGAGTCAGCTCTTTGCATGAGGTGGCCGAAGTACTGGAGTTTCAGCTTTATCATCATTCCTTCCAAAGAACATTCAGGGCTAATCTTTAGAGTGGACAGGTTGTATCTCCTTGCAGCCCAAGGGACTCTCCAGAGTGTTCTCCAACACCACAGTTCAAAAGCATCAATTCTTTGGTGCTCAGCTTTCTTCACAGTCCAACTCTCACATCCATACATGACCACTGGAAAAACCATAGCCTTGACTAGACGAACCTTTGTTAGCAAAGTAATGTCTCTGCTTTTGAATATGCTATCTAGGTTGGTCACAACTTTTCTTCCAAGGAGTAAGCGTCTTTTAATTTCATGGCTGCAATCACCATCTGCAGTGATTTTGGAGCCCAAAAAGATAAAGTCTGAGACTGTTTCCACTGTTTCCCCATCTATTTCCCATGAAGTGATGGGACCAGATGCCATGATCTTAGTTTTCTGAATGTTGAGCTTTAAGCCAACTTTTTCACTCTCCACTTTCACTTTCATCAAGAGGCTTTTGAGTTCCTCTTCACTTTCTGCCATAAGGGTGGTGTCATCTGCATATCTGAGGTTACTGATATTTCTCCCAGAAATCTTGATTCCAGCTTGTGCTTCTTCCAGCCCAGCCTTTCTCATAATGTACTCTGCATATAAGTTAAATAAGCAGGGTGACAATATACAGCCTTGATGTACTCCTTTTCCTATTTGGAACCAGTCTGTTGTTCCATGTCCAGTTCTAACTGTTGCTTCCTGCCCTGCATACAGGTTTCTCAAGAGGCAGGTCAGGTGGTCTGGCATTCCCATCTCTTTCAGAATTTTCCACAGTTTATTGTGATCCACACAGTCAAAGGCTTTGGCATAATCAATAAAGCAGAAATAGATGCTTTTCTGGAACTCTCTTGCTTTTTTGATGATCCAGCGGATGTTGGCAATTTGATCTCTGGTTCCTCTGACTTTTCTAAAACCAGCTTGAACATCTGGAAGTTCACGGTTCACGTATTGCTGAAGCCTGGCTTGGAGAATTTTGAGCATTACTTTACTAGCATGTGAGATGAGTGCAATTGTGCGGTAGTTTGAGCATTCTTTGGCATTGCCTTTCTTTGGGATTGGAATGAAAACTGACCTTTCCCAGTCCTGTGGCCACTGCTGAGTTCTCCAAATTTGCTGGCATATTGAGTGCAGCACTTTCACAGCATCATCTTATACTGAAGTCTAAGACCATCAATCAGAAAATAAACTTAGAAACATATCCCACCCTCTCTTGCCCCATCCACCCACACACAAAGCAGTTGAGACAAGTAATAGAGACAACGATTATTTGTTTATGTTTGTTTTGTCGATTGATTGGCTGGTTTTTGTATTATAAATAACTTGGTGTCCTGTTTATATTGGACCAGATGCCAGTTCTGGTTCCAACACTAATATCTACTGCTGCTGCTGCTAAGTCATTTCAGTCGTGTTCGACTCTGTGTGACCCCATAGACGGCAGCCCACCAGGTTCCCTCGTCCCTGGCATTCTCCAGGCAAGAACACTGGAGTGGGTTGCCATTTCCTTCTCCAATGCATGAAAGTGAAAACTGAAAGTGAAGTCGCTCAGTCATGTCTGACATCTACTGGGCATTACTAATCACTAGATATTCCATGAAGCCTTGGTGATATACAAGTGGAGAAAACGGAGCCTCTCCCTTTGAAGGGTTCATCCTCTAATAAAAAGCAAAGATTTTCATATAACTAACTGAAACATAATGTGATGAATGTCAACTGGCAACACCACTTGCTACAAGCAGCTGAAAATGAGAGAAAAGTTCAGCTGGATTTGGGGAGCAGAGCTGTTAGTGTAAAGAAAGTGCCACCATCTCTGCTTTACAGGATAAGCAGGGTTTTTGTTTTTGTTTTCCAGGCAGTGAAGGAGTGAAGGACATCTCAGGCTGAGTAATATAATATCATCATGGATAAAGCGTGAGAAATTCCCAGCATATTAAATGTAGCTACACTCTTTTCTCTGCTCAAAAAATGATAATGAAATTAAAGCAACTGAGAAGGAGGATACTATTAGTAATAATGGCCTCTGCCTTAACAAATAATCCATAATCCACAGAAGAGTATTTGAAAACTCTTCCACCCACCTGTCTCTAAGATCACTCCACTCATATCAATATTCAAGTAAGAGAAGAACATGTTGTTTTGTATCGTTACAACATCTTTCATCCCAATGACCCCCACTCCACTCTTATTATGTGTCCTGAAGCATAAGACAAATAACCGCAAGAACTTCACCAAGAACAACAGGAGGTCATGTTAATTATTGTGTGACCTAAGATGTGAAACAAGTCTGAGAATTCTGGTTGGTCAATGAACTACCACCATGTCCACATCAGAGGTTTGAGTCCAGCATTTTTTAATACACACATAACAGGGTCCCCAGGGCCTGACATGGCTTCCTGAGTGGCTCAGTGGGTAAAGAATCCGCCTGTAATGCAGGAGACACAGGCAACGTGGGTTTGATCTCCGGGTTTGGCAGATCCCCTGGAATAGGAAATGGTAGCACACTCCAGTATTCTTGCTTGGAAAATTCCATGGACAGAGGACCCTGGAGGGCTATAGTTCAGGGCATCACAAAGAGTTGGGCATGACTGAGCTCATGTGTGCACACACACACACATGCACAGACATAGGGCATGACATGTTGGAAATAAGAAAAGATGTTCCTTCGTCTATGTAGATGATATTAACAGTGAGTATCTGGCAAGGAAGATCTGTGAAACATCTCAATAACATTTTAGCCAAGGAATGATCCTCATACAAGACTTCAGCAGAAGGAGATGGATCTCTGGCCACAGATTTCCCCAAACCAGATCCAGCTTTCTAACATTTCCTAAAGAAATGGAGGGAGAGACCATAAATCACTCCAAACAGCACATTTCCACGTTAGCAAAATGACTCAGAGGTTACACCAACCACTCAATGATTCATTCAGAATTTGAGTGGGAAAAGAAGTTTGTTGACCGGAACATGTTCGGTATAGAATATGGAGTCCTAGCAGTGTTAGCACTAGGCTGGAGTTTTTTCAGCATTGTCTTCTTCTCTTCATGGTCTCAAAGGTGAATGTTTTTAACAACACAGTTTTAATAATACATGGACTAGTGGGGCACTGGGAAGGATAGTGGAGTATTATGTTACTTCTTACCAAGTACTTTATTTTCTTCGCTTCTGGAGAAAGAATTATTTTTCTTAATAACTGAATCCTAGACGAATCACCAGTCTCGTTAGGACCTGTTAACAGCTAGTCCATCACTTCCACGACATACCTACAGTCATTCTGCACTTTAACCTCATCAACGTCCTGAGGAAATGTACATGGACATGACACTGAATCAGCACCTCTGGATTCTGTAATACAGAATGACATGGCACATTACTTCAAGTGAGCAGCAGCTATAAACTAGAAGCAAGAGAACCAGAATTATTCTGTATTTTCTGACTTTCACACTGATCAGACTCAGTCTCAAGTATTTGAATCCAAAGCAGCCTGTTCTGAGGATATTATATCAAAATAGATACTTACATACTCCTATATCACATGATGGTGCTTCTAAGGTGGCGCAGTGGTAAAGAACCTGCCTCCAAGCAGGAGATGCAAGAGATTTGGGTTTGAAGCCTAGGTTGGGAAGATCCCCTGGAGTAGGAAATGGCAACCTGCTCCAGTATTCTTGCCTAGAGAATCCCATGGACAGAAAAGCCTGGCAGGCTACAGTCCATGAGATTGCAGAGTTGGACACAACTGAGCACATATACACACATATCACATAATCTGCATACTTATATTTACCTTATGCATAGCCTATATTATAAAACTATTTCATTTGTTTAGCTTTATGGGAAAATGAAGTGTCTAACAGCAGTGAATTTTACCAAAAAGCAAAGCCTATAACTTTAAATGGCAACTACTTTTTAAAACATTTATACTAATTTTTATAGAATTCTTTCAAAAAGAAATGACATTTATTCTTGTTAAGCAGTTGTTGGTATTATTTAAATTTTTCTGGCTGACTTAAAGTCTTCATTAAGAATAAATCTCATTAAGAATGTATATAGATTGAATGTGTCTCCCTTCTTATCTACTATTCTTGCCTTCTTTCTACTTTTTTGTTCTAAATTTCTACTCATAGAAAAATCTGATAAAGCTTTTTATACTCAAGTACACTATATACACACGCATCAAATAAAAAGTCAATAAGCTTAGTCTTGTGGAATCAGTAATTGTTAAGGGCATGAATTCACTAGAGAGGTTTTATGACAATTAGAGAACTTAGAAGTTTTTTCCACATAATTCCAATTCAGGGCTCTGTTCCAAAGGGTTTAGATGACTGGCAAGGTGTTAATGTAGTTTTATACTAAATATAAATGCCTCTGTTCTTCAAACTTTTTGGCACATCTATCAAAAAAAAAAAAAAAAAAGTAAATGACAATTCTTTCTGAATCTGGAAAGACTTCCTTCTCTATGTACCAATCAAGGATGCCCTAAATTAGAACATCACTTTAAGCGCTGAAGGATAAACTATAATTTTTTGGCTTCATAGTAGATTAAAAATATGTTACACTATGGGAACTTGAAAGTACATGGTATCCTATTTAATAAGATTTGAATTTAGGAATTATTAGCAAAGCCTAATTAATTCTATTTGTAGGTTCAAAGGCAAATAATTTCTGAATTATCATTTTAAGAGTAATTCCCATATAACTTGATTTTGAATGATTTTTTAATAATCTAGTATGAAATATATTTGAATATCTGAATGTTTAGGTATGTATAGCAAATGTCAACTTCAGTAATTATTTGCAGGCATTCTGATATGAGTCCACACCAGAATCAGAAGTATCACTGTGTATTTATGCTGAAGCATGTTTCTAAATTGTTTCCCTGTTTGCTGTACAAAAATGCAATAACAATATTAATAAGCAAATATCTAAATGCTCACCTGAAATAAACATTAAAAACCTTAAGTGGGACTTCCCTGGCAGTCCAGCAGTTAAGATTCTGCACTCCTCTGCAGGGAACACAGATTCAATCCCTGGTTCCCACAAACTCCCTGGTGTGGCCAAAAAAAGAAAAAAAAAATTAAGCAATCATCTCTATATTCATCTTCATTTTATCTAGCTTTCCATGAAATTATAGTGAGTCTGAAATACTCACAACTCAGTTTACACATTCAGTCCCAAATGTTTACACATTCTACCTCTGAAAATTCTGAACATCATCATGTCACTCTTTTTCATGTGTTTACAGACAATTAGATTTGATCCGAAAAGATGCTCTCAGAGATAGACTAAACCTTGTCTTGCTGTACAAGCAGTGACCACAGCCCACTATGTCCAGGGAAATGCCTGTTTATGTCCATTATACCACATAATCTTGATCATGTCCCCATTTCACGCAAAATGGCTCAGTTTAAGCAATCAATTTTATGGTTACTCAACCCATTAGGTTAATTCAGAGACAACACAAGAAATGGAATGGTTTTGCTTCTTCAACCTAAACCTGAGCAACTTGGATCCTTGGGAAGAGAGAGTACAGGTGCCAAGAAAGAGAAAGGGACAGAAAAGTCTGTAAGGTTATTTAAATTTCTGCTTATAAAAAGAGAGTGAACTTCAAGTTGGAAAGACTACATTATCATTCAACTTGTCTCATACCTGCTTCTAATCTGGCAGTTCAGTAATGTGTGGTGTACTTTCCAAGAATTAAAATAACACAAAAAGTAAGAAGGTGTTTAGAACTGGGTCATATTGGGACACACATTTGAGAAAATCTCTGAAATAAATTCTTAAGGGATATTCTACACTCATTATTTTGGAGACTGCCATTTCTCTTGTCATATGTCTTCTTCTAATCCAAGAATGTGTGAAAAGAGGAAAGATTATTACCTAGTTTTGTGCTAAGATTACTTAGAGTTTTAATAATCCCTGCCCTACTTTTTGCTGACTATCTTTTATGACAAATGACTCTGATGTTGCTGCTGGTAATGATGATGGTAGTGGTGCTGATGGTGAAAAAACAATGATTTCCAGTCATATGACATGACAGATATACAGACTCACATTTCAAGAAAGTACTAGGAATAACAGACTTAGGATTTAACTATGCCATTTATTAACTCTGTGAACTTGAGTAAATCAAGGTCAGATCACAGAAAGTCAAGATTCTTCAAAATTCTGTAAAACAGGGAGATGGACCTCCAGAAGTAGATCTAGCTCAAACAATCTAGAAATATCTGGAGTTTATTTTAGAGATATAAGCAAAAAAAAAAAATTACATATTCTCTTTCACAATCACATAGTCTTCACATTCAGCACATCACCTCCAAATTTCCTCCTAAAGTTTACCAAGGGGCCCATTTCGTGGAGAGTTACACTAAACATTCAATCATTGCCTGCCCAGGAGCTGCTTTTTTTTTTTTTTTTTTTTCAATTATCATTCACCCCTTTCCCCTTCATTGAAATTCCAGAAGTGAACTGAAATGAAAGTCACTCAGTTGTGTCCTACTCTTTGCAACCCCATACACTAGACAGTCTATGGAATTCTCCAGCCCAGAATGCTGGAGTGGGTAACCTTTCCCTTCTCCAGGGGATCTTCCCAACCCAGGAATCAAACTCAGGTTTCCCACATTGCAGGCGGATTGTTTACCAGTTGAGCCACAAGGGACACCAAAGAACACTGGAGTGGGTAGCCTATCCCTTTTCCAGCAGATCTTCCTGACCCAGTAATCGAACCAGGGCCTCCTGCATTGCAGGCAGGTTCTTTGCCAACTGAGCTATCAGGGAAGCCCTGAAATTCCAGAGTGAGTCCAACTTCTTTATTTCCAATTATCTGCCCTGTATTGTTTTACTAAGGTATCAACTAATTATTAACTGTGATATTTTTCTCTCCAGTCTCCTTCTTGACCTTTAATCTGTCTCCATCTCTAGTTTAGAGTTTAGTTCCCTGAAGCAGAAACTAAGCCTACAACGTGATGTTTACTAACAAACATCATGTTTGCTCTAAAAATATAGCTTTTTATTGTTTCTTTTCTTTTTTTCTGGTAAGATTGATTATTTTATTTCCAGGTACACTTCAACCTCTTAACCTATCATAGTATTGTGTAAGAATGTGTGTTAACTGAACTAATGAATTCTTTTTTTTTAAATTGTGATTTAAAAACCTATAACATAAAATTTATCATCTTTTTTTTAATTTTATTTTATTTAACTTTACAATATTGTATTGGTTTTGCCATATATCAAAATGAATCTGCCACAGGTATACATGTGTTCCCCATCTTGAACCCTCCTCCCTCATCCCTCCCCATACCATCCCCAAATTATCATCTTAACCATTTGAAAGTATACAGTTCAGTAGCATTAAGTATATTCATACTGTTGTACAAAAAATCTCCAGAACTTTTTCATCTTGCAAAACGGAAACTCTGTAAACCATTGAATAACTCCCTATTTCCCCCTCCTACAAGGGGGCAATAACCACCTATTAGCCACCATTCTATGTACTGTTTCTATGAATTTGACTACCCTAAACATGTTATAAGTGGCATTTTTAATAAAAATATATGTATGAAGTCATAACTGTATGATGATTTTATACCTTATATATAGTTCAGTTATGTACCTTATGTTCAGTCGCTCAGTCTTGTCTGACTCTTTGAACCCCATGGACTGCAGCATGCCAGGCCTCCCTGTCCATCACCAACTCCCAGAGCTTACTCAATCTCATGTCCATCGAGTCGGTGATGCCATTCAACCACCTCATCCTCTGTCTCATCCCCTTCTCCTCCCGCCTTCAATCTTTCCCAGCATCAGGATCTTTTCAAATGAGTCAGTTCTTTGCATCAGGTGGCCAAAGTCGTGGAGTTTCAGCTTCAGCATCAGTCCTTCCAGTGAATATTCAGGACTGATTTCCTTTAGGATGGACTGGTTGAATCTCCTTGCAGTCCAAGGGACTCTCAAGAATCTTCTCCAACACCACAGTTCAAAAGCATCAATTCTTCGGCGCTCAGCTTTCTTTATAGCTGGCAGGCTATAAGCCCATAACTTATGTATACAGTACTTTAATTCTTTTCAAGAACATTCATAGGTAGCCCCTCCATTTTCCTCAGGGAATACATTTCAAGACTACCAGTAGATGCCTAAAACCACGGATAGTACCAAACTCTGTACATACTACCTTTTTTCCTCTATGTACGTACCTATGATAAAGTTTAATTTATAAGTTAGGCACACTAAGATATTAACAACAGCAACAGTAATAAAGCAATTATAACAGTGTATTATAACTGTTATGTGAACATGGTCTCTCTCTCTCTCAAAATATCTTATTGTACAAATGTAATGCCTTTTCCATTTAACTAAGCACTTATCACACACTGTGGCCACAACTTTTGCAGTTTGAGATACGACAGCCAAACTAGCATGAATTTCCTTTTCCTTCTTCACAATTTCATTTTTTCCCCCTTATTGAGTTGATAACTTTCACCTTTCCACTTAAAGGAAGCACTTTACTACTTCTCTTTAGCATATAGGAATTGCCATCATCACCACTCTTGTGATTTGGGCCCAATATTAAGTAAAATAAGGGCTAATTGAACACAAACACTGAGATACCAATGCTGAAGATGAGGGTTCAATCCTTGGGTTGGAAAGATCCCCTGGAGGACAAAATGGAAATCCACTTCAGTATTCTTGCCTGGGAAATCCCATGGACAAAGGAGGCTGGTGGATTACAATCCTTGGAGTCACAAAGATTCAGACATGATTTAGCAACTAAACAACAACAACCCGGATACCTTGGCCATCAGTCTAGTAATTGAGAGGGCTACTGAGTGACTCAAACTACTGATGGGTGGTGTACTCTGGACAAAGAGATGACTCGCGTCTCCAGATCCATGTGAGATTTCATCCTGCTGCTCAGAATGGCTTGCAGTTTAAAACGTATTGTTTATTTCCAGAATTTTGCATTTAATATTTTTGGACCTCAGTTGACTGCAGGTAGCTGAAACCCTGGAAAGCAAAGCCACAGATGAGGGGACTACTGTTTATTTTAGCCCCTCTTTATTTATTATTCTCTACAGTAACTCCTCTCCTGTCACCCTTCTTCTCACACTTCCCAGGCTTCTAACCCCTTCCATCACAGGCTCTGAAGATCCATCACACTGTAAACAAGCACTCTATAGCCAAAACTTCACTTTCCCTGGAGGACCCCTCTCTCACTCTAGAATCCTCTTTGTTCTTTTTTAAATCACTCTTCTAACCTAAATCAAATAAATATATTTTATTCACTAATCTTTCACTGAGAACCCAGGCTGCTTTCTTTTTTATTTATTTTTAAATTTAACTTTATTTGTTTACTTATTTATTTTTAATTTTTGATGGCACTGAGAAGCATGCAGGATCTTAGCTCCCCAACCAGGGGTTAAACCCACACCAGCTACATTGGAAGCGTGGAGTCTTAGCCACTGGACCAGTAGAAAAGTTCCTATGATCCTCTTTGTTTTCTCCCAACTCACATAGTCCAAGGCCATAGCAATGAGGTGTAAGGAGTACATTAGTTAATAGTCTTTTGGGTGGTAATAATAGGCCCAAACTCAAATCTAGCTTATAGTTTTAAAAAAAAGTTATTTATGAACTTACATCATTGAAGAGAGCCATTCTCAAAGGCAAAAACACATATCAGATATATGCCTTGAACCTTCAGCCATTATTTCCACTTGTCCCTGCTAGAATCAATTTTCCCAGGATTCTATTGCAATCTAGCTTGATTGGAGGTGAGGAAAATTGCAGGACTGAAAAACTAGGTGCTACCCATGAATGTTAATGGCTCAACGTCACTTAAGGACAGCATTTATATGTACTCTTATGTCTTTTTCTACTTTCCAGATAAAATTCAAGAGACCATGATCTAAGCTAATTGATAGATGAGGGATAAAGAGAATCATAAATGATTTTTTTTAACTAACTGGTGCTATGCTTTCCTTCACCAATTTCAACCAAACATTGTATGTTAGATTTCAGTACAAAAATAAAAGATTAAGCCTGTCAACTGAAAAAAAAAAAGCACAATCTAAAAGTGGAGAATTATAATTTATTCAGCAGTTATTCTGAGGACTTCAAACCCAGGTTTTGACCTCTCAGAGAGTTCTAAAAGACTGTTCCAATGTGTTAAAGGAAGAATTAGGATATACAGGAGTTTTACAACAAAAACCAGGTAGTCAGAATATCAAAAGATTCTTCTTACTTCAAGAAAACCAGATTGCCAGGGGAAGGCTGGGGTAAGGAATAGTTAGGGAGTTGGGGATGGACATGTTCACCTGCTATATTTAAAATGGATAATCAACAAAGACCTACTTATAGCAGATGAAACTCTGCTCAGTGCTACGTGGCAGCCTGGATGGGAGAAGAGTGTGGGGGAGAATGGATACATATATATGTATGGCTGAGTCCCCTCGCTGTTCACTGGAAACTGTCACAACATTGTTAATCAGCTATGCTCCAATACAAAATACAAAGTTTAGAAAAAAAATAAAGGAAACCAGACATCTCAAGTTAATGAGTTTAGTGCTTTTCTATGTATATGGCTACTGCTAAGTCACTTCAGTTGTGTCCGACTCTGTGCGACCCCATAGAGGGCAGCCCACCAGGCTCCCCCATCCCTGGGATTCTCCAGGCAAGAACACTGGAGTGGGTTGCCATTTCCTTCTCCAGTGCATGAAAGTGAAAAGTGAAAGTGAAGTCGCTCAGTCGTGTCCGACACCTAGCGACCCCATGGACTGCGGCCCACCAGGCCCCTCCATCCACGGGGTTCTCCAGGCAAGAGTACTGGAGTGGGGTGCCATTGCCTTTTCTATGTATGGGGAGATGCAAAACTGTGGGCTTATAGAGATCATTGCTTTGATATGCACCTCAGCTATCTGGGGCCAACATTCCATGCTTTCTCATTTTGAGTCTCCTTCAGTTCAGTTCAGTTGCTCAGTCATTTCCGATTCTTTGCAACCCTATGGACTGCAGCATGACAGACCTCCCTGTCCATCACCAACTTCCAGAGTTTACCCAAACTCATGTCCATTGATTTGGTGATGGCATTCAACCATCTCATCCTCTGTTGTTCCCTTCTCCTCCTGCCTTCAATCTTTCCCAGCATCAGGGTCTTTTCAAATGAGTCAGTTCTTTGCATCAGGTGGCCAAAGTATTGGAGTTTCAGCTCCAACATCAGTCCTTCCAATGAACACTCAGGACTGAGTCTCCTTAGAATGCATCATTGTGGGTGGATGGAGTGACTGACTGCTAGACGAGGGGCATCCTGTTTCCATCCTGAGTTTCTTCAGAGCTCATGTGGCAGGTAGGGGGTGGCTATAATGTGATGGCTTAATTGCCGCAACATCCTTTGTTTAGTGATGTGGCAGGCAACATTTTTCACTCTGAGTCCATATATTCACTTATTCAGCTTCTCTTCCTCTGTGGACTCCAATAATATTATAATTATGCATTATTTTAAATCATAAAAACACAATAATTAAAGAACAAGAGAAAAACAATCCAAAACATGTATTTCAACACATTTCTGGAACATGGAAGCTTGGAAAGAATATTTTGTGCTAAAGCTGTAGCCCAAAATAAAAGAAAAGGGAGCTGCAACAGACCCAGAAAACCACTTGCTGAGCAGAAATCCCTAGATGCTTCAGATTAGAGACTTCAGGCAGAAGAAAGGGCAGGAGAAAATGGAACTGAGAGCAGGAAATTCATTGAAGACCTGTATATAAAACAATCAGATACCTATCTGCTCATCTAGTAACCCATAGTCAAGCACTTCACACTTATGCCAGAAAACACAACCTTCCTCTCTATAGTATTTGCCAAAAGAAAAGGCAACTGGGGGACTTCTCTGGTGGTCCAGTGATTAAGAATCCACCTTCCAGTGTGGGGGGGGGGGGATATGGGTTAGATCCCTGGTCAGGGAACTGAGATGCCACATGCTGGGGAGCAACTAAACCTGAATGCCACAACCAGAGAAGCTACCGTGCCACAATAAAGACTCAGCACAGCCAAAAGTAAAAAGTCAAGGCAGCTGGCTCACCTCCTTCCAGTCAACAAATCTCTTTCACACAGGATGATCACCATCAATCTTATAACTCCCTCCACTGTACATATAAATGGACAAGTGATGAGCACCAGGAAATAGAACAGAGGTTGCAGGTAATAGAGAAAGTTCAAGATGAATAGAAAAATGTCCCCTAAACAAAGAGTTTTCAAGAAGCAGAAGAGAACTTCAAATACAACTTTAGTGTCCCTAGGTAGAAAATATTGTATCCAAAGACCAAGAACACAAAATTATGAAAAAAGGACAACCAAATAGATAAGAGTGTGCATTCAGAAATTAATTGATTTCCCAAACCAAAAAAAAAAAAAAATGATTTCAAAATTTGAAAGATAAAGCACAGGTACTTTTCAATAGGTTAAGAGCAAAAGGAAACAAAGAGAGGAAAATGAGAAAGAAAATCATCAAAACCAAAAATCAATGTAAGAAGTCCAATTGTTAGAAATTCTAAACAGAAGACATGATTGCATGCCATGTATTCAGTCATGTCTGACTCTTTGTGATCCTGTGGACTGTAGCGCACCAGGCTCTGCTGCTCATGAAAATTTCCAGGCAAGAACACTGGAGTGGGTTGCCATTTCCTCCTTCAGGGGATCTTCCTGACACAAGGATTGAGCCCACATCTCCTGTGTTTCCTGCATTGCAGGCAGATTCTTTACCTGCTGGGTCAAAGAGAAGAGGGGGATTATCAAAGAATTAAAACAAGAAAAATTTCCAGCAGTGAAAGCAGGTACACAGCTTGAATCTGGCCAGGTCTACCTGCTACCAATAGAATAAATTCAAAAAGAACCACATTATTATAAAATTTCAGAATTCCAAGGGTTAAAAGATATTAAAAGACTCTAGAGAAAATTAGTATCAGAAGCACTGATGGTTTTGTGTTTTTTATATGAGCAACACAAAATAGTAGAGTGATTCCTTCAAGGTTCTGTAGGAAGCTTTTTTCAATTTAGAATTCTGTATCCAGACAAACCATTAATCAAGTAGGAGGGAATGATACATTTTCAGATAAAAGCACTGACAAATTTACCTCCATATACCCTTTCTTAGAAAGATACATGAAGAATGATGACAGGTACGAGACTAATGTGAGGTGAACCTTCATCACTTATAGCAAGCCATCACTACAAGGTGTAGAGGCTGATAAGTCTAAGAAATGGCATATAGCCACCAGTTCAGTTCAGTTCAGTCACTCAGTCGTGTCCGACTCTTTGCGATCCCATGAACCACAGCACTCCAGGCCTCCATGTCCATCACCAACTCCCGGAGTTCAGACAAACTCACGTCCATCGAGTCAGTGATGCTATCCAACCATCTAATCCTCTGTCGTCCCCTTCTCCTCCTGCCCTCAAACATTCCCAGCATCAGGGTCTTTTCCAGTGAGTTAACTCTTCGCATGAGGTGGCCAAAGTACTGGACTTGCAGCTTCAAAATCGGTCCTACCAATGAACACCCAGGATTGATCTCCTTTAGGATGGACTGGTTGGATCTCCTTGCAGTCCAAGAGATTCTCAAGAGTCTTATCAAACACCACAGTTCAAAAGCATCCATTCTTCGAACCTCAGATTTCTTCACAGTCCAACACTCACATCCATACATGACCAATGGAAAAAACATAGCCTTGACTAGACGGACCTTTGTTGATAAAGTAATGTCTCTGCTTTTTAATATGCTGTCTAGGTTGGTCATAAATTTCCTTCCAAGGAGTAAACATCTTTTTATTTCATGGCTTTAATCACCATCTGCAGGAATTTTGGAATCCAGAAAAATAAAGTCAGCCACTGTTTCCACTGCTTCCCCATGTATTTGCCATGAAGTGATAGGACCAGATGCCATGATCTTAGTTTTCTGAATGTTGAGCTTTAACTTTTTCACTTTCCTCTTTCACTTTCATCAAGAGGCTCTTTAGTTCTTCTTCATTTTCTGCCATAAGAGTGGTGTCATCTGCATATCTGAGGTTATTGATATTCTCCCTGCAATCTTGATTCCAGCTTGTGCTTCTTCCAGCCCAGCGTTTCTCATGATGTACTCTACCTATAAGTTAAATAAGCAAGGTGACAATATACAGTCTTGACGTACTCTTTTTCCTATTTGGAACCAGTCTGTTGTTCCACGTCCAGTTCTAGCTGTTGCTTCCTGACCTGTATACAGGTTTCTCCAGAGGCAGGTGAGGTGGTCTGATATTCCTATCTCTTTCAGAATTTTCCAGTTTATTGTGATCCACACAGTCAAAGTCTTTGGCAAAGTCAATAAAGCAGAAATAGATGTTTTTCTGGAACTCCTTGCTTTTTTGATGATCCAGTGGATGTTGGCAATTTGATTTCTGGTTCCTCTGCCTTTTCTAAAACCAGCTTGAGCATCTGGAAGTTCACTGTTCACATATTGCTGAATCCTGGCTTAGAGAATTTTGAGCATTACCTTACTAGCATGTGAGATGAGTGCAATTGTGCAGTAGTTTGAGCATTCTTTGGCATTGCGTTTCCTTGGGATTGGAATGAAAACTGGCCTTTTCCAAGCCTGTGGCCACTGCTGAGTTTTCCAAATTTGCTGGCATATTGAGTGTAGCACTTTCACAGCATCATCTTCCAGGATTTGAAATAGCTCAACTGGAATTCCGTCACCTCCACTAGCTTTGTTCAGAGTGATGCTTTTTAAGGCCCACATGACTTCACATTCCAGGATGTCTGGCTCTAGGTGAGTGATCACACCATCGTGATTCTCTGGGTTGTGAAGATTTTTTTGTACAGTTCTTCTGTGTATTCTTGCCACCTCTTCTTAATATCTTCTGCTTCTGTTCAGTTCAGTTCAGTTCAGTCACTCAGTCGTGTCCGATTCTTTGTGACCCCATGAATTGCAGCACACCATGCCTCCCTGTCCATCACCAACTCCCAGAGTTCACTCAAACTCACATCCATGGAGTCTGTGATGCCATCCAGTCATCTTGTCCTCTGTCATCACCTTCTCCTCCTGCCCCCAATCCCTCTCAGCATCAGACTCTTTTCCAGTGAGTCAACTCTTTGCATGAGGTGGCCAAAGTACTGGAGTTTCAGCTTTAGCATCATTCCTTCCAAAGAAATCCCAGGACCGATCTCCTTTGGAATGGACTGGTTGGATCTCCTTGCAGTCTAAAGGACTCTCAAGAGTCTTCTCCAACACCACAGTTCAAAAGCATCAATTCTTCAGTGCTCAGCTTTCTTCACAGTCCAACTCTCACAGCCATACATGACCACAGGAAAAACCATAGCCTTGACTAGACGCATCTTTGTTGGCAAAGTAAAATCTCTGCTTTTGAATATACTATCTAGGTTGGTCATAACTTTCCTTCCAAGGAGTAAGCATCTTTTAATTTCATGACCACAATCACCATCTGCAGTGATTTTGGAGCCCCCCAAAATAAAGTCTGACACTGTTTCCACTGCTTCCCCATCTATTTCCCATGAAGTGATGGGACCAGATGCTTCTGTTAGGTCCTTACAATTTCTGTCCTTTTCTGTGCCCATGTTTGCATGAAATGTTCCCTTGGTATCTCTAATTTTCTTGAAGAGATCTCCAGTCTTTCCCATTCTGTTGTTTTCCTCTTTTTCTTTTCATTGATCACTGAGGAATGTTTTCTTATCTCTCCTTGCTATTCTTTGGAACTCTGCATTCAAATGGGTATATCTTTCCTTCTTCCCTTTTCTTTTCACATTCCTTCTTTTCATTGCTATTTGCAAGGCCTACTCAGACAGCCATTTTGCTTTTTTGAATTTCTTTTTCTTGGGGATGGTCTTGATTCCTGTCTCCTGTACAATGTCACGAATTTCCATCCATAGTTCATCAGGCACTCTGTCTGTCAGATCTAGTCCCTTAAATCTATTTCTCACTCCCACTGTATAGTCATAAGGGATTTGATTTAAGTCACACCTGAATGATATAGTGGTTTTCTCCACTTTCTTCAATTTCAGTCTGAATTTCACAATAAGGAGTTCATGTTCTGAGCCACAGTCAACTCCTGGTCTTGTTTTTGCTGACTGTATAGAGCTTCTCCATCTTTCGCTGCAAATATAATCAATCTGATTTCCTTGTTGGCAATCTGGTTATGTCCATTTGTAGAGTTTTCTCTTGTGTTGTTAGCAGAGTATGTTTGCTATGACCAGTGTGTTCTCTTGCAGAAGTCTATTAGCCTTTGCCCTGTTTCATTCTGTACTCCAAGGCCAAATTTCCCTGTTACTCCTGGTGTTTCTTGACTTCCTACTTTTGCATCCAGTCCCCTATAATGAAAAGGACATCTTTTTTGGGTGTTAGTTCTAGAAGGTCTTGTAGGTCTTCATAGAATGTTCAACTTCAGCTTCTTCAGCATTACTGGTCAGGGCATAGACTTGGATTACCATGATATTGATTGGTTTGCCTTGGAAACGAACAGAGATCATTCTGTTGTTTTTTTAGATTGCATAAAAGTACTGCATTTCAGACTCTTTTGTTGACTATGATGGCTACTCCATTTCTCCTAAGGGATTCCTGCCCACAGTAGTAAATATAATGGTCATCTGAGTTAAATTCACCCGTTCCAGTCCATCTTAGTTCGCTGATTCCTAGAATGTCGATGTTCACTCTAGCCATCCCCTGTTTGATCACTTCCAATTTGCCTTGATTCATGGACCTAACATTCCAGGTTCCCATGCAATATTGCTCTTTACAGCATTGAACCTTGCTTCTATCACCAGTCCCATCCACAACTGGGTGTTGTTTTTGCTTTGGCTGCATCCCTTCCTTCTTTCTAGAGTTATTTCTCCACTGATCACCAGTAGCATATTGGGCACCTACTGACCTGGGGAGTTCATCTTTCAGTGTTCTATCTTTTTGCCTTTTCATGCTGTTTTGGGGTTCTCAAGGCAAGAATACTGAAGTGGTTTGCTATTCCCTTCTCCAGTGGACCACATTCTGTCAGAGCTCTCCACCATGATCCATCCATTTCGGGTGGCCCCACATGGCATGGCTTAGTTTCATTGAGTTAGACAAGGCTGTGGTCTGTGTGATCAGATTGGCTAGTTGTCTGTGATTGTGGTTTCCGTGTATCTGCCCTCTGATTCCCTAGCCACCAGAATACCTAAAAGTTGAAGTTATAATGGTGGTATCTTCTAGGCAATGGAAGTTAGGGGTGACGGTGGAGAGATAAACCCATCAGTACTTTTTAATTTTTTTAACCATGTGCATATATTAATTTGAAGTAATTTTTAAATGTACTGCCAGAGGCCTTTAAAATTTGTGTGTTATGTTCACTGATATTAACTCCATGGACTGTGCTAGGCAGAATAATGGCCATCCAATACATGGAACAACAGATTGGTTCCAAATAGGAAGAGGAGTACGTCAAGGCTGTATATTGTCACCCTGCTTATTTAACTTATAGGCAGAGTACATCATGAGAAACGCTGGGCTGGAAGAAGCACGAGCTGGAATCAAGATTGCCAGGAGAAATATCAATAACCTCAGATATGCAGATGACACCACCCTTATGGCAGAAAGTGAAGAGGAACTAAAAAGCCTCTTGATGAAAGTAAAAGAGGAGAGTGAAAAAGTTGGCTTAAAGCTCAACATTCAGAAAACGAAGATCATGGCATCTGGTCCCATCACTTCATGGGAAATAGATGGGGAAACAGTGGAAACAGTGTCTGTCAGACTTTTTTGGAGGGGCTCTAAAATCACTGCAGATGGTGACTGCAGCCATGAAATTAAAAGATGCTTACTCCTTGGAAGGATAGGTATGATCAACCTGGATAGCATATTGAAAAGCAGAGACATTACTTTGCCAACAAAGGTCCGTCTAGTCAAGGCTATGGTTTTTCCTGTGGTCGTGTATGGATGTGAGAATTGGACTGTGAAGAAGGCTGAGTGCAAGAATTGATGCTTTTGAACTGTGGTGTTGGAGAAGACTCTTGAGAGTCCCTTGGACTGCACGGAGATCCAACCAGTCCATTCTGAAGGAGATCAGCCCTGGGATTTCTTTGGAAGGAATGATGCTAAAGCTGAAACTCCAGTACTTTGGCCACCTCATGCGAAGAGTTGACTCATTGGAAAAGACTCTGATGCTGGGAGGGATTGGGGGCAGGAGGAGAAGGGGACGACAGAGGATGAGATGGCTGGATGGCATCACTGACTCTATGGACGTGAGTCTGGGTGAACTCCGCAAGTTGGTGATGGACAGGAAGGCCTGGCATGCTGTGATTTATGGGGTCACAAAGAGTCAGACATGACTGAGTGACTGAACTGAACTGAACTGACCTGAATGAGGAACACCTTTCTTCTCTTTGGCTCCACAAATAAAGTATCCGCCTGCTACTGCAGAAGACACAGGAGATGCTGGTTTGATCCCTGAAACAGGAAGATCCCCTAGAGGATGAAATAGCAACCAACTCCTTGCTTGGAGAAGCCCATGGACAGAGGAGCCTGGTGGGCTACAGTCCATGGGGTCATAGCCCAAGGTCCTTAAAAGTAGAAGAAGGAGGCAAAAGAGAGTCAGAGATAAGTGTGACTGTGGAAGAAGAGTCAGAAAAAAGCAATCTTGCTGGTTTGGAAGATGGAGAAAGATGCTCAACCAATACAGGCAGCTCAAGAAACTGGAAAAGTCAAAGAAACTGGTTATCCCCTGAAGAATCCAGAAAGGAGTGCAGTCCTGATGACACCTTGATTTCAGCCGCTTAAGACCCATGTTGTACTTCTTTTCTACAGAACTGTAAGATTATAAATTTTCATTTTATGTCACCAAGTTTGTGGTAATTTGTTATAGTAAAAAGAAATCTAATACATGGTCTTACATAGGAATCAACTCCTTTTGGTGTTCACCAATCTTAGACTCTTTTTTTTTTTTTTCAGCTTTTAGCATCAGAACTTAAAAGGATAGAACAGACCCTTTGTTTTATTTTTGCTTTGTTTTGTAGTGTGAAATAGAATAGATACACTGGCTTCTTTCTATTTATCCCTGAAGTTTTATACGTTTTCTTTTCTAAATCTCAGTTACACCTCAGTATCTTCGGAGACTGAAGAAGGAAATGGTAACCCACTTCAGTACTCCTGCCTGGAAAATCCCATGGATGGAGGAGCATGGTAGGCTAGAAATGAAAATGATACTGAACTATCCTTAGTAATGTTGTTGCTTAGTCACTAAGTCATGTCCAACTCTTATGTGACCCTATGATTGTATCCTGCCAGGCTCTTCAGTCCATGGGATTTCCCAGACAAGAATACAGGAGTAGGTTGCCATTTCCTTCTCCAAGTGATCTTGGATCAAGGGATCGAACCCATATCTGCTGTGTCTCCTGCATTGGCAGGCAGATTCTTTACTACTGAGTCACCTGGGAAGCTCCTATTCTCAGTAATATATTTCAACATTTCAAAATATTTCTGGGGTTATTCTTTCTGAAATTTTGTGCTAGAGTTTTATTTTTCTGTTCAGATTTATGAAATGTGCATACAAACATACACACAAAAGACCCAGCAAATGTTCTAAATTTCTAACCATACCACTAAATTTTTGTATATCATCTTTTAAGTTACAGACATTTTATCATTCTATTAGTGTGTGTTTAGCCTGTTATTTCAGGATAGTTCTAAAATGTCAGCTAAAGTGTTCATTGCCAAATTCAGACTTAAATTGAAGAAAGTAGGGAAAACCCCTAGACCATTCAAGTATGATCTAAATCAAATCCCTTACGACTATACAGTAGAAGTGAGAAATAGATTCAAGGAATTAGATCTGACAGAATTACAGATGGAAGTTTGTGACTTTGTACAGGAGGCAGTGATCAAGACTGTCACCAAGAAAAAGAAATGCAAAGGGCAAATGATTGTCTGATGAGGGCTTACAAACAGCTAAAAAGAAGAGAGGTGAAAAGCAAAGGAGAAAAGGAAAGATACACCCATTTGAATGCAGAGTTCCCAAGAATAGCAAGGAGAGCTAAGAAAGCCTTCCTCAGTTATCAATGCAAGGAAATAGAGAAAAACAAGAATGGGAAAGACTAGAGATCTCTTCAAGAAAATTAGAGATACCAAAGGAACATTTCACACAAAGATGGGCATAATAAAACACAGATGGTATAGACTTAACAGAAGCAAAAGGTATTAAAAAGAGGTGGCAAGAATACATAGAAGAATTGTACAAAAAAGATCTTCATGATGCAGATAATCATGATGGTGTAATCACTGACTTAGAGCCAGACATCCTGGAATGTGAAGTCAAGTGGGCCTTAGGAAGCATCACTGCAAACAACGCTAGTGGAGGTGATGGAATTCTAGTTGAGCTATTTTAAATCCTAAAACATGATGTTGTGAAAGTGCTGCATTTAATATGCCAGCAAATTTGGAAAACTCAGCAGTGGCCACAGGACTGGAAAAAGTCAGTTTTCATTCCAATCCCAAAGAAAGGCAATGCCAAAGAATGCTCAAACTATGCCACAATTGCACTCATCTCACATGCTAGCAAATACTCAAAATTCTCCAAGCCAGGCTTCAACAGTGCATGAATCAAGAACTTCCAGATGTTCAAGCTGGATTTAGAAAAGGCAGAGGAATCAAAGAGTAAATTGCCGACATCCATAGGATCATTGAAAAAGCAAGAAAGTTCCAGAAAAACATCTATTTCTGCTTTATTGACTTTGCCAAAGCCTTTGACTGTGTGGATCACAACAGACTGTGGAAAATACTTGAGATAGGAATACCAGACCACCTTACCTGCCTCCTAAGAAATCTGTATGCAGGTCAAGAAGCAACAGTTAGAACTGGACATGGAACAACAGACTGGTTCCAAATAGGAAAACAAGTACATCAAGATTGCATATTGTCACCTTGCTTATTTAACTTATATGCAGAGTATATTGTGTGAAATGCCGGGCTGGATGAAACATGAGCTGGAATCAAGATTTCTGGGAGAAATATTAATAACCTCAGATATGCAGATGACACCACCTTTATGGCAGAAAGTGAAGAAGAACTAAAGAGCCTCTTGATGAAAGTGAAAGAGGAGAGTGAAAATGTTGCCTTAAAGCTCAACATTCAGAAATCTAAGATCATGGTATATGGTCCCATCACTTCTTGACAAATAGATGGGGAAACAGTGACAGACTTTATTTTGGGGGCTCCAAAATCACTGCAGATGGTGACTGCAGCCATGAAATTAAAATACACTTGCTCCTTGCAAGAAAAGTTATGACCAACCTAGACAGCTTATTAAAAAGCAGAGATATTCCTTTGCCAACAAAGGTCCATCTAGTCAAAGCTATGGTTTTTCCAGTAATTATGTATGGATATGAAGTCCATGTTTGGACTATAAAGAATGCTGAGTACCAAAGTATTGATGCTTTTGAAGTGTGGTGTTGGAGAGACTCTTCAGAGTCCCTTGGACAGCAAGGAGACCCAACCAGTCCATCCTAAAGGGAATCAGTCCTGAAAATTCATTGGAAGGACTGATGTTGAAGCTGAAACTCCAATACTTTGGCCATCTGATGAGAAGAACTGACTCATTGGAAAAGACCCTGATTTGGGGAAAGATAGAAGGTGGAAGGAGAAAGGGAAGAAAGAGGATGAGATGGTTGGATGGCATCACCCACTCAATGGACATGAGTTTGAGTAGACTCCGGGAGTTAGTGCTAGACAAGGAAGCTTGGCGTGCTGCAGTCTATGGCATTTCAAAGAGTTGGACACGACTGAGTGACTGATCTGAACTGAACTAAAGTGTTCATTTGATTTCGAATCTTAACATCGATCTCTATTCAAAACCTAGACAGGTTGGTTTGATTTTAAGAGAGTTGTTGATGCCCACCAGGAAGCAGGCACTTTGGCTTATAATCCTGAGAGTGAGAATGAATCTATACGTTCCTCTCTCTTTCTGTTACTCATTTTTGGGGGCCCATCCTGGACTGGAAGAAACACAAGCTGGAATCAAGATTGCCGGGAGAAATATCAATAACCTCAGATATGTAGATGACACCAGCCTTATGGCAGAAAGTGAAGAGGAACTAAAAAGCCTCTTGATGAAAGTGAAAGTGGAGAGTGAAAAAGTTGGCTTAAGGCTCAACATTCAGAAAACGAAGATAATGGCATCTGGTCCCATTACTTCATGGGAAACAGATGGGGAAACAGTGGAAACTCTCAGACTTTATTTTTCTGGGCTCCAAAATCACTGCAGATGGTGACTGCAGCCAGGAAATTAAAAGACGCTTACTCCTTGGAAGGAAGGTTATGACCAACCTAGATAGCATATTAAAAAGCAGAGACATTACTTTGCCAACAAAGGTCCGTCTAGTCAAGGCTATGGTTTTTCCTGTGGTCATGTATGGATGTGAGAGTTGGACTGTGAAGAAAGCTGAGTGCCGAAGAATTGATGCTTTTGAACTGTGGTGTTGGAGAAGACTCTTGAGAGTTCCTTGGACTGCACGGAGATCCAACCAGTCCATTCTGAAGGAGATCAGCCCTGGGATTTCTTTGGAAGGAATGATGCTAAAGCTGAAACTCCAGTACTTTGGCCACCTCATGCGAAGAGTTGACTCATTGAAAAAGACTCTGATGCTGGGAGGGATTGGGGGCAAGCGGAGAAGGGGACGACAGAGGATGAGATGGCTGGATGGCGTCACTGACTCGATGGATGTGAGTCTGAGTGAACTCTGGGAGTTGGTGATGGACAGGGAGGCCTGGTGTGCTGCGATTCATGGGGTCGCAAAGAGTCGGACACGACTGAGCGACTGATCTGATCTGATCCAGAACCAGCACAGTGTGGGAGCAAGAGAACTAAACTGGGGGGCCAGACATTGAATTAAGGACTTACCTGAGCAACCAATCAGTTTTGTAACCTTGGCCAAGTCACTTCCTCATTCCAGAGCACAGGTTTATCTCAAGTGACAGGAGATAAGATCTGATATCCAGAATGGCCAACTGCCAGTCTCTGGCCTGGAGCAGAGATAAGTTATCTGTCAACCAAGGTTCAATCAGAAGAATTACCCATTCACAGGTCCTTGTCCACACAAAACTCAGCAATGGTGATGGAATTGACTCCACAGACCCTATTCTTTTACAGAATTTTGCTGCAATCACTTTTATTTGGACTCATTAAGTTCTATCTACATGCAGAGAACAGTCAGTGAAAACAACTAATACACTGAACAGAATAAGCTAGAACAATTCCAATTATTCACCCATTGCAGTTCACCTTTCAAAATCTTCTCCCTCTTCACATATTTCAGAAGTTTCAAGTCCACATTTCCCCCTGATTTTGCACTATATAGTGCAGGCTACCATTCCTTTTGCTCAACACACTTTTTACTTTTCAAATTATTATTCTAATACTTTATTCTAAGTTACAAATAAAAGATCAATTTTTATGAAACAAATTTAAAATGTTTTCCAATGAGCAAAAATGCCCTCCAAACTTGCTTAAGGAAAATTTCTTTGAGGAATAAGAAGATTTTTAAAAATGTATTGTTGGGACTTGTCTGGTGGGAAGACTCTGTGCTTCCAATGCAGAGGGTGCAGGTTCGATCCTTGGTTGGTGAACCGAAAATCCCACACACCAGGCAGTGGAGTCAGAAAAAAAAAGAAAAATTGTGTTGTTACAAATACAACACAAAAAATGATCAAAGCCTGCCCAAGAACAACTATTTACATTTTAAGTGTAAACATTCCAAGATGGAAAAACACAGTATCAGTTGCAAACTGGCCCCCATACAGAGAGGGCAAGGAGAAACTAAGGCAGGAGGCAGATCACTTCAGGTCAGTCGACGGCAGCTTTCAAAAGCAAGACAATTTATGGATGAGGCTTGTCTTGGTTGGCCGAAAAATGAATAGATATCCACAGCCAGTTGCCAGAATCTTGAAAGTTTCCACAGAACTCTTAGTGAAGTCCAGTCATATATCCAGTCCATATGGTTCAACATTACTGTCTCAAGACTGAATCTGAAAACAGCTCCTGCTGTGGGAACTGTGGGTAGAACATACATTCCCAAGGCAAAGGTGGGGATGAGGACCCTCGAAATGCCAGGGTCCAGCTCACAGGCCAGTTTGTGATCACATACTCTCCATGACTTCCTTCAAGACCCAGTGAAACAGTAATCAAAATAATCACAAAGCCCTCTCTTTTTCTTGAGTATATTTCAATCAGAGGACATGAGGACTACATAATCTAGGCAGAGAAATATACAATCTTATTTCTAGAAGAAAAAGTGTTGAGTTCCCTGCTCATTGCTTATTCTATGACTATGGTTCAGAACTACTTAGTATTCTGAACTAAAGTTCAGAAGTACCTTCAAATAGAGTCCTTTGTTTTCTAGTGGCCTTTTCATTATGAATGCTTCTTAGAAATTTACCCTTAGCTTCTTATTCCATTTTTTATTTCAATCTATTTCCTTTCTTTTCTGTTCTGTCAGCTTTCATTTCTCTGTATACATAAATATTTATATATCTACTTCCTCCTTCTTTGGTGTTCTTTTATATCATCTGCTCATCTCTTTAAACTAAACTGCTAAGTCACTTCAGTCGTGCCTGACTCTGTGCGACCCCATAGATGGCAGCCCACCAGGCTCCCCTGTCCCTGGGATTCTCCAGGCAAGAACACTGGAGTGGTTGCCATTTCCTTCTCCAATGCATGAAAGTGAAAAGTGAAAGTGAAGTCGCTCAGTCGTGTCCAACTTGTAGGGACCCCATGGACTGCAGCCCACCAGACTCCTCCATCCATGGGATTTTCCAGGCAAGAGTACTGGAGTAGGGTGCCATTGCCTTCTCTTAAAAGGAAAACTCTTGTATATTTAGGGGTTCATTAAGGAAATAGAAAATACTACAAAAGTTAGCACAAACCCTGTCCTCACAAAACTTACAATACAAAGGAAACAGATAATAAACAAAAATAATGATGTTGGCAAGTGCTCTGAAAAACGAATCATCAGAGGTTGTAGAAATACTTTGTTGGGGCGCTAGAAACTGGTCGAAGTGGATCAGAGAATTACATTTGAAGTCTTCCATGTCTAAATCATCTTGAAAGCTACACTCTGTCCTGCAGTTAGAAATGTCACAATTCCACTTGTCCCTTAAGTTCTGAAATACAGGGATAACGTCTGACCTGTCCTTCACTTTTCATATATATTCATTGCCATACCCTACCATTTGCTATTATGGAAATACTAAATGGAAATACTATGGACATGACTGTGTGGATCACAATAAACTGTGGAAAATTCTGAAAGAGATGGGAATACCAGACCACCTGATCTGCCTCTTTAGAAGCAATGGCACCCCACTCCACTATTCTTGCCTGGAAAATCCCATGGACAGAGGAGCCTGGTAGGCTGCAGTCCATGGGGTCGCTAAGAGTTGGACACGATTGAGAGACTTCACTTTCACTTTTTACTTTTCACTTTCATGCATTGGAGAAGGAAATGGAAACCCACTTCAGTGTTCTTGCCTGGAGAATCCCAGGGACGGTGGAGCTTGGTGGGCTGCCCTCTATGGGGTCACACAGAGTCGGACATGACTGAAGCAACTTAGCAGCAGCAGCAGCAGCAGGAAGCAACAGTTAGAACTGGACATGGAACAAGAGACTGGTTCCAAATAGGAAAAGGAGTACATCAAGGCTGTATATTGTCACCCTGTTTATTTAACTTACATGCAGAGTACATCATGAGAAACGCTGGACTGGAAGAAACACAAGCTGGAATCAAGATTGCCGGGAGAAATATCAATAACCTCAGATATGCAGATGACACCACCCTTATGGCAGAAAGTGAAGAGGAACTAAAAAGCCTCTTGATGAAAGTGAAAGAGGAGAGTGAAAAAGTTGGCTTAAAGCTCAACATTCAGAAAACGAAGATCATGGCATCTGGTCCCATCACTTCATGGGAAATAGATGGGGAAACAGTGGAAATAGTGTCAGACTTTATTTTGGGGGGCTCCAAAATCACTGCAGATGGTGACTGCAGCTAGGAAATTAAAAGATGCTTACTCCTTGGAAGGAAAGTTATGACCAACCTAGATAGCATATTCAAAAGCAGAGACATTACTTTGCCAACAAAGGTCCGTCTAGTCAAGGCTATGGTTTTTCCTGTGGTCATGTATGGATGTGAGAGTTGGACTGTGAAGAAGGCTGAGCACCAAAGAATTGATGCTTTTGAACTGTGGTGTGGGAGAAGACTCTTGAGACTTGGACTGCACGGAGATCCAACCAGTCCATTCTGAAGGAGATCAGCCCTGGGATTTCTTTGGAAAGAATGATGCTAAAGCTGAAACTCCAATACTTTGGCCACCTCATGGGAAGAGTTGACTCATTGGAAAAGACTCTGATGCTGAGAGGGATTGGGGCCAGGAGGAGAAGGGGATGACAGAGGATGAGATGGCTGGATGGCATCACTGACTCGATGGACGTGAGTCTGAGTGAACTCCGGGAGTTGGTGATGGACAGGGAGGCCTGGCGTGCTGCAATTCATGGGGTCGCAAAGAGTCGGACACGACTGAGCAACTGATCTGATCTGATCATGGACAAAATTCTAAAATATTTAAGTTCAATCTCTATAAAGTGCTTAGAAAAGAACACATGTAAGATTGTAAATATATCCCTTAGTATGTTATAGTTAGGCAGATTTCCTGGTTGCTCAAACACTAAAGAATCTGTCCATAATGGAGGAGACCCAGGTTTGATCCCTGGGTGGGGAAGATCCTCTGGAAAAGGGCATGGCAACCCACTCCAGTATTCTTGCCTGGAGAATCCCATGGCCAGAGGAGCCTGATGGGCTACAGTCCATAGTGCTATAATCGCAAAGAGATGGACATGACTGAGCAACAAACACTTTCACACTTTCATTTTATACTTAGCTGGTTAGAGAACAAAATGTGAAAAAAAGTAATTTCTTTAAAATAAGCCTTGCAAGCAGGCAGTCCTGTTTTTGAATAAGCCAAATGCTCAATTTGTATTTTCTAAACAGCAACTAACTTATTTATAACACTGCTTAGCATTTCAGGCAATTTACCACTATAATATCAACTTTTTCTTGATATCAATTTTGGTCCTATTATTATATGTCTATTTATAGTGAAGCCATGACAGAACATTTTTGATGATCCTTTCCCTCAGAAACATGAATAATTTTATCTGATTGCCTATGCCTTTTTTCATCCATGACATCATTTTAACATCCAGTGACAGCATTTTCAGAAACAAACTAAAAAAAGAGTGATTAAATGAAAAACGAAAAAGGAATTCCTCCTTTTCTGACATAATTACAGTTTTATTTCTCTATATCAAGTACTCTAGACATTAAGCTTGGGTGTCACAGCAAGGTCAGAAACTTTCCTAAAGATTCCATTTGGTAATGATGTGTTTTCATTCAATTAACACAAAGTAAATTTATGGTTTTGGTATATAACTACTAATCTTTTCCTTCTCTAAACTGAAATTATCTTTGCTTCTCTGTGGGGGGAAAAGGTGAACTTTGAGCTAGATATATCTAGGTTCTAGGCCTGGTTCTGTCATTTACAGGTCATATCCATGGGCAAATTATTTAGCCTCTCTGAGCTTCCTACTTCTATAATACAGAGGTCATAAGACTTTACAGCCATGTTTCTGCAATTATGCACTATCAACAGTCTGTATCAGTTAGTTCTTTGTTGTAAGAAGCTGCCCTGTGCATGGTAGGATATTTTTCAGCATCTCTGGCCTCTACTAGATGCCATATATCCCACTGTTGGGACAATCTAACTTCTTTCCACATTTGCTCCCTGGGAAGCAAAATTGTCCCTCTTAAGGACCACTGTTTTACTGGATTAATGAGTGGGTTAAATAAAATTATTTATGGGTTATTTAGCACATTTTGACATATAATATAGGCATAATAAAGGCTTCCCTGATGGTTCATGGTAAAGAATCCACCTGCAGTGCAGGAGATGCAGGAGACACAGGAGACGCAGGATAGATCCCTGGGTTGGGAAGACCCCTGGAGGAGAGCATGGTAACCCACTTCATTATTCTTGCCTGGAGGATCCCATGGACAGAGGAGCCTGGCAAGCTACAGTCCATAGAGTTGCAAAGAGTTGGACATGACCGTAGCGACTGAGTACACATGCACACATATATGCACAATAAATATAACTGTTCGATTATTGATAGGTTTAGATTCTCAATAATAACAACCACAGTGTACCGTATAAAAGCAAAGAATGAGAAATCAGAAATGAAAGATTTTGTTTATTGTTAGGGAAAATATTGGCCATTGTTCAGAAAGGAAATAATTTAATGTAAGTTTGTTTAGATTTATAAGGTTTTGGTTGTGCCTGTTTGAGGCAGAGGGAGAAGGGGTCCTGAATAAGCTAAAGCATTCACAATTCAACAGATATCAATGTCAACACTAGCTGGAATTTTTTTCTTTAATCCTCTGAAAATACAGCCTTTGGAATCTCAAACTAAATTCAAACCTTAATTTCCAAGTGTCTGATAATGTAGAAAAGATTTTACACTGGGACACAGACAGATCTGGGTTTAAATCTCAGCTCTAACTTTTAGATATGCTAAGACCTTGGGAAAATTTTTAACAATTCTGAGTTATTTCTACATCTGCAACTTAAGGAATAATAATACTACTAATTGATAGTGCTTTATGAATATTGTTTTGTCTGTCAACCTAAAATAGATTAGTTTTCAGCTTCCAAATAGGTCACTTTTCATTCCAATCCCAAAGAATGATCGAACTACGGCACAAAAGCATTCATTTCACATGCCAGCAAAGTAATGCTTAAAATCCTTCAAACTAGGATTCAACATTATGTGAACAGAGAACTTACAGATGCACAAGCTGAATTTAGAAAAGGCAAAGAAACCAGAGATCAAATCACCAACATTTGTTGGATCATAGAAAAACCTAGAGAATTTCAGAAAAGCATCTACTTCTGCTTCATTGACTATGCTAAAGCCTTTGACTATGTGGATCATAACAAACTGTGGAAAATTCTTAAAGTGATGGGAATACCAGACCACCTTACCTGCCTTCTGTGAAACCTGTATGCAGGTCAAGGGGCAACAGTTAGAACCAGACATAGAATAATGGACTGGTTCCAAATTGGGAAAGGAGTATATCAAGGCTGTATATTGTCACCCTGCTTATTCAACTTATATTGAAAACACATCATGCAAAATGCCAGGCTGGATGAAGCATAAGCTGGAATCAAGATTGTGGGGAGAAATATTCATAACCTCAGATATGCAGATGACACCACCGTTGCAGCAAAAAGTGAAGAGGAACTAAAGAGCCTTTTGATGAAGGTGAAACAGAAGAGTGAAAAATCTGACTTAAAACTCAGTTTTCAAAAAACAAAGATCATGGCATCTGGTTCGATCACTTCATTGCAAATAGATGGGGAAACAATGGAAACAGTGACACACTTTGTTTTGGGGACTCCAAAATCACAGCAGATGGTGATTGCAGCCATGAAATTAAAAGACGCTTGCTCCTTGGAAGAAAGGCAATGACAAACCTAGATAGCATATTAAAAAGCAGAGACATTACTTTGCCTACAAATGTCAGTATAGTCAAAGTTATGGTTTTTCCAGTAGTCATGTATGGGTGTGAGAGATGGAAAATAAAAAAAGCTAAGCAATGAAGAATTGATGCCTTTGAACTGTGGTGCTGGAGAAGACTCTTGAGAATCCCTTGGACTGCAAAGAGATCAAACCAGTCAATCCCAAAGGAAATCCACCCTAAATATCCATTGGAAGGACTGATGCTAAAGCTTAAATTCCAATACTTTGGCCAACTGATGCAAAGAGCTGACTCATTTGAAAAGACCCTGATGCTGGGAAAGGTTGAAGGCAAGAGGAGAGGGGTGACAGGGGATGAGATGGTTGGTATCTCATCCCCTGAGGGAATGACATCACCAACTCAATGGACATGAATTTGAGCAAACTCTGGGAGATGGTAAAGAACAGGGAAGCCTAACATCTGCAGTCCACGGAGTTGCAAAAAGTTGGACACAACTGAGCAACTAAACAACAACAATATTAATAATTGATAGTGCTTTATTAATATTCTGTGCTTCATCTAGCAATATAAAATATAGCTCAAATATTAAGCACCTGAGAACCTATTCAGTTCAGTTCAGTTCAGTTCAGTCGCTCAGTCGTGTCCAACTCTTTGTGACCCCATGAATCGCAGCACACCAGGCCTCCCTGTCCATCACCAACTCCTGGAGTTCACTCAGACTCATGTCCATCGAGTTGGTGATGCCATCCAGCCATCTCATCCTCTGTTGTCCCCTTCTCCTCCTGCCCCCAATCCCTCCCGACATCAGTCTTTTCCAATGAGTCAACTCTTTGCATCAGGTGGCCAAAGTACTGGAGTTTCAGCTTTAGCATCATTCCTTCCAAAGAAATCCCAGGGCTGATCTCCTTCAGAATGGACTGGTTGGATCTCCTTGCAGTCCAAGGGACTCTCAAGAGTCTTCTCCAACACCAACCTATTAAGACTAGAGAAACAAATACTAAGACAAAAATTAGTAGCTTGAACAATAGCATTGTTAAAAGCTATCATTTATTATGTTGTTGTTCAATTGCAAAGTCATGTCCAGCTCTTTGCAAACTATCCACTCACATACACACATGCATGCACGCACACACATGGACTGCAGCACACCAGGCTTCCGGGTCCTTCACTATATCCCAGAGTTTGCTCAAACTCATGCTCACTGATTTGGCAATGCCATCCAACCACCTCTTTTTCTGTCGTCAGCTTCTCCTGCCCTCAATCATTTATTGTGTACCTGCTATAAAACAGGAACCGGTCTAAGAACTTGGCAAAAATTAACCTGATTAATCTTAAGAAAAAGAAAAAGCTCTGAAATAGATACAAAACTAGTCTAACGCCCATTTTAGAGGGGCACCAAGGCAGTCAGGAACTTGCCCAAGGTCATATTACCGGGTAATGATGAAGCTAGAATTATAGCTTTCTAAAGAGCCTAAACTTCTAACCACTAAACTTCCCTAGCTTTTATCCACACTTAGTTATTTAATTATAGCCAGAGAGTCTGCACTGTGTCCTCTAAGTTGATGAAAATGACTTTTTGGATAGACTGTTAGGTTAAATAGATAAAACAGAGGCACAAAAATTCAGATTCCAAACTCTGAATTCAGAATCTTATGAAAGTTTGAATCCCAGTGAAGGAAAAGAGTTTGAATATTTAACAGACCTAGAAAGAAAAATGATTAAGAACTTACAGCAGCCAAATATCTAGGATGTAGGGTTCAACTGCTTAGAAAGCAAGTTTATTACTTCTAATGAGTCATTCACAAATCTTTAACAGAGTATGGGAAGAAAAGTTGAAGCAGAAGCAGGCAACTCTGAAATGTTCTCACTTTCTTGTGAGTCTGTAGGTTTTAGTGGGAAGATTGTAAATGAAGTGAATATAAGTGAAAAAGAATGTACATGGCTTTTATTTCTTGGCAACTTTTTCATTTATTAAGAGACATATAAAGATGCCCTATCAGGAAAGAGCTTCTGATTTTGCATTACCGTAGTGTACAAGAGCTTCTCTAGTGGCTTAGTTGATAAAGAAACTGATTGCAGCGCAAGAGACCCAGGTTCAATCCATAGGTCGGGAAGGTCCTCTGGAGGAGGAAATGGTAACCCACTCCATTATTCTTGCCTGGAGAATTCCATGGACATAGGAGCCTGGTGGTCTACAGCCTGCTGGGTTGCAAAGAGTTGGACACAACTGAGCATCTAGCAGTTCATTGTAGTATATAAAACTGGTTGCTCATTGTGGTTTTGATTTGCATTTTTCTGATAATGAGTGATGTTGAGCATCTTTTCATGTGCTTGTTAGCTATCTGTATGTCTTCTTTGGAGAAATGCCTATTTAGTTCTTTGGCCCATTTTCTGACTGGGTCGTTTATTTTTCTGGAATTATACAGAGTGAAGTAAGCCAGAAAGAAAAACACCAATACAGTATACTAACGCATATATGTGGAATTTAGAAAGATGGTAATGATAACCCTGTATGCAAGACAGCAAAAGAGACACAGATGTAAAGAACAGTCTTTTCGACTCTGTGGGAGAGGGTAGGGGGATGATTTGGGAGAATGGCATTGAAACATGTATAATATCATATAAGAAACGAATCGCCAGTCCAGGTTCGATGCAGGATACAGGATGCTTGGGGCTGGTGCACTGGGATGACCCAGAGGGATGGTATGGGGAGGGAGGTGGGAGGGGTTTCAGGATTGGGAACACGTGTACACCTGTGGTGGATACATGTTGATGTATGGCAAAACCAATACAATATTGTAAAGTAATTAGCCTCCAAATAAAATTTAAAAGATTAAATAGAAACAAACTAAAAAAAAAAAAAACTGGTTGCTCATGTAGATTTTTAATCACTATCTTTGTTTAAAAAAAAAAAAGTTTATTAAACAAATATTTTGTTCAAATTTTGCCCAGGACAATAAAAATACAAATATTTGCTCTATCTTTTTAACACAGAGTAGCTGGAATACACAATGTGTTGTTGTAAGTAATAAATTGGATTCAGACTACAAAAAGCCTTGTCAACCACATTCTAAAGACTTGTGAAGTTTACATAGCAAATAGTGAGAGTAAAGAAAAGAGTCTGTATCTGAGGGACATTTCCCAAGAAGAACTGATAGTGAGTAAAGCAAAAGAAGAGCAGAGAGAAACTGCAAGGTAGATGGGTGGCAAAGCCATTATCCAAGTCTAAAGAACACAAATGGAGAACTTCCCTGGCAGTTCAGTGGTTAGGACTTTGCCTTCCAATGCAGGGGGTGCAGGTTCAATCCCTGGCCAGGAAGCTAAGATTCCACATGCCTCAGACCAAAGAAATAAAACATAAAACAGAAGCAATATTGTAACAAATTCAATAAAAGACTTTAAAAATGGTCCACATTAAAAAAAAAAAAAAAAACCCTAAATAAGAACAGGAATGGCAGAACAGACATCCTCTGAGTGATGCAATAACGAATGATGCAATAACTTCATTTTTTGAAATTTCAGTTGGTAGCACCTGTGGAACACCCAGGTGAAAGGAGCTGATTGAATCCTAGACATATAAATTGGCATTTGAAATGATAGCAATCATAGGAACGTTTATTTATTGCTAGATTCTGTGCTAAGCATTTTGTACCCAAGAGGAGAAATTGCTAGCTGGTTTGAAATACCTGTCCTCTTTATCTCCATCCCCAGCAATATTCCCCTTCATTTATACTAAGAGAACTGCTTTATGGCTGGATATAAATCAGTACCTAGTTGTTTGGGAAAAACATTGTACCTCCCAATCTCCCTTGCTGATAGGGATGGATCATCTTGCAACTAAATTATGACCAAAGGGCTAGGAATGGAAGTGTTTTCAATAACCTTTTCTTTATCCTTCCTGATGGCTAGAATGCAGACAATGGACTTCCCTGGGGGTCCAGTGGCTAAGACTCTGCACTCCCAATGCAGGGGACCAGGGTTGGATCCCTGCTCAGACAGCTAGATCCTGGCACAGCCAAATTAAAAATAAATAAATACTCATGTTGATGTATGGCAGAAATCAAACCAATATTGTAAAGCAATTATCCTTCAATTAAAAATAAACAAAATTTTTTAAAAAGATTGCTAGAATAGACAAAATAGGCAAATACTTGGAAACGAAAGGCATACATAGTAGGGCAACCACATGAGATAGGACCTGGATACCAGAAACTGTATTATACCATATGACCCCAGACATCTACTGGAAATTATTCATAGGAGAGAAATAATTTGCCCCTTGTTTAGACTACTAATATTTGAGTGTTCTGCCTTTAAAACAAAACCAAATCATAACTAGGACATATACGTTATCTTTCCTAATCCTCATAACAACACTGTAATCCCTATTTTTGAAGTGAGAAATGAGGCTAGGACAAGCGAAGAGAGAGGCTTACCCAAGGTCATTCAAAATGGAAGCAGCTGAACTAGGACTGAGTCCAAGCAATCTGATGGCAGAGGCCACACTCATTATCACCAAGCTTCAGAAAACCACCTAGCTCTCTTACCATTCCAGAGGCACTCCACACAGACAAAAATCAGATTTTCTTTTTTAAAAATTATTATAATACATGCAGAGCAAAGAGAGAAAAGAGCACATCCTTATTTTAAATAAGAATATATTTGATCAAAGTGTTGTTTCTAGCTTATATGTTTCCTCCTATTTTATGCGCTCATTTTCCCTTCTCCCCAGATAAAGACTTTGGAACTAACTTTCCCATGTTTATTTTATGACCCAGAAACATCTTATTAAAGTACATTGAAGACTCTTTTGCACACTCAATAACTGTGGGTCCTCATGTCTTTCTTTACAGTGAAGTACCCAACTACATGAATTATTCCCACTGTAAATCTTTGAACAGTCTTTAATCCCCTCTCAGATTTTCACCTTCAAACTGTTGATGGTGGCAAATTTAGCAGCATATATGGCTTGAGAATGAGTTTTGCACAGCATTTCCTTTGTACCAGGCCAGGATTCACGCGTTAGCCCACCCATCATACTGAAGAGATTTAAATACTTGGTGAGTTAGGAGGTTCTTTCTGTTTTTCAAAGACAAAGAGGGCTTTGTGTGACTGCTGAAAAGCCACATGAATAACTTGAACACAAAGGGTTTGCCGATTACAATCTGTTCTTTATGTTTTCAGAATTTGTATTTGGTTAACCATAATCCACTAAAAGTCTCCTGTGGACAAGGAGGCCATGGGAAAGAGTGGTGCGACAGCTTCTTTCTGGGACAGGCCCAGTGGAGCAGCAGACAGGAGGGGTGGACCCGCCTGGGGAGGTAAATTCCGAGTGGGACCAGTGCCACTGCGTAGATGTGAGAAAGAGTAAGCTCAGAGAGTGCAGCTTGCTATTGCACACACCCAGACTGAGAAAGGAGATCTAGGCTACAGTGAAATTCTAAAATGTATATGTTAATTCATTTCCAGATATTTGGGTAAAAAAATCCAGCAAAGGGAAATGCCTCTTGGTAAGAAGGAGTATTCTTACAGGTAAAATTATTCTCGGTAGGATTTGGGAATGTTCCCTAAAGATGCTTCAGGGAAAATTAGACAGAAGGAGAAAGTCTTCAACACTATAAGTTAATTTCAAGGAAGAAATAACCTCATGCGGTGAGAAACTAAAGGGGGTATCATTACATGCAAATAGAGAGATAATATGAAAGATGTGCAAGTTCTGGAGACACTATCATTAGAAACGATGTTTTATTTATTTGTTTAATATAGTGGTGGGAACATGAAATTCAGACCCAAAAGTCTTATGCATTGTACAAAGAATGAATCTCTCTAGTAAATAAGAACTATTGCCAATAAATTTTAAAAGGCCTCTCAGCCCAATGGAAAGGGATATGAACAGAAAAGGAAAGACAAATGGTTCTTCTATATTTAATATAATGACCTCTGTATTTATAATATAATTAAAAATTAAAACTACAATGAGGTACTATTTTTTTCCCCATCAGATTGGCATACATCAAAAAGTATAATAAAGCACCATTGGCTAAATTGTGTGAAATAGATCATTTATAATTGCTGGTGGGAGTGCAATTGATGTACTTCTTCGGAGAACAATCTGGCAGTAACTAGCAAAATTACACATATATCATCCTTTCGCTTAACACCTTCATTTCTTGGAATTTATCATTAATATATATACATATAATATCAAAGACTCGAATATCATCTTTCACACATGTGAGATTACAAGTGAAAGACTGATATTCAAGGCTTTGATATTGTAGCATTTTTTACTATGACAAAAGATTTGAAACTATTTAAGTGACCATCGTAAGAGCCTCATTGGGTAATTAATGACTCACTCAAACAATGACATAGTATTTAGCCATTCAAAACAAAAACTAAAGATAAGTTCTTTATATATAGATTAAGTGTCGGGAGCCACGTTAGGCATTACTGACAAAATGGAGGCACGGCCCCAGCCCCCTGTCCTCATTCTGCAGGCACGGACCCAGGATGAAAGAGTTAGTGCTTGTGATTCTGACTTGTTTCTTCCTTTCTTCGTTGAGTTGGCTGGAAAGAATGTTAAGGTGCTTATTGTTCTTGAGAGAAGCATGAGAAAGCACAAAGCCTTCTGCAGTTGTGCCCAGAAAATAATCTATAAAGTAACCATTGACAATCCTTCAAGGATTTTTGCAAAGAATGTCCCAGGATGAGCAGGGGTAGGCCACAGCTTGAGGCCATGGAAAAGATTGTTATCTGATACCTGTTTGTGACAGGAATGTTTATGGCAAAGGAAGTTTGCTGAGTTTAGGGTTTAGGAATAATTAAGAATAGTTAGAAGCCTTTTTAGGAGATAGTGAGCTTAAGATACTAGGGGCAAGCCGGATTTAGAAAGATAAGAAATAAACTAAGGAATGTGGTATGCAGCCCAGACAAAGCATGAGTTACAATGTAATCACAAGTAAACAGAAATCTGAGAGAATCGATGAAGCAGGAACTATGTTTGAAGGGCAACAAGGAGACAGTAATCTGGGTGAGGGGGAACTGAAAATGTCAAACCTCTGACCTAATGCTTTTGAAAAAGTATAAAAGAGAAACTGATGCTTGAAATAAACATGTAGTCCCATACCTCCAGTCAGAGGCTACATCATTTCCTGCCGCTCATCCCTTCAGACTGATCCCCTGGCTGCTGGAGATGGACTCTGGCAATTAAGAATGCATAAAATGCATAAAATAGTGAAGAAATGCACAAAGTTAATAGTGAAAAAAGTAAGGTGTAGAAAAAAGTGTATGGTATATTAAGGTCATCATAAAAAATGTTAAGGGGGCTTCTATTCACTTGTCTGTGCATAAAATATCTCAGGATGGCAGCCAAGGGACTCACACTAATAATATTGTCCCAAAGGAAAATGAGTGGATGGGAGACAGGTGTCAGAGGGAACGTTTCTCTTCATAGCTTTCTGTACCTTTTAAGTGTTGAAGATGTGAAAGTATTCAGTGTTTTTTAATAAAAGCTAAGTTCACAATCATCTAGGCTTGCACCCAGCTTTGCCAAGAGTTCTTTTAATTCTTGAAATACAATTTTCCTATTTTGGAATTTTCCTGTCAATAAATGGTATGTCTTGTCTATCACATATTATTTCAAGGAACAAATGATATAAATATGAAAGCATTGTATAAAGTATTATACAAATGCAATAAACCCACAAAACCCTGTGTTTACACATAATGGTAGTGATCGAGACTGGACCCCTGCTGTAAAACGTATGATGATATTTCTAAAAGGTTTGAAGAAACTCAATGCTGAATGTTTAAGAATGTTACACAAATTCAAACTCATTTATGTGTTAACTGTTAAATTCTGGCTACTCAGAATGAGTTTTTTAAGCTTAAATACAAATAAGAATTCACTTTATGTCACACTGTATTCAAAAATAATTATGTGTAACTCAGACAATACATGTAGTATACTAGGAAAACTTGTGATCTCAAAAAATTCTATTGTGAGGATTTGCTTAGAAGGGGGAGAACTTTTGTAAAAAAAACAAGTATCCCAATTATGAGAGTTCAAGTGTATAAATGCTGATTTCCATATAGATTTTTTCAAGCAAATTAGAGATACCAAGGGAACATTTCATGCAAAGATGAGCTCGATAAAGGACAGAAATGGTATGGACTTAACAGAAGCAGAAGATATTAAGAAGAGGTGGCAAGAATACACAGAAGAACTGTACAAAAAAGATCTTCACGACCAAGATAATCACAATGGTGTGATCCCTCACCTAGAGCCATACATCCTGGAATGTGAAGTCAAGTGGACCTTAGAAAGCATCACTACGAACAAAGCTAGTGGAGGTGATGGAATTCCAGTTGAGCTATTTCAAATCCTGAAAGATGATGCTGTAAAAGTGTTACACCCAATATGCCAGCAAATTTGGAAAACTCAGCAGTGGCCACAGGACTGGAAAAGATCAGTTTTCATTCCAATCCCAAAGAAAGGCAATGCCAAAGAATGCTCAAACTACCGCACAATTGTACTCATCTCACACGCTAGTAAAGTAAGGCTCAAAATTCTCTAAGCCAAGCTTCAGCAATACATGAACCATAAACTTCCAGATGTTCAAGCTGGTTTTAGAAAAGGCAGAGGAACCAGAGATCAAATTGCCAACATCTGCTGGATCATCTAAAAAGCAAGAGAGTTCCAGAAAAACGTCAATTTCTGCTTTATTGACTATGCCAAAGCCTTTCACTGTGTGGATCACTATAAACTGTGGAAAATTCTGAAAGAGATGGGAATACCAGACCACCTGCCTGCCTCTTGAGAAACCTATATGCAGGTCAGGAAGCAACAGTTAGAACTGGATATGGAACAACAGACTGGTTCCAAATAGGAAAAGGAGAACGTCAAGGCTGTATATTGTCACCCTGTTTATTTAACTTCTATGCAGAGTACATCATGAGAAACGCTGGGCTGGAAAAAGCACAAGCTGGAATCAAGATTGCCAAGAGAAATATCAATAACCTCAGATATGCAGATGACACCACCCTTATGGCAGAAAGTGAAGAGGAACTAAAAAGCCTCTTGATGAAAGTGAAAGAGAAGAGTGAAAAAGTTGACTTAAAGCTCAACATTCAGAAAACGAAGATCATGGCATCCGGTCCCATCACTTCATGGGAAATAGATGGGGAAACAATGGAAACAGTGTCTGTCAGGCTTTACTTTTGGGGGCTCCAAAATCACTGCAGATGGTGATTGGCATGAAATTAAAAGATGAAATTAAAAGATGCTTACTCCTTGGAAGGAAGGTTATGACCAATCTGGATAGCATATTGAAAAGCAGAGACATTGAAATTAAAAGATGCTTACTCCTTGGAAGGAAGGTTATGACCAATCTGGATAGCATATTGAAAAGCAGAGACATTACTTTGCCAACAAAGGTCTGTCTGGTCAAGGCTATGGTTTTTCCAGTAGTCATGTATGGATGTGAGAGTTGGACTGTGAAGAAAGCTGAGTGCCGAAGAATTTATACTTTTGAACTGTGGTGTTTGAGAAGACTCTTGAGAGTCCCTTGGACTGCAAGGAGATCCAACCAGTCCATTCTAAAGAAGATCAGCCCTGGGTGTTCTTTGGAAGGAATGATGCTAAAGTTGAAACTCCAGTACTTTGGCCACCTCATGGAAAGAGTTGACTCATTGGAAAAGACTCTGATGCTGGGAGGGATTGGGGGCAGGAGGAGAAGGGGACGACAAAGGATGAGATGGCTGGATGGCATCACTGACTTGACGGACGTGAGTTTGAGTGAACTCCGGGAGTTGGTGTTGGACAGGGAGGCCTGGCGTGCTGCAATTCACAGGGTCCCAAAGAGTCGGACACGACTGAGCGAGTGAACTGAAGTGAACTGAACTGAACTGAAAGAGAAATAAATATCCCATATACATTCTAGAATGGGAATGCCAAGTAGGACTCATTTTTCTTGCCAACTCCTATGGCCTGGTGATGTCTTCCAATATCACTCTGTTACACAGAGTTCTAAGGCAAAGTCTAGACTTACTAGGAAAGAATAGCACAATAATTATGTCTGCCTCATGCATAAGACTGAGGAAGGGTGGGAGACACAGTCACACTCGCTTGCATGTTTCCCTGTGCTTCCCCTTCTTTCTTCCTTTATATCCTACCCTCTATAATTTCCCACAGAAAGATTTCTAGGTAAGATAGTTACATTATAGAAGGATTTGTAAAGCTTGATACTAATGCAAGGAAGCGATGATCTCCTAGATCATCCTCTAGATGATCCCCTAGAATTCCTTAGCAGCAGGAAAGAATGAAGAAATGGAAGAAGAGCTTGTCTGGAGCTTAGTTAATGTTTTTAGCTCTGATTGTTAAATTAAAATGTGTAAGAGTAGGCAAGGTACACATGACCTAGTTGATATCCACATAACTAGATTTTATTTACATACAATGGTTTTTCTAGTAGTCATGTACAGATGTAAGAGTTGGACCATAAAGAAGGCTGAGCACCAGAGAATTCATGCTTTCGAACTGTGTTGCTAGAGAAGACTCTTGAGAGTCCCTTGGACTGCAAAGAGATTAAACCAGTCAATCCTAAAGGAAATCAACCCTGAATATTCATTGGAAGGACTGATGATGAGACTGAAACTCTAATAATTTGGCCACCTGACGTGTAGAGATGACTCATTGGAAAAGACCCTGATGTTGGGAGGGGTTGAGGGCAGGAGGAGAAGGGGACAAGAGAGGATGAGATGGTTGGATAGCATCACGGACTCAATGGACAAGAATCTGCAAAAAGCAAACAAACAAAAAAAGAATCTGCGCAAACTCTGGGAGATAGTGAAGGAAAGAGAAGCCTGGTGTAGTCCATGGGGTTGCAAGAGTCAGACAGGACTTAGCAACTGACAACAACAAATCAAAGAAGTTTGCGAATTGCCAAAATAGCAGTTCATTTCAAACAGTATGAGAATCCACAGATGTCAAAAGAAAGATGATCTCTTTCTCTGTGTAAGTTTCTACACTAGGAGCTACAAGAACATAGACAATATTTGTGAGTCAAATGAGTTTTCAAAATGACAAAACATAGACATGAGATATCTTGAAAAATTCAGTTTAACAGAGCAGGACATGATGAAACTTTATGGTGACTTATCGGCAACTGAAATACTTCGGGCAGGTATACCCAGGCCTTGCTCTGAGGAGGGTATCAACATGCTTAGGCCTTAGAGAATGGATGGGATTTACCGAAATAAGAGGGGTTTGGGGGAAGGTTATTGAAGGTGAGTGGAAGAAACAAGATTGAAAAAATAGGTCACTATGTCCTCCTGATGATCAAGTGAAGGAGCTTATCTTTCCTGTTGTAAATAACAGAAATTATTTGAAGGTTTTTGATCAGGGCAAATAAATTTTCAAAGTAGATGGAGGTTATGCTGATAGCCATATCCAAGGTTGACTGAAGGAGGATAAAGAAACATGGGCTGGTATGTCAGTTAGTGGATTATTGGAATAGTCCTGGCCAATACAGTAGAGGTCTAGAAGGGGCTGACAGGACTGAAATTGGAATGGAGGCAACAAACAATGAAAATGTTTACAAGAGACATTGAAGAGTAAAATGTGTGTGTGTGCTCAATCCTGTCCATCTCTTTTGAGACCCCATAGACCACAGCCTGCCAGGCTCTTCTGTCCATGGGATTTTTCAGACAAGAATACTGGAGTGGGTTGCCATTTCCTCCTCCATGGGAGGACTGGACTGTGTCTCCTGTGTCTCCTGCATTGGCAGGTGGATTCTTTACCACTGATCACCTGGGGAGCCCAAAGTGTGAAATAGGTAAGGCCTAATCACCGCTACACTTTCACTTTTCACTTTCATGCATTGGAGAAGGAAATGGCAACCCACTCCAGTGTTCTTGCCTGGAGAATCCCACGGACGGGGGAACCTGGTGGGCTGTTGTCTATGGAGTCCCATGGAGTCGGACACGACTGAAGTAACTTAGCAGCAGCAGTAGCAGCAATCACTGCTAGGGCTTCCAAGTGGCTCAGTGGTAAAGAATCTGCCTCCCAAGCAGGAGACTTAGGTTTGATCCCTGGGTCAGGGTGATCCCCTGTAGAAGGGAATGGGTACCCACCCCACTATTCTCAGCTGAAAAATTCCATAGACAGAGGAGCCTGGCAGACTACAGTCCACGAGGTCACAAAAAGTCAGACACAACTAAGTAACTAAACAACAAGGATCACTGCTGAATATGAAGGCTGAGAGATATTAATGAATCAAGGCAGTATACTGGGAGAACAGGAAGACCCTTTTCCCAAGTAAGAGTCAGATCTCCCTTCTAGGTGAGCCAAGAGACTTAGTGCTATTTTTCTGTCATAACAGTTATTATTCAGTTTTGCAGTCTCTATTTATCTACCTCTCTCACCAGACAGTGAGCTGCTTGAGGGTAAAAACCATGCTTTAGTTGTGCTACCTCTGACACAGAGGTTTTTGTATGTGTACAAAAATGGAAGAAAGGGAGTAGGGAAGGAAGAATTTGTTTCAGAGGGCGAGATAAGTGATGGACATCTATACATGGAGAGGTGGAAGTAACAGTATATCATTCAAAATAATGCATTTATATTTTACTTAATCATATTAGATTTTTCTCAAAGAATATCTTTATTACCATCCACTCAGACAATACAACCCATGGTATGGCACACCCCAAACATCCATTCTCAAAACCGAGATTCCACCATAAGGCCAACCTCCCAGCAGCCATGACTTCCTAGTCCCATCAGAGGGAAACATTTATTCTACAAAAGTTCAAAGGTTTCAGCAAGGTTTCTGGAGACCTACTTAATAGCAATCAACAAAGCCTTAAAATGTACTTAACTTTGACCCTCCAATTGGATGTTGTAATATATCCTAAGTAAATAAACATGGCTACATGAAAAAGATGATCATGATAAATTAAAATGATAATATAAAAGAGATGACAGTCAGACAGAAGCTCATAACAGCAAGAGTGTTTTGAAACAACCCTAACAAGCCCCAAATTGGAGACTGGCTAAACGCATCTCCACATTCTGGCTAAACAAATTATGGAATATCTATACAAAAGAATTCTCTGTCATCATGACTGATGATGTAGCAGACTATCAAATGGAAAGATACTTCCTAGTCAGTAAGTGACAAAGCAAACTACAAATTACAAAAGGAATGCATAATATAACCTCTTTTGGGTGATAGCATAATGTTGTTGAAAGGTTCCATACTAAAATATTAACAGTAGTTATCCATGGATTGTGGTATCATAGGTGATACATATTTATTTTTACTTTTATTTCCAATTTCTTTAATAGACAACTATATCTCTTGTAAAACACTATAAAGTCCAAAAGGACACAGACTTTGTCATATTCATTTCTGTATGTCCAAGACACAGCACAAAATATTGCTCAGAAGTGTTCCAATGCTATTTGTTGAAGGAAGAAAAATATATTTAAATACATTTTTGTGTGCTTTGTTTTGTTTCTGTTTGGCCACATGGAGAGGCATATGGAATCCTACTTTCCCAACTACTGATCACACCCACATCCCCTGCATTGTAAGCAGGGAGTCTTAACCACTGGATCACCAGGAAATTCCCCTAAATACATGTTTCTGTTTAGCTGCTGCTGCTCTTGAGTCACTAAGTCCTGTCTGACTCTTTGTGACCCCATGGACTATAGCCCACCAGGCTCCTCTGTCCATGGCATTTCCCAGGCAAGAATACTGGAATGGGTTGCCATTTCCTACTCCAGGGGATCTTACCCACCCAGGGATCAAACACATCTCCTGCATTGCTAGGCGGATTCTTTACCACTGAGCTATCGAGGAAGCCCCAGATTAGAGTAACCATGAACAGGGGTGAAACATCTGGAACAGCAGGAAGTGGTATTGCTGAATTTCAGTCAGAAACATGCACTAAGCATTCACAGGAATATGTTTGCATTCCATACCCATTTTCCTATTATCTAACTCCATCTATTCTTGCATAAGTACCAGAAAGTAACCCATTCCACATAGCCACATTTGTCCAAATAAATAGTCATTTACTAATTTGCAAAGGAATCCAGAAGGAAAGAAGGGCAAAATAAATAAGTGAATTACAGAGAGGAAAAAAAGCATAAAAAATGACTGTGTAGATTGATGATTAAAACAAAAAGCATGATAACAAAAGGGAGAGAGTAACTAGCGAGGAGTTAATTTACCAGTCACTGGATTGGCAAATTAATACTCACTGGAGCTACAAACAGATGGATCTCTTTTCTTACTAAACCTGCAATTTCAACTTATTCGAGATGGCTTCAATATGAAAATATAGGAAGTAAGACAGTATAGCACAAATGAACTTTAGGTTCAAATGGAAACAACTTCCCAGCTTGGCTTTTAGCTTATTAGCTGAAATACTGGAGAAGCAAATTTTCTGCAACTTAGCTTTCACATATGTTTTAAAAAATAAGAGAAACAGTGTACAAAGTATTGATATGCGAAGCGTACAGCTGCCAATAAAGGACTCAAGAGGTGGTATCCATTAACTGTGATCATTTATGTTACCAATAATCCACTAATCAATGTAAGGGAATATTATTATTCAAAAGAAGCTACTTCCTTAAAAAAAAAAAAGGAATTAACTGGAATAGGGAAAATAGTCTCCCAGGTGCACTTAAGGTAAGGCACATGCAGGCAGGCACAGATTATACACAGGAAGTATTTCTGATTTGACACTGCTCAAGGTGAAATTTTATTTTTTAAGCAAGCTTTATCAAAACAACTTACTGCTTTCTTGTCAAGCTTTATGAATTAAAAGAGTTTATTCCAAGACTGTTCCTTGGGAGCCCCACTCAAGGAAATCCCACTCTCAGCCTTCCTGGTATAAACTAGGAGCTCCAAGAAATTCCTGGGACAAAAAAGAAGGGCTGAAATTAAAATTAACAATATAAAGGGACATAAAAAAGCCAGCAGGAAGAAGTACAAAGAGAAACTTTCCTGATACTCACGTGATTCCCCTGTTAGAATATTAGAAAAGAGGAGTAAAAGGAATACAGTTAAAAAGAAGCAGCTTTAAAAAGAAGGCATATATTAATAATAGAACAACAGGGCAGGTTTCTATGATGATTCCCTAACAATGTTATATTCAAAAAAGTTTATGAGCTTTTATTCAATCTTTCTGTGTTTGGCAACAAGCAATAATAATCACCTCTGTTTAAGCCATGTATAGAAAAAAATTCTTTAATTTGGAACTTTAGTATACTATACAAGAAATTAGGAAAGAAGAGATTATATAAAATAAATGAAACTGTAGAAATACACATTCAAATTTTTCACAAATATAGGAATATAGGAATTCCCTGGTGGTCCAGTGGTTAAGACTTGCTGCTTTCATTACCTGTCTGGGTTCCATCCCTGGTTCATGGTTGGGAAACTAAGATACCACAAGCTGCAAGATATGGCCAAAAAACATATATATATAGTTATTTTTTTTTTTAATATATAGTATACAGATCTGGTATTACTGAATTGTCAATCAACCTCCCTCCCCTTCCCCCACCCTTTACCCATACTGAGGATGAGCGTCATTTCAGAACTCAATGTCAGTCCTGTTTCTTTTATTTTCTTTATCTGTCCTTACTTAAATCATTCCCTTCTTGAATTTCAAATTGGTCCTCACAACTGGATTGTGCAAACCCAAGACCATACACTACTGACAGTTTATTGTCTACAAGGTATGACTTTATTTAACTGTCTTCACTAGCATGACTTTACTATTCTCTTCCTCAACACAGTATTACTATTCCAGGAAGCTTTCCCCAGGGAGATAAAAAAAGGTTACTATTTATTCTTAACATTTTTGAAACCCTCACCTCACACCTTCACCTTGCTGTGTATAACAAACCTAAACTATTATATCAAAATTGTTAACCAATTCTAACCAAGCCCTTGTATTGAAAGACCCATCCTCAACTAGACTCTAAAAATCTCCTAAGTAGCCCAACATTGTCCTCTCCAGGCTCCCCCGATGGCTCAGAGGTGAAGAATCCACCTGCAATGCAGGAGCCACAGGAGATTCAGTTCCATCCCTGGGTCAGAAGATTCCCTGGAGGAGGGCATGGCAACCCACTCCAGTATTCTTGCCTGGAGAATCCCATGGACAGAGGAGACTGGTGGGCTATAGTCCATAGGGTGGGAGATTCAGACAGGGATAAAGCAATTTAGCATGCATGCAGGTCCTCCCCACTCCAAGATGTTATTAAGACTTTGTCAAGATTCAGAGATTTCTTGCCATGGCAAGCAACAAACTCAGCTCTGCTTTAGCAAAGCTAAATGTTGGTGGCAAAGCAAAGCTAAATGTTGGTGGTATATCTAGGGAGCCAGCATTCACTGTATTTGCTCAGGCCTTTGGGCAGCTAACTCTATTTCAAAACAGGTTTGACGTGCCTGCTAGCTGATGATTCAGTCCCTAGCATGACAGCATCCACTCTCTGACTTTTGACAGCTGTCAAAAGAAATCTACAAAGTAACCACATTTTAGTCAAGCTTATAAAAACCCGTCAGAACTTTAGCCTTACTCAAGTGTCAACACCACCTTAAAAACGTGTCTCCTCACCACACTTATTTCTCTGTCTTCCTTAATTTGCCAACAATTTAGCAACCACAGATTGTAAGGTTGAAATGAGGAAGGGGAGAGAACGAAGAGAATTTGCTTTAAAAATGGAGGAACTACCTCAGAATTTTAATTTTCCCAAAGGGGGGGGGGGGGGCGGGGGGGGATTCCCCAGAAAGCTTTCCAGCCAGGAAACATCTGAACTCCTTACAAATTAGAACTCTTACCTAGTTTCCACCTAGACACGATTTGTGGGCTTTTTTTCTTTTCTTTTTTTTTCCGGGGTGTGGGGAGCGGGGTGAGGTGGAGTTGTCAGTATAAGTTACCTGGAAGGTTATCTCCAATTCTAAGCCTGATTCAAAATTGGAGAAAAAGCAGTGGAACACATCAAAATTCTGGGTTCTTCCCACCCTCTCCACCTCCAAAAGAAAAGAAAAAACGAATTCCTGCTCTGCTCTCTATTTCACTCTCCATTTCTGCGTTGACCTAGTTCTGCAAGGAGAAAATTCGGCACCGGTATGTGCCAATACGAGCAAAGGTACTATTCCGGATTTAAAATAAAGCAGTGCCTGACCCTACTGACCTCCAATCATTTTATAACTTCTGGGGGACTCAGGCCCCTGGACTGGAGCAAACAAACCACTGCAGGAGAGACTGACAAAGCGGACCAGGCCCCAGGGCAACATTCCCCACTACAGGGAACCGCCGGGGGCCGGCCGGCCGGCCTGGAGTCTGCGGTTTATCCTCAGTGACTGGGACACAGCTGGCTTTGAAAAAGGACATTAAATATACACGCCATTCCTCTTCGCCAGCCAGGCCCTGGCCCCGGTCCCCTAGATAAAACGGATGCCCACGGGCCCGCAGTCACACCTGTTAGGTGTTTCTCCGCGCGATGCCTCCGCCCCAGCCAAGCCTCCTGCCGGGCCAGGGAGCCGGGTGCAGAGCGGGGGACGCGAAGGGAGACGCAGGGCCGGGCCTTCCCCAGCGGACTCCGCGGGGCTCCGCGCTCAGGGCTGGGGCGGAGACGGAGGGGGCAGCGAAGGCGGGAGAGGTCGGTCTACCCAGGCCGAGAGGGCCATGGGGAGGGCCGGGGGAAGGGGCGTCGCTGCTCGCGTTACGCTTCCACAGCCTGCAGCAGAGGCGGCGGGGCTGAGCCGCGGAGGAGATGGGGTTTGCACCAGCGTCTGCATTTCTCCTCGCAGCCCCGGCGCCACCGCCCCTCGCCGGGCCTCGGCGCCCGATAGGCCGCGCAGGGTGAGCGCGGGCGCCGGCCGGCGGCACCTCGCCGAGGACTAGAGGCGAGGGCGCCGCGGGGTCGCGGAGGGGGGACTCCGCGAGCAGGGCGGCCCGCGCGTCCCCGGATCTCAGCAACTCCGGCCGCCGCCGGGCCGCGGCAGGGACGGAGCTCCCCGCGCACCCCCCGGGGGCCAGCAGCGGCCGGAGGGCGGCGCGGGGCTCGTCCCCTCCGCCCAGCAGCTCGGCGCACCCGGCGGCGGTGGCGGCGTGGGATCGGGCGCCCGGGCAGCCTCCGAGCCGATGGCCGGCAGCGACGCGAACGACGAGGGTCCCGCGCGGAGGGGCGGCGCGGCGAGGCGTCCGGGGGCCCCAGGAGGGCGGGGAAGCGAGGCTGCCGCCAGCTGCCCTGAGCCGCTGTCCACTGCTGAAGCGCCGGCCGAGGGCGCCGTGCTGCCGGCTTGGATGCGCCTCTACTTCTACGGGATGCACGGGGTCACCCTGGACGTGCTCCTGTCCGCGGCGCACCGCTTCGCTCGCCGTCCGGACCTCCGGATGCTGGGCTTCTCCTCGCCCTACCGTTGCCTCCTGCACTCGCTCACCCACTTAGCCCTGGAGAAAGTCTACCTGCAGCAGCGGCGCTGCCCCAGCGCCTTCGTCTTCAATTTCCTCCTCTACCCCTCGGCCCACGTGGGGTTGCAGACCCTGGCGGGAGCGCTGCTCCGCCGGGTCGGCGGGCCGGGGGGCGCAGTGGCGCCGGGGGCGCTGGACTTGGCCCTGCAGTACGTGCTGGCGCTCTACCACTGCCAAGTGTTTCTGAAGCGCTTCCTGCACTTGCGGTACCAGCGGCGGCAACAGCTGCGGGGCGCGCCCCCCGCCCCTTCGGGCGCCCGGGCCCCAGCGACAGCCGGTGGTCGGCGGCGGCGACCTCGCGGTCCCAGGGGCGCCGGGGGAGCCCCCAACCAGGGGCTGCCGGACCTGCTCCGCTTCCTTTTCTTCGGAATGCACGGTTTTTTGGATGAGATCTTCTTCACCTTCTTCTTTAACCTGCTGGGGCCCGGGGACGGGACGAGCAGCGGCCACACGTCGCTCTGGTCCTTCTTTATGTACGGCAGCTGCAGTTTTGTGGTGGAAAAGCTCTATTTCCACCTCCACTACAGTCGGGGCTGGGGCACCTGGAAGCGAGTACCCTTCTACGTGATCTTCATCTACGCGTGGGAGTTGTTCTGGGGCCTGGGACTCCGCACTTGGGGCGCCTGTTCCTGGGACTATTCTCACTATCCGCTCAATTTCATGGGCCTTATCACGCTGATGTATTTACCTGGTTGGATATTCCTTAGTGTGTACCAGGACCTACTTTCCAATGTGTTGTGGCGGGTGCAATACGTACCATCTAACTAAGACCAAAAAAAGGGGGCACTGGATTCTCATGAATGAAGGCGATTTATTTTTACACAATAAAACGGAGGGGTTTTTGTGTTTTTTTAGCCTTTTAATTTTTATACCTTTTACTAAACTTTACCACCAACCTGTTTTATTCGACATTTTAGTTTTTCTATTGGCAACGTATGCATAATACGATAATACTTTGAAATATTGCTGGAAATGTAACTCTAAGTACTTAACTCATCAATATTTTAAAACCCTCACTAGTCCAAACAGCAAACCATCATACCTTAACCTCAGAAAGCTGTAGTATTCACTTATTTGCACTTATTTGGCGTAGGTGGGTGATAGTTACTAATTTTTTTTTTTTTTTTTTAAGTAAGGAAGTTCTTCAACTCAGACACCAGTGATTTTTCCAAGATTCGGGGAGGTTTTCTGATTTAATGATTTGTTTACTTTCCTTTTGGAAAAGGCAATGGCAACCCACTCCAGTACTCTTGCCTGGAGAATCCCATGGACGGAGAGCCTGGTAGGCTGCAGTCCATGGGGTCGCTAAGAGTCGGACACGACTGAGCGACTTCACTAGCAACTTCACTTACTTTCCTTTTAATCCAATGTCATTTTAATTTCCTTCCATGTTTGCCAGTGACTGCTGAAATCCAGTGTCTTGTACTTCTGAAACTACAATTAATAGCTTTTAAAGTGCCTCTGTATAGCACACAAATGAAAAGAAGCTGACAAATTTGAAAACACACCCTATGAATCGATTTTTAGATAAGAAATCTTTTTTAGCAACTCAGACAGGTAACACTGTGTTAAGATATTGATCTCCTTCCTGGAAATGATTGCTTTCCAATGTGGATTAGCCTTAAACGCCAAATGTGTTAACTTTAATCAGATCCTGTGTTATCTTTGGCTGTAAATTTTAGTCCTTATGCAATCATGTAAAATGTCTACCTTACATGTGCAAGGGCCATGCAAAATTATACCATCCTTAATAGTGTTCTAACCCTAAGGACTCTTTTCTATATGGAGTTTCAAGAGTAAAAGCAATCCCATGGAATAAAATGAACTAGAATATTCACCCTAATTGTATTAGCCCTAATTGTTTTCAGAGGATACAGTTATGTGTTTTCAGCCTATTTCTGCCATGGCTCACTTGTAAACATTTTTCCGTTTCCTTTGGGTCCCCTACAGAGTTCTTGGATTAAAGTCCAATGTAGTTATGTGCATTATAAATCAATGATAGCTCTTTGGTGACTTGTTCTTAAAGTTTGGAAGCTCCAAGTTAAATAAGATGATGTGAACCATTTGAGAAATCATGGCTAATCAATTAATAATGTACTTTAAATTTGTTTACTGTGTTTTTATTATATTTAGAAAAGACAAGTAGAATTGAGTATAGCTCATCCAAGGATGACTAATACCTTCTTAGTTTTTGTTATAAAGATAATTAGGAAAGCTTGGAGTGTATACAAATTAATATATATTCCTATTCAAGTTGTTAGCTTGTCTATACTGTAAAAGGGCTTCCCATGTGGCACTAGTGGTAAATAACCTACCTGCCAGTGCAGGAGGCAAAAGAGATGTGGGTTCGATCCCTGGGTTGGGAAGATCCCCTGGAGGAGGGCATGGCAACCCACTCCAGTATTCTTGCCTGGAGAATCCCATGAGCAGAGGAGCCTGGCAGGCTACAGTCCATAGGTCACAAAGAGTTGGACGTGATGAACAACTAACACTTTCACTTCACAGCAGAACTGTTGGGAGATCAGCTCAATTCTGCTTCTCCTCTCCTCTGTCACACTGATTGTTTTAGCCAGTCAAAGCTTGAGTAGAAACTGTTGGAAGTAATTAAATGTTTGCAGAGAATAAAAGTGTCACTTTGTGGAAAAGATTTCTGAAAACCTGGGGAGAAAAATAAAATGTAAATATAGACACTAAAGTTAGTCAGATGCTGGACAAAATATTTGTAATTCAAATCTGTCACATGTGCATGAGTCGAAGTTAAGTGTGGCATGGCTCCACACCATGCATTCCAGTGAAGTCATAACCAAATCCACAGCTTCTGGACTACTGGCTAAATGTATGTATTCACCCTTCTGTCATTTACATGCTGCTCCTTCAGCTTGCTTAAACTGCTAATCAGGATTCTCAGGCCAAACTCATCAAAAAAGCTTGCTATTTTGTTTGTTTTGCTTTTAATGTTAATCCTATTTAAAGAAAAGTTCAAGATTTTTCATTGATTCAATTCATTCAAGAAATAGTTATTGTGAGCCTGCTATTTTTCAGGCATTTGCCTGGACTCTGTGACTACAGCCATGACCCAACATGGACAAAAATCTCTGTCCTGATGGAGCTCACATTAGAATGTGAGTGCATTGATTTATATGAGATTATGCTGATTTGCAAGGCTACTGTTTTAGTATTAGTAATAGGTTATGAGAGGCAGATGTCAGGGTTCTCATCAGGGTTCTCCCTGGAATATCAATCCATCAGTCTGTAAAACAAAAGCCCATTAACAGTCCCTAGTGCTAGTTCTACAAAGAGCCCTGTTCATTTGTATTCAGGAAGTGATTAGCCTGTCTGTTAACTCAGCACCTTGCCTTAGGGCTTCTCATTCTGTGTTTACTCAACTTCTTAAAAGTAACATTTGCTGCAATTTTGAACCTTTCAAGAAAAAGCAAGGAAAGGAAAGAACCATCAGACTGATCAACTTGGTTACTCATTAGTAGTTCAGATATAGAAATGATAAGGCAGTACAATATTAACTATTATAATAATAGTTAATATTTAGGTAGTGCTTACCACCTACCAAGAACTGCACTATTAACATGTGTATATACTTTTAAATAAATACATGTATATATTTACCTATATCTTAAATGAATATATTACATATGTCTCATATATATGTATTTAATTTTAAGTAATACATAATATTTTAGGCTCATATGTGATATAAATTAAAGATACAACAACTCATATATGATATATATATATACCTTAAGTATACGTGTGTGTGTGTGTGTGTGTGTGTACTCAGTCCCTCAATTATGTCTGACTCTTGTGACCCCATGGACTGCAGCCCACCCCTCTGTCCATGGGATTTTCCAGGCAAGACTACTGGAGTAGGTGCCATGGCCTACTCCAGGGGAACTTCCCAACCAAGGGATCAAACCCAGGTCTCTTGCGTCTCCTACATTGGCACAAACACACACACATACATATTTACTTAAACCTCTAACAACTCTTTCTCATGAGGACAGTGACACTGAAGCCCAAAGAAATAACTTGGTTAAGTAATCAAGCCATACAGCTATTTAGACAGAATCCAAGGACGCTGGACTCTAGGCTCTGTTCTTAACAGAAAGGTTGGCATGCCTTAACCTACGGACCACAGTGATTTGGGATCTCCTGTGGATTTCACCTTACAATCTGTATTTTCTCTTCTCTGGCACTATCATAGATGCAAGGGCAGCTGTATAAAAGTTAGATACTAGTAGCAAAAATACTCTTTCATGTTGCCTTTTTAGTCTCTGGAAATAACAGGGTGCTAATACCAAGATGCATAACTGATAGTCAGCCTAGCTCTAATTCCCAGATGACAGATTTTCTAGTCAAGCAGTGCTCTGCAGTAGAGTTCCTCATCTGAAGTCAGATGATCTTGAATATAAGAATAATATATCAAAATTCAAGATAACTCACAACACAAGCAAGAAGAAATATATATAATTAAGGCTCTCTTCTTGAATATAGCATTCAGAATGAGCTTCACTGTAAGCTATACAACCCCAAAATTAAAATTTTTTGCAGAGATATTTGTTCTGCATTCAGTTAATCACCTTAGAGTTAAAGAAAGTTTTTTTTTTTTTTGGCCACATGGCATTTGGGATGCTAATCCCCCCACTAGGGATTGAATGCAGTCCATCTGCCTTGGAAGCATAGCATCTTAACCACTGGGGCTCCAGAAAAGTCCCAAGAAAGTTCTTAATAGAAAAACATGAAAAAAAAAAAGTAATAACTGTGGTTCTCATTCCATGTTTAACTTAGGCAATGCTGAAATTTCTTACATAAAGTGCTTTAATTTTTAAATCAATTATATCTCAGCTTTCAATCTAAAGAGAAATTTTGTTTTTCATGGTATCAATTAATATAGATGTTCCTGTGTTATATCAGGACTCCAGTAATGTTGATAATCCATTTCAGTATTTCACACATTTCACTGTACTTAACTATAAATATTTCATTACAAATATTTGACATTTTATGTTAAACTCAGAAAAATATGATGTGCTTTGTTGTTTAAGAATTATGAATTGGTTAATCCTACCCCTTTAAAAGATAATAATTTCTACTGTTTTGAAATAGTCTCTGCTGGCATAATTGACCTGGTTCTATTTTAAAAAGATGGTGAGAAAGAATTTTGGTAGATTACTTTGGTTCTCTCTCCATTTCCAAAGTACATTAAAAAAAATCACTATATTTGGAAAGGAAGTTATACTCATAGACTTGGAATGATAAGTCATTGTATTGTAGTATTTGACAGCATTTTAGTAAAATTGATCCTTGCTTGTTTTAAAAGACTTTAAAAAACACTTTACCTTTCAATTTTAAATATAATATCCAATTTACTGTCTCCAGTATACTTTCCAACAGTGCTTAATAGAACTAAGATCCTTTACTCAGAAAGAGTTAAATGGAACACCCTTCCCTTTTCTCCATCCAACACATGCCTCAGTTTATGCTGGAAGGAAAGATGGTTCTTTTCTGTTGCCAGTTTTTTTTTCCTTTCTATTCTTGGATGTGGTACCAGAGGAATATACAAAAATAGCACTTGTCTGTGTGGACTTCTGTTCATTAAAATTGACCTCTTTCTAATTTTTAACATGGAGACGTGAAGCTATCATACAGGCAATGACTTCCAGTTGCTAAAAACCCACGTTGTAAATTAAACTGTGATGTGTATAAATTTTCCTTTAGATATTTTTTCTTAATATAAGGAGATTGTAAATATGGAGACTTTTTTTCTTTAATCTTTGAATTCTCTTTGCATAAATGGTCAAACAAATGACCCGAGTGTTCCTAAGGAGAGAGACAAACACAGACAGGCTGATCCTTGACGTACAGAGAAGTTTAATGTTCATCTTAACCTCTTAAAAATTCTATTATAATCCAAAAGTCACATGGATCAACTTTCCCATTTAGAAGAAAATATATCTTTACCACAATTAAGAATTAAGGATCTAAAGAAACCATGAAGATTAATAACATCCAACCTTCTATCCAAGGCTGGAATTCCTTACATCTCTGACAGATGGTTTCTTAGCTCAGGTTGGACTATTGACAGTATTAACTGTGTTTTTCATGCAAAGACTAAATGGGAAAGCTACAAAGCTGTGTTAATACCCACCCCAGTCTATTTGACTTCTCAAAGTTTCCAGGAACTAACAAATACTGGTCAGCCAGATTGTGTATTGCAGTGAAACACTTTTTGAGATGATCTTCTCTATTTAAAAGGAAAAAAATCAATGTTTCATTCTTTTACCATAATACTCACTGTCTACTTATTGTATATTTTCAAATGAGGCTTTATTCACTAAGTCTAGGCAACAGGACCTTGAGAGATTTGAGTAAATTAAAATTACTTCAGAAGAACAAACAAACATTGGCTGCAAGCAAAAGAGTGAAAAATTAAATACTAGGAATCCTCCTTATGTCATTGGAATTTCAACTGGTTCAACCCATGAAAAGCCTTTGGTTGCTGCCCAGGTCTACCTGGGAATATAAACTGGGAGAGTTTCCTGGTAGCTTCCCTGAAGCTACCAGCTTCATCAAGAAATGCATTGAGCAGATGCAGGTGTGACGGAAGCAATTAGCTAACCAGAAAGGATGAGAGATACCATGGATCAATTCTCCCATTCAAAAAAAAAATTACACTTATGATATTAAGCAGAGAACTAGCCTCACTTTTGATGGGTTTCCTACAAATATTTATATTACATGCAAGGTATTTTATTAACATTTATACTCCATGCATGATAAAAATAAAATTAATCTCAAAGGATCTCAGTTTTGAAACTTTAAATATTTGAAAATAATCTTGAGAGAAACATGCAGAAAGTTTGTCATATCATTTTGATTACCCACTAACTTTTAGGAACAAAAGTTAAACTGAATATGCTCTTGTTCATTTCTGAAGAGGATCTATTTTTAATCTTAACTTTTTATTAGAAACAATGAGCAGACAGGAAGAAAAAATAAATAAAAGAGTTCCCTGGAGTACATCAGAACCAGTATTCAGATTTCAAGTATTTATAAACAAGAGTTTAACAAAATTTATCATTCTACTTACTTGTAATGATGATATTTTCAGCAAGCAAAACAGAAACAAAAGAATAATAAAGGCAGAAATAAAATGTACATTGAAAGGGATAGTATTCAATAGTCTTAGAGAGTCCTTACATTATTTTTCTTTGGCTAAAATGATTCACATTAATAAATATTATTCTAGGTCTTTATACCATGTAAGACTTGAATTATGATGAAAATTTTATGTTTATAAAGTACTGCACATGCTAAGTTTGGTTGGGTACCAAAATTTACACTTTATTGTTGCTACTGTTCAGTCACTAAGTCCTCTCTGACTCTTTGGGACTCCAAGGACTGCAGCATGCCAGGCTTCCCTGTCTTTCACTATCTCCTGGAGTTTGCTCAAACTCATGTCCATTGAGTCAGTGATGCCATCCAACAATCTCATCCTCTGTCGCCCCCTTCTCCTATCCTCAATCTTTCCCAGCATTAGAGTCTCTTTCAATGAGTCAGTTCTTTGCATCAGGTGGCCAAAGTAGTGGAGCTTCAGCTTTAGCATCAGTCCTTCCAGTGAATATTCAGGGTTGATTTCCTTTAGGATTGACTGGTTTGATCTCCTTGCAGTACAAGGGACTCTCAGGAGTCTTCTCCAGCACTATAGTTTGAAAGCATCAGTTCTTTGGTGCTCAGCCTTTTTTGGGCTTCCTAGTAGCTCAGGTGGTAAAGAATCCACCTGCAATGCAGGAGACCCCAGTTTGATTTCTGGGTTGGGAAGATCCCCTGGAGAAGGCTATTCACTCCAGTATTCATGGGCTCTGATGGCTCCGATGGTAATGCAGTGCGGGAGACCTGGGTTCAGTCCCTCGGGTTGGGAAGGTCCCCTGGAGGAAGGCATGGCAACCCACTCCAGTATTCTTGCCTGGAGAATCCCCATGGACAAAGGAGCCTGGAGGGCTGCAGTCCTTGAGATCACAAAGAGTCATACACGACTGAGCAACTAAGTTCACAACCTTCTTTATGATCCAACTCTCGCACCATAAATAACTACTGGAAAAACCATATCTTTGACTATATGGACTTTGTTGGCAAAGTGATGTATCTGCTTTTTAATACACTGTCTAGTTTTGTCATAGCTTTTCTTCCAAGGAGCAAGCATCTTTTAATTTCATGGCTGCAGTCACCATCTGCAGTGATTTTGGAGCCCAAGAAAATAAAATTTGTCACTGTTTCCACTTTTTCTCCATCTATTTGCTATGAAGTGATAGGAAAGGATGCCGTGATCTTAGCTTTTGAATATTGTTTTAAGCTAGCCTTTTCACTATCTTCTTTCATACTTTATTGTTATTGATACTTATTTGATGAAATTTCTGAGTTTGTCTTTTCTGAAATGATATTATTGGATATACTATAAAAATTTTAATAAAGTGTCATTGATGTGTGTACCCAATGCACAGGTAAACAGTCTAAAGCTTATTTAAATGTAAAGTTGTGGACTTTTAGAGCCTGAGAAGATAACTAAACACCACCTAATTCAACTCCCAGCCAAAAGAATTAGTTCTTCTAGATTATCTTTTACAGGAATCTGTCCATCCTCTTCTTGATCACTTCTAATGACAGAGCTCTTTGTACTTATTCAGATCTCTCAGGCCAACTCATTTCTTTGTTCTATATCTTGATAGTTAGAAAATTCTTACCAGAAGGACCCCCCATCTGTAACTTTTATTTTTCCAACTGTTTCATCCATAGACAAAACAAAGGTTTCCAAGTGTGTCTTAATTATCTTACTCCAGGCTAGGTATTCAAGATCCTTTAGCAATATATAATAAAATATACAGTAGTAAAACTATTACCTACTTTGATCTAAACACTTTATTTCTGCAAATGTAGAACAAAAGTAATCACTATTAGCTTTTTTAGCAGCTCAGTCACATCATTGTTTCTGTTAAATTTTCATTTATATACATCCTCTAGGTTTCTCTCCTATAGACTGCCGTTAACCCAGTGGTCCTCTTCATGCTCCTGTGCCTTCTGATATAAGTAATTGGCCTGGATCTGTGCTTGTCCCATATTCATTACCGGGTCTGAAAATGAATTAGAGAGAAATGAAGGTAAGTAGAGTGAAAAACAGAAAAGTTGCCATTGAATTCATTCTTCATTTCTTTTGTCCCTCTTCTTCCAGTTTCAACTTTTGGGAGCAGGCATATGTCATTCTCTGTGTTTTCTCAACACTTAGCAATGAACTTAGCACAGAGCAGGTGCTCAAAAATTTTTTTGGTGAATATATATGAATTCTCATGCCAGACATAATTCAATAGTGGAAACAGGAATTAGGAATGCCGCCAGGTGGCAACATGTGACTTCAATGGGACGTTTATTTATGGAACATAAATTAGATCCACCAAGTACCTAGAAAAAATGTAGAAATTGCTTAATCTTCTCATAGTCTTCCTTCTTTCCTGAGCAACTTCTTTTGCAAGACACAGAATTCAAGTAGTTCTCTTAAAGAATTTAGCCACATTATAATTTTAAAAAAAAATTGTAAGCTATTTAGAGAACTTAACTATCCTTTAAAACATTATTTCTGAAATGTGAATTTTTCTAAAAACTGATTGGTGGTGCTTCTTTTATCACATGACACTCCAAAAAAGAAGGAGTTACCCAGTTTGCACCCTACTGATGTCTTGATTTTCTTCACTGTTTTTGCTGATGACCTTCTGGATTGGGGCAACTTTTGAACAGAAATGAAAATAAAATTCAAACTTACATGCTTGCTCAGTTGCTTCAGTCATGTCTGACTCTTTGTGACTCTATGGACCATAGCCGGCCAGGCTTCTCTGGCCATGGGATTCTCCAGGCAAGAATACTGGAGTGGGTTGCCATTTCCTTCTCCAAGGAAAATTCAAACTTAGTTAAAGTCATAAAATTGCTTCTAGTGGCAGGTGGTAAAGATTTATGATTTATTAGCTATGAATCTGGTTCACTTCTTTCTATATTTCCAACCTCAAATATTAATATTACTGGCAGACTGTAGTCAGGGTTCTCCTAAGAAACAAAACTGCTGTGCTACTGCTGCTGAGTCGCTTCAGTCATGTCTGACTCTGTGCGACCCCATAGATGGCGGACCACCAGGCTCCCCCATCCCTGGGATTCTCCAGGCAAGAACACTGGAGTGGGTTGCCATTTCCTTCTCCAATGCATGAAAGGGAAAAGTGAAAGGGAAGTCGCTCAGTCATGTCTGACTCTTCTCGACCCCATGGTCTGCAGCCTACCAGGCTCCTCCGTCCATGGGATTTTCCAGGCAAGAGTACTGGAGTGGGGTGCCATTGCCTTCTCCAAGAAACAAAACTACTAGGATGTAAATAGATTAACAGATAGACTTATTATAAGAATTTGGCTCACACAATTATAGAAGCTGGTAAGTCCTAAGATCTACAGGGTGAGTCTACAGACTGGAGATTCAGAGAGCCGCTGATGTAGTTACAATCCAAAGGCCAGTGGGTTCAAGATCCAGGAAGAGCTGATGTCTCAGTTCAATCTGAAGACAAGTAAAAACAAATGTTCCGCTTGAGTGGGAGGAATTTCCTGTTATTCAGTCTTTTTGTTCTGTTCGGGTCTTCAACTGATTGGATGAGGCTCACCCACATTAGGAAGGACAATGTACTCTATCTATTGACTTAAAGATTAAACTCATCCAAAAAACCCTCACCAAAGCACTCAGAATAATGATAGACCAAATATCTGGGCATCCAATTGTCCAATCAAATTGATACATAAAATTAACCATCACACAGATCAAAGCATTTGAACCAAAGGAGTTAAAATAAGCATAAGGAAAATGAGATGAGTCCATTCATTCATCTAGTCAACAGCTATTTAAATGTGTACTGTGTTAAAAAGTAAGAAGACATAGGCAATTATTTTTTCATAGAGTGGAAAATGCGAATTTTAAAACAAAAGTGTACTACAGAAAGATGATGTAGGTGGAAATAATGGTGCCGTCACCTAGGCGAGAGAGCATGTTGGGAAGATTCTAGTTGGAGGGCCCAGCATGCTCAAAGACCTGGCAAAAGTGAGTATCAGAGCACTGAGTAACTCAAAGCCTGTTGTATCTGGTTGAGCAGAGTGGTGGGGGGAAGAGTGAGACCTGAGCTAGAGGGGTAGGCAAGAGGCAGGTCTTGAAGCTTTACGGAAACGCTAGAATTTGGAGGACCATTTCCTAAGGATGTTGACAAGTTAATTAAGGGTTTTAAGCAGGCAAAGGACTTGTGGTTTGCATTTTGCAACTTGCATTTTTAAAAAGAAAACAGATCAGAGAGGACAAGATTACATGTAGAGAAAGACCAGTTATGAGGCTGTTATACAAAAGATGATAGAGAGAAAGAGACCAGCATTATGACAGAGGAGATGGACTAAAATATAGATTCAGAGATAATCAAGAGTCAGAACAGACGATGAAAAGTGATAAGATGGTTGTGCAAATCAAGAGAGAGAAGCAGAGGCAACCAGCCAGCTAAAATTGTAGACTCAGAGCCCTGAGGACCTCTGAAAGTAAGTAAAAAGTAGAAGCCTGCAAAAGATATGGAAATAAATGATCAGATAGGCAAGAGATCCTGAGAATGCAATAGTGTCAACAATAGAAGAGAGGAAGAGGAGAATGTGTTCAGTGACATCTGTAAAATTAATCAACAAAACCACAATTAAATAGAGATGGGAGCTTCCACACCCTGCAAGGAGAACAGAGCTCATTGAGAAAAAGAAAGACTCCTCTCCTCGAAAGGACTCAACCAGTGAGAATCTGTGGATTCTTTATTCACTCTGGCTCTCCCAACTGCCTTTTCCCATCCATGAAAGTTTCTTCTTCCTTTGCCATGTGGGGACTTGCACATGGATGGCCGTGGTGGCAGACCCTGCATTGTGATTCTCTGCTGAACCTGAAAAAAAAATCTCTTTTCTAGAGAAATATCTCGCAATCTGTTTGTTTTAGGTCAACACATCAAGTTCAGCCTAAAATTAAATTTAAGGACAGAGTTAATGACCAGTGTATTTCAAGATATACAAGAAAGAGGAATAAAAGCACAGAAGGAAGGATGCTAGATTATGCTATTTGTTTTCTAAATATGACATGTGTTTGTTCATTTAATTCTCACAGCAACCTGGTGATGTATTATTATCTTGGTTTTTACATAGGCTATTACTGTCACATGGGAGAGTTAATCATTTTGCCCAAGGCTTGCAAGTGAAAGAACCAAAATTTGGACTCAGACACTCTAGATCCCAAGCTGCATTCTCTATGTAGGTGTCTACACAGGCAGGTGGAGGAAAAAGGTAGAGAGGGAAAAACTCCTAAGACTGGCATTGCACTGGATTTGCATGCTGCCCAATATATGCAGTCCAATAAAGAACCCAGAGAAAGTCTGAAGTCCGTTCTACTCAAAAAGTATTTAAATCTATATGTCATGACTAACTCTGATTCTTGATTCATTCATTCATTTAGTAAAAATTTATCGAGCACATACTAGACAACAGGGCTTCCCAGATGGCTCAGTGGTAAAGAATCTGCCTGCCCAGGCAGGAGATGCAGGCTCGATCCCTAGGTTGGGAAGATTCCCTGGAGAAGGGCATGGCAACCCACTCCCATATTCTTGTCTGGGAAATCCCACAGACAGAGGAGCCTGGTGGGCTACAGTCCACTGGGTCAAGGAAGAATCAGACCTGACTTAGTGATTGCTGCTAAATCGTTTCAGTCGTGTCTGACTCTGTGCGACTCTGGAGACAGCAGCCCACCAGGCTCTGCCGTCCCTGGGATTCTCCAGGCAAGAACACTGGAGTGGGTTGCCATTTCCTTCTCCAATGTATGAAAGTGAAAAGTGAAAGTGAAGTTGCTCAATTGTGTCCAACTCTTCGAGATCCCATGGACTTTAGCCTATCAGTTTCCTCCGTCCATGGGATTTTCCAGGCAAGAGTACTGGAGTGGGTTGCCATTGCCTTCTCTGACTTAGTGACTAAACAATAGCAACTAGATAATAGGCAGTGAGAATGCTGTGGGATTAAATTAAATTAAATTAATTAAATTAAATTAAATTAAATTAAATAAATTAAATTAAATTAAATGCTGTGGGATTAAAAGTCTGACATAGACCTTGCCATTGATATCCTACCTTATTGCATCAGTCAGCTCAGGCTGCCATAACAAAATACCATAGATTAGCTGACTGAAGCAACATAAACTTACTTTGTCAGTTCTGCTGCTGCTGCTGCTAAGTTGCTTCAGTCATGTCCAACTCTGTGCGACCCCATGGACTGCAGCCTACCAGGCTTCTCCGTCCATGGGATTCTCCAGGCAAGAACACTGGAGTGGGTTGCCAGTTCAGGAGGCTAGAAATCTGAGGCCAAGGTTTGGTAGGATTCTTTTTTAATGAGAACTGTCTTCCTGGCTTGCAGATGGCTGCCTTCTCACTGTCTTTGCATGGTGGACAGAGAGCAAGCTCTCCCCCTCTCTTCTTATAAGACACTAATCCTATTGGATTAGTGACCTCATTTAACCTTAACTACCTCTATACAGGTTGTATCTCCTAATAGAGTCACATTGGAGGTTGAAGCTTCAAAATGTGAATCTGGTGGGGAACATAATTCAGCCCATAGCATTTACTCTTTTTTAATTCCCACAATGATCCTATGTGATTATTCTAATTACTACTGATTATTATCATTATCTACAGTTTATAGATGAAGTCTATAAATTGGTGCTAGAGAAGATCCTTGGGAGTCCCTTGAACTGCAAGGAGATCAAACCAGTCAATCCTAAAGGAAATCAACTCTGAATATTCATTGGAAGGACCTATGCTGAAGCCGAAGCTCCAGAACTTGCAGGCCACCTGATGCGAACAGCTGACTCATTGGAAATAAGACCCCAAGGCTGGGAAAAATTGAAGGCAAAAGGAGAAAAGGGTGGCAGAGGATGAGATGGTTGGATAGCATCACCAATTCAATGGACATGAGCTTTGGCAAACTCTGGGAGATAGTGAGGGACAGGAAGGCCTGGTATGCTGCAGTCCATGGGATTGGGAAGAGTCGTACATGACTTAATAACTGAGCAACAACAAAAAAACATAGATGAAGTCATTGAAACTTACCTGTCCACACAGCTAGTAAGAGACAGGAACAAGACTCCATTTCAGTATTTTTGTTTTTTAATTTTGCTACACCAGCATGTGGTATTTCAGTTCAGTGACCAGGGATGAAACCTGGGCCCCCTTCTTTGGGAGCACAGAGTCTTAACCAACTGTACCCCCAGGGAAGTCCCTCAGTATTCTTTTTAGGCAACATTATCTATCTCTCAGAAAGTTCAGGGCTGTATCATTCCACAGGGAAGAAGAACAACTGAGAAAAAAAAAAAAGGGAGTTGGCTCTTAGTTTTCTCCTTTTAATGTTACATAATAGAGTCATCCTCATTGCTTTTTTTTTTTTTTTAATTCTCTCTAGGGACAAGTTCTATTTTGTCCAGTCCTAATTTTAACCTTTATTACTAGTTATGCACAGATTTTTAAGTGAGCCCCTCCCCATTTTTATTTTTTTCTTTAACGTCTGTGTATTTGTTACTCAGAAAATTAGCTCTCTGGGAACCTCTGAACACAGACACTGTGTCTCCAGGCCTTTCTGAGAGGCTGAGACAGAGGCCCTAGAGGGCAACTATACTCGGAGTCAATTCATTTAATTTCAAAGAAACTATTTTTAGATTGGCATTTAAAATATTTGACTTGGGTATGCAAGAGTACAAAATCAATTTTCAATGTATTGAAACTATTATTAGGTAACTGCATCTCCATTAAGTTTATAGGGTATTTATTTCCATTTCACAGACATGAATTCCTAATATTATTTCTAGGCGATCTATAAATAACTCCAGATATACTTATCTGTGTGATGCTTTGCTTTGGTGGCATAAAACAGAAAAACATAGATAGCAAGGTATTGAGTTTTCTTTGCCAAATGAAATAGTTTGTTTTTTTAAAAATCCAGAAAATGGCATATTACTTTGGAAAGCTGCATGCAAATCAAGTAGTTTAGACAGTATCAAAAGGAAATGGTGATCTCCTAAGCAACTGCCGTTTGCAGTTTAAGGGTTCAGTATGTTCCTTCTTCAGCTAAAGCACAGCATAGCGAAGGGACGCATCATCCGCAAGTCTCCCCTGGTGTTAGAAATGATCAGCCTTCCAAAAGTGCTAAAAATAGCCTGAGTGAAAATCTCTTGTCAAAACAGCTAGATGAACTTTTCGAGGCTTAATAAACTCCAGATTTCTAAATGTTACCACACAAATTATATCCTTGGGGTAATATAATTATTTCAATGGTAAGAAATTCTGTTAGGGATCAGCTCAATGCCTCCAAACAGTTTAACAAGGTTGATTTAAAAAAAACTTCTCAAAATGGACAAGGTCTGTGATTGAAAGCTGGCTCTTCAAAAATGGCCTTGCTACAAAACTACTTTTTTTTTCTCCTAGTACCAAACTTTCTTGAATAGGTCCATTCACCAAAATAGTTAAATATTGAAAATAGTTGAATCTTGAATGAGTCCATTCACCAAACTAGTTAAATGTTGATAAATAGTTGAATAATCAACTTACTCTGAACCAATGCTGTCCAATACAATGTTCCACAGTGAGAAATGTTTAATATCTGTTCTGAACAGGGGCTTCCCTGGTGGTTCAGACAGTAAAGAATCCACCTGCAATACAAGAGACCTGGATTTGGTCTCTGGGGTCGGAAGATCCCCTGGAGAATGGCATGGCCACTCACTCCAGTATTCCTACCTGGAGAATCCCCATGGACAGAGAAGCCCCAGGCTACACTCCATGGGGACAAAAAGAATTGGACACAACTGAGCAACTAAGCACACATACACTGTCCAACCTGCTAGCCACTGACCACATGTAACTAAGCGAGTGAGTGAAAGTCGCTCAGTCATGTCCGACTCTTTGTGACCCCATGGACTATACAGTCCATGGAATACTGGAGTGGGTAGCCTTTCCCTTCTCCAGGGGATCTTCCCAACCCAGGGATCAAACCCAGGTCTCCCACATTGCAGGCAGATTCTTTACCAACTGAGCCATCAGGCCAGAGCTAATGTAACTAATGAATAGCCTAAATGCTGCTAATGGACCTGAAGAGCTAAATTTCAAATTATATATAATTTTAACTAATTTAGATGTAATAAACACATGTGGCTATTGGCTACTATATTGAGTTACACAGCTCTATGCCATATTTTATATTCCATGTTTTATCATACTGTCATAAAAAAGGACCATAAACTAGGAATATGTCATGTAAGTTTCAGAAACACAGTTCTTCAACTTTCATAACTTTTCTATAACCTGTTTTGTGGAAGAGCTTGGTACCTCAAGCTATGTGTTTAAACAAAGCATTGATATGGTTTCAGATAGAGACACATTTGCATGTCTGGCCTTCAGTTATACTAGGGGAGGCTCTGCTGAACACCACTGCATTTCTGATTCTTCTTATGAAACTGGGAGGAAATTGGAAAAATGGAGAATAAAAGAATTAAAAAAAATAAACTGACCGGAAAACTGAAATTGAAGCAGGGTCTTCTGTATCAACTTATAGCAAAGCTCTTGGGAAAACAAAACTTTGAAATTCTGACATAAGGTCTTGTGTTATTTGAAGGAAATGAGTATTAGTGCAAGTTTCGAGTTTCATTGTGAATAGATATGTGGGGATGGAGTGAAGGGAAGGCTGTAAAGAAAGCCTGTCATTGTTCAGAAACAAAAGGATGTGCCTTCCCAACATCTGATGGCACTTTTTAGAGCCTTTAATTTCTTTCCTCCCTTTCTTTTTAGGAACCTGAGACTTTCCTCTGGTTCTGCCTTCTGCTCTCCCTGCTCCTACTTGCAGCTCTCCATGGAATTCACTCAACTAAATAGGGTCCCAAACACTTGGGCTTTGCCACGATCAGTTGCTATTTGATTAATGAACTTCTGTGGGCTTCCATGGTGACTCAGATGGTAAAGTGCCTGTAATGCAGGAGACCTGGGTTTTTTCCCTGGTTTGGGAAGATCCCCTGGAGAAGGAAATGGCAACCCACTCCAGTACTCTTGCCTGGAAAATTCCATGGATGGAGGAGCCTGGTAGGCTACAGTCCATGGGGTCTCAAAGAGTCAGACACAACTGAGTAACTTCACTGGTTCACTGCTAGTATCAGTCCCCAGTGGCATTTAAGATTTAAACTAATCTTATCCTTTTGTGTTCGGTACTCCTTGACTTCTTCCCTTATTGACCAAATATATGATAATATAAAATTTTCACACAGAGATTTGACCCTGTGGGCATGCTCAGTCACTTAGATGCGTCCTAGTTTTTGTGGCCCCATGGACTGTAGCCCGTCAAACTCCTCTCTCTGTCCATGGGGTTTACTAGGCAAGAATACTGGAGTGGGTTGCCACTTCCTTCTCCAGGGAATCTTCCCGACCCAGGGATCAAACCTGTGTATCCTGCTTTGGCAGGCAGATCCTTTACCTTGGAGCCACCAGGGAAGCCAGAGATTGAATAGGTAAAGTTAAAATTGAGTATGTAAATGTGTAAATTGACTCTTCAATTCATTGCAGAAACCAACATAACATGGTAAAATGGTTGTCCTCTGATTAATATTAATAATTTAAAAAATAAAAGAAATTGGCTTCAATTAAAAAAGGAAGGCTTAGCTATTTTTCAGGGATGAAAATTGTTCCGTAAATAGCATTAGCCTTTGTTATGTGTTTTGTTTATTGTGTGAGAGAGTGAACTTTCTCTCATGGATCAGATCTAACCTCATTTAAATTCCAGGGGGCATTTCTTAATAGGAATTTTTAAGTACATTTTTACCTACTGGGGTTAGACTAAAAAAAAAAAAAAAAAAACCCTCATAAATAATACATGTATCTATCTCAAAATCCCACACTCATAAGATTTCTATAAAAGTCTGTTTGGAATCATGCTGTTTATTGATGAGAGTGGGTATTAAGTACCCTTTTTCTGTAACCACAAGGGCATAGGTAACTGCACTTTTTACAGACAAATCCTGTCCTAGATCAAACATAAGGACAAAAAGTTCACTGGGATGGGGAAGGGGAGCAGAGGGTGTATTCCTGCAGGATCAGGGAGGAAGGACATCAAAGGAGGAGTGGCTGCAAGGTAAGACTGCAATAGGGATCAAGAGATGGGAGAGGTGTGTAGTCCAGGCCACGACTGGATTTAGCCTGTGGATATTGGGTATCAGTTGAAACAGGAGAGTGAGCCATCTGTAAGCAGATATGGGTTTTAGAAAGACTACTCTGATTAGCAGGGAGAGACTAGGGAATGACAGAGAAACCAGGAGGTCAATGTGATAATTCAGATAAGAAATGCTGAAGGTCTGAGTTAGGCTGTGGCAGAGTGGACAGGAGAAAGTTACTCAGAAAGTAGGTTCTGGAAAATTAATGGATACAGCAAAAGAGGGATAGGAGGGGCTATGATGGTAAGATTTTAGTCTTGAGTATGTGGGAGATGAAACACTACATCATCCTCAACATTTTTTTTTCTTTTTCTCTTTATTTTTATGTGTGTGTGTGTGTATATATATATATATATATATATACAGATATGTTCTTACTGAGATAAAATTAACATACAATATATTAATTTCATGTGTAAACATAATGATTCTATATTTATATATATATATTGCAAAGTGATCACCACAATAAGAACCATTAATATCTGCCCCACAGATAGTTACACATTTTCTTTTTCTTGTGATGAGACCTTTGAAGATTTACTCTCTTAGCAAGTTGTAAATATGCAGTCCAGTATTATTAACTATGGTCAGCATGTTGTTCATTACATCCCCAGGACTTGATATTTCTAACTAAAACATAATCTTGTCACAACTGACAGAATTACCACATGTAAAAACTTCTCCTGCCTTTGCTGTACTCTACATAAAACAGATAGCTTGCATAATTTATTTTTCTTATTTTATTATCTCAATAAACATTCACTGTGCCAGTTTCTGGCTTACTTCCTGTTTTAAAATGTTTTGTCTATATTGTGTGATATTTAAAGATCAAAGGTACCCAACAACCTTGGTAAGGTACTGGTTCAGGGTGCGGTGAGGTTGAAAAAGAACCTCAAGGTACCTGTGAATGGAAACTGTCTAACCTTGGGTCACCGAGGTTGCAAACCTGCTCCCTGGAGGGGCGCTGCGGTGCCTGGGGGCCTTTGTTTGGCCCACTCTCCAGAAAGTGCAGCTGTCAAAAAATTATCCTAAGTACCATGATGATCCGAAGATTTTCACACCCACCAAGAGGCACAAGGTAACTACTGGCAATTGCAAATGAAGTGGCTTTAGGAGTAATCTCAACAAAAGGCAGATTTGAGCGATTTCAATCTGTTCCCAGGAGGGAATAACCAAATTGAAAGATTGGTGCTGGCAAGTTCCAGGACCTGGGTTCAGCAAATAAGCTGAAGCAGTGCTTCCAGCAAGGCACACAGACAGTTGGTTCCCGGCCCTCTACGACTCTCCCTCAGGCAGCTACAGGCTGGGTTTCAGAGTGTATAATTTTAGCAGAAGAGGTAAGACACCCCTTCTAGTTGCAGTCTGCAGGGAAGCACTATGATCAGAGCTAAGTCAAGGACACTTCTCTAGGAGGGCACAGATGTACTGTGTGAAATCCCAGGTCTAATGACTCTGAATCCTATTTATTTTACTATCCTATTAGTGAACTCCTATTTTTCTACCCCAGAGAGATTGTATATGATCTGACTCTGAGCCTGTCGCAGACCACTGTGCGGTACAATTTACTGACATACCAACCTAAAAGGAAGAGTCCCGGTACCTGTCCTATTTCCATATTGTCCAAAAAAAAAAAAAGTGAAAAATCCACTTAACCCCAGGCTATCGAAGTACAAATAAGAAAGAGGGAAGGGTCAGAAAAATCCCCAGGAAGAGGAAATGGCCACTCATTCCAGTATTCTTGCCTGGAAAATTCCATGGACAGAGGAGCCTGGCAAGCTACAGTTCATGGGGTTGCGCACAAAGTTGGACACGGCTGAAGCGACTAGGCACAACAAGAAGTATTTAAAATGACCTTGTTTTCTTGATTGTATTTATTTAGATTGTATTGTATTATTTATTTAAAAGATATTATATATCTTTTAACCATCCCTAGAGAATGGTTACTTTAGCATGTCATAGTAGCATATTTTTTAAATATGCCTTCTACAAATTTGTAAAGTATGAGCATGGTTTAACTCTAGGAATATTAATTAGGAGTAAAATTGAATTATGTATTTTTATCACTCAAATATTGATGTGGTCCAAGAGAAAGATATTTTCATGTTCTGTGTTAAGGTTCAAATGAATTAGCTAAATTTCATTTTTTATAACATTTCCTTTTTCAAATGGATATGCTCATTTATATGACACAAAATTCAAAACCTACAAAGAGAATTAGAATAATTAGCAAAAAAACCACAACAAATTGAAATATTTTGATATATTCATTATTGCATTGAAATATGATTTTGATGTCACATATTTTCTGTAGGAATTCATGGTTAGAAATAAGAAAATTGTTTACAGTAGGGGAGCAAACTTTGCTACCTCAAAATGCCCCTTGGCATGAGGTTTATAAGAAACAGAAAACTGGAAACTTTTCTTGCTACTTCCCCCTTAACTGCCTAAAAAAATTGAGATAAGTAAACTATTTTTGAGGATAGAGTTATCACCAGAAATATCTGCAAAGACTATGGATTAGGTGTGGTGGAGAACACTTTGAAGGGCCTAGAGATCAGCCTGCTGTGTGACCCATGGTCTCTGCAGGGCCCAGTAAACATGTGTTTACCAAACATTTGCCTTTCCATCTCCCTGTGAATTGCCTTTCTCCTCTCTGAAGGCCATAACCACAAAACCAACATCCTATTAGGTGAGGGCTCTTAAGGCAACATTCTCTTATGCTTCAGGCATTTTGTCCAGTTACTCAATTCTCCCATGTATATGCATTATTAAACTTGTGTTTGATTTTCCCATTAATCTCTCTCATGTCAGTTTTCTCAGGTGGCTCAAGCGGTAAAGAATCTGCCTGCCAATGCAGGAGCCATAGGAGATGCAAATTCGATCCCTGGGTCAGGAAGATCCCTGGAAGGAAGAAATGGCAACCCACTCCAGTATTCTTACCTGGAAAATCCCATAGACAGAGGAGTTTGGCAGGCTACAGTCCATGGGGTCGCAAAGAGGTGGACATGACCAAGCATGCACACATGCTGTCTTACATCAGTTCAACTCAGAGGCCAGCTGAGAGTAAAGCCAGCTGCTCCCTCCTGGCCCTGTATCCTTCCTCCAGGAGGAGGAGAAAGGTTTCGTGAGCACAAAGCTGTGTAGTCACGTTGTAGCCACACGTTTCAGGAAACAAACTCACTCAGAAGGACAATGCAAATAGTGGAGTGCAGTTTATTACACCAGTGGCCCAAGGCAGAGTCTCCTCTTAGCCAAGGGCCCCGATCAGTTTTGTGAAAACCTTATATACCCTAAGTGTATAAGCTTCTCTGAAACTAGTCTGAACAAAGGAAAAAGAAAGATATAATCAAAGTTAACCATGATCATATGCCTTAAGCCTAGGTAGTTAACAGTGGACAATTATCAATAGGCCTGTGGTCATACCCCAATAAGCATAATAGAATGTATGATTCTATTCGGTTACACAGATAATTAGGGTATTCTTTTAGGCACAGTGGATTTGAAAGCTATAGCACCTCCTCTGTCGGGGGAGCCGGCGGCTACACACGGTCCCCTGGGGGCTTTGGATCTCCGACAGCTTCCCAGGCCGAAAAGAAATCCAGACCTCGAGCTCAGCACATTTTACCCTGTACCATATCTCAGCTGCTTTCTGCTACTCTGGTTGATGAAGTATTCAGAATTGGAAATGTTGAGATTTCACAGGTCACTATTGTGCGGATTATCAGAAATGCAGAGAAGGCTGCAACCAACATTGTTTACAAGATAGATGACATGACAGCTGCACCCATGGATGTTCGCCAGTGGGTTGACACAGATGATGCCAGTGGTGAAAACACTGTGGTCCCTCCAGAAACATATGTGAAAGTGGCTGGTCATCTGAGATCTTTCCAGAACAAGAAAAGCCTGGTAGCCTTTAAGATCATGCCCTGGAGGATATGAATGAGTTCACCACACATACTCTGGAAGTAGTCAATGCACACATGATGCTGAGCAAATCGAACAGCCAGCCTTCAACAGGGAGAGCGCCTATCAGCAATCCAGGAATGGGTGAAGCTGGGAACTTCGGTGGGAACAACTTCATACCAGCAAATGGCCTCACTGTGGCCCAGAACCAGGTGCTGAATTTGTTCAAGGCTTGCCCAAGACCTGAAGGATTGAACTTTCAGGATCTCAAGAACCAACTCCAGCACATGTCCGTAGCCTCAACCAAGCTAGCTGTGGATTTTCTAAGCAACGAGGGACACATCTATTCCACCGTGGATGATGATCATTTTAAATCCACAGATGCAGAATAACTGGATCTAATTGGGTACCCGAGATATTTTCCAGTTGGACCTTTTTTTGCCGCCTCTTGTCTCCAGCTGTGCATATAATTGGCGAGTTGACTTCTAGGAAGTAGATTTCATCTATAAAAGATCTCAACTGACATCCTTTTGAAACTTACTACTACTCTTCTGTGTTTTTGATGGACTTCCCTGGTAGCTCAGACGGTAAAGCGTCTGCCTACAATGCGGGAGACCTGGGTTCGATCCCTGGGTCAGGACGATCCCCTGGAGAAGGAAACGGCAACCCACTCCAGTATTCATGCCTGGAAAATCCCATGGACCGAGGAGCCTGGTGGGCTACAATCCATGGGGTCGCAAAGAGTCGGACACGACTGAGCGACTTCTGTTGTGTGTGTTTAAGCACAGAGAGCCCTGGGGCTCTTCCTTCTGGGGGCCTGGTTTTCCAGTTTGTATGTCGTTTCCAAAGATACTGGGCATATAAGTCCACAGTCCGGCCCAGAGCCTGTTCTGTTTCCTCCTTCAGTCAGAGCAGCGGCAGGTTTCTGCTGCCTTTTCTTCCCACTAAATGTATGAACATGGAACCCAGGTCTTGCTCCCAGATCCCTTACCTGGAAATGGGCTAATAAATAATCATTTTCCCTTTTTTTTATGTATTTATTTTTTGCCTGCACTATGGCTGTGTTGCAGTGGTCGGGCTCTCTCTAGTTGCAGTAAGCAGGGCTACTCTTCCTTACAGTACGCAATGCAGGCTTCCCATTCTGGAGGCTTCTTGCTGTGGAGTACAGGTTCTAGGCTCGTGGGCTCAGTAGTTGTTTCTCCTGCATTGTCAGGTAAATTCTTAACCACTGAACCACCAGAGAAGTTCTCTTATCTTACTCCTAAACAACCAGGACGGAACTCTTTCGATATTTCAAAATTGTAGAGACAGCTAGCTTGATAAAACATCTGTTTCAAAATTCTGACCCTGAGAGAACAGTAGTGTTCCTAAGGAGGAAACTTGAAGTTATAACTCTTATCATGTCATTGAAAAGTAAACTAAGCCCACATCACCTGAGCTTTAGTTCAGAGTAGAACCTAAAATTGAAAGAGGAAAAAAGGAAAAAGATGCCTTTTAAAACTCAGGCAGACAACGAAGGAAACTATAAGCAGGGTGAAAAGACAGCCTTCAGAATGGGAGAAAATAATAGCAAATGAAGCAACTGACAAAGAATTAATTTCAAAAATATACAAGCAACTCCTGCAGCTCAATTTCAGAAAAATAAACAACCCAATCAAAAAATGGGCCAAAGAACTAAACAGACATTTCTCCAAAGAAGACATGCAGATGGCTAAAAATCATATGAAAAGATGCTCAACATCACTCATTATCAGAGAAATGCAAAGCAAAACCACAACGAGGTACCATTTCATGCCATGACTGCTATCAAAAAGTCTACAAACAATAAATGCTGAAGAGGGTGTGGAGAAAAGGGAACCCTCTTACACTGTTGGTGGGAATGCAAACTAGTACAGCCACTATGGAGAACAGTGTGGAGATTCCTTAAAAAACTGGAAATAGAACTGCTATACGACCCAGCAATCCCACTGCTGGGCATACACACCGATGAAACCAGAATTGAAAGAGACACATGTACCCCAATGTTCATCGCAGCACTGTTTACAATAGCTAGGACATGGAAGCAACCTAGATGTCCATCGGCAGATGAATGGATAAGAAAGCTGTGGTACATATACACAGTGGAATATTACTCAGCCATTAAAAAGAATACATTTGAATCAGTTCTAATGAGGTGGATGAAACTGGAGCCTATTACACAGAGTGAAGCAAGTCAAAAAGAAAAACACCAATACAGTATACTAATGCATATATATGGAATTTAGAAAGATGGTAACAATAACCCTATATGCAAGATAGCAAGAGAGACACAGATGTATAGAACAGTCTACTGGACTCTGTAGAAGAAGACGAGGGTGGGATGATCTGAGAGAATAGCATTGAAACATGTATATTATCATATGTGAAGCAGATTGCCAGTCCAGGTTCGATGCATGAGACAGGGTGCTCAGGGCTGGTGCACTGGGATGACCCAGAGGGATGGGATGGGAAAGGAGGTGGGAGCAGGGTTCAGGATGGGAAACAGATGTACACCCATGGCTGATTCATGTCAGTGTATGGCAAAACCCACTACAATATTGTAAAGTAATTAGCCTCCAATTAAAATAAATTAATTTAAAAAAATAAAAAATAAAAACAAAAAAGATGTGAAAAAATTTTAAAAAACTCAAGCAGAAAAACTATGAGATCTCTGTCTATGTCTATCTATATGTACGTATGTCTGTGTGATTATTGTACATATGATATGTGCCTAACACCTGATGGTGTTATCAAAATTAATTTGTAAAAGAACTCTATTTAACTGACTTAAAGTAAGCACTTACAAGTCAAATATTTCTAAATGTAATTAGACTAGCCCAAAGTTTAAAAAGATCACATGATCTAGGATTAATCTTTAATGAATGAGGATAAGTTGATGGCTTAATTAATATGAATATATTTTTAAGTCATCAATATTAAATATAATTGTACCTACATTAGCTGAAAGTCAATAAGCTCATGTTATCTCTATTACGTGGAGAAGGACATGGCAGTCCACTCCGGTGTTCTTGCCTGGAAAATACCATGGACAGAAGAGCAGGCTACAGTCCATGGGCTTGCAGAGAGTCGGACATGACTGTATGCATGCATGCATCTCTGGAGAATCCCAGGGACGGGGGAGCCTGGTGGGCTGCCGTCTATGGGGTTTCGCAGAGTCGGACACGACTGAAGCGACTTAGCAGCAGCAGCAGCAGCATGCATCTCTGTTACAAAATTTGTTAACAAGAAAATTAACAGTATGATGATATTATCAGAAGTAATAAAGAGATAAATGAGAAAAATATTTTTCGGTGAAGTCTTTATGGATAATTATGTTTCATCATATGTCTATCTAAAAATAGTTTCTCCAGATTTTTGGTGACTTGAAACTTTTAAGTTCTGCTAAATTAACTGATGAAATTTATTGACTTTCTAGATCATTTTTGACAAGATAAAATACTGAAACATTGCTAAAGAAGTTTATGTTATTTACTTTTGATGTCTTATTACAGAAAAACTAAATATGTTTGAGGCTTTTAATAAATATATTTTGTGCTTTATTGAAATGCTGTACTACTATGTATTAATATATATATACCAGCTGAGTTACCAGAGAAGCCCTATATATATTTATAGACATGAGTTTTTGTCTTTTGATAAAAGAATTTCATGTGTGATTAAAACCAACCGATATTAGATTGAATTTAATCAAATGAGTGAATTTTAATATTAAAAATGAAATGATGCAAAACTGGAATTTGGGGTTTTTTTCCTCTGTTGAGAAGACAAACTTTTCTTAAAATATTGACCTCTTTTGATAACAGATTGTGAAGTTTCTTTACCCTTTAACTAATCTGTTGCAACTTTCTGCATTTGTCTTTGGAATCCTTTATTGTCACTTTGGTTAAGTGAATAAATACTGTTTCACAGTGACTTATGATCCTACTTGACCAAACATTTAAAACCTTTTGTTTTTTTGTTTTTTTTTTTTGCAAACTTTCTCAAGTCAAATTCTAAATGAAGTTATTTTGGCCTCTAGTTAACTTTGAGATGCTTCAGAGGGCCCTCAAATTAGGCTGATTTTGTATGTTAAATTACATAGGAAACATTGTCAAATGAGTAATGATAAACTTCTTAGTTATCCATTCATTATATGAATGAATATTATTAATATAAATGTTCTAGAAATTATTTGAAATTCCTAAAATTTGAAATGTCCTGGTATGTTGTCAGTCATAATTCTAGTTATTATTTTAAAATGTCATCTGTCACAGAAGTAGCCAAATTTTCTTAGCAATTGCATTGTAATTAAATCTTTAGCCATGCTTTTAAGTCTTTTGTCATTATATAGTTATTGCTTTATTCTGATGGTTTTACAAGAATGTTTGTAAATGACTTGCTTTTATGCTCCAAAATGAATCAGACTCTGTAACAAAAGTATTTCCACCTTGTATGCAGGCTAATCAATGTGGTAGCTCCAGTTATTGTTAATCAATAATCACTTCCTACTCTTCCCCCGGCACCCACACCCCTGCCAATCTCCACTCCCTGCCCTCTCCCCTGCCACACACAGGGGGACTGAATTTTCCTGACACTTGACTTTGATTTGGCCATATGTTTTGCTTTATCAGCAGAACATTAAGAGGAAGTGATAATCCAAAGCTGAAATGTACTTGCACAATTGAATCTGTTCTTGCATTTTTGCTGTCCCAGTGGGCACATGCCTGGACTAGCCCACAGGTAAATGGAATCCATCTAGCTCTGATAAGCTGCCACAACTAAGCCTAGCCAATCTCAGAAACATGAAAAATAATGGTTTCATGGTTTCTTGAAGGACTGAGTTTTTGCAGTCGTTTGTTACACATCTTGGCAACTGATAACTGATAAAGATGTTGTAGGAAGGGGAACTCCCGAGAGTGGGCTTTTGTCTAACATTTGTAAATGAATTGTTCAAGGAGACATGTATCAACAAAGCAAAAGACTTTCTTGGTGTTTAAAAATTCATTAATTTATTTTTCTCTCTGCTGGGTCTTCACTGCTGCATGGGCTTTTCCCTAGTTGCAGTGAGTAGGGGCTACCCTCATTGTGGTGTGTGGGCTTCTGATTGTGGCGACGTCTCTTGTTGCAGAGCACCAGCTCTAGGCACGAGGACTTCGGTAGTTGCAGCATGCTCATTAGTTACTGTTCCTGGGTTTAGAGCACAAGCTCAGTAGTTGTGGTGCACAGGCTTTGTTGCTCCATGACATGTGGGGTCTTCCTGGACCAGGGTTCAAACCTATGTCTCCTACACTGGCAGACAAATTCTTTACCACTGAGCCACCAGGGAAGCCCTGCAAAATACTTTATTGGGAAGGGGTGTCTGGGGAGAGTGCAGTAGGGTTAGGGAACCCAGGAGAACTGCACCATGTGGCTCACTGTCTCAGGTTTTATGGTATTGGGGTTAATTTCCCAGTTGTTTCTTGCCAATCATCTTGCTTGGCCTATATTTGGTCGGACATAGGCTCCTTCCTGGTGGTGTGCACATCTCTCAGTGGATGGATTCCATCACAAAGGATTGTGGGAGATCGGTAGGATAACATTATTAGTTGGCATCTCCTCGCTCCTTTAGGCCCCTTTTGAATTCTCCTGGTTGGTTTTTGGCAGTGTCATCTTGTTCCTTATCAGAACTGCCTTTCGTGAGACAACTAGATGAGTAGTTATCAAAATGCTTGGCCAACTCAAGTGGTTTTGGTCAATGTTTCCCTAACAGAGACACCAATAATAAATGCAAGGGACAGATTGCCTTGCCTGGGTGTAAGTTCCAGCTGTTATACACTAACCACCTGACTTTTGCACACTGAACCTCTCTGGGCCTGTTTCACAGTGTTTTCTAACATGGAACATAAAAACAAGAGTGCTCTAGAAAAACATTTTCTCTAGGTAAAAAATGACTTTGGACTAACTGGTAAGCTTGACAATGTGGAAATCATGTTGAGAGATTAACGTAATATGTAGGAGGATTTAATAGTAGTTAGGCATAAAAATGAAAAAAAAAAAATGAGGCAAGAATTGCCTTGTGAAAAGCAGAATTTATATTAAATGAAAACCGTTGATGTGATAATCATAGTATATTACTTGACTCAGCAGCAAACAGTCATAATGGTGTAAATGCTGAATATTGATATGAACAATAGGGGAGCAGAATTTGCTATCCCAAAATATGCCTCTTTGGCAAAAGGATTATTTTAAGCTGGTTATTTTTAAGAAACTGCAGGTACAGGAGATCTGAAAACTGTGAAGAAGTTACCCTTTTGTAAGAGACATTTACCTGTAGAAGAGAACTCTCCAATACTATACGATAATCACTTATGTGGGTGCATGCATGCTCAGTTGTATCTGACTCTTTGCAACCCCATGGACTGTAGCCTGCCAGGTTATATGTGGAATCTAAAAAATAGTACAAATGAATTTATTGACAAAATGGAAACAAAAACACAGACACCAACAAACTTATGGTTATCAAAGGGTAAGGGAGGGAAGGATAAATTAAGAGTGTATAATTAAAAGTTACACACCGCTATATAAAAAACTACAAGGATTTATTGTATAGTACAGGGAACTATAATCTATATCTTGTAATAACCTATGATAGGAAAGAATCTGAAAAAAAACAATATATATATATGAATCACTTTGCTATATACCTGAAACTAAGACAATTTATAAGTCAACTAATACTTCAGTTAAAAAAAGATAAACCTTCATTTGTAAGGATATCTCCCTCACTGTACCAGGAAGAGTATGATAAATTTACCTCTAGAAACTCCTATCAGTGGAGATGGGAATGACTTAGATTTGCACAACAACCTTACCCTTGTTTATTATACTTGTACTTTTCCTGGTAAACCACCGTAACTGACTCCCCCCACTCCCAACTTCTTTTGTCTTTAGCTGAAGATGGTATTTAAGGTGGTGGCTTTGGTAATTTTGGTGAGCTACTCAGTTTTCCTTGGCCTCCCCCATGTTTTCAGGAGGTATACATGTTATTAAGCTTTCCTTTTCTCCTTTTATTCTGTCTTTTGTCAATTTTATTATTAGACCAACCAAAGAACCTAGAAAGATAGAAGGAATATTTTTTATTCCCTAACACAAAAATTATGCTACATTTACATTGAAAAGTAGAAGCAAAGGGAACATCACAGCTCTATATTTACATTTATCCTCATTTCTAAGGAGAGGGAAATGGCAACCCACTCTAGTACTCTTGCCTGGAAAATCCCATGGATGGAAGAGCGTGGTGGGCTACAGTCCATGGGGTCACAAAGAGTCGGCCTCAACTGAGCGACTACACATCAAGTTTCTAAATGTTATCCCTTAAAAAAAAAAAATGCAAAGCTTTCTTTTTTATATGTAATTGTATTTATGTGTTTATTTAGTTTTGGTTGTGCTGGGTCACTGCGGCACACAGTCTTCTCTAGTTGTGGTGAGTGAGGGCTGTTCTCTAGCTGCAGTGCACAGGCTCCTCACTGCAGCGGCTTCTCTTGTTTCAGAACATCAGCTCTAGGGTGTGTGGTCTTCAGTAGTTGCAGCTCCCAGGCTGTACAGCGCAGGCTCAATAACTGCGGCTCACGGGCTTGGTTGCTCTGCAGCATGTGGGATTTTGCAGTATCAGGGATCAAACCCATGTCTCCTCCATTGGCAGGAGGATTCTTTACCACCGAGTCACCAGGGAAGCCCTCAACTTTATCACTTTTGACATTTGGGGCCACATAAGTCCTTGTTGGAGGGGCTATACTGCACCCTGTAGGATATTTAGCAACATCCCTAGTCTCTATATACTAGAAGCCAGTAGCACCCTCTCCAGTTCAAAATCACCAGTCTGCCCTAATTAAAGAGTGGTATTATAATGTCTAAAATTATTGAAGTTTTGAGGATGTAAAAGTATGTTTCGATTACTTATTTTGCACCTTATTTGGGAAATATCCCTCTGAATAATGTATTCTCCTGAAGACTAGAGCTTAAGAGATGGCCATGTTCAACTACTCTGCAATAAAATTTGGATTTATCATTTATTTACACTAACAATCCTCATGTTAACAATAATAATATGGCATTACAGGTTTGTTTATACAGGCTTATTGGCTCTAAACTCCCTAACAATGTTTTTCTACCTCTGGGTTCGAGAATAGAACCTTTCACATGGGAAATTTATTTCCTACTTTCAGGGAGACAGGGAGATCTAAGTGTCCCTCTTACACGGGCCATTTCTTTAGTTACTTTCATTTAAAGTAATTAATATGGGGGGGGGGGGACTTCACTGGAGGTCCAGTGGTTACTGGGAATTAAAAAAGTAAGGGCTATGAACTGAATTATGTTCCCCACCAGATTCACATTTTGAAGCCTTAACCTCCAATGTCACTCTATTAGGAGATACAACCTGTATAGAGGTAATTAAAGGAGGTCATAAGGGTAGGGCCCTAATCTGATAAGATTAGTGTTTTATAAAAAGAAGGGGGAGAGCTTGCTCTCTATCCACCATGCAAAGACAGTGAGAAGGCAGCCATCTGCAAGCCAGGAAGACAGCTCTCATTAAAAAAGAATCCTACCAAAACTTGGTCTCTGACTTCTAACATCCAGAACTGACAAAGTAAATTTCTGTTGCTTAGTATCTGGTGCATATTTCCTTAGTTTTTTTTTTAACAAATGCCCAAATCACCACCAAATGGAAGAAATTAACTAATTGATGACCAAGAGCACATAGCTCCCAGACCCACTGTCCCTTAAGGATTGATAATGTTAACCCCTCTTACCTCACCATCAACCAATCAGAGAATTATGCATGAACTGACCTCATACTCTGGGACTCCTCCTCCCCAACCTTGCCTTTGTTAAAAAGTCCTTTCAAAAAACCCATCAGGGAGTGTTTTGAGCACTAGCTGCCCTGGACTCCTTGCATGGCACTCTGCAATAAATGTTGCACTTTTTTTTCACCATAATTGGGAGTCAGTAAATTGGCTTTACTACATGCAGGTGAGCAGATCCAAGTTTGGTTTGGCAATGTGACTTTTATACTGTGCTTTTCACAGGGTGTCCAGGTCAGAATAGAGGCAGAGTAGGATAGTCATCGGAGAAGGCGATGGCACCCCACTCCAGTACTCTTGCCTGGAAAATCCCATGGACGGAGGAGCCTGGTAGGCTGCAGTCCATGGGGTCGCTGAGGGTTGGACATGACTGAGCGACTTCACTTTCACTTTTCACTTTCATGCACTGGAGAAGGAAATGGCAACCCACTCCAGTGCTCTTGCCTGGAGAATCCCAGGGACGGGGGAGCCTGGTGGGCTACCGTCTATGGGGTTGCACAGAGTCGGACACGACTGAAGCGACTTAGCAGCAGCAGCAGGATAGTCATTGCCTTTCCCAGGTGGCATTAGTAGTAAAGAACCTGCCTGCCAGTGCAAGTGATGTAAGAAATGTACGAGTTCAATCCATGGATCAGAAAGACCCCCTGGAGGAGGGCATGGCAGCCCACTTCAGTATTCTTGCCTGGAGACTAATGGACAGAGGAACCTGGACAGCTAAAGTCCATAGAGCTGCAAAGAGTCAGACAGGACTGAAGTGACTTATCACACAAGCATGCAGGTCAGTGATTAAAAAACAGGTACTGGAATCAAATCTTGGGTTCAAATCCTCACTTTATTACCAGTCATATGATTTTGAGCAGGTTACTAAACCTCTCCGTGGAGGACTTCCGTGCCCTCTTTTGTAAAACAGGATAATAACAGTGCTTACTTCATGGGGTAAATGTAAGGATGAAGTGAAATAATAGAAGCCAAACACTGAAAAGAGTGCTCAGAATATACAGAAGTATCAAGAGAAATGTCTTCTTGCAAGAATATTGATTATGGAAGACTTACTTTGTGAAGCTGAAAAGGAACATGAAACCAGAGTGTGGCAGAACGTTGACCACCAGATAAGCAATCCCTACATTACTCTACCAAAACTCATTTAAGAATGATGGTTTTCAGGGACTTCCCCACCAGTCCAGCAGTTAAGACTCTGCACTCCCAATGCAGGGGGCACAAATTCAATCCCTTGTCCAGGAACTAAGATCCTGTAAGGAGTGGCAAAAAAAAAAAAAATTAAAACAAAAAAATGGTTTCCAATTCCCTCATTCTAAATCCCTTGGCTTCCTCTCCATTTAGAAATCAAAGCTATTGACCTTTCCTCCTTCACCAGGATCCTTTGAAGTACATGTTTTACTCTAATCTTTAGTGGAGCTTCGGGGCCTCAGTAATTCGTCAGCTCCTTTTATCATGCCACAGCATTTCTGATCAAACGGAATTTGAGGAGAAGGCAGAATCCATCCTGTCAAACAGTAGACAAAGAAACTCTCATAATAGCTCAGTGTTCTCACATGGCCTCAAGTCTTAGGTGTCCTGGAATGCTCCTAATCTGTAGAAAGGCACCAAGTGTCTTGAATATAGAAAAGAGACACATAATAAAAGGACAAGTTTGGCTGTTAAATGTATCCATGTCTTAAAAGTTCAAATTGTACTGATTGCATTTTAAAAAATGTTTTTATAGTATGGGTTGATAGAGGGATCAGCACATTTTTTTCTGCAGACGGTTGGATAGTAAATATTAATATTTTAGGTTTTTTTGGACTATATAGTCTTTGTCTCAACTATTCATCTCTGTCAGTGTAGGGAGAGCAACCACAGGCAGTAATAAACAAATGGGTGTGACTGTGTTGCAATATGTGTTATTTACAAAAGCAGGTGGAGAGCCGGTTTTGGCCCAAGGGGCATAATTTGCCAAACACTAGCCTAGTAGTTTCTCAGACTTGAGTCATGCCTGTACCACCTTCATAGTTACTTCTAAATCTATGCACGTCTATAATCATGTTGATTATAAAATTATCATTCTATTTTTAAATAAAGTGAAAGTTGTTCAGTGGTGTCTGACCCTTTGCAACCCCATGAACTGTAGCCTGCCAGGCTCCTCTGTTCATAGAATTCTCCAGGTCAGAATACTGGAGTGGGTAGCTGTTGCCTTCTCCAGGGGACCTTCCCAACCCAGGGATCGAACCCAGGTCTCCTGCATTGCAGGCAGATTCTTTATCAGCTGAGCTACCAGGATAAGTAGACTGTAAAATATAAATATTATTAAGTAAAAGGAAAATTAGAATAGCTTATACTAAAAAGTTTACCTTAAAAAATAAACACAATTGAAACCGAGCATCACAATTAAAAGGCTAATGAGGAAATCAACGAGGTAGCAGAGTAGAAGGATATGACCTCACCTCTTAACAAAAACACCAAAATCACAACTAACTGTTGAACAATAATAAACCAAAAAATTCTGCTGCTGCTGCTGCTAAGTCGCTTCAGTCATGTCCGACTCTGTGAGACCCCAGAGACAGCAGCCCACCAGGCTCCCCCTGGGAGAGGGGATTCTCCAGGCGAGATCACTGGAGTGGGTTGCCATTTCCTTCTCTAATGCATGAAAGTGAAAAGTGAAAGTGAAGTCGCTCAGTCGTGTCCGACTCTTAGCGACCCCATGGACTGCAGCCTACCAGGCTCCTCTGTCCATGGGATTTTCCAGGCAAGAGTACTGGAGTGGGGTGCCATTGCCTTCTCTGCAAAAAATGCTGGAACCTACCAAAAAAGATACCTTACATCCAAAGACAAATAAGAAGACACAATGAATTGATAAGAGGAGCACAATTGCAATAAAATGCTAATTGACATTTGTAGAAGTGAGGTTTACCTATAAAGACAAAGGTCCCTAACAGAGCTAGTCTCAACTGTACCTCGATCATTCCACCTTAGCCGTTGTGGCCTTAAGATCTCTCCTTATGTCATTCCCATCATTATAGCACCTGTTGTCGTTGTTCAGTCGCTAAGTCATGTCCAACTCTTTGCAACCTCATGGACTGCAGCACACCAGGCTTCCTTGTCCTTCACCATTCCCTGGAGTTTGCTCAAACTTCATAGTCCACTGAGTCAGTAATGCTATCCAACCATCTCATCCTCTGTCGACCCCTTCTCCTCCTGCCTTCAATATTTCCCAGCTGCTGCTGCTGCTGCTAAGTCGCTTCAGTAGTGTCCAATTCTGTGCGACCCCATAGACGACAGCCAACCAGGCTCCCCTGTCCCTGGGATTCTCCAGGCAAGAACACTGGAGTGGGTTGCCATTTCCTTCTCCAATGCATTAACGTGAAAAGTGAAAGTGAAGACCTGTCCGACTCTTAGCGACCCCATGGACTGCAGCCTACCAGTCTCCTCCATCCATGGGATTTTCCAGGCAAGAGTACTGGAGTGGGTTGCCATTGCCTTCTCCAATATTTCCCAGCATCAGAGTCTTTTTCAATGAGTTAACCCTTCGCATCAGGTGGCCAAAGTAATGGAGCTTCTGCTTCAGCATCAGCCCTTCCAATGTATATTCAGGATTGATTTCCTTTATGATTGACTGGTTTGATCTCCCTGCAATCCAAGGGACTCTCAAGAGGCATCAATTCCTTGGTGCTCAGCCTTCTTTACGGCCCAACTCTCATATCCCTGCATGACTACAGGAAAAACAATAGCTTTGACTACACGGACCTTTGTAGGCAAAGTGATGTGTCTGCTTTTTAATATGCTGCCTGGGTTTGTCTGCAGACACCATATGCAGTGATTTTGGAGCCCAAGAAAATTTCATGTGCATGAGCTATTTTGCCCACTCAGACTGTTTGTACCTGCTTCTTTACCTGGTTAACTCTGTCAAGGAGGAAGACATTTTCTTCTACTGCTCCAGGTTCTTCTGGCTAAATTGACAAGAGATAGATTAACAGGAGAAAGTCAAACAAAAGTTTAACAACATGTATACATGTGGAGACCATGGAGAATTGAGTAACTCTCACCTTAAATACCATCTTCAGTGAAGACAAAAGAGGATGTTGGGTGTAGTGGTTTGGAATTTCAAAGGGGAGGAAGCCAATTAACATTGCAATGAAAAAGCAAATGTTTGGTAAACAGATGTTCACTGGGCTGTGCAGAGACAAAGGAACACAGAGCGGACTCTCATCTCTAGGCTCTGCCAAGTTTTCCCCACCACACTCAATCCATAGTCTTTGCAGATATTGCTGGTGATTGCTGTATTCTGGGAACAGGTCTTCAGTCTAAATTCTTTTAGAGAGTTCCCTGATGGTTCAATGGTCAAAAATTTGCCTACCAATGAAGAAGACTTGGGTTTGATCCCTGGTTTGGGAAGATTCCATATACCGTGGGGCAACTAAACCTTCCAGTCACAACTTCTGAAGCCCACGCTCCCTAGAGCCTGTGCTCCACAAGAGAAGCCACTGCAATGAGAAGCGCGCAGTGCAACTAGAGAGTAACACCCACTCTTTGTGACAAAAGAAAAGTCCGAGCAGCAGCAAAGACCCAGCAGAGCCAAAACTTAATTAATTTTTTTAAAATGGATTAAAGAAAGTATTGTTTTAATGAAAAGCATGTTGTTGTTAAATAGAAGCTGCTTCACTAGTTTCAGTCTTTACTCAAGTGTCTCTTCTCGATGGGGTCCATTCTGACTACATTGACAATTGCAATCTGCCAACACCTCCTCCAGGAACTCTTGACCACTCTTTCCCTAGTCTTTTTTCCTCTTTCCAGAACACTTACTGCCTTCCAACATTGAATTTGTTGGTTGATGATTTATTGTTTATCTCTGCACTAGACCTTCCACAAGGAGGAACCTTTGTCTTTTTTCTTCACAGACACATCCCCTCTGTCTAGAACAGTACATGGCCATATTCGAACTCAATAAATACATGCTGGATAAAAGATTTAAAGGCAACATAGACTACAAAAGTCCTTCTTATAGAAATGCTATGAACTACAAACATTTAACAAAAACTCGAACAAAAAAAGAGGCCAATAGCAAGTGTATAAAAGATATTATCTTAATATCATACCTGGGGCAAAGGAACAGAAAGAGTTAAACTACGGCACTAAGAAGTAAGCTGGGTTTACTTCTTGGTGCATGTCTAGGCAACATAGGGATAGTCCTACAAAGGAAAAAATCAGGCTCTAATTCCAATTCCTATTGTGATTTGCATGGAATTAGCAAGATGCTTTTCCATTTATGAATCTGAAAGTCTTAATTACTAAGAGATGTTTAAGAAGAAATCAATATTTTGTCTTCAAAAGGCACATTTCAGAATTAAGCTTGTGCTGTCACCTTATTACTATAGAGGCCACATAACTGACTCAGTGTTAAATCACCTAATTTCATTAAATTAATGTCAAAGTTAATAAAACATGGAAACCTTATATATATATATATATCTTTACATGGTTTACATCTTGAATCTCAAAAACTATAATATATATAACTTTTGACTTAGTGTATTTTTTTTTAAGAGGTATGCAGTCTTTTCCATATGTGAATACATATTTCTTTTCAGAAATTAATATAAACAATCAGCCATGTTTTATAAAATAGGTTTTTCTGGGCATTGCATGTTTAAATTGGTTTATAGGCAATCTTAGACCACTTTAAATGTTCAAGAAGCACATTATTAAAAGAAACCTTCCAGTGGAAAGAGAATTAACTTAAACACCTGTTTTCCTTTCATTTTAACCCTATTGGGGATATGGTATGCTAATTTTGCTTCTTTTCTGTTCTCAGAGCAACTGAAAAAAAAGAAATTCTTTCATGTTTGGATTTAAGCAGACAGTAGAAAACGCAGCTGTAAATTATCAACATGAATGAAAAAGCCCTCAACTGATGACAACTTTCATTTTGTTGACACATAGGAAACTTTCTCTTGCTCCATATAGGTAAATGTTTTCTCTTTCATTATGTGATCTTTATAATTAATGTTCCAAACCAGTACCTATTCACTCTTATTCAAAAAGGCAAGACATCTTTTTTGCTTAATATCAGCCAACACCCCAACTGGGAACAATGAAGGGCTGGTCTTCTGAGTTCTTCCTTTTATGTCAATAGAGTCCCACTTCCATGACAACTGTGAAATAACTAGCGATGCCAGAAATGCCATAAAATTGTTTAACTCTGTTAAATATATTCTTTTAAGATTCTGTTAAAAATGACACTGTATATGTGTATAGTACAAAAAAGAACTCAATGAACCATTCATTTGCTTAAAATTTCAACTTACTTTCATCAAGTAGAAAATTTTTTTGTAAAATTGCTTATTAACCATTTGTTGAAATAACATTAATTTTCTGTGTTTATTGGTCTTCAAAAATCCCAGTTATCATTTTTTAGAATAGAAAGGGCACTGAGTTGAGAGATAAAAAGTAACCACTGGAGTCTCACCTTCCAGCCCAACTACACATTTGATGTTCAGTCTTGGACATGTCATTTGGTCTTGTTGAACCTTGGTTTCTTCATCTGCAAAACAAAAAAACTGTACTATATTATGCCTTAGGGCTTTCTCAGTGTATAAATCATCCAAATATTAGTTTTTAAACTCATTTTTAAATTCTTAGAGAAGTGTTATTAACAATTATCCTAGAAATATTATTTTATTTTTTTAAAAGTTTGTGATACATAGGCACAGTTTTATATCAGTTGTGCAAATGGAAGAGGAACTTGTTGACAGGAAAATAATTGGATTGGAGCCATGGACACCCAAGAGTAAAACTCCCAGATTCATGCTCCACAGTTCCTAAATTGACCAACCTGTACAACTTTAGATGATATCAGCAGATCAAGAATTTATACGAGGAACTTTCCTCATGGTCCATTGGTTAAGAATCTGCCTGCCAATGCAGGGGACACAGGTTCAATTCCTAGTCCAGGAAGATCCCACATGCTTAGGAACAACAGAGCCAGTGTGCCACAAATACTGAGCCTGTGTGCTGCAGCTATTGAAGCTTGCATGCCTAGAGCCTGTGCGACAAGAGAAGTGACCACAAAAGACCCAGTACAGCCAATAAATAAATAAGGGAAAATACATTTTTAAAAGAATCTATGTGAAAATTTTGTTTAAAAGGTATATCCCCAAGGTACGACATGGTGACCGAACAACAGCAACAATAGCATTTGTTTATACTTATGATTTTAATTCTAAAGCCATAAAGTGTTCTCTGTAGAACTCTTAAACTATAACAGTACACAAAAGGAAATTGCACTCATAGAAAATACATCAGAAGTGAACTGTAATGTAATTTTGGATAATTACACGTGTCAACATAGGTTCATCAGTTGTAACAGATGCACCACTCTGGGGGAGGCTGTTGATAAAGGAAGAGGCTGGGCACGTATGGGTGCAGGGAATATATGGGAAATCTCTATACCCTCAATTTTGCTGTGAATCTAAAATGTTCTAAAAATTATAGTATCTTAATTTTAAAAAGGGAAGTTGCAAATCAGTGTAATTTCTGTAAGTGTAATTTCTGTTTTGGAGTAAATTATATAAAATCATATATGCTTATTTATTTGCTTAAGAACTGGTCCAAAAGAAATTAATTTATTTTGCAGTTCTGCATTGCTTACATTTTTCAATATTTCCTATTGTTAAATTTTTTTAATTCATGCTAAACCAAATTTGGGCTTTCCAGGTGGCTCTAGTGGTAAAAAAAAAACAACACACCTGCCAATGCTGGAGATTTAAGAGATGCCGGTTCAATCCTTAGGTTGGGAAGATACCCTGGAGAAGGAAATGGCAACCCATTCCAGTATTCTTGCCTGAAGAATGCCTTGGACAGAGGAGCCTCGCAGGCTATAGTCCATGGATTCACCCGGAGGGCATTATATTATAAATTGTTGTATAAGAGCATAAACTTATGTCAATATTGAGTCCATATTTCTACTAAACTGGCCTTTAAATCATAGCCCATAGGCAAAGAATCTCATCAACCCAAGCACTTGCCCTATTTTGGTATTATATTAATAGATTTCTTCTTATATATAAAGAACATTAGGGACATTGAAAATAATTACAATTAAAATCAAAGAATATTCGTGTTTGGAAGGAACTAATAAAAACCAACAATTATTAAGTGTTCAATATTTGTCATCTATCTTTCCAAGGGGTTTTTCTATTGTAATTTGTTTTGTCCCCCACAACTTTATTGTTAGACCCATTACACAGCTAAAGAAATAGAGAAACAGAGTTGGAATAACATAACCAAGGTTACCTGTAGTAAGTGGTAGAACTGGGATTTGAAGCAAGTCATTGAGCTACAGACCCTTATCTATTAACCACTTACTAACTAGCATTCCTTCCAGGGGAATTCTTTTGATGGTTTAAAAATAGACAGAACACATCATAAGGTGGTCTTTTTTATAGGAGCAGTTTTAGGAATTTGAGAGTTTTTATTTTTAATTATATTGAACCCAAGTCTACTTCCTTGTATCTTGTACCCAATCGTCTTGGTACATCTGTCCAGAATGACATAGAACAAGTCAGAGAACCAGAAACCTTTGAGTCATAAAGAATCATAAAAATTACACTGTTAGGACGTCTTTCACATGCTTCTTCATATAAATGGAATTCAGAGAGAGCTACCATATCTTTCTGTTTTACTCTCTAAGCTTCATTTTCCCTATTTCTTCAAAGGGAAGAAATTCCCTATTTCACAAAGGGACTCAGCCATACATTTACAGGTATCCACTCCCCTACAAACTTCCCTCCTATCCATGCTACCACATAACATTGAGCAGAGTTCTCTGTGCTATACAGTAAGTCCTTGTGGGTTATGCATTTTAAATATAGCAGTGTGCACATTGTTCTCAATTTCTTCGACCTGAGCTCATTCTTTGGAAAACACAGCAGATTGTCAAAGTTTTTCTTTTTTGATGGGCAGAAACGAATTTAGCATTCAAAATTTTGTATACTGCAAAATCAGAGAAAATTATTTCTTAATCCAGGTAATGATATGGTTTGATGGAAAGGACCTCTCTGTCCATGTGTGTGTATCTCTTCCTAATACTGGACTAGTGTGATATAACATGGTTTTCCTATTAATGCCAAAGTGTACTGTCATACCAATCACATGAGTAGACATTGGGATCTCATGGTAATGTAATCATCATTCCAGAGTCAAAAAACCATGGAATAGAAACATTCTGGGAATAGAATTATAACACGGAAGAAAATTTACAATGAGAAATAGATGGACCATCTTCCTTGTCCCACTTTGGGTCTTTCTGAAGGGTTTAGAGGGCTCTTGGTTGAAGAGGCAAATGGATGGTTAGCAAGAAGAAACAATGCTATGGCTGGACAGGAGGTCACACGAGGGGACCCTGGGAAGAGCCAGAGTTCTGTTTTCTGAGAAGAGCCAATCCTGGAGACTAATTAAATATGGTAGTCTTTGGGTAGAAACTGTGTCCAGTTTCCTGGAACCTTAAATTATGGCTTGTGCTAGAATAAGGACAGATGGGGGTACAGCTTGTTGGTGCCACAGCAATCTCTTTAATGTAAGAGAAGAGTTGTGAAGTCCAGCAGCATTCCCTATCTGGAGCCCCTCTGTCCATTGCCAAGCCTGAAGAATTAGAAAGTTATTCCATTAAGACAGCTGGTGAGTTTCCCTATAGCAGGCTAATCTTTTTAGCTTTTCAACAGTTATGTTACACTTTAAAATCATGATAAACTTCAGGTCAACTGGACTTCCCTGGTTCGGTTCAGTTCAGTCGCTCAGTCGTGTCCGACTCTTTGTGACCTCATGAATCGCAACACACCAGGCCTCCCTGTCCATCACCAACCCCCGGAGTTCACTCAGACTCACGTCCATTGAGTCAGTGATGCCATCCAGCCATCTCATCCCCTGTCGTCCCCTTTTCCTCCTGCCCCCAATCCCTCTCAGCATCAGAGTCTTTTCCAATGAGTCAACTCTTCACATGAGGTGGCCAAAGTACTGGAGTTTCAGCTTTAGCATCATTCCTTCCAGAGAAATCCCAGGACCCATCTCCTTTAGAATGGACTGGTTGGATCTCCTTGCAGTCCAAGGGACTCTCAAGAGTCTTCTCCAACACCACAGTTCAAAAGCATCAATTCTTTGGCGCTCAGCTTTCTTCACAGTCCAACTCTCACATCCATACTTGACCACTGGAAAAACCATAGCCTTGACTAGATGGACCTTTGTTGGCAAAGTAATGTCTCTGCTTTTCAATATGCTATCTAGGTTGGTCATAACTTTGCTTCCAAGGAGTAAGCGTCTTATAATTTCATGGCTGCAGTCACCATCTGCAGTGATTTTGGAGCCCCAAAAAATAAAGTCTGACACTGTTTCCCCATCTATTTGCCATGAAGTGATGGGACCGGATGCCATGATCTTTGTTTTCTGAATGTTGAGCTTTAAGCCAACTTTTTCACTCTCCTCTTTCACTTTCATCAAGAGGCTTTTTAGTTCCTCTTCACTTTCTGCCATAAGGGTGGTGTCATCTGTGTATCTGAGGTTACTGATGTTTCTCCCAGCAATCTTGATTCCAGCTTGTGCTTCTTCCAGCCCAGCGTTTCTCATGATGTACTCTCCATATAAGTTAAATAAGCAGGGTGACAATATACAGCCTTGACATACTCATTTTCCTATTTGGAACCAGTCTGTTGTTCCACATCCAGTTCTAACTGTTGCTTCCTGACCTGCATACCAGTTTCTCAAGAGGCAGGTCAGGTGGCCTGGTATTACCATCTCTTTCAGAATTCTCCACAGTTTATTGTGATCCACATAGTCAAAGGCTTTGGCATAATCAATAAAGCAGAAATAGATGTTTTTCTGGAACTCTCTTGCTTTTTCCATGGTCCAGCTGATGTTGGCAATTTGGGCTTCCCTGGTAGCTAGATGTTAAAGAATCTGCCTGCAGTGCAGGAGATATGGGTTTGATCCCTGTGTTGAGAAGGCCCCCTGGATAAATAAATGGCTACGCATGCCAATATTCTTGCCTGGAGAATTTCATGGACAGAAATGTCTGGCAATTTTCAGTCCATGGGGTATCGAAGAATCAGACATGACTGGGCAACTTTCACTTTCTGATCAACTAAAATGCTCAGAACTTTTTCACGTCTGACTGTACCAGATGCTTCTGTTAGGTCTCTACAATTTCTGTCCTTTATTGTGCCCATGTTTGCATGAAATGTTCCCTTGGTATCTCTAATTTTCTTGAAGAGATCTCTAGTCTTTCCCATTCTATTGTTTTCCTCTATTTCTTTTCATTGATCACTGAGAAAGGCTTTCTTATTCCTCCTTGCTATTCTTTGGAACTCTGCATTCAAGTGCGTATATCTTTCCTTTTCTCCTTTGCTTTTCACTTTTCTTTTCACAGCTATTTGAAAGCCCTCCCCAGACAGCCATTTTGCTTTTTTGCATTTCTTTTCCATGGGGATGGTCTTGATCCCTGTCTCCTGTACAATGTCATGAACCTCCACCCATAGTTCATCAGGCATTCTAACTGTCAGATCTAGTCCCTTAAATCTATTTCTCACTTCCACTGTATAATCATAAGGGATTTTATTTAGGTCATACCTGAATGGTCTAGAGGTTTTCCCTACTTTCTTCAATTTAAGTCTGAATTTACCAATAAGGAGTTCATGATCTGAGCCACAGTCAGCTCCCAGTCTTGTTTTTGCTGACTGTATAGAGCTTCTCCATCTTTGGCTGCAAAGAATATAATCAATCTGATTTCGGTGTTGACCATCTGGTTATGTCCATGTGTAGAGTCTTCTCTTGTGTTGTTGGAAGAGGGTGTTTGCTATGACCAGTGCATTCTCTTGGCAAAACTCTACTAGCCTTTGCCCTGCTTCATTCCGTATTCCAAGGCCAAATTTGCCTGTTACTCCAGGTGTTTCTTGACTTCCTACTTTTGCATTCCAGTCTCCTATAATGAAAAGGACATCTTTTTGGGGTGTTAGTTTTAAAAGGTCTTGTAGATCTTCATAGAACCGTTCAAATTCAGCTTCTTCAGCATTACTGGTTGGGGCATAGACTTGGATTACTGTGTTATTGAATGGTTTGCCTTGGAAATGAACACAGATCATTCTGTCATTTTTGAGATTGCATCCAATTACTGCATTTCAGACTCTTTTGTTGACCATGATGGCTACTCCATTTCTTCTAAGGGATTCCTGCCCACAGTAGTAGATATAATGGTCATCTGAGTTAAATTCACCCGTTCCAGTCCATCTTAGTTCTCTGATTCCTAGAATGTTGACATTCACTCTTGCCATCTCCTGTTTGACCACTTCCAATTTGCCTTGATTCATGGACCTAACATTTAGGTTCCTATGCAATATTGCTCTTTACAGCATCAGACCTTGCTTCTATCACCAGTCACATCCACAACCGGGTATTGTTTTTGCTTTGGCTCCATCCCCTCATTCTTTCCGGAGTTATTTCTCCACTGATCTCCAGTAGCATATTGGGCACCTACCGACCTGGGGAGTTCCTCTTTCAGTATCCTATCATTTTGCCTTTTCATACTGTTCATGGAGTTCTCAAGACAAGAATACTGAAGTAGTTTGCCATTCCCTTCTCCAGTGGACCACGTTCTGTCAGACCTCTGCACCATGACCCACCCATCTTGGGTGGCCCCACACGGCATGGCTTAGTTTCCTTGAGTTAGACAAGGCTGTGGTCTGTGTGATCACATTGGCTAGTTTTCTGTGAGTATGGTTTCAGTGTGTCTTCCCTCTGATGCCCTCTTGCAACACCTACCATCTTACTTGGGTTTTTCTTACCCTGGACGTGGGGTATCTTTTCACAGCTGCTCCAGCAAAGTGCAGCCGCTGCTCCTTACCTTGGACGAGGGGTATCTCCTCACGGCCGCCCCTCGTGACCTTGAACGTGGAGTAGCTCCTCTCGGCCCTCCTGCGCCACTCCTTGGATGTGGGGTTGCTCCTCTCAGCCACTGCCACTGACCTCCGCCCCTGACCTCGGGCGAGAGGTAGCTCCTCTCAGCCATGATTCTACGTGGTCCATCGCAGCCCAGACAAATATCTATTTCTGCTTTATTGACTATGCCAAATCCTTTGACTGTGTTGGATCACAATAAACTGTGGCAAATTCTGAAAGAGGTGGGAATACCAGACCACCTGACCTGCTTCTTGAGAAATCTATATGCAGGTCAGGAAGCAACAGTTAGAACTGGACATGGAACAACAGAACTGGTTCCAAATAGGAAAAGGAGTATGTCAAGGCTGTATATTGTCACCTACTTATTTAACTTATATGGGGAGTACATCATGAGAAACGCTGGGCTGGAAGAAGCACAAGCTGGAATCAAGATTGCTGGGAGAAACATCAATAACCTCAGATATGCAGATGACACCACCATTATGGCAGAGAGTGAAGAGGAACTAAAAAGCCTCTTGATGAAAGTGAAAGAGGAGAGTGAAAAAGTTGACTTAAAGCTCAACATTCAGAAAACAAAGATCATGGCATCCGGTCCCATCACTTCATGGCAAATAGATGGGGAAACAGTGTCAGACTTTATTTTTTGGGGCTCCAAAATCACTGCAGATGGTGACTGCAGCCATGAAATTATAAGACGCTTACTCCTTGGAAGCAAAGTTATGACCAACCTAGATAGCATATTGAAAAGCAGAGACATTACTTTGCCAACAAAGGTCCATCTAGTCAAGGCTATGGTTTTTCCAGTGGTCAAGTATGGATGTGAGAGTTGGACTGTGAAGAAAGCTGAGCGCCGAAGAATTGATGCTTTTGAACTGTGGTGTTGGAGAAGACTCTTGAGAGTCCCTTGGACTGCAAGGAGATCCAACCAGTCCATTCTAAAGATCAGTCCTGGGTGTTGTTTGGAAGGACTGATGCTAAAACTGAAACTCCAGTACTTTGACCACCTCATGTGAAGAGTTGACTCATTGGAAGAGACTCTGATGCTGGGAGGGATTGGGGGTAGGAGGAAAAGGGGACTACAGAGGATGAGATGGCTGGATGGCATCACCGACCTGATGGACGTGAGTTTGACTGAACTCTGGGAGTTGGTGATGGACATGGAGGCCTGCCATGCTGTGATTCATGAGGTCGCAAAGAGTCAGACACGACTGAGCAACTGAACTGAACTGAACTGAAGTGAGAGATAGCAAAAGGCATGCTACATGATACGCAGACACCTGGGTGCACAGCCCTGCCTTCATCGTGCCAGGGCCAGGAGCCAGACAACTAGAGATCACCCCTAGAGCCCAGACTCCACTGAGATTATTCAATCTATTTAATCCTAAACTCTTCACCCAGCCCTGCCTTGCCTTTCCCATGAAAACCCCAATGAAGGCTATGACCTAATACTCCCTGACCCACACCCATCCCCACTCCTGCTTCTGCTTCCTGACCAACACCTGGTGCTGCTCAGATGTTGTGTAGTGAGCCACATCTCTTGTTTCTAGAGAAAGTATGAGTAACTTTAAGCTTGTTTTTCAATGACATCAACTACTCTGTAACATCACTCAGTTAGCCTCTTAAATTAGGACCCAGACACAAAACAAACCTCTCCCTCCACTCATTCTAGATCTGTTTCTGACTCCACTCTTGCATCACCATCCCATTACATTCAGTCCCTGCATCTCCCTCCCTGCTCCCTCACCCTGACACTTGATCTTTGATCCCTGCTTTCTTCCTCTCTCCTCACCCAGTCCCTGCCTCAATCCAGCCCACACTCAGATGCCTTTTCACTCTGAGGAAAGGCACAGGGCCTACATTCAGCATCTCTGTTCCCTTGATTGCTGTATTACCCCTACAAAACACCTACAGCCTGGCCCCATTCACCCATGCGCATCGCCCTGACTTTGTTGCACCCACAGTGCTGGTTCCTATCCAGCCCCATTCCTGTTTCTGTCTGCTCTGGCTCTCTCCTCTGTGACCTTAAACAAGTCAGACAAATGTTTTACCTCCTGCTCAGAGGCAGATGAAGAATGTCCCGCTTCACAGGGGATTTGTGAGGACTCGTTAAAAGTTCCTGAAGTGTTTTGAGAACCTGCCTGATATCAGGCAGGGAAAGCAGCTTTGACAGCAGCGCTGTGTATGTTCACAGTAAACACAGCAGCTCATTACAAGCTCTCAAGACTGGCTTCGGAAACAACTTTCCCAAGGTAGGAAGGGACAGAGATGAAACTACAGCGAGGTCAGAGGTCACTTCAAATGGCACATGCAAGTCGCTTTAGCACTGTGATCCTTCTTCTGTCCAGAGTAGTTCCAGTATAAAGAGAGCATTTATTCTGACCCCCTAATTTCAAGGCTTTCATGCCACAGGGTATATGAATGAATCCTTTTTATGGTAAAGAAAACAACTTATGGGACTTTACTGGTGGTCCAGTGGCTAAGACTCCACATTCCCAATGCAGAAGTACCAGGTTTGATGCCTCGTCACACTAAAATTTCACATGCAACAGCAAAGATTGAAAATCCTTCACACTGTACATAAGACCTGGAGCAACCAAATAAATATATAAATTGAAAAAAATAAACACTTAAAAGAAAGCAAGTTTATGAGAGAGTTTTCTCTAATATTATTAAAATTTCTCTTGTCTGTTTAGCTGAGATATATTTAGCTGATATATATTTAGCTGATATAAATTCACTCACTAATTTATATCTGGAAATATGCCTTTGAAGTGACCACAAATCTAGTTCAAAATATATCACATAGTAGAAATGTGAGTAAGAGACACTAAGATGATGCTTCTCCTAGATCCCATAAGACTTTCTATGTACTGATTTGAAGCAGGAGGAAAGATTTATGTCCGCTGTGGCAGGGAGCATGAGACATTACTTCTTAATTAAGATCAGGAAGGCGTCCAGGAGGTTTATAAGGCTGTGCACAAAGGCACTTGTAGCCTGTATTTTCAAGTGGTGGGATAAGAAGACAGATTAACCTTCTGCTCCTCTCCCTTTTTAATCTTTACCATGTTACTTCACAAAATCAACCTCAAAAAAATAAGAAAGGCAGAAATTAACTGCCATGGTTTGAATGTTTAGTTTTTCCATTCAGTCACTCAGTCATGCCTGACTACTTGTGAACACATGGACTGCAGCATGCCAGGCCTCCCTGTTCATTACCAACTCCCAGAGCATGCTCAAACTCATGTCAATCAAATCAGTGATGCCCTCCAACCACTTCATCCTCTGCCATCCCCTTCTCCTCCTGCCTTCGATCTTTCCTAGCACCTGGGGCTTTTCCAATGAGTTAGTTCTTTGCATCAGGTGGCCAGAGTACTGGAGCTTCAGTTTCAGCATCAGTCCTTCCAATGAATATTCAGGACTGATTTCCTTTAAAATTGACTGGTTTGATCTCCTAGAAGTCCAAGGGACTCTCAAGAGTCTTCTCCAACACCACAGTTCAAAAGCATCAGTTTTTTGGCACTCAGCTTTCTTTATACTGCAACTATCACATCCATAAATGACTACTGGAAAAACCATAGTTTTGACTAGATGGAGCTTTGTTGACAAAGTAATATCTCTGCTTTTTAATATGCTGTCTAGGTTGGTCATAGTCTTTCTTCCAAGGAACAAGTGTCTTTTAATTTCATGGCTGCAGTCACCATTGGCAGTGACTTTTGAGCCCAAGAAAATAAAGTCTGTCACTGTTTCTATTGTTTCCACATCTATTTGCCATGAAATGATGGGACCAGATAAAGTTCTAGGACCCACAACAGATTTTCCAACCTGGGGATCTGGCAAAGAGACTGAGAACTCCCAGGGAATTTGAATGTTTATGTCTCCCTCAAATTCATATTTTGAAATCCTAATTCCCATGGAGAATGGTATTAGGAGGTGGGGTCTTTGGGAAATACTTAGGTCATGAGGGTGGAGCCCTTGTGAATGGAATATGTGTTCTTATAAAAGAGACTCCAGCAAACTTTCTAGCTCCCTCCACCAGATGAGGACATAGAGAGAATCTGGAACCAGAACCTGGCCAGCTAAGAACCTAGAAGAGGACTCTCATAAAACATAACCATGCTGGTGCCTTAACCTTGGATTTCCCAGCCTCCAGAACTGTGAGCACTTTCTGTTGTTTATAAGCTGCCTGCTTATTTTGTTATAACAGCCCAAATAAACTAAGACATCAACAAAGATACTTTCCTGCTATAACCTTGAGCTAGCTGGGTAAGATAATTTGACAGGGAGAGATAAGAGAGAAGAAATTCAGAAATATCAACGATTAATTCAAGCTAGATCCAGCTGGAGTTACTTCCTTCAGGCAGAACAAGCTCCTCTATTGAGTGTAGACAAAACTCCTCAGAATGAAGAGAAACCCAGCCTGTGTTTGTATATACCCAGAGAAGCACATTGCCTCCACTGCAGGATCACCTTGGGGGGAAAAAAGCACTTAGATTTTTTACTCTTTTAATTGAAGTATGGCTGATTTACAATGTTGTGTTAATTTCTGCTACACAGCAAAGGGACTCAGTTATACAGATACCTGTTCTTTTTTATATTCTTTTCCATTATGGTTTATGCCAGGGTAATGAATATAGTTCACTGTGGTATACAAGAAGACCTTGTTGCCCATCCATTCTGTAGGTAATAGTGTGTATCTACTAACCCCAAAGGTCCATCTAGTCAAGGCTATGGTTTTTCCAGTGGTCATGTATGGATGTGAGAGTTGGACTGTGAAGCTGAGTGCTGAAGAATTGATGCTTTTGAACTGTGGTGTTGGAGAAGACTCTTGAGAGTCCCTTGGACTGCAAGGAGATCCAACCAGTCCATTCTAAAGGAGATCAGTCCTGGGTGTTGTTTGGAAGAAATGATGCTAAAGCTGAAACTCCAGTACTTTGGCCACCTCATGTGGAGAGCTGACTCATTGGAAAAGACTCTGATGCTGGGAGGGATTGGGGGCGGGAGGAAAAGGGGACGACAGAGGATGAGATGGCTGGATGGCATCACTGACTCGTTAGATGGGAGTTTGAGTGAACTCCAGGAGTTGGTGATGGACAGGGAGGCCTGGCGTGCTGCAATTCATGGGGTCACAAAGAGTCGGACACGACTGACCGACTGAACTGAACTGAGCTAACCCCAAGCTCCCAGTCCATCCCTCCTCCATGTTTCCCTTTTTGATGTTTCTTTTTCTTTCTTTCTCTGTCCTCCCCACGCTCAGTTTTCTGAACATGCTGGTGAGACCCAGGGCAATCACAGCTTTAGGCTGACACAACTTCATCTCACTCACAGGGGCACTCATTTCTAGGACATTCCAGAAGAAACCATTTTCCATGGCCCTGAAAACATCTGACTACTGCAGAAGCCCAGCTCCCAGACAAAAAGGGGCCCACACCCTGGGTCCTATCTGAAGTACAGCGTCCTCTAGCTCAGGTCAAGTGGGCTCTGTGCCACTTGCACATAGACTGAGGTGTGTGCAGCCAGGCAGATGACCGGAGGAACAGCCTCTAGAGAGAAGTCTATCTAGTATGTGTGGCTCACAAAGGAAGCTTCATGCTGAAGGCCAGGGATGGTGAATCCAGGTGTGAGATCACTGGACACAAGTGAAGAAGAGCAGAGGAAACAGCCTGATTTAAGTGCTAGTACTGTGACTGCTCTCTGAGAAATTTCAGCCATGTCTCTTAACCTACAGTAGCTGGTGTATTTGCTAAGTCATGTCTGACTCTTGCAACCCCAAGGACTGTAGCCTGCCAGGCTCCTCTATCCATAGGATTTTCCAGGCAAGAATACGGAAATGGGTTGCCATTTCCATCTCCAGGGGATCTTTCTGATCCAGGGATCAAACCCAGGTCTCTTGCACTGCAGGCAGATTTTTACTGACTGGTCTACCAAGGAAGCCCTAACCTACAGTAAGGGGCCTACATATGAACAAGTTCTGTTCCGTGAGTACATTTGTAAATCCAATTTTGTTAAGTCCAGCAGAGTTAGTCAAGGTACCCAACTAAAGAATCAGCTATATAGTACTGTACTGTAACAGATTTATAAAACTTTTCACACAAGTCATATGTAAAAAACAAATACAAAAATAAACATCTCTAATCTTACAATACAGTACTCTAATCTTATAAGTACAGTAGTACAGTACAACAGTTGGCATACAGGGGCTGGCATCGAGGGAACAAGCAAGAAGAGTTACTGACTGGAGGAGGGAAAGGAAGTGGGAGATGGTACAGCTGAAGGAGAGGGTGGGGAAACTCTTCATCACACCTGACATTAATGACACAGGTTCTGGTTCCTCGCTGGAATGAGATGCATGTTTAGATCTTTGAAACCTTGTAACTTCAATGTTCATTTGTAGGGGACTTATTATACTCCAGCCTCCATTTCCTTGTCATGGATATGATAGCAATCTCTTCCTCAGGTGTTAAAAAGGCAACATGTGATGATACATGCAAGGAGCTTAATGTAATACTTAACACAGAATAGGGGCTCATTTTACTTCCTCTACTAGAATTATAGCTACTATTACATATTATTTATCCTAAATAAAGATAGGGTAACTGACTATATCCTCTCTTACAGGGCATTTATGTACTCGGTGCGACAAATAAGGACTGCAGAAATCATGTTTGGACAAGCATAAAACTGTCTTCCTCATATTAAAAAGGAGAAAACTGAAGCAAAAAGAGAAAATAAGAGCAGAACTCCATGCCAGGGCATTTTGTTCTGCCTTTGCAGCTGAGCACTTCCAAGAGAAGGCTTAGAAGCATCCACACCACCCACATTTCCCTCATTATGACATCTCCCTTTTTAGTTTCTGTAATAGGATGTCCTCAATCTAATAAGCTACTACTCAACCTTCCTGGTAGCTCAGATGGTAAAGAATCTGTCTGCAATGCAGGAGACCTGTGTTTGATCCCTGGGTCAGGAAGATCTCCTGGAGAAGGGACTGGAAAACCACTCCAGTATTCTTGCCTGGAGAATTCTGTAGGCAGAGGAGCCTGGGGGACTACAGACCACGGGGTTGCAAAGAGTTGGACAGGACTAAACAATTAACACATACACACACCCTTCAGTGTTGTCTCACTGGTCACCAGGAAAGAGGGCTCACCTGGGCTCACCTCCGTCTTTGTCATCACATTGGATTTGGGCTTGGGCTGAAGCTACTGCCCACACCTTTGCATAAGGGTGTGTAACTTGATGTCCATGGGAGGGCATCAGAGAGAGTTCTATGAACCAGGCATGTGGCTATGTGTGTGTCCACATACACATATGCATGGACAGTTATGCACACAGTGTTGTTGTTGTTTAGTTGCTAAGTCATATCTGACTTTTTGTGACCCCTTGGAGTCACGGGGACCCACCAGGCTCCACGGTCCTCCACTGTACATGGAAATATTTTTTATGTGATTTTTCCAGATCATCTTGGAACACACTATTCTGTCTAGTGTGGCTCCTGTATACATGTACTGTATAGTCATCAGTGTGGTCATATGCCAGAACAGTTTTCCTCTGTTAGGAGATTTAAAATACATGCCCTGCCATTATGATGATAAACATCTCTCTTTGTTTACTTGAGGACTGGCTTATGTTAGAAAATGTCAAAGAAAATGATAAAGAAGAAATAGCAAGTATCCTTGGCTTTGCCTTCCACCTGGTGTGTTAGGACTCCAATACCCAGTGTTTTTTTGCATAACGACATTTTTGCTGATGAAAGGAGCATGAAGCCGAAAATGTTAAAGTAGCACCTCATACTTTCGGTTCCAAAAATATATTAGCTTAGATCTTTTTCCAGAAGGAAAGGTTGGTTGAAAATGCAAGGCTTCACCAAAATTAGGGTTGCCCTGATGCAGAACCCTCATCTTAAAATAGCAGCAAGTTAACTGGTAAAAGCTGTGTACCCCAGAAACGGCCAAGTTCCTGTGTGGTTGGGAGCAGAGGAGGAGGGTTAAAGTAGTGCCTCTAAAAAAGTGAAATTATTCCATGATGGTTGACTTTTTAAAAATACTATTTTGAGGCATGTGATGGTGGGATTCAAAGCTTCTTTTATGCAACCGGATGATGCCTTCAGAAATGAATTCCTGCTTAGCAAGTTCTTTTTGAAATTTCAAATCTGGCAATATCTTTGAAAGGCTGCAAAGTTTCTCTTGCAAATAAAACTCACTGGGCATTTTGTGAACAGACAGAACACCTGTGATGCTTGATAACACATTTAAAGGAAAGATCTTTATGCGGCAAACTCTACCACCCATTGCTTTGTAGGATCCTGCTTACATGCAGCAAGATGTCAACTGTGTTAATGTCAGGGCCTTGAATTGTTGCCTTTTCAAAATGTTTTCTCATAAGGTGACAGCAGAATATGAACTTCTCTTACACAAGTCTGTGAAACAGAAATATGCAGACAACTTGAAACTCCCTATGACTCTTAAAGGACTTCTGCTCAGATAACCTGAAATTAGAAACACGGGTTCCTAATCGTCGCTTTGCTAACATCAACAGTATCCCCTTGCAGAAGATGAAACTCAGTGATGTGAAGCTAACAGAAATGAAAGGACATAAATCCGATTCAGATAGTCTTGGAATACCTTGGTGTTCACTTGTTACAAGCCCATTGTGTCATCTGGGAATGTAAACCAACTGTGTTTGCAACATACTGTTGTGAGTCCAGGTTTCTAGCTTGTGTTACCATCAAAACAGAAAGTCTATAGAAAGTGCGCTTGCTGCCAGGCTAAAGACCACTCAGTAATTTTAGCTTCTCATTCAAGTCAAGGGAGAGATGCTTTCTCATTGAAAAAAAAATTTTTTTTTTTTTTTAGCAAAACCAATGTTTATTTATGTAGTTTTTTGAATGATTTTTGTTTTATTATTTTTTCTTTGTGCTTTTTAATTTTTTTTTGGGGGGGGTGGAGTTTGCAGCTTGCAGGATCTCAGTTCTCCAATCAGGGATTGGACCCAGGCCACAGCAGTGACAGTGTCGAATCCTAACCACTAGGCCACCAGCGAACTCCCCCAAAGTTATGTTTTACTTTTCTTTGTGTACTTTAGATTTCTTTTCTTTTTATTATTTTTTAAAAATGATATTGCCTGAAATTCATTTTGCAAGAAAAAAAAAATGATGGAAAAAGTACAATTCTTTTTGATCCAATGCGGTGAAATTGAAGGAGGAAACAGAGCAGGTTCTATCTTGAAAGCAGGGCTCCATCTTGGGCTGGACTGTGGACTTTGAGCTATATGCCCAGTATCTATGGAAATGACATACCAACTGGAAATCCAGGCCCCTGGAAGGAAGAGCCCCAGTGCTCTCCATCGCCTAAAAGAATACCCTAATTATCTGTGTGACCAAATAGAATCATACATTCTATTATGCTTATCAGGGTATGACCTCAAGCCTATTGATAATTGTCCACTGTTAACTACCTAGGCTTAAGGCATATGAATCACAGGTTAACTTTGATTGTATCTTTCTTTTCCTTGTTCAGACTAGTTTCAGGGAAGCTTATACACTTAGGGTATATAAGGTTTTCACAAAGACTGGTCGGGGTTTTTGGCTAAGAGGAGACTGGTGTAAAAAACTGCACTCCACTATCTGCATTGTCCTTCTGGGTGCGTTTGTTTCCCGGAATGCATGGCTACAACAAAATAAGTGGTGTAGATAATTTTGCTAATACACTTATGTAATTATCTCTGAGAAGAGAAGCTCTAGTTTTCACCAGATTCCCAAAGCCTCCACAATGTCAAAAGGGCTAAAAGAACAATAGCGTGAAATTCTAAGTATCTTGAGGTCAGAGCCATTTTTCTAAGCTGCCTTTTCCCTGCAGAACCTAATAAAAGGACTGGGTTTAACACCCAACGACACTGGTGATTGGTAGTCATGGTTTTCCAGTTCCCCAAATAACATTGACCATAGGAGATAGAGTTTGCTGAATGAACATCGTTACCTATGTATTTTAACATTAAAACTGAGTGCAAATCTTTATTCTTTATCAAGAGAAGGAGAAAAGCTTATTAAGTATCCTATGAATTGGAGAAGGAAGATCTGATTGGGAGAATATTAAAAATATATATATTTCCTTTGGTTGATACCACAAAATGGCGGGGTTTCTTTGCTTGTTCTTATTTCTATACTTATTTCCAACAAAGTCAAAGCCTTTAACCATTAAGCTAAACATCATTAGGGTACTGATAATGTTATGGACTGAATTACCTCTCCTCAAAATTCATATGTTGAAGCCCCACACTCAGACCTCGGAATGCGACCTTATTTGGAGACAAGATCTTTACAGAGGTAATTAAGGTACAATGATGTCATTAGGAAGCTTCCCCAGTGGCTCAGCGGCAAAGAATCTGCCTGCAACGCAGGAGACCCATGTTCTGTCTCTGCATCCGGAAGATCCTCTGCAGTAGGGCACGGCAACCCACTCTAGCATTTTTGCCTGGAGAATCCCCATAGACAGAGGAGCCTTGTGGGCTACAGTCCATAGGGTTGCAAGGAGTCCAAATGAACTGAAGCTACTGAGCACCCACACACATGCACGCATGCACGCGGTCATCAGGGTAAGCACTAATCCACTGAGATTGGCGCCATTACAAGAAGAGAAAATTTGGACATAGGGGCAGATGGGAGACAGAGAGAAGACAGCCATCTACAAACCAAAGAGAGAGGCGTGGAACAGATCCTTTCCTATGGCCTTCAGAATAAAAAACAAAAGAAAGAAAGAAAAAAAAAACATTAGTTTCTTAGACATCTAGCCTTCAGAACTGTAAGAAAATAAGTTTCTATGATTTAAGTCATCCAGTCTGTTGTACTTTATTAAGGGGCTTGTGCGTGCTCACTCACTGTCTGGTTCTTTGCTACCCCATGGACTGCAGCCTGCCAGGCACCTATGTCCATGGGATTTTCCAGGCAAGGATACAGGAGTGGGTTGCCATTTCCTCCTCCAGGGGATCTTTCCAGCCCAGGGATCGAACCTGCATCTCCTGCCTTGGCAGGTGAATTCTTTACCAGTGCCCCACCAGGGCGGCTTGGCTCCAGAGACCATCTTCTCAAAGTGTTAGGCACACTGTGTCTGACTATTATTGTTATCTGTTGTTGATGAAAGTTACCCTACTCTTTCCCATGAGCCCCAAAATCACATGGCTTGGGGGAAAAAAAAACAAAAACCCTTCTATGTAAAACAAATAACAAACAAGGATCTACTGTGAGGTGCAGGCTCTTCAGAGTATAAAATACTCTGTATTTTATAACAATCTATAAGGGAATAGAATCTGAAAAATATTAGATGTATGTGTATATATATATATGTATTTATAGATGCATATATATATATGTATAACTGAATTACTGTTCTATACATCTGAAACTAATAAGACATTGTAAATCAATTATACTTCAATAAAAAGAAAGCAAAACAAACAAACAAAAAAACACCTGTCTGGGTGCTGCATACAGCAGATACAACATACACAAAGGAGACCCACAAGTCTCCTCTCCACCTGTGCCCCTTTCTCGGGAGTGGATGACACTGGCAAAAACCTGGAGTCATGTTAAGTTCCTTGCTTTCCCATTACCTTCCCACCTCCAAGCAATCAATTATTGATTTCTAGTTCTAGTCTCTTCTCTTTATCCCTAATATTAACACTTCCTTTGTTCAAGCTGTCATCATTTCTGCTGTAGATAATAGAGCCTTGTCACCAGTATTTCTGCCTCCAAGCTCCAAGACTCTTCACATTTAAAATACAAAGCTGACCATCTCAATCCTGCCTAAAGAATGAATTATGTGTTCATTAACAGAACCCAGAAGATCCCTCATATCTGACTCCATTCTACCTTTCCAGCCTCAACTTCCACCTCCCACCAAATACCACTTCTTCTGTCTCTTCTCTCTCTCTTTCTCACTCACACACACACACTATTACAACTAGTATATTAGAGTCTACATTGAAAAATTTTATTCAGCTCACTAAGAATACATAAAACAATCATTCACAAGGAAACGATGATCAATCAATTTCCTACCCACTGTTTTCCTTCCTGAAAAAATACCCACAAAATTAACTTTTTTATTTACTTGCAGAGAAAAAAATCACTTATAAATCAGTTTTATCAGTAAAGAAAAAAATTTTTAAAGTCATCCTGCAAAGACATAGAACCTACAAAACAATCTCAAACCAGCAATAGTATTTGTGTATTTTATCATCTTAACCCACATTTTCTGTCTAAAAGAAAAGCTAACTGATTCTTCTAGTGACATAAATGGTTAGCATGTGACTAGGTATTTCTGCTTGCTGGAGCTAAAAGCTTCAAGGATACAGAGATTTATTGTTGAAGAAGCCCAGGGGGTTGACCCTGCTCTTCTACTGCCCCCTGCTGCTGAAAATGTGAAGGTTTTCATTTTGTTGCAAATGAGGCTGGAGACAGGTCAAGGTGATGCAAAATTCTAGTAGCTTTTCCTAAGCTTTCTTCCTTTGAATGTCATTTTCTTTAGTCTGCACAAGCTACACTTTGAAAGTATATATAAAAAATTAAGTGTCTCCTGATCACCTGTGCCCTAGGGTCAGAGAAGTTTCAGCCGTTGGCAGACATCCATGGTCAGGTACTGCCGTGGAGTGAAAGAAGGAATCGGAAGTAGTTTTATGTTCGATGTGCTGTGATGTTACTTCATCTTATAACTTTATGGGAGAGCATCATTGTGTGATGTTTCAGAGCACAGGCTTGTAGTCAAAGCCACTCATATCTTCATTTCAGCTCTGCCACCTATGGGACCTATTTTAAAGCTCAGTTTCCTCAGCTGGAAGAAAAAATAATCAAGTAGAAGTTGTAATGAACATTAGAGTACATGCATCTTTTTCAGTTATGCTTTCCTCAGGATCTACGCACAGTAGTGGGACTGCTGGGTCTTACGGTAGTTCTATTCCTAGTTGTTTAAGGAATCTTCATACGGTTCTCCGTAGTGGCTGTACCAGTTTACATTCCCACCAACAGTGCAGGAGGGTTCCCTTTTTTTCACACCCTTTCCAGTATTTTTTGTAGATTTTTTGATGATGGCCATTCTCATTGGTGTGAGGTGATACCTCATTGTAGTTTTGATTTGCATTTCTCTAACAGTGAGTGATGTTGAGCATCTTTTCATGTGCTTATCGGCCATCTGTAGGTCTTCTTTGGAGAAATGTCTGTTTAGGTCTTCTGACCATTTTTTTGATTGGGCTATTTATTTTCCTGGTGTTGAGTTATGTGAGTGGCTTATATAGTCTGGAGATTAATCCTTTGTCAGTTGTTTCATTTGCATTTTATCCCATTCTGTAAGTTGTCTTTTAATCTAGTTTTGTTTCCTTTGCTGTGCAAAAGCTTTTAAGTTTAATGAAGTCCCATTTGTTTATTTCTGTTTTTATTTCTATTACTCTAGTTGGTGGGTCAAAGAAGATCTTGCTGTGATGTATGTCAAAGAGTGTACTACCCATGTTTTCTTCTAAGAGCTTTATAGTTTCTGGCCTTACATTTAAGTCTTTAATCTATTTTGAGTTTATTTTTGTGTATGATATTAGGAAGTGTTTTAGTTTCATCCTTTTATATGTACCTGTCCAGCTTTCCCACTATTTACAGTAACTAGGACATGGAAGTAACCTAGATGTCCATCAACAGACAAATGGATAAGCAGGTTGTGGTACGTATATATTCACTCATAAAAAAGAATACATTTGAGTCAGTCCTAATGAGGTGGATGAACCTAGAACTTGTTATACATAGTGAAGTAAGTCAGAAAGAGAAAAACAAATACCGTATATTAGCACATACATATGGAATCTAAAAGGATGGCACTGATGAGTCTATTTGCAGGGCAGCGGTGGAGACGCAGACATAGACAACAGACCTGTGGACACGGTGGTGGAAGGAGAGGGTGGGACAAGTTCAGAGAGTAACATGGAAACATATAAAAATTTGCTGTATGACACAGGGAGCTCAAATCAGGTGCTCTGTGACAATGTAGAGGGGTGGGATGGTCAAACATATTTAGGTCTTTTAAATAAAGAACAACTCTGCATATATTTTAGTTATCCTATTCCTCAAACTGAAAATTTTATGATCAGTTTAGATTTCAAATTTAAACTCACCTCTCAGAGGGAATACTCTGGAAAGTGTATCAAGGCTTCCGATAAATGATGATCACTATCGAGTGCCTACCATTTTTATGACAAAGACTCTGCTGATTACTGTATATTTTCTCTAATCTTCTCAACAACTGGCCCTTCAGGTTGAGGGAATACACTCCGAATGTAACTATCTAGCCTAGGTTAACAACTTGCAGATAACTAAACTGGGATTAGTTTGTTCTTTCCCTATATCCTTCAAAGATTGGGTTTTTCATAAAAAACTACCAGAATTTTCTTTAAAAGATATCTTATAAAATAATTATTTGCCAATTTGATTAGGTTTTATGGCTACATGAATGCAAAGAGATTCATTGGATAGATGAATTAGTAGCTCCTAGTGACTGATATCCCTGATAACTCAGACAGTAAAGAATCTGCCTGCAATACAGGATACTTAAGTTTGACCCCTGGGTCAGGATGATCCCTTGGAGAAGGGAATGGCAACTCTGTCCAGTATTCTTGCCTAGAGAATCCCATGGACATAGCAGTCTGGCAGGCTACAGTCCATAGAGTCACAAAGAGTCAGACACAACCAAGCAACTAAGCACACGCACAGCACGCACACACACACACACACACACACACACACACACAGAGTGACTGATGTGGGCTTCTCTGGTGGCTCAACAGTAAAGAATCCACCTGCTACAGGAAACTTCTTGCAATTCAGGAGACTCGGGGTTCAATCCCTAGGTCAGGAAGATTCCCTGGAGGAGGAAATGGCAACCCACTCCAGTACTATTGCCTGGGGAGTCCCATGGACAGAGGAGCCTGGCAGGCTACAGTCCGTGGGGTCACAAGTGTATGGCATGACTTAGCAACTAAACCACCACCACCATCAGTGAATGATCTGCTTTAAAAATAAAGCAATGAAAACCAAAACTGATGCCACATGAGAAGTAATAGAAGAAATAAAATTTGATTTCTTTGATTTCCTGTTTCATATTGTAATCTATTGATATCTGAAAAAGGTATACCTTACTTTTCAGAAATGGCAACATCTCCTAAAAATAGACTTTGAGTAATATGAGAAACAAAACAAGATTTACTCTTATGAAAAAAAAATTGTGAAAAGAAAAACAGAATACCCTTAACAAAGTATGAAAAAAAATGTGTACTTTACTTTGTAAGAACCTAGTTCTTAAACTGGGATGCCATTTTTACTTATGGATAACAATACAGAATTTGGTAATCCCCAGCAGTCCATGGGGTCGCAAAGAGTCGGACACGACTGAGCGACTTCACTTTCACTTTTCACTTTCATGCACTGGAGAAGGAAATGGCAACTCACTCCAGTGTTCTTGCCTGGAGAATCCCAGGGATGGGGGAGCCTGGTGGGCTACTGTCTATGGGGTCACACAAAGTTGGACACGACTGAAGTGACTTGGCAGCAGCAGCAGCAGCAGTGCTGGTAAGGAAAATTGGCCCTCCCATTTACTATTGGTGAGATCCTTAATAGGAACAAACTTTCAGAAGAAAATTTGGCAATAACTCTCTAAGTTAAAATGTATACATCCTTTGCATTAGCCATTCCATTTCATCCTGGCAAGAACATGTATCATCTAAATACAAATACAAATTTTTTCTAAATACAGATCTATCAAATCTGCATTTTTGACACAGGGGGGGAAATTCTCCAGAACGTGAAATATCCGTCAATAAGAACTTTCAAAAACTTTTTCATCTGATATAGTGGAATGTAGCATGATCACTACGAAATGTCCTGATGTGGACAGACACCTAAAATATATAGTCATGTGGGAGATGTAGATATAGACAACTATGGACTAGGAAAAGGAGTTCGTCAAGGCTGTATATTGTCACCCTGTTTATTTAACTTCTATGCAGAGTACATCATGAGAAACGCTGGACTGGAAGAAACACAAGCTGGAATCAAGATTGCCAGGAGAAATATCAATAACCTCATATATGCAGATGACACCACCCTTATGGCAGAAAGTGAAGAGGAACTCAAAAGCCTCTTGATGAAAGTGAAAGAGGAGAGTGAAAAAGTTGGCTTAAAGCTCAACATTCAGAAAACTAAGATCATGGCATCCGGCCCCACCACTTCATGGGAAATAGATGGGGAAACAGTGGAAACAGTGTCAGACTTTATTTTTGGGGGCTCCAAAATCACTGCAGATGGTGACTGCAGCCATGAAATTAAAAGACGCTTACTCCTTGGAAGGAAAGTTATGACCAACCTAGATAGCATATTCAAAAGCAGAGACATTACTTTGCCAACAAAGGTCCGTCTAGTCAAGGCTATGGTTTTTCCTGTGGTCGTGTATGGATGTGAGAGTTGGACTATGAAGAAGGCTGAGCACCAAAGAATTAATGCTTTTGAACTGTGGTGTTGGAGAACACTCTTGAGAGTCCCTTGGACTACAAGGAGATCCAACCAGTCCCTTCTGAAGGAGATCAGCCCTGGGATTTCTTTGGAAGGAATGATGCTAAAGCTGAAACTCCAGTACTTTGGCCACCTGATGGGAAGAGTTGACTCATTGGAAAAGACTCTGATGCTGGGAGGGATTGGGGGCAGGAGGAGAAGGGGACTACAGAGGATGAGATGGCTGGATGGTATCACTGACTCGATGGACATGAGTCTGAGTGAACTCCAGGAGTTGGTGATGGACAGGGAGGCCTGGCATGCTGCGATTCATGGGGTCGCAAAGAGTAGGATACGACTGAGCGACTGATCTGATCTGATCTGATCTGATGGACCATAGCCTTATTTGTGTTAAATATGTTGTTTAATAATTAAACAAAGAGGCCATTAGAGTACGGTGGTTCTTAGCATATATAAGCAAACCAAAAACCTAAGCCTGTAAGTGCCTCCGTGTTACACAGCCAAGACACTAAGGACAACCAATCACAAATAGCCATCTAGGCGTTAAGCTCCAACTTTAAAAGAATAAAAAAGCTTTAAACCAACATAATATAAAATACTATATGTGTTTCTGGGTTTCCATTTATATATTGGAGCTTAATATTTAAAAAGGGTGAACAACAAAGTCCTAGTGTATAGCACATGGAACTCTGCTCAATGTTATATGGCAGCCTGGATGGGAGGGAGGTTTGAAGGAGATTAGATATATGTATGGCTGAGTTTCTTCTCTGTTCACCTGAAACTATCACAGTATTGTTAATCGGCTATATCCCAATACACAATAAGAAGTTCAAATTTAAAAAAATTATTGGAGATTAAAAATGTAAAATAAGACTTTGAATCATCTTGATTACTCCATCTCAACTCAAATATTAAACAAATTTTAGACATAAAAAGACAAGTTCTGTAGTAAAACTTTTTCCTCACAGGAACTATAATGCCTCAAAGAGTTGACTTTTTAAATTTTTATTGGAATAGAGTTGCTTTGCAATGTTGTGTTAGTTTCTGCTGTGCAGCAAAGTGAACCAGCTACACGTATCCTCTCTTTTTTAGATTTCCTTCCCATTTAGATCACCACTGAGTAGAGCGCCTTGTTCTTTATAGCAGATTCTTATTAGTTATCTATTTTATACATAGTACTGTATACATATCAATCCCAATCTCCCAGTTTTTATTAGTTATCCCAATCTCCCAATTCATCCTCTTCCCTACATTTGTGTCTCTGTTTCTGATTTGCAAACAAGTTCATCTGTACCAGTTTTCTAGATACCAGATTCCACCTTTGTAAGTGATATTATACAATATTTGTTTTTCTCTGTCTGACTTACTTCACTCTGTCTCTAGGTCTATCCACGTCTCTGCAAATGGCACTCTATGACTGAATAATGTTCCATTGTGTATAGGTACCTTTTTTTAAATTAACTTTTAAAAAATATTTTATTTGACTGTAAATCTTAGTTTAGGCATACAGGGTCTTAGTTGAGGCCTGTGTGGGATCTTAGTTCCCCTGCATTGCCAGGCAGATTCTTAACCACTGGACGACCCAGGAAGTCCCCATGTGGACCAATATTCATTAGCCTTTCCTCTGTTGATGGACATTTAGGTTGCTTCCATGGCCTGGCTATTGTAAATAGTGCTGCAATGAACATTACAGTGCATGCATCTTTTTGAATTATGGTTTTCTCCAGGTATATGCCCAGGAGTAGGATTTCTGGGTTTTACAGGAGTTATATTTTTAGTTTTTTTGAGAAACTTCCATACTATTCCCCAGTACGGAGATTGTACCAATTTACATTTCCACCAACACTGTAGAAGGGCTCCCTCTTCTCCACATCCTCTTCAGCGTTTATTGTTTGTAGATTTTTTGATAATGCCATTCTTACCGATGTAAGTGAAGTGAAGTCGCTCAGTCGTGTCCGACTCTTTGCGACCCCGTGGACAGTAGCCTACCAGGCTCTGCCATGCATGGGATTTTCCAGGCAAGAATACTGGAGTGGGCTGCCATTTCCTTCTCCAGGGGATCTTCCCAACCCAGGGATCAAACCCGGGTCTCCTGCATTGCAGACAGATGCTTTACCGTCTGAGCCACCAGGGAAGCACTTAATTGTAGTTTTGATTTGCATTTTTCTAACAGTTAGTGATGTTGAGCATCTTTTCGTGTGTCTGTTGGCCATCTGTGTCTCTTTGGAGTACTTTTAAGATCTTAATGACTTTGTACCACAACCTGCAAGTATAAGGCCCCTTGTGAATTTGGTACATCCCAAACAGCCACCACTTTGTGCCTTCATCACTTTTGCCTCTTAAAGGAAGTCTGCGGCAAGGGAAGAAGGAGACATTTATTCAGGTGAGCCCAAGTAGGGCATTCAAGTACAACTACTCTTGGCTTTTACAGGGAATTGAAGGCTGATTGTGTCTGTATCAGATGTTTCTTTTAATCCTGTGCAAATTACAGTCCTCAGTAGAATCAGAGAAAACATTCTAGCTCTTTTTCCTTATCTCTTCTCTCCTTTTATTTTCTTCTCTCCCATTCTTCCCCACCCCCTTCCTTCCCTTACCCTCTGTCTGCAAGCAGAGGAGAAAAGATAAGAATCCAGGTTCTCAATTTTATTGATGGGTTTTATCAATAGATTTTTCACTTTCCAAAGTTTAAACACACTATATGAAATTTCAGTGTCATCAAAATGTCAGTATCTTGTGCAGGATGACTGTGTTGGCACAATCCCAGCAGCTTTGCCTGTGAAACAGATCATGTAAGTCTTAATCCTCTAAGCTGGGGCCACTGGTGGGCAAACTGCTGAGTCCTGAAATATCAGTCCTGGACCCAGGGTTGAGATTGCACTGCTTGTCAAATTCAAAAGGAAATTGCCATTCACCAGGTATAGTAATTCAAAAAGTCTTTCCAAAAATGACCTCTCCATGAGAGATGATCCTTTTAGAGTTAGTCTACAAAGAACACTTTAAAATGGGCATATTGTTCATTTACTCTGATAGGTAGACTTACGAGTTTACACAGAAGAACGAAATACTACAAAGAGATAAAACATTTCTGCTTCCCCATTTGTTCTGTGAGTCTTCATTTATAAAGGTGACTGAGTGGCTATGCAGAGAACCATGTGAGGAACACCAGGTTTTGGACAAAACACAGATGCAGGAGTAGGGCAGAACTTATTCCAGGGTCAACTGGCTCATTTGAATAACTTTAGCAGGCTTTGGGCTGCATGGAGGAAAACATTCTATTTGATCCTCTTATTGTCCTTGCGTGTGTGTGTGTGTGTGTGCATGTGTGTGTGCGTGAATGCGAGCGTGCTTAGTGGCTCAGTCGTGTCCAAGTCTTTGTGATCCTATGGACTGTAGCCCACCAGGCTCCTCTGTCCATGGGGATTCTCCAGAGAAGAATGATGGAGTGGGTTGCTATGTGCTCCTCCAGCTTGGAGTCCTTCAGTTCAGTTCAGTTCAGTTAAGTCGCTAAGTCATGTCTGACTCTTTGCCACCCCATGAATAGCAGCACGCCAGGCCTCCCTGTCCTTCACCAACTCCCAGAGTTTACTCAGACTCACGTCCATCGAGTCAGTGATACCATCCAGCCATCTCATCCTCTGTCATCCCCTTCTCCTCCTGCCCCCAATCCCTCCCAGCATCAGACTATTTTCCAATGAGTCAACTCTTCACATGAGATGGCCAAAGTACTGGAGTTTAAGCCTCAGCATCATTCCCTCCAAAGAAATCCCAGGGCTGATTTCTTTCAGAATGGACTGGTTGGATCTCCTTGCAGTCCAAGGGACTCTCAAGAGTCTTCTCCAACACCACAGTTCAAAAGCATCAATTCTTCGGTGTTCAGCCTTCTTCACAGTCCAACTCTCACATCCATACATGATCACAGGAAAAACCATAGCCTTGACTAGATGGACCTTTGTTGGCAAAGTTGAGTCTAAAAATTAAACTGACAAAGGCAGATTAGCAGGAGAAAAGCATACAAATCTGTTTTATGTTTAATATGTTTCATGGGACACCAGTGCCTTCATCAAAAATATGAAGACCCCAAGAAAACAGTTCAACCTGTGTAGTTAAATTCTAGGCTGGATGAAGAAGGGCAGTGGGGGAGAAATATGATGAGTTAAAAGGAGTATGAGGTAATTGTAGGAAACTGGAGGAAACAGCAAGGTGAGTTGGTTAGATCCTTTTTGGCATTCTTTGGTCTTCAGAGAAAAGTCTGCTTCTTTCCTCCAGGTCCACAGGGGACACCTTTCACATGAAGGTCTTTTGGCCTATTCAGGGAAGAAAAGTGGAATGGGGAAGGACTTATAGTGATCTTCTTGCTTCCACTCTTTTTCAAACTCTTTCAACTTAAAATATTCAGTAACCAATGTGCCATAATTTGGGGTTGTGTGTCCAGAACCCCAACAGGGCTAAAGAAGTGCTCTCCAGTTCTCTGGAATCTGGCCCTAGGATGATGAAGGCAGAAGAGTATAGCCTCCTGGTGTGTGCAGGTCCATAGAGGAGGTAGGACTTGGATTGGTTAGTTTACATATCAAATTTCACGCTTTTTGCTATTTGTGAGAATTGACTAGTCCTGGAAAGTGCAGTCCATTTCCTGCCAGAAAGGTGTTTTAAGATGTTAGAACATCTGCAGACACAGAAAATGAATGACTGTTACTATTATTATTAAACAGGAAGATAGGAGTAAGATCATTTTCAACATGTACCCCCCCAAAACAAAGAAGAGTGACGGGGAGCATTTCCAAAGTTGAAAATAATTTTAAATGAAGTGTTCCAAAATAAATACCCTCTGGCAAAGTAAAGCAAAAATGCATTCAACACAAGGTAGCTAAACAACTGAATTAAAAACATCAAATTTACTTTTAATCTGTAGTTATTATATTCAATAGTCACTACAACCTTTTTTATACAACTTTTATTGAGCACATATTCTGTGCCAGGAATTGTGCTGTGTCATAGGATCCCAGCATGTGGTTGTCCCTTCGCTAAGCTTATCTGGGAGTGGGTTAGAAAGAATACAGGCTGGAAATCACTTTAAAAGTGCAGCATAAAGATACATGGCAAGTAAATGTCCTCACAGTCCTCAACTATCTAGTCACACAACAACAGGGCATACCTAATAGTAGTCTTCCTCATAGAAGGTCAAACATCTTCTAAAGATCAATTAATTTGCCAACAGCCAATTTATTAAAATTTGAGAAATTCATTTTTTATTACTACTACATTACCAAATAAAGAAATGAAGAAGCTCTATATAGTCAGCAAAAACAAGACCGGGAGCTGACTGTGGCTCAGATCATGAACTTATTGCCAAATTCACACTGAAATTGAAGAAAGTGGATAAAAACCACTAGACCATTCAGGTATGACCTAAATCAAATCCCTTATGATTTTACAGGGGAAGTGAGAAATAGATTTAAGGGACTAGATCTGATAGACAGAGTGCCTGATGAACTATGGATGAAGGTTCGTGACATTGTACAAGAGACAGGGATCAAGACCATCCAAAAGAAAAAGGAATGCAAAAAAAAAAAACCAAAATGGCTGTCTGAGGAGGCCTTACAAATAGCTGTGAAAAGAAGGGAAGCAAAAAGCAAAGGAGAAAAGAAAAGATATTCCCATCTGAATGCAGAGTTCCAAAAAACAGCAAGGAGAGATTAAAAAAGAAAAAAAAAAAAAGCCTTCCTCAGCAATCAATGCAAAGAAATAGAGGAAATCAACAGAATGGGAGAGACTAGAGATCTCTCCAAGAAAATTAGAGATACCAAGGGAATATTTCATGCAAAGATGGGCTAGATAAAGGACAGAAATCGTGTGGACCTAACAGAAGCAGAAGATATTAAGAAAAGGTGGCAAGAACACACAGAAGAACTGTACAAAAAAGATCTTCATGACCCAGATGATCATGATGGTGTGATCACTGACCTAGAGCCAGACATCCTGGAATGTGAAGTCAAGTGGGCCTTAGAAAGCATTACTACAAACAAAGCTAGTGGAGGTGATGGAATTCCAGTTGAGCTATTTCAAATCCTGAAAGATGATGCTGTGAAAGTGCTGCACTCAATATGCCAGCAAATTTGGAAAACTCAGCAGTGGCCATGGGACTGGAGAAGGTCAGTTTTCATTTCAATCCCAAAGAAAGGCAATGCCAAAGAATGCTCAAACGACCGCACAATTGCACTCATCTCACATGTTAGTAAAGTAATGCTCAAAATTCTCCAAGCCAGGCTTCAGCAATATGTGAACCATGAACTTTCTGATATTCAAGCTGGTTTTGGAAAAGGCAGAGGAACCAGAGATCAGATTGCCAACATCTACTGGATCATGGAAAAAGCAGGAGAGTTCCAGAAAATCATCTATTTCTGCTCTATTGACTATGCCAAAGCCTTTGACTATGTGGATCACAATAAACTGTGGAAAATTCTTAGCGATGGGAATACCAGACCATCTGACCCATCTCTTGAGAAACCTGTATGCCAGTCAGGAAACAACAATTAGAACTGGACATGGAACAACAGACTGGTTCCAAATAGGAAAAGGAGTACGTCAAGGCTGTATATTATCACCCAGCTTATTTAACTTATATGCAGAGTACATCATGAGAAACGCTGGGCTGGGAGAAGCACAAGAAGAAATCAAGATTGCCGGGAGAAATATCAATGGCCTCAGATATGCAGACAACACCATTCTTATGGCAGAAAGTGAAGAGGAACTAAAAAGCCTCTTGATGAAAGTGAAAGAGGAGAGTGAAAAAGTTGGCTTAAAGCTCAACATTCAGAAAACTAAGATCATGGCATCTGGTCCCATCACTTCATGGCAAATAGATAGGGAAACAGTGGAAACAGTGTCAGACTTTATTTATTTGGGCTCCAAAATCACTGCAGATGGTGACTGCAGCCATGAAATTAAAAGACACTTATTCCTTGGAAGGAAAGTTATGACCAACTTAGATAGCATATTTAAAAGCAGAGACATTAGTTTGCCAACAAAGGTCCATCTAGTCAAGGCTATAATTTTTCCAGTAGTCATGTATTGCTTTGAGAGTTGGATAGTGAAAAAAGCTGAGCACTGAAGAATTGATGCTTTTGAACTATGGTGTTGGAGAAGACTCTTGAGAGTCCCTTGGATTGCAAGGAGATCCAACCAGTCCATCCTAAAGGAGATCAGTCTTGGGCGTTCATTGGAAGGACTAATGTTGAAGCTGAAACTCCAATACTTTGGCCCCCTCATGTGAAGAGTTGACTCATTGGAAAATAGTCTGATGCTGGGAGGGATTGGGGGCAGGAGGAAAAGGGGATGACAGAGGATGAGATGGCTGAATGGCATCACCTACTCCATGGACATGGGTTTGGGTAGACTCCTGGAGTTGGTGATGGACAGGGAGGCCTGGCGTGCTGTGATTCATGAGGTTGCAAAGAGTCAGAGATGACTGAATGACTGAACTGAACTGAACCAAATAAAGGCTACTGTTTTGGAAATTTTTCTTATTTCACCTCTTTCTGCTTTTCTTTTTTTTTCCTATATATTCCTGTGGGCTATTTCCTGTTAGTCATTTTTGCACTTGCATAATATCTGCATAGATTAAGAATCCAAGAATTAATTTTCCTAAATGGACATATTGATGCAAAGTTCACTGGCAAGAGCTTTTTTAAAAAAATAATTAGTTTTTTAAATTTTTCCTGTGCTGGGTCTTTATTGCTTTGCGAGGATTTTCTCTAGTTGGGGTGCATGGGCTTCTCATTGTTGGGGCTTCTCGTTGCGGAGTACAAGCTCTAGGCATGTGGGCTTCAGTAGTTGCAGCACACAGGATCACAAGTCATGGCTTGCAGGCACTAGAGTGCAGAATCAGTAGTTGTGGCACACGGGCTTAGTTGCTCGGTGGCATGTAAGATCTTCCCAGACCAGGGAACAAACCTGTGTCTTCTGTACTGGCAGGCCATCCGTGCCCACTGCACCACCAGAGAAGTCTTTAAGGGCATTTTTTAACACCACTTTTCATGATTTCATTATTGCTTAGCAAATATCCTTAAATCATTTTTCAGCATCTCTTAGAAATGTCTATTTAATTCTCATGAATCAGTTCAGTCACTCAGTCATGTCTGACTTTTTGCTACCCCATGAACTGCAGCACACCAGGCCTCCCTATCCATTACCAACTGCTGGAGTCTACCCAAACCCACATCCATTAAGTCGATGATGCCATCCAACCATCTCATCTCTGTCGTCCCCTTCTCCTCCTGCCCTCAATCTTTCCCAGCATCAGGGTCTTTTCAAATGAGTCAGCTCTTCATATCAGGTGGCCAAAGTATTGGAGTTTCAGCTTCAGCATCAGTCCTTCCAATGAACACCCAGAACTGATCTCCTTTAGAATGGACTGGTTGGATCTCTTTGCAGTCCAAGGGACTCTCAAGAGTCTTCTCCAACACCACAGTTCAAAAGCATAAATTCTTCAGTGCTCAGCTTTCTTCACAGTCCAACTCTCACATCCATACATGACTACTGGAAAAACCATAGCCTTGACTAGATGGACCTTTGCTGACAAAGTAATGTCTCTGCTTTTTAATATTCTGTTTAGATTGGTCATAACTTTCCTTCCAAGGAGTAAGTGTCTTTTAATTTCACGGCTGCAGTCACCATCTGCAGTGATTTTGGAGCCCAAATAAATAAAGTCTGACACTGTTTCCACTGTTTCCCCATCTATTTGCCATGAAGTGATGGGACCAGATGCCATGATCTTCGTTTTCTTAATGTTGAGCTTTAAGCCAAATTTTTCACTCTCTTCTTTCACTTTCATCAAGAGGCTCTTTAGTTCTTCTTCACTTTCTGCCATAAGGGTAGTGTCATCTTCATATCTGAAATTACTGATATTTCTCCTGGCAATCTTGATTCCAGCTTGTGCTTCCTCTAGCCCAGCATTTCTCATGGTGTACTCTGCATATAAGTTAAATAAGCAGGGTGATAATATACAGCCTTGATGTACTCCTTTTCCTATTTGGAACCAGTCTGTTGTTCCACGTCCAGTTCTGATTTGTGCTTCCTGACCTGTATACAGGTTTCTCAAGAGGCAGGTCCAGTGGTCTGGTATTTCCATCTCCTTCAGAATTTTCCACAGTTTTTTTAATAATATTGAATATATGTGAAGAACTGACTTATTAGCAGAGATTCTGATGCAGGGAAACATTGAAGGCAGGAGGAGAAGGGGCAACAGAGGATGAGATGGTTGGATTTCATCACCAACTCAATGAACATGAGTTTGAGCATGTTCTGGAAGTTGGAGATAGACAGGGAAGCCTGGCATGCTGCAGTCCATGGGGTGGCAAAAAGTCAGACATGACTGAGACTGAACTGAACTGAATGCAATAAATCCAGTGGTCTACTATATGTTATTCTCCTTTCAAATTCACTTACAGAAATAAAGGCATATGTTTTCTCTGATAACTTTGGGACTGAGCCCTCTGCTGGTAAAGAGACAGGTTTTGTATGATACTGAAAGTTTAACAATGTTATCTGCATCTAACAAACTAATTCCCTATCTTTTAAAACTAAATTACTCAGGTCCTTTAGTGAGTGCATGTGTATGTGCCAAGTTGCTTCAATTGTGTCTAAATATTTGCAACCCTATAAACCATAGCCCACCAGGCTCCTCTGTCTAAGATTCTCCAGGTGAGAATACTGTGCCCTTCTCCAGGGGATCTTTCTGGCCCAGGGACTGAATCCACATCTCTTATGTCTCCTGCATTGGCAGGTGAATTCTTTACCACCAGCACCACCTGCAAAGCCCCAGTTCCATATACTACTCTCTGTTAATTCAGACTTAAATTGAAGAAAGTAGGGGAAACCACTCGGAGAAGGCAATGGCACCCCACTCCAGTACTCTTGCCTGGAAAATCCCATGGATGGAGGAGCCTGGTAGGCTACAGTCCATGGGGCCGCTAAGAATTGGACACAACTGAGCGACTTCACTTTTCACTTTTCACTTTCATGCATTGGAGAAGGAAATGGCAACCCACTCCAGTGTTCTTGCCTGGAGAATCCCAGGGACGGGGCAGCCTGGTGGGCTGCCGTCTATTGGGTCACACAGAGTCGGACACGACTGAGGTGACTTAGCAGCAGTAGCAGTAGCAGGGGAAACCACTAGACCATTCAGAGATGATCTAAATCAAATCCCTTACAATTATACAGTGGAAGTGACAAAAAGACTCAAGGGATTATATCTGATAGAGTGCCTGAAGAACTATGGACAGAGGTTCATGACATTGTACAGGAGACAAGAATCAAGATGATCCCCAAGGAAAAAAAAATGCAAAAAGGAAAAATGGTCATCTGATGAGGCCTTAAAAATAGCTGAGAAAAGAAGAGAAGCTAAAGCCAAAGGAGAAAAAGAAAGACATATCCATTTGAATGCAGAGCTCCAAAGAATAGCAAGGAGAGATAAGAAAGTCGTCTTCAGTGATCAATGAAAGGAAATAGAGGAAATCAACAGAATGGGAAAGACTAGAGATCTCTTCAAGAAAATTAGAGATACCAAGGGAATGTTTCATGCGAAGATTGGCTCGATAAAGGACAGAAATGGTATGGACCTAACAGAAGCAGAAGATACTAATCAGAGGTGGCAAGAATACACAGGAGAACTATACAAAAAAAGATCTTCATGACCCAGATAATCACGATGGTGTGATCACTCTCCTAGAGCCAGACATCCTGGAATATGAAGTCAAGTGGGCCTTAGAAAGCATCACTACGAACAAAGCTAGTGGAGGTGATGGAATTCCAGTTGAGCTATTTCAAATCCTGAAAGATGATGCTGTGAAAGTGCTGCACTCAATATGCCAGCAAATTTGGAAAACTCAGCAGTGGCCATGGGACTGGAGAAGGTCAGTTTTCCTTCCAGTCCCAAAGAGAATGCCAAAGAATGTTCACTACTACCACACAATTGCACTCATCTCACATGCTAGCAAAGTAATACTCAAAATTCTCCAAGCGAGGCTTCAACAATACCTGAACCATGAACTGCTGGATATTCAAGCTGCATACAGAAAAGGCAGAGGAACCAGAGATCAAATTGCCAACATCTACCGCATCATCTAAAAAGCAAGAGAGTTCCAGAAAATCATCTATTTCTGGTTATTGAGTATGCCAAAGGCTTTGACTGTGTGGATCACAATAAACTGTGGAAAATTCTGAAAGAGATGGGAATACCAGACCATCTGACCTGCCTCTTGAGAAATCTGTGTGCAGGTCAGGAAGCAATAGTCAGAACTGGACATGGAACAACAGACTGGTTCCAAATAGGCAAAGGAGTAGGTCAAGGCTGTATATTGTCACCCTGCTTATTTAACTTATATGCAGAGTACACCAAGAGAAATAGCAATAACATCAGATATGCAGATGACACCACCCTTATGGCAGAAAGTGAAGAAGAACTAAAGAGCCTCTTAATGAAAGTGATTGGAAGGACTGATGTTGAAGCTGAAGCAGAGTACATCATGAGAAATGCTGGGCTGGAGGAAGCACAAGCTGGAATTAGGATTGCCAGGAGAAATATCAGTAACTTCAGATATGAAGAGGACACTACCCTTATGGCAGAAAGTGAAGAAGAACTAAAGAGCCTCTCTATGAAAGTGAAAGAAGAGAGTGAAAAAGTTGGTTTAAAGCTCAACGATACTGGATGCTTGGGGCTAGTGCACTGGGACGACCCAGAGGGATGGTATGGGGAGGGAGGAGGGAGGAGGGTTCAGGATGGGGAACACATGTATACCTGTGGTGGATTCATTTTGATATTTGGCAAAACTAATACAATTATGTAAAGTTTAAAAATTAAATAAAATTAAAAAAAGAAAAGAAAAGAAAAAAAGAATTAAAAGCACTAAAAAAAAAAAAAAGCTCAACATTCAGAAAACTAAGATCATGGCATCTGGTCCCATCACTTCATGGGAAATAGATGGGGAAACAGTGGAAACAGTGTCAGACTTTATTTTTGGGGGCTCCAAAATCACTGCAGATGGTGACTGCAGCCGTGAAATAAAAGACGCTTGCTCCTTGGAAAAAAATCTATGACCAACCTAAACAGCATATTAAGCAAATATACTACTTTGCCAACAAATTTCCATCTAGTCAAAGCTATGATTTTTGTCTTTTATTTGTTCAACAAATATTTAGTGGGCACCTATTAAGTCTCAGACGCTACCCATTACTCTGTGGATACAGCAGCAAGAAAAACTAACACCTGTCCTTTGGATGTTTACCTTATAGGAAGGTGATGGGCAGTTAAAAGAGAGAAATTTTTATGTGATAATTGTGCATGGGGAAAATGGGGCAGGTCAAGAAGTTTGGCAGCATCTTCCTTGTAAGGCCCAAACTTTTTGGTATGGTCTACAGCAGCCTTCACCATGTGGCCGTCTATTGAATACAACTCTCATCATCACAATCAGCATTCTGTTCTAATAAGGTTTCCTCTATCTCATATCTCCAGATGCACTAATTGCTATTCGGCCTTCAAGGTAATGGACCCTTTATATCTCTCATGGTATCTTTGAAATCCTTCCTCAGTCTCTTGTTTGTATACAAGAGCATGCTGAACTATAGCACTTCTCACACGTTTTGCTATAAGTTTCCACTTTCAGTGTCTGTCTTTTTCAAATATACAACAAGCTCACAGATAGCAAGAAGCATGCTGCTTCACCTTGAACCTGCTTAATATTTAGCCTAACAGAAAGAAACACTCAACAAAGGCTATATGAAGGATGTGAATAACTGCTTCGATGAAACAAGGCATTTTAGGTACACAAGATTGTCAAATTTGACATCAAGAATTAAAATTAGAATAATTTATATGTGAACTTTGAAGACACAGTAAACTGTGTACAAAAGTTAACAGGATTATTTGTAGTTTATCTTTCTATAAAACACAACTCGAACAAATTATCAAGATGAAATAGCTAAAAAATATAGTTCTGTGCTGACATAGACTAGTACACTTAGGATATTACTTAAAAAAATATGATGTTGAGCTTTAATATTTTTGATATTTTTATTGAAAATTACCCATAAAGACATTCATTTGCAGTAAATTGACATTATTCAAACTTTTACTTTTTGCAGAAGAACATAGTATCTCTAAGTATCATAGGCCTTATAATCAGTCTCTGATAGAACCAAGAATATAACAGGCATCTCTCAGTATGTATTAATCACACTATGTGAAATATTTGCCATAATTTTAAAAAATGGGTATCATCTTACAAAGTAAATTCTATGCTATCTTAATTATCAAAAGTCTACTTTGACTTTCAAAAGTAAAATGTAGCATCAATGGATTTAGTAATAACACTGCCCTATGATTTTGAATATTAAAGGTGCTGATCACAATTCTTTATCAATCAATACTAACTTCAAGTTAAATTTGATCATGAAAATGCAATCTTTGCTCAAAAAATTAAAATACTATCTTGGCCATGAGTTTTGATTCACATTTCAAATGTAAAATTTCAAATATATAGGTATCATTATTTGCCTAAAAAGTCATTGAAGTTATAAACTATTATAATGTAAAAAAAATCAAAACATAAAACATGCAGATAGGAAACCTAATAATCACTGAATTTATATTTTAATAGTTTGTTTCATTTTTAATGTTTTGAAAGTATAACTGACGGAATATATTTTTCCAGTCAACACTCTTATGGCCCCTTTGGATGGTGTTGGAGAGGGCTTCCCCTGGAAGCCTGATTTTGAGGGACACATGATCTTTCCCAGGAACACGTGCAGACACTTTGGCAGTCGGTGTGGAGGATGAGACAGTGCTAAAAGTGGTAGAAGATATATCTTTCTGGCTAGAAGAGTGCTTACTGCGGTCTGAGTTTAGAGAAGCGTTTATACAAACATCTTCAGCAAAACATACATTAATAGTATGAATGTTTTTTATATCTCTTTTTTTACAGTGGATGTTGGCATAACAACTGCAATAAAAATTTTCAGAAAATTGTAGCAGGTCTTCAAGTGTGGGTTTCCCATGTATGGTGTATTTTCCATATTTCCGCCTTTGAATAGCAAAATTCATTGGGTTCAGGTGAAGATAGTCGGTTGAATTCCAGTGTTTCCTTGTACACACTCCTTCCTCGTGGCACAACACTTGGCTACACATTTTGGCTGCTAGAGTGACGTTGATTATATAAGGATTCAGTATAGTATTCAAGTAATTGCTTAGGTTCATGCAAGATTGCTGTAAAATCGTAAGAAGATCAGATTATTAAGATCCAAGTGAGTTCATATGTGAATTAATTCACTATGTTAAGCAATTTTTTTCATGGAATTCTCCAGGCAGAAATACTGGAGTGGGCTGCCATTTCCTCCTCTAGGGGATCTTCCCAACCCAGGAATTGAACCCAGGTCTCCTGCATTATAGGCAAATTCTCTATCATCTGAGCCACCAGCGAAGGCCAAACAATTTCTAAAGAGGCATACACATAAAAACCAGACTCAGTGAGAGTAGGAAATATTTTTATCTTTCTTTACTTTAATAAGCAAGACAATTCCAACTGTTCTTTGTAACATTTGTAAGTTTCACATGCTATTTCATGTCACTAAATAACTAATGAGTTGAAGTTTAATATACCCAGCCTTGGGCTTCCTCAGTAATTCCTACACTAACAGGGGTGGAAGTGTGGGTGGAGGGATTAGAGCATGGGGTCTGGAGTCCTTCTGCCCAGTTTGGAGTCACAGATCCATGAATAGCTAGCTGTGTGAGCTTGGGAATCCCTTGAGCTTTCTTCGTTTCCTTTCTGGGTGACCTTGTAGAAAGTAATTAAACTGGCTATGACTCAGCTTCATCATTGCAAAATACAGATAATTATAGCACTTACCTCATAGAGTTATTGTGAAGATGAAAGGATGCAATGTATGTAAAACAGCTAAGCACAGAGCCCAAGATATCATTGATTACCTCTCAAAGTATAATCAATATAAAGTACAAATAAATGTAATAAATATCACATTTGTCAGATATGTTCGGGCATTGTGAAGAGTGGTTTCTAAACTGCTAGCTCAAAACAACTAAATAGGTTCAACTGAGTTTTTTGTTGTTAGTAGCCAAGTTGTGTCCCATTGTTTGTGACCACATGAACTGTAGCCCACCAGGCTCCTCCGACCATGGGATTTTTCAAACAAGAATAATGGAGTGGGTTGCCATTCCCTTCTCCAAGGAATCTTCCCAACCCAGGTATCAAACACATGTCTCCCTTGTCTCCTGCATTACAGGCAGATTCTTTACTACTTAGCCAACAAGGAAGCTCTCAACTGAGTATATCTTAAGTGTTATGTATAATTCAAGTATGGTTGAACCATGACAGCTCTTTTGAAGATATACTTATTTGGCAGAGTATGAGTCACTAAAATGATTCATCTTGAAACTGATATTTTCCAAAACTGGAAAACTGTCCTTTTCAAAACATGGAAGGTAGTTGCTTTCTTTCAAGATCAACAGTTCCATTGAGTGAATTGGCCGGTTTGTTTGTGGTAGCTTGGCAGGCAAGTTGAGGAACCTTGGCAGCTTCCACTTGAATCTATTTCTTGTTACCTTCTTGAAATGACACCATCAGTGGCAGGCAGAATAAGAGCCTTCCAAGGATATTCATTCTCCAGTCCCATGGAACCTGTGGCTGTGTTACTTTACATGGTGAAAGGGGCTCTCCAGATATGATTAAGGTTGTGGATCTTGAGATGGGGAGAGTCTACAGCCAAACCACCCTGAACGTGACTGATCGCGTCTGATCTTGGAAGCTGAGCAGGGTCGGGCCTGGTTAGTACTTAGATGGGAGGAGATGGGAGAATATCCTGAACCATCTGATGGGCTCAATCTAACCACGAGTCCTTAAAAATGTAGAAACTTTTTATATTTGGATTTTTAAAATGAGCTGGGAGAAGGAGGACAAATACAAAGGTAAGGGACACTCAACCTGGCATTTCTGGCTTTGAATGTAGATGAGAAGACCAAAAACTAAAGAATACAGTGACCTTTTGAAGCTGGAAATCTCCATAACTATAGCCAGTCAGAAATAGACATCTTGATGCTACAAACACGAGGAAATGAATTCTGCCAGCAACCCAAACAAGTAAATGAGGGTCTTTCCGTAGAAAGGAATGTAATCCTGCTGATATCTTGATTTTAGTGCATTAAGGTCCATGTTGGACTTCTGAAGTACTGAATTGTAAGATAATAATTTTCTGCTGTTTAAACCACTGTTGCTGTTTTTATGGCAGCAATAGAAAACCTCTTAATTCTCCAGTAGCTTTACATAGCATTTAGAATACAATTCACTTGTATACTGCCTGCTGGGGTGAAACCTCTCCTTCCTCTTGTCCAGCCCCCTGCACCCACTCGGCCTTGTTTCACAAGCACTGCAGGTACTAGTTGTTTCTCAAGTGTGGCAGGTCCATTCAAACTGCGCTTACTGTCCCCTCTGTCTAGAATTCTCTTTCCTCCCATTTTTAACATAGCTGACTACATCTTGTCATTCAGATTGCAGTTTTAATTAGATAAGATCCTTTTCAGACACCTTTCTTATCCAGTTTCTCACAACTATTTTAATTTTCTGCATAGTACTTATCACATAAAATATTTTTGTTGTTTTGTATTGTTTCTATCCCTCCAAGATTCACAAAGGCAGGGACTTTATCAGTATTATTCAACATAGTAACACCAGTATCAAGAATATATAAGGATTTATTCCAAGATCAGATGATATTGGAGTTGGGTACAGAGACAAGAACTAGATGAGAAGAGGAGAAAAAGAATGAGAATGTTGGAGAATCATTAGCCTGCACAAGATGTAGTCTTTGGAAAGATCTAAACCTGGCTCTCTAAGAGAAAAAAAATCTGTTTTATAGCGTTTCTAAAGACCCATGGTGTAAATACTCCTACCATGGCCCATTTTAAGCTACCAACCTGACATCACTGAGTGCAGAGTTAGGAATCAGGTACCCCACCATTACACTGATGGAAGTATGGTGTGAACTACATATCACTATATAATACCATTTCCATTTATACAGGCACAATAGATGTAAATAACCCTAAAAGTATAAATAATACGAAAATAAATAATCGATGCATTTTTAGTATTTATTACTTTTGTTTTTAACATAATTTTATTCTAAGCTTTCATAATTTAATTTTTAATAATGACTGTGTTTAACAAACAGTTCACAAAATTTCTGAATATTTATCAGGTCTCATGAATTGGGACCAGAAGAAGCTGGCCCGGTCATAGCATTGGATCTACTAAGATGGAATGGAAGGAATGCTTTGCCTACATTCAATAGCCATTGTTTTAAGTCAGTTCCAGTCATTGCAAGTAAACCTGCAGTTACCAGTTTCTCAAGTTGTCAGTGAATCAGAGGAAACACAAGCAATCCATGATTCTATTGATTTCCAATGACATAGGAAAAAGCAAAGTAATGCCAGAATTAACATTCAAAATGATAAATTTGGAAAAGTAGCAGAGATGTGCAGCATAAAGTCCATGGGGAACAATTTCAAGACAGTGTTATTTCAATCCAGTAGAAAATCATCATATTAAAACTGAAGGACTGTCCCTGGGTAAATAATACTGGAGGTGATTTAAGAGTCATAGTAGAAGAGTGTGAATCTAAGATTAAAGTGCAATTAAGAACAAAACAAATGTGACAATTGACTAGTTTGCCATGTCATCCTACTAATCGGAGAACGCCTGATTTATTCCTCATCAGAGTTCTTAATTTTAAAAGAAGGAGTTCTTAATCTTTAAAAAAAGGAAGTCGTATAGGGAATTTATAAATTGTTCCATCATAGAATTACCAGGATCCTGAAGAAAGAAGTTTATAGATTTGAGAAAACAACTAATAAAAGTTAGAAATATTCTTAGGAGAATTATAATTCTTAAATAATTTTCTGACATGTAAAAGATTTTGCAAAAAAGACATATACCTTTCTCTGAACTTAGTTTCTATTACTTCCCTTAACTGGTGATCAAACCAGAGACAATAGAATCTACTAAATGGGTTGTATGGCTCAGATAACCTTGAAAGAATTTCACAAAGCCAAATATCTTTATAAATGAAGGGAAAATATGGCTAGTCTATCTGAAGGACAAGATATCAAAAGATCTCTTCTGGTCTTTAGAGTATAAGGTTTGTTCTCTGTACATCCTAGGATAAAACCTCTGAGCCAAGAGCTTTATTAGACACCATGGCACCCACATCACTAGTATTCCCACATTGATTAGAGAAGGAAAAGTTTAGCTCTAACTCAGCAGTGTCCATGTAATAGCTTTACTCATGCTTTGAGTCAAGAATATTGAAGAGGTGAAAGATTAAAACCTGACATGGAAAATTGTTTTAAAAAGATGAGAATAAAGGAAGAGAGAAAAGGATTAGGTTGTGATAGTTAAAAGCTTTTTGAATAAAATGCATTAGGAGAAAAGTAATACAATTATATAGTAGAGAAAACACCAAAGACCACATAAGGAAACCAAGACTGTAGTCCTGTTTTTGCTACTTCTTAGTCATGTAGCCTAGGCAATTTCAATTAATCTCATCAAACTTCTGTTTCCTTGCTGGAAAACAGCCTTACAATACAACCACACAAATGGTAGTTTGATTTAGCCACTATTAATTGAGCACCTACTACTGTGTGCCAAAGATCATGTCTATTTTATTATTCAATCCCACAGAAACCCTGAAAAACATTAAAAGCAAAAATATTTTCATCTATTTCCTACCATTTCAACTTACCTTAGTTAGGCTTAAGTTGAAGCTTCCCCACATTATAATTCCAGAAGCACCTAGAGCAATGCTCTCACCAATTGTACTCACAAGGTCATCCTGGCAAAGGTGAAGAGTTAACAGGGAGGAATAAAATGAAGTGTTATACGTCAGACAGTAACACCAAAGCCAAGAATGCTGACCCTACAATAATTATGTAAATATTTCTCCACTATTCATTTCTATCTTTTAAGCCACCACTGCCTACTATAACAAAAATTCAGATTTTCTGCTATTATTTTAATTACTTCTGACAAGAGAGTAGGTCTGTAAAATAAAAAAATAAATAAAAAGAACTGAATTAATACATTATCTATATTATGAAATCCTCCATGGTTGCTAAGACATTATATGATTACATTAAAATGAAATATAGTCTTATTTATTTTAAATCCATATAATGAGGCAGAACTACCTGAGTGCATATTTCCTAAAGATTGAAAAGTGAAAGCGAAAGTGTTAATGGCTTAGTTGTGTCTGACTCTTTGAGACCTCATGGACAGAGGAGCCTGGTAGGCTACAGTCCATGGGATTCTCCAGGCAAGAATACTTAAGCGAATTGCCATTCCCTTCTCCAGGGGACCTTCCTGACCCAGGGATCAAACTTGGGTCTCCCGCATTGCAGGCAGATTCTTTACTGTCTGAGCCACCAGGGAAGCTTAAAGGTTATTAAACCTAAATTTCACTCCTTTCAAAAATGATGTTCAATTCCACTAAATGCCACTAAATGCAGACAATATTCCATAGCCTTCTCTCCTTGATTTTCTTACCTGAGAAAGGAATTTTGAAGACATATCACTAAAAACTGGACGGGTGTATACAAAAACCGGAAGTGGACTTCTAATATTGACAACTTTAGACAATCGAATGGCTTCCTGAACACGATTACGAACAAAGAGTCTAGCTTGTGGAGAAGATTTTAGCTTGGTATTCAAATAAACAGAGGGGTAAAGGGCAGTGCTTTCCTTCCACAACCAATTGAGTGCATCATTTCTTCTTTTCTCTTCATCAAAGCAACTTCCATTGTAATTAGCTTGGTGATAATGATGATTGTAACAATCAGGAAAAAGATAATAACCCCATAAGTGGTTTGGCCGAAGAAACTTTCCCAATTTTAAAGTCTCTTGCATGAAGCTCTTTGCTGCCTTTTCAAAATCCGCTTTTGCTCTCTTGGTAGCCTCTTTCAAAGTAAAGTGTCTATTTTGTTGCAGAACCAACTCAATAGACGCCTTCTTGTAAACATCTTTAGGTTTCCAGTTTCTTACCCAGGTAGGCCTCCAGTTTTCCCAGTCAATGACCGCCAAGCCCACGTTGTCGATTGGCATGTAATAGGCAATGTCTTTTTCAGCTTTGTCCAAATGTTTTTTTAAGGAAGCCACCTGAGGAATTCCACCATTCTTATGGACACCTGTTCTTTCATTTATCTTAGGATAGTAGCCAAGCCTATCAGCATAAAATAATGTAATAGGTTGTCCTGTAACATCTTTTTGGGGGCTTCCTACTAAGGAGAAGAGGCCCAGATCTGGAGGCATGCTAAATATTTCAGCACAATGGTTAGTTGGGGCATTCCAGGCCCACAGGAAAGGAATATTTGGAATGAGAGGGGGTGCTGTAAAGTTCAAAGCCAAACAACATGGAACCAGAAGGAAGGTGAACACTGCCTGGGGTGCTCCATTGGACCCAACAAAGTTCCTAAAAGAGATATGCTGGTGCCTTAGCATTCCCACTGCAAAAAGTAATGATTTGCACTTTTTTTCTCCTACACACTTTGGTTTATCTAATATTTGATGTAAGATATAAACACAGAAGAGAAAGTATGGAATGAAGCCACTTTGATGGATAAAAATGTATAATGATGATATGTATTTAAATATTATTCTTCTTGCTTCTTGTTTTAGCAATGTTTTGCAAGTTGCTTCATCTGTAACTGAAAAAAGAAAAAAAGAAATGTAGAATATATTGTTATACTCATTTCTGCATAAGAGACTGTACGCTTTACCAAGTTCTCAGCTTCAAGTGCAGGGAGTTTAATTCAATGTTTGAAAATGGAAGACTCCTGTGTTTGAATCCATAAAATCATTTTCTATGCATGATATAGATCATTTCTTATGTATGATACAAAACCTATAATAGCTAACCATTTTCTAGTTGTTCCAATCATTATTGAATCACAGAGAAGTGAATGAAGCTATTTTTCCTTTTGCTTTCCTAGTTGTGAAGAATGCTGTATCAAGCAATGCCTTAGCAAAAGACTGTTAAGTAAAAATAAATTCCAAGTTGAGCCTCTTAAGCTTGTTTGTTATTTCCTGAAAGACCACTTTATAGTGGTCTGCCAAAAAAAAGTAAAAACAACTTCAGAGAATTTTGAGGTTTTATATATATATATATATATATATATATATATATATATATATATATTTGCTTTTTAAGGGAGGAGGAGGCAAAAATCACTTCTGCCAGAGGTAATAATGCTAAAGTTTGCTTGAAACTATTAAATCAAACAACACCTCCCACTGAGGGGTAAGTTGAAGTGCTATTTAGAATGATGCTCCATCAGATGTCAAAGAAAGTGAAAGTCAAGTCCCTCAGTTGTGTCCAACTCTTTGCAACCCCATGGACTGCAGCCTACCATGCTCCTCCATCCATGGGATTTTCCAGGCAAGAGTACTGGAGTGAGTTGCCATTTCCTTCTCCAAGGGATCTTCCCAAAAAAGGGATCAAACCCAGGTCTCCCGCGTTGCAGGCAGACACTTTACCATCTGAGTCACCAGGAAAGCTCACTCTACTGTATGTCAAAGTAATGTCCAATCATGTTTACAGTTGATAAAATATCTTATGAGATTATATCTTCCACTGAAAGAACTGGTTCTGGTCTTGCTTAATAAAAGCGACATATGAATTTTGTTATTTTATAGCCTTTGATAATTGAGATTATAGTGTCATTCTTATTGTCACAGCATGAAATGTTAAGGTATATTTTGTGGTAAAATAAAATAGTCAAGGACAAGAAATTAGCTATGTGTTATTTAAAACTTAGTATCTGCAAAAATTACCTATAAGAAGGCATATTTAAATATGCTACATTTCTAGGAGAAAACTAGAATGTCTATTTTAATTAGATTAGTAGCATATGCTATATAAAGGTACAATGAGAATTGTACCATTTTTTCCCACAAACATTTGACCTTACCATAGCAAATTATCCACTTATCCCCATTTCTATAAAAGGAATTACTCTAAAGAGGACATCATAAACAGAATAAAATAAAACCCTAAGAATTGTTATAGTCTCATTCTTTGAAGATAATGGATTTTTTTCCCCCTTAATGTTTAGAACATATAAAGGAACTAAAGATTTTCACAGTTTAAGCCCTTCTAAACTTCCTTATTTAGGACCTAGATAATCTTCACCTAAAATAATGGTGGAGGAAAAACTAATTCCTTCCAACTACCAATTACCAACACAAATGCCTGAATGGTAGCTAGTGAAACAAGTACATGGAACTAAGAAAGGATCAGATGTCCCTATATCTCAGTGAAGGAGTAAGTTAGGCTTATTGAAATAATTAACATTCAAACCTAATTTCCACATGGTCATTTTATATAAGGAAAACATGGGACAGAATGAGCCTATTAGGAAGAATTCTACCCACAGAAATCTTCAAAAAAGAATGGACATGTGTGTCTTCCTTATGAAGAAATAATGAAAGAGAGCAGATTGTTAAAAAAAAAAAATAGACACTTCTATCCTTGAAAATTGTGAATCTAAAATTTAAAAAGTAATAATGTTGTTGACATTTAAAGAAGGCTGGTACTTTACTGGGTTTAACATGCCCCTCCCAACCCAAATACACTTCCACCTCAAACCCCAGAATGTGACCTTACTAGAAAACAGAGTCTTTGCAGATAAAAATAATTAAAGATATTAAGATGATATCAACTTGGATTTAGAGTTGGACCTAAATCCAGTGACTGGTACTTAAATAAGAAGAAGAGAGGACACAAAGATAGAAAGATACAGGGAAGAAAGCTGTGTGACTATGGAGACTGAAATAATGCAGTTATGGACCAAGGAATGCCAAGGATTTCCAGGAGCCAACAGAAGCTAAGAAAAACCAAGGAAAGGCTATTTTCTGGAGTTTTGAGAGGAAAAATGGCCCTTCTGACTCCTTGATTTAGAACTGCTATCCTTCAGAATAGTGAGATAATAAATTTCTATTGCTGTAAGCCACCAAGTCCTTGGCAATTCATTATGGTAGCCCTGGGAATCTCATTCTAATCACCAAATGTGAAGAACAGATTGTAATTTCTACAAGTCTGTTTTCTCAAACTGGTTTCAAGAGAAAGATTAGTATATTTATATGTATCAGGAAGTAACTCATTTACCCAAACTGACCTAAAAACAACAAACCAGTGACAGATCCAGAACCTGCATCTTTCAGACTCATTTTGTGGAATAAAACCTTCTTGAAGTCTTCAGAGTTTAAGGGGAAAAGGAGAATTCCTTCATCCTTTGGGCCACCTGATGATTGTCAACATAACCTCCTCAAATGTCACTGTTTCACACATAGCAAGGCAACTGGTATCTGTGTGAGCCAAGGTAATGATCAGAATCCAAAGCACACAAGGCCAGAAGACTCACTTGAACTTGAATGCAGGTTTGAGTCCCAGAGATGAGAAGAGTTCTAGAGAAATTTAATATCTCTGGGCAAATAGACAGACAGTTCAGAGACTAGGGTGTTAATATATAAGTGAGAGAAAAGAAAGGAAGCAGAGATAAACAGTTTTAGGTCTAAAGTACAAAGCAAGATCTCAAAATCACAGATCATAGATTTGTAGTCAAAGACTTAAATGAATCCCAGCTAAACTGTTAGCAGAATCTTAGGGATTCTCAACATTCATTTCTGAGGCCCAGTTAGAAGAACCTGCATAATTCCAGAGCAATATGAGTAGGAAAGGTACATTTGGGCTGGCTGAGGTTTTAATTGTCCCAAATACCTCTCAACATACTCAGGGCCTTATTACCTAAAGATAATAATAAAATCAGCCAATCATGCATGCAACATTCACTGAACCCCCATAGTATGCCAGGTACTGTGGCAAGCAGTAGTAACAAAGAAGAAGAGGGGTGAGGGGAAGGAGAGGGAAGAGGAAAAGAAAAAGAAGGAAGATGAGATGAAGAGAAAGATGATAGCACACACTTGCTGACAGGTATTAGGAATGCAGAAATTGATGGCCAGATGTGAAAAGCACAATAGTGCTTTAGGATATGTCTAAAGCACCATGAGAGTCAAATACCAAAGATCTCTGGGTAGGTGAGCTATGGCTCCACACAGAGAAGAATGCTCAAGCTGGACAAACCCAAGTAGGAGTAGGGGCTGGGAATGGAAGCAGGGATTAGATACAGAGGAGTAGTGTTTGGAGCAATATATTCAATAATCCAGTAGGGAGAAATTTGAGGACCTGAGAAAGAAAGATAATGTTGACAATGAGGAGGCTCAGATATCATACCAAGGGTTTCTGACTGTAGCCCTTAGGCAAGTGACAGAATAAATGAGAATGCAAGATGTGTGGAACTATGGCCAAAGTCAAAGGTCATATCCTGTTCTAAATGAACATCTGCTATTTGGCTTGAGTTGTTTGGAATGGTGCCAAATCCTTCAAGGTTTAATACGAAAAATTTTTAAATGTGGACATAATTTTACATTAGGACAAATGTCTGTATGTATAAATGTTGGTAGTGTTCAAACATTGTGGAGAGGGGGTAAAATATATCAGCTAACAGAGCTTTGGGTTGTCTATCAGGGATCTTTGCTTCAAAATAGTGTTTTGTTAGGGTAGTGACATGATCAGATTTGTTTCATAACAATTATTATAACCATGCTATATAATAATAATTGTTACGAAACAAATCTGATCATGTCATTACCCTAGAGATGCAAGACAAAAGGAGTAGAAATAAGTTAGAGAGTAGAAGAGTAATAGGGGGATTTCCCTGGTAGTCCAGTGGTTAAGACTGCACTTCCAATGCAGGAGGTGAGGGTTCAGTCCCTAGTTAGGGAGCTAAAATCCTGCATGCTTCATGGCCAAAACATTAAACAGAAGCAACATGGTCACAAATTCAATAAACACTAAAAATGGCCCAGATCAAAAAAAATCTTTAAAATTTTACATTAAAAAAGAAGAGTGACTCTCGGGGAGAGGGAGAGGGTGGGAAGATTTGGGAGAATGGCATTGAAACATGTATAATATCATGTATGAAACGAGTCGCCAGTCCAGGTTCAATGCACTATACTGGATGCTTGGGGCTGGTGCACTGGGACGACCCAGAGGGATGGTATGGAGAGGGAGGAGGGTTCAGGATGGGGAACACAGGTATACCTGTGGTGGATTCATTTCGATATTTGGCAAAACCAATACAATATTGTAAAGTTTAAAAATAAAATAAAATTTAAAAAAATAAAAATAAAAAAAATAAAGAGATAATTTAAATCATCTGGGATAGTGTCAGGTATTAAGCAGACACTCCATAAATGGAAGCTACTGTCATTGTCATTGATATTTACTTGTACGAAACCCACGTTGACTTCTCTGTGGTGAAATAAACCCAAGAGTTTAATGATGTATGTAGAAATGTGTGAAAACTGTCAGTAAGGGTCCAACTGAGCCACCAGGAGGGCTTTGTAAGATGCAACAGGGACTGTTCACTTGCATGTCTGGTGTGGCCCAGTGTGTTCAGCTCAGTTCAGTTCAGTTCAGTCACTCAGTCGTGTCCGACTCTATGCGACCCCATGAATTGCAGCATGCCAGGCCTCCCTGTCCATCACCAACTCCCGGAGTCTACTCAAACTCATGTCCATCGAGTTGGTGATGCCATCTAGACATCTCATCCTCTCTCATCCCCTTCTCCTCCTGCCCCCAATCCCTCCTAGCATCAGAGTCTTTGCCAATGAGTCAACTCTTCGCATGAGGTGACCAAAGTATTGGAGTTTCAGCTTCAGCATCAGTCCTTCCAATGTACACCCAGGACTGATCTCCTTTAGGATGGACTGGTTGGATCTCCTTGCAGTCCAAGGGACTCTCAAGAGTCTTCTCCAACACCATAGTTCAAAAGCATCAATTCTTTGGTGCTCAGCTTTCTTTATAGTCCAGTGTGTAGCCACAAGTAAACCAGAAGATATTTCCTTCCCTTTTTTTTCTTAGATGCTCAGCCCTCAAGTGGCTTCTGGCAATCGCCTCCTCTGAACCTCAGTGATAGAGATGTTCTTCTTTAAAAGTTCAAAAATCTAAGAATAGTTTTAACTACAAATAAAGTTTCCCTTTTACTAAAAAAAAAAAAAAAAAGAAGAAGAAGAAGAAGAGTGATAATGACTGGAAAAGAACAAGACAACAGCCATTGGTCACCAATTGCATTTGGAAGATTAAGGAAGCTGGTAACTTGAGACTCCTTGGTTTCTGGCTTGAACAGTTAGAAGGTATCAAACTGAATCAAAAAGAGTCACTCAGTCTCTTTATCCCCATAATTCTCCGTTTGTTAGAAAAATAGTAACAAACTTGATAAAGATAATGGTAGTGAAATTTCCTATAAAAAGTAAAATATCTTAGATATCTTAAATATTTTAAGCTGTTTTTTAGATGTCATTTTATGCCCTGTTCAGATCTGCTACAAAATAATTTGGGTTGGGGAAGGGTGACTAGGTGGGAAGGAGAAGATTTGAGTTTAGGTGGAAATGATTGGCCATGGATTAATAATTGTAGAAACTGGTGATGAGGATATGAAGGTCAATTTTTTCTACTTCTGTGTATGTTTGAATTGAAGGAGATGAGGATGTGCCATCTTCAAATATGCCCCTTCAGCGTATTGATGATTTTGAGCTGAAGATACTTGAGAAAGAGCAAGTATAGGAAAGCCTTTCTGATCTCCCTATTTCTACCTAAAAGCAGGACACAAAATTTTCCATAAGAAAGATGCCCTCTTTGGTACCAGAAAGATAACATTCTTATCACTGGCAATGGGGAAACAGTGCCAAGATGAAAATCTCCTATATTGTCTATGGGTTTCCTTTTATGTCTTCTTTCCTTAGGACCTCCTCAGTCTCCATTACTCACAGTCCCCAGATCAACCAAGCATGATAAAGGCACTGTTACAATACCCAGCAAACAGCCTCTAGCCTCATGATACTAAAAGGGATTTTATATATATATATATACATATATGTATATATACATACATATACATATATGTGTATGTATATATACATATATATGTATATATATATAAAAGGGATTATATGTATATGTAATGTATATGTATATATACATATATATACATATATGTATATATACATACATATACATACCCAGCAAACAGCCTCTAGCCTCATGATACTAAAAGGGATTATATGTATATATATATATATATATATATATATACATATATATATACACACATATATATATGTATATATATATAAGGGATTATATGTATATATATATACACATATATGTATATATACATACATATACATATATGTATATGTATATATATGTATATATATTATATACACACACACACACATAATATATAAATTATATTCACAAAAACTCTGGGAACCATTCTTTAACATGACAAATAAAAAGCATAATTCCAAGTGAAGCAGCAGTTCCCAGATGTATTGCCCTCATAGCACTTATACACTAACCATATCAGAAGGGCATGTGCCCTTTCTGAACTGTTTAGTTTATCACTTCAATGCAAAGGCTGACTTCTACCTCCAGTAACAAGTAACCATGAATCCAAACTGAATTCTGAGTAAACTTCTGAAATAAGAGACCAGTGTAATATCCTCAAAGCAGAAAAATCCCCAAAGCAGGTTCTTCTTTTAAAGCAGAAACTTATGTTTTCAGGAAAGAAAGGTGCTTTCAAGCAAGACATTTTTCCTAGAAAATTTCACATTAAACTGATATTTTATAATGTAACTTGGCCAGAAATAGATAAGGTGATAAACTTGGCTCAATAAGAGAAGTTAGTAGCATTTTTGCTGGCATTCCATCAACTCCTTTTCCTTCCCCATTCCTATCATTATTATTACTATTATCATCAGCATTTCTTATTATTGGTTCCTTACACTTTGTCTCAACTTTGTCAGTTTCTCCCGCAGATAAATTTTACACAGGTTGGAGATCCTCAAGACTAAAAAATATTGCTAATCCTTAATCTGTGTATTCCCTATAAAGCACAAGTAAATGCAGAAAAATTTTCCTCCTAAAGTCAAAGATGTAGCTTTAAAAACACAGCACATTATACAACTTTTAATTTTTTTTTTTTTCCCACAGAAAGGCATACCTCATGTTCCCTATCAGGCTACGCAGCAGAAATTTGAAAAGACTACTTACTTTTGAAGCGAAATTTAAGTTTTCTTCTAAAAAGTCTTTAGGTCAGAAACAGTTCCAGATAATCTAATAGGTCTGCAGTATTTAACCTGCTGGATGATAAAAGACAGCTCTTTGCCCAGTCAGTTAAAGAAAGACTTAATTTTTTGAGATGTTATTGTGTGATGGGGGAAAGGGGAATTTTGTATGTGTGGGTGTGTGTATTTTGTATGTGCGGGTGTGTGTATTTCAATATGTGTGTTTGAATTCCAGCAAATTCAAGTGCCTTCCTAATAGAAAGAATTAGCCAGGATGATAAGTTAATATAAGAATGCTATAAATGTTTCATTGACATTTGAAGTGAGTTTAAGAACCCAATGATAGAACAAACTCTTATGGCAGTTGTTTTGATGGTTAAACATTTTGTATATAATGACAGATTTTTGCAGTGTAATATAGATGAAGAATCAACTTTAAGACACTGGTTTCAAGGAAATATAGCATTCAGTGTAAAGTTAATCTTTTACTACAAAATTTAAAAAATGAATTAGACTGAATATTTTCAAAATGATGAAGAAAGCCATGTTTGATATTTGTTAGCCATAGGAAAATAATTTTCTGAGTTCTGTTTTGTTCCATAAGGTGGGACTGGAGCAGGAAGAAGAGAAAAAGAAGAGTCAAATAAATAACACAGTTCCTCAAGAGAAGTCCCCAAAATCTAATTTTATTTAATTGCTGTAGTGGAACAAAGAGATATAATTTATACATGCTAATCTTATGCAATAAAAGCTTGTCCCATTGAGCCATGGCATAATCAGAAAGTAATCTAGTTAAGAAGCTAGGGAGGCGGCCCTAAGATGGTGAAGGAATTGGACGGGGAGACCACTTCCTCCCCCACAAATTCATCAAAAGAACATTTGAACGCTGAGTAAATTCCACAAAACAACTTCTGAAATCCAGCAGAGGACATCAGTTCAGTTCAATTCAGTTCAGTCGCTCAGTCATTTCCAACTCTTTGCGACCCCATGAATCGCAGCACACCAGGCCTCCCTGTCCATCACCATCTCCCAGAGTTCACCCAAACTCACGTCCATCGAGTTGGTGATGCCATCCAGCCATCTCATCCTCTGTCGTCCCCTTCTCCTCCTGCCCCCAATCCCTCCCAGCATCAGAGTCTTTGCCAATGAGTCAACTCTTCGCATGAGGTGGCCAAAGTACTGGAGTTTCAGCTTTAGCATCATTCCTTCCAAAGAACACCCAGGGCTGATCTCCTTTAGAATGGACTGGTTGGATCTCCTTGCAGTTCAAGGGACTCTCAAGAGTCTTCTCCAACACCACAGTTCAAAAGCATCAATTCTTCATCACTCAGCTTTCTTCACAGTCCAACTCTCTCATCCATACATGACCACAGGAAAAACCATAGCCTTGACTAGACGGACCTTTGTTGGCAAAGTAATGTCTCTGCTTTTGAATATGCTATCTAGGTTGGTCATAACTTTTCTTCCAAGGAGTAAGCATCTTTTATTTCCATGGCTGCAGTCACCATCTGCAGTGATTTTGGAGCCCAAAAAATAAAGTCTGGCACTTTTTCCACTGTTTCCCCATCTATTTCCCATGAAGTGATGGGACCAGATGCCATGATCTTCGTTTTCTGAATGTTGAGCTTTAAGCCAACTTTTTTACTCTCTTTCACTTTCATCAAGAGGTTTTTTATTTCCTCTTCACTTTCTGCCATAAGGGTGGTATCATCTGCATATCTGAGGTTATTGATACTTCTCCTGGCAATCTTGATTCCAGCTTGTGCTTCTTCCAGCCCAGCGTTTCTCATGATGTACTCTGCATATAAGTTAAATAAGCAGGGTGATAACATACAGCCTTGATGTAGTCCTTTTCCTATTTGGAACCAGTCTGTTGTTTCATGTCCAGTTCTAACTGTTGCTTCCTGTCCTGCATATAGGTTTCTCAGGAGCCAGGTCAGAGGACATCAGGCACCCAGAAAAGCAGCCCATTGTCTTAGAAAGGAGCTAGGAAAAAATACGAAAGATAAAAAGAGAGATAAAAGAGGTAGGGACAGAGATCTGCCCTGGGAAAGGAGTCTTAAAAAAGGGAGAAGTTTCCAAACACCAGGAAACACTCTCACTGGAGAGTCTGTGGTGAACCTTGGAACCTCAGAGGGCAGCATAACTGGGAGGAAAAATAAATAAATAATTAAAACCCACAGATTACATGCCAAACTGTAACTCCCAGTGGAGAAGCAGCACAGATGCCCTCATCCACCACTAGCAAGCAGGAGCTGGGCAGGGAGGCGCAGGTTGCATTGCTTAGAGTAATGACCTGGCCTGAATGCCCCAAGGGCAATCTGAGGGAACTAACTTTAGATAGCAAACCAGACTGTGGGATAGCTACCCCGCGAAAAGCCCTAACCTAAGACACCGCCAGGCCTTACAGAACAAAGGACTGACTAGAGCTAGCCGGCTGCCGACAGGTCCATCCACCAGAGCAGACAGGCAGGAGAGGGCAGCCAGAGCCAGAAGGGGGCAGTCGTGGCCCCAGCAAGGCATCATCTACCAAACTGCAAGCAGGCTTCACTGCTAACCAAAACTTCTTGGGATTCTGGACGGTTGACATCCGCCTGAGAAGGTGTGCCGGTTGTACACCCAGAAAACCAAGCGGCAGGGACCAGGGAGGCAATATGTCACAGCAATCTCGCTTCCCAAACACCTGGTCACCTGAGCTGCTCTGACCTGGGAAGGCACAAAACGCAGGCCCAACCGAATCTGTGCCTTTGAGGAGTACTCGAGTACCTGAACCTGAGGGGCTTAGACCTGGGAAGTGCATACAACCCAGGGCCAGCCTCAGACAGTTCCTAGCAGAGCAGCCTAGAGGCTAAGCAGTGTAGACAGGGAAAGCACACACATTGTGAGGGGAGGCAAACCCAGTGTGGCTGAGACACTGCGAACCCCCACACACGCCAGTGTTATTTGTTTGCCGCACTCCTCCCTGCCCACAGCACAACTGAACAAGTGAACCTGAAGAAGTGTCCACCACCGCCCTCTTGTGTCAGGGCAGAAATTAGACACTGAAGAGACCAACAAACAGAAGAAGCTAAAACAGAGGGAACCTCCTTGGAAGTGACAGGTGCAATAGATTAAAACCCTGTAGTCAGCACCGACTACACAGGAAGGGGCCTATAGATCTTGAGAAGTGTAAGCCGGATCAAGGAACTATCTGAAAATGAACTGACCCCACACTGTCCACAACACCAGAGAAAGTCCTAGATACATTTTTACTATTATCATTCTTTAAATTAAAAATCTTTTTTTTTAATTTTTAAGTCCTCTACTACTCCTTTAATTTTCATTTTTATAATGTACTATTACTTTGCAAAAAAAAAGACCCTATCTTTTAAAGCAAACTTCATATATATATATATATATATATATATATATATATATATTATAAATTTTGTGACTTTGTCTTTTTTTTCTTTAATATTGTATTTTTGAGAATCCAACCTCTACTAAGATTTTTAATCTTTGCTTTTTGGTATTTGTTATCAATTTTATACCTTTAAGAACCCAATCCTCAGTACCCATTTTTACTTGGGAGCAAGATTACTAGCTTGACTGCTCTCTCCCCCTTTGGACTCTCCTTTTTCTCCACCAGATCGCCTCTATCTCGTCCCTCCCCCTTCTCTACCCAACTCTGTGAATCTCTTTGTGTGTTCTGGACTGTGGAGAACACTTAGGGAACTGATTACTGGATGGATCAGTCTCTCTCTCTCTGTTTGATTACCTGCTTTATCCTCCTGGCCACCTCTGTCTCCTTCCTCCCTCTTCTCTTCTCTGTATAACTACGTGAACATCTCTGAACAGTCCAGACTGTGGAGAGCACATAAGGAAGTGATTACTGGCTAGCTTGCTCTCGCCTCTTTTAATTCCCCCTCTTCTCCTCCTAGTCACCTCTATCTCTCTCCCCTCTCTTCTCTTCTCCATGTCACTCAGTGAACCTCTCTGGGTGTCCCTCACTGTGGACAAACTTTTCATCTTTAACCTAGATGTTTTATCATTAGTGTTGTATAGAGGGAGAAGTCTTGAGGCTACTGTAAGAATAAGACTGAAAACCAGAGGCAGGAGGCTTAAGTCCAAATCCTGAGAACACCAGAGAACTCCTGACTCCAGGGAACATTAATCAATAGGAGCTCGTCAAACACCTCCATACCTACATTGAAACCAAGCACTACCCAAGGGCCAACAAGTTCCAGAGCAAGACACACCATGCAAATTCTCCAGCAACAGAAGAACATAGCCCTGACCTTCAATATACAGGCTGACCAAAGTAACTCCAAACCCACTGACATCTCATAATTCATTACTGGACACTTCATTGCACTCCAGAGAGAAGAAATCCAGCTCCACCCACCAGAACACTGACACAAGCTTCCCTAACTAGGAAACTTTGACAAGCCACCTGTCCAACCCACCCACAGCAAGGAAATTCCATAATAAAGAGAACTCCACAAACTGCCAGAATATGGAAAGGCCACCCAAACACAGCAATATAAACAAGATGAAGAGGCAGAGAAATACCCAGCAGGTAAAGGAACAGGATAAATGCCCACCAAACCAAACAAAAGAGGAAGAGATAGGGAATCTACCTGATAAAGAATTCCAAATAATGATAGTGAAAATGATCCAAAATCTTGAAAACAAAATGGAGTTACAGATAAAGAGCCTGGAGACAAGGATTGAGAAGATGCAAGAAAGGTTTAACAAGGACCTAGAAGAAATAAAAAAGAGTCAATATATAACGAATAATGCAATAAATGAGATAAAAAACACTCTGGAGGGAACCAACAGTAGAATAACGGAGACAGAAGATAGGATAAGTGAGGTAGAATGGTAGAAATAAATGAAACAGAGAGGAAAAAAGAAAAACAAATTAAAAGAAATGAGGGCAATCTCAGAGACCTCTGGGACAATGTTAAATGCCCCAACATTCGAATCATAGGAGTCCCAGAAGAAGACGACAAAAAGAAAGACCATGAGAAAATACTTGAGGAGATAATAGTTGAAAACTTCCCTAAAATGGGGAAGGAAATAATCACCCAAGTCCAAGAAACCCAGAGACCCCCAAACAGGATAAACCCAAGGTGAAACACCCCAAGACACATATTAATCAAATTAACAAAGATCAAACACAAAGAACAAATATGAAAAGCAGCAAGGGAAAAACAACAAATAACACACAAGGGGATTCCCATAAGGATAACAGCTGATCTTTCAATAGAAACTCTTCAGGCCAGGAGGGAATGACAGGACATACTTAAAGTGATGAAAGAAAATAACCTACAGCCCAGATTACTGTATCCAGCAAGGATCTCATTCAAATATGAAGGAGAAATCAAAAGCTTTTCAGACAAGCAAAAGCCGAGAGAATTCAGCACCACCAAACCAGCTCTCCAACAAATGCTAAAGGATCTTCTCTAAACAGGAAACACAGAAAGGGTGTATAAACTCGAACCAAAAACAATAAAGTAAATGGCAATGGGATCATACTTATCAATAATTACCTTAAATGTAAATGGGTTGAATGCCCCAACCAAAAGACAAAGGCTGGCTGAATGGATACAAAAACAAGTCTCCTATATATGTTGTCTACAAGAGACCCACCTTGAAACAAGGAACACATACAGACTGAAAGTGAAGGGCTGGAAAAAGATATTCCATGCAAATAGAGACCAAAAGAAAGTAGGAGTAGCAATACTCATATCAGATAAAATAGACTTTAAAACAAAGGCTGTGAAAAGAGACAAAGAAGGACACTACATAATGATCAAAGGATCAATCCAAGAAGAAGAGATAACAATTATAAATATATATGCACCCAACATAGGAGCACCACAATATGTAAGACAAATGCTAACAAGTATGAAAGGGGAAATTAACAATAACACAATAATAGTGTGAGACTTTAATATCCCACTCACACCTATAGATAGATCAACTAAACAGAAAATTAACAAGGAAACACAAACTTTAAATGATACAATAGACCAGTTAGACCTAATTGATATCTATAGGACATTTCACCCCAAAACAATGAATTTCACCTTTTTCTCAAGCACACATGGAACATTCTCCAGGATAGATCACATCCTGGGCCATAAATCTAGCCTTGATAAATTCAAAAAAAAAAAATGAAATCATTCCAAGCATCTTTTCTGACCACACTGCAGTAAGATTAGATCTCAATTACAGAAGAAAAACTATTTAAAATTCCAACATATGGAGGCTGAACAACATGCTGCTCAATAACCAATAAATCACAGATGAAATCAAAAAAGAAATCAAATGTGCATAGAAACGAATGAAAATGAAAACACAACAACCCCAAACCTATGGGACACTGGAAAAGCAGTACTAAGGGGAAGGTTCAGAGCAATACAGGCATACCTTAAGAAACAAGAAAAAAGTCAAATAAATAACCTAATTCTGCACCTAAAGCAACTAGAAAAGGAAGAAATGAAGAACCCCAGGGTTAGTAGAAGGAAATAAATCTTAAAAACTAGGGCAGATATAAATGCAAAAGAAACCAAAGAGACCATAGCAAAAAGCAACAAAGCCAAAAGCTGGTTCTTTGAGAGGATAAATAAAATTGACAAACCATTAGGCAGACACATCAAGAAACAAAGGGAGAAAAATCAAGTTAATAAAATTAGAAATGAAAATGGAGAGATCACAACAGACAACATAGAAATACAAAGGATCATAAGAGACTAGTATCAGCAATTATATGCCAATAAAATGGACAATTTGGAAGAAATGGACAAATTCTTAGAAAAATACAACTTTCCAAAACTGAACCAGGGAGAAATATAAAATCTTAACAGACCCATCACAAGCATGGAAATTGAAACTGTAACCAGAAATCTTCCAGCAAACAAAAGCCCAGGTCCAGATGGCTTCACAGCTGAATTCTACCAAAAATTCAGAGAAGAGCTAACACCTATCCTACTCAAACTCTTCCAGAAAATTGCAGAGGAAGGTACCCTTCCAAACTCATTCTATGAGGCCACCATCACCTTAATACCCAAAGTTGACAAAGATACCACAAAAAAAAAGAAAAAGAAAACTACAGGCCAATATCACTGATGAACATAGATGCAAAAATCCTTAACAAAATTCTAGCAATCAGAATTCAACAACACATTAAAAAGATCATACATCATGACCAAGTGGGCTTTATCCCAGGGATGCAAGGATTCTTCAATATCCACAAATCAATCAATGTAATACACCACATTAACAAATTGAAAAATAAAAGCCATATGATTATCTCAATAGATGCAGAGAAAGCCTTTGACAAAATTCAACATTCATTTATGATAAAAAAAAAAAAAACCCTCCAGAAAGCAGGAATAGAAGGAACATACTTCAACATAATAAAGGCTACATTATCCTCAATGGTGAAAAATTGAAAGTATTTCCCCTAAAGTCAGGAACAAGACAAGGGTGCCCACTCTCACCACTATTATTCAACATAGTTTTGGAAGTTTTGGCCACAGCAATCAGAGCAGAAAAAGAAATAAAAGGAATCCAAATTGGAAAAGAAGAAGTAAAACTCTCACTGTTTGCAGATGACATGATCCTCTACATAGAAAACCCTAAAGACTCCACCAGAAAATTACTAGAGCTAATCAATGAATATAATAAAGTTGCAGGATATAAAATCAACACACAGAAATCCCTTGCATTCCTATACACTAATAATGAGAAAATAGAAAGAGAAATTAAGGAAACAATTTCATTCACCATTGCAACGAAAAGAATAAAATACTTAGGAATATATATACCTAAAGAAACAAAAGACCTATATATAGAAAACTATAAAACACTGGTGAAAGAAATCAAAGAGGACACTAATAGATGGAGAAATATACCATGTTCATGGATCAGAAGAATCAATATAGTAAAAATGAATATACTACCCAAAGCAATCTATAGATTCCATGCAATCCCTATCAAGCTACCAACGGTATTTTTCACAGAGCTAGAACAAATAATTTCACAATTTGTATGGAAATACAAAAAACCTTGAATAGCCAAAGCAATCTTGAGAAAGAAAAATGGAACTGGAGGAATCAACCTGCCTGACTTCAGGCTCTACTACAAAGCCACAGTCATCAAGACAGTATGGTACTGGCACAAAGACAGAAATACAGATCAATGGAACAAAATAGAAAGCCCAGAGATAAATCCACACACCTTTGGACACCTTATCTTTGACAAAGGAGGCAAGAATATACAATGGAGAAAAGACAATCTCTTTAACAAGTGGTGCTGGGAAAATTGGTCAACCACTTGTAAAAGAATGAAACTAGAGCACTTTCTAACACCACACACAAAAATAAACTCAAAATGGATTAAAGATCTAAACGTAAGACCAGAAACTATAAAACTCCTAGAGGGGAGCATAGGCAAAACACTCTCTGACATAAATCATAGCAGGCTCCTCTGTGACCCACCTCCCAGAACATTGGAAATAAAAGCAAAAATAAACAAATGGGACCTAATTAAACTTAAAAGCTTCTGCACAACAAAGGAAACTATAAGCAAGGTGAAAAGACAGCCTTCAGAATGGGAGAAAATAATAGCAAATGAAACAACTGACAAAGAATCTCAAAAATATACAAGCAACTCCTGTAGCTCAATTCCAGAAAAATAAATGACCCAATCAAAAAGTGGGCCAAAGAACTAAACAGACATTTCTCCAAAGAAGACATACAGATGGCTAACAAACACATGAAAAGATGCTCAACACCACTCATTATCAGAGAGATGCAAATCAAAACCACAGTGAGGTACCATTTCATGCCAGTCAGAATGGCTGCTATCCAAAAGTCTACAAGCAATAAATGCTGGAGAGGGTGTGGAGAAAAGGGAACCCTCTTACACTGTTGGTGGGAATGCAAACTAGTACAGCCACTATGGAGAACAGTGTGGAGATTCCTTAAAAAACTGGAAATAGAACTGCCATATGACCCAGCAATCCCACTTCTGGGCATACATACCAAGGAAACCAGAATTGAAAGAGACACGTGTACCCCAATGTTCATCACAGCACTGTTTGGAATAGCCAGGACATGGAAGCAATCTAGATGTCCATCAGCAGACGAATGGATAAGAAGGCTGTGATACATATACACAATGGAGTATTACTCAGCCATTAAAAAGAATACATTTGAATCAGTTCTAATGAGGTGGATGAAACTGGAGCCTATTATACAGAGTGAAGTAAGCCAGAAAAAAAAAAATACAGTATAATAACGCATATATATGGAATTTAGAAAAATGGTAACGATAATCCTGTATGAGAGACAGCAAAAGAGACACAGATGTAGAGAAAAGTCTTTTGGACTCTGTGGGAGAGGGCGAGGGTGGGATGATTTGGGAGAATGGCATTGAAACATGTATATTATCATATGTGAAATGAATCACCAGTCCAGGTTTGATGCATGATACAGGATGCTCAGGGCTGGTGCACTAGGATGACCCAGAGGGATGGGGTGGGGAGGAAGGTGGGAGGGGCTTCAGGATGGGGAACACATGTACACCCGTGGCAGATTCATGTCAATGTATGGCAAAACCAATACAATATTGTAAAGTAATTAACCTCCAATTAAAATAAATAAATTTATATTTTAAAAAAGAAGCTAGAAAACCATAGTATAATTAAATATGAATTCTAAATATTGAAACCTTAAACAAGTTATATTGATATATTGTAAAAGGTATAAATATTCACCTATTGAAAATGCATGGCAGAGTCAATACCAACAGTGTTTAATTGAAAATATGAAAGCAATTCTTCTTATTCTTGGACAACAGTTCCTTTGAAAAGTATGTGAATGTGCCTATTAAGGATTTTCTGTGTCCAAAATATCTTTGTACACCATAGAGGTATTATAAAAGGTGTACATAATATACCTTTAACTGTAGGATTAGTTTATTGTCAACTTTCTAAGCCACTTAGTTGATAATAGATACACACAGGAGTTAGTTATTAAAGGAATGAACTCAACATACTTTGAATCCCAGTAAACTCAAAACCATGGCTTATGGTGACACTTTAAAATGAAGATTTTCAAACAAGAACAAAATGTATCATCCAGAAGCTTCAGAACTATCAAACAAAAACCAGAACAAGACAGCAATTGAAGTAGTAAAAACAAATTTTGTGAAGATAAACTACTGCAATAGGGGAAAAGAGACCTCAGCATACAACTGGGCTCAATTTCTGAATACAACAAGGAATCTGAGAATTTATAACTGAGGAACAGGGGGCTGAGGGTGGTCGGTGGGTACAAAATTACTAAAGGAAATATCAGGGGTGAGGGGAGAGTCTGGCTAAAGTCACCTGACAGGATTCTTGCTGAATGCAGGCCAGGTGGTCAGAGGTCATGTGGGGGATGGTGGCAGATGAGGAAGCTGCTACAGGTCCAGGGGATCAGAGAAGGAGGATGGGGGATTCGTGGTAAACTGCCTTCCCAGGGTTCTTGCTTTAATTGGACTCTATGAGGAAGCCCACTGAAGCCCAGGGTTTGAGGCCATGGCAAAAGATACCTCAGTGAGCCTGACACGTACGGTCCAGTGGAGACTCTTTGTCAACCTCCTGTTTGCGGCTGCAGAGTGAGTTAACTAGTTAATGAAATAAATGACTTTGATGTACCTGGAATTTCAGTAAACTCAAAATCATGGCTTGTGGTGACACTTTAAAATGAAGATGTTCAAACATTAAAAAAAAAAAAAAAGTGTAGCATCCATAAGCCAGAATTCAAACATTACTCAGAAAACAAGTATGTCTTCTATAGCCAAGCATGACATCCTGACACACCCAGATATGACTGAAATGAAGTAATTGAACAAATACTTCATGGAATAAAGCCATGAAGAGTCTCTAAATCCTAGAGGCTAATTAGAAGTACAGTAGCTTCCCCAGGGGTGCTCCTGTCAGACCCCAGGCTGAGCGCCATGACGCCTGACTTGCAGTCATCCCACCAACATTCCATCACGTAAAGCTGGGACCAGGGCTGGTTCTTCTGTGGTTCCAGTGCCTCAGCTGCCTGGTACTGATGGACAAAGGGGGCTTAGCAGGTTGGAGTTCAGGGCACACAGCCTGCCCCCAAAGATGCCAAAGCTGCATATTGATTATTTCTAATTAAAGTTACTTGGAAAGCAGAACATATATGAACCCTTTGATCCTTCTTTGTCTCCCTGAATACAGGAGATAAATCTCCCTTGTGAAGAGTACCCTCCCAGGAACTGGATGCTAATAGAGACATCCTTATCACCAGAGATAATTCATTTCAGGGCTGACAAGCCCATATACACAAACCCTGTTCCTTCTTTAATACTTTACTACCCAAGCCTAAACTTTGCTTAATTTCCTTATTTATTAAGGCCTCAAACTTAAGCCTCTTTGTCTTGTCAAATGCTCACAAATGTATTGTTTCTTTACATAAAAAGATGAAAAATCTGCCTACTTCATATCACTCTCTGAGCATCATTTTATGATCTCTCATGCACATGAAATTTTCTCCTGTTAATGTGTCTTGTATAAAGTTTATTACCAGTATAGGCACAAGAACTCAAGAGGGGTAGCAAGGAATAGTTCCACCTCCTGAACAGTACCAGTCAAGTTCAAGTTTAAGAAAAATAATACCTCCATCATTATCAGTGCTTTGCCCAATGAAGTTCACAACAGTAAAATAGCTATAACATGAGATATGAGTTTGCATTTGATCTCCTATTAGCCATAAGACTTGTTTCTCTTCCCCTGAGCAGTCAGATGACATTCACTTTTTATTTCTCTGGATCATCAAAGTCCTGGTTACTATATCTTCTACATATGAGATTATATCAAAGGTCCAAATGGTCACTGTAGTCTAACACAAACAGAAAACACCTGTGTATTCATAAATTTCCTTTGTCCAAAGACAACAAGGACCCACTGGCATTAAATATACCTGAGCACATTTACTAAAGGTGAAGATAAATACCATTAAAGAACAGATGGGCTCAGCTTCAAAAGACAATGCGACAAACAGATGTTTTCTTCTTATCTGTTTAAGATATCTGGAGCCTGTAGAGATACTTCTACATGGAGCACTCAGGGTGCAGACTGATTTTTTTCTTAGGGTAGAGCACTGGTTCAAAAATGTGGTCGAGAGTTTTAAGCGACTTAACATTTATCATCCTAGAAAGCCATGTTCTGCAGTCTGCCTTAAGCATGTATATTTGGGGGACTTTGTTGATCCAGTGGCTAAGACTTCAAACTCCCAATGCAAGGGGCCTAGGTTCAATCCCCAGTCAGGGAGCTAGATCCCAAACGCAGCAATTACAACAGCATTGCCATATAAATGAATAATTTTTTTTAATGGCTATTTTGTGAAAGCAAAACTATGGCTAAAGTCTCAAGCAATCAGTCTTCCCAGCAGGAACGTGTGGCAATCCAGTCTAGGCCAACTTTTCAGCCAGGATGTAAACAAAAATAAAAGTCAAATTTTTCACTACCCATCAAAGTTCCTATTCCTTTGAAGAAGTTTGGGGAGTTACAGGTTCTCATGGACAGAATTAATTACATATGGGAATTCTATATATCTTCTTCCAGTGGGATCCTGTCGTGCACCTCTCAGTTAATTTCTTTTTCTTAGATTTTAAAAATCTCTATTCTGAGCCTAAAAATATATGTCTCCATGTCTGTTCCTACTGTGCAGCCTTTCCAAATACCAATAGATATGATTATTAGGACTTCCCTGGTGGTTCAGCAGTCAAGAATCTCCCTGCAATTCAGGAGCTACAGGAGACGCAGATTGGATCCCTGGGTCAGGAAGATTCCCTGGAGAAAGCCATAGCAACCCCCTCCAGTATTCTTGTGGAGAATCCTATGGATAGAGGAGCCTGATGGGCTACAATTCATGGGGTAGCAAAAAGTTGGACATGACTGAAGAGATTTAGCATGCATGACTATTGAAGTGTTAATCGCTGATTGCCACTAAAGTTATTTTAAATCTATCAACACGGTCAGAAAAATTGTACTTTTTTCTTAGCACCAGTCACAGTTTGTGTTCAAATTTGAAATGTCTGCCTCCCTCAGTCAGTTCAGTCATTTCAGTCATGCCTGACTCTTTGCGATCCCATAGACTGCAGCACACCAGGCTTCCCTGTCCATCACCAACTCCCAGAGCTTGCTCAAATTCATGTCCATCAAATCAGTGATGCCATCCAACCATCTCATCCTGTATCGTCCCCTTCTCCTCCTGCCTTTCATCTTTCCCAGCATCAGGGTCTTTTCCAAGGAGTAAATTCTTCGAATTGGCCAAAGTATTGAGATTTCAGCTTCAGCATCAGTCCTGCCAATAAATATTCAGGACTGCCTCCTTTACTCAGTTCAGTTCAGTTCAGTCACTCAGTTATGTCAAACTCTTTGCGACCCCATGAACCTCAATATGCCAGGCCTCCCTGTCCATCACCAACTCCCGGAGTCTACCCAAACCCATGTCCATCAAGTCGGTGATGCCATCCAGCCATCTCATCCTCTGTCATCCCCTTTTCCTCCTGCCCCCAATCCTTCCCAGCATTAGGGTCTTTTCCAATGAGTCAACACTTCGCATGAGGTGGCCAAAGTATTGGAGTTTCAGCTTCAACATCAGTCCTTCCAATGAACACGCAGGACTGATCTCCTTTAGGATGGACTGGTTGGATCTCCTTGCAGTCCAAAGGACTCTCAAGAGTCTGCTCCAACACCACAGTTCAAAAGCATCAATTCTTCGGTGTTCAGGTTTCTTCACCATCCAACTCTCACATCCATACATGACTACTGGAAAAATCATAGCCTTGACTAGATGGACCTTTGTTGGCAAAGTAATGTCTCTGCTTTTAGATATCCTATCTAGGATGGTCATATCTTTCCTTGCAAGGAGTAAGCATCTTTTAATTTCATGGCTGCAATCACCATCTGTAGTGGTTTTGGAGCCCCCCAAAATAAAGTCTGACACTGTTTCCGATGTTTCCCCATCTATTTCCCATGAAGTGATAGGACCAGATGCCATGATCTTAGTTTTCTGAATGTTGAGCTTTAAGCCAACTTTTTCACTCTCCTCCTTCACTTTCACTACTGTTCCAATTCCCAGTACTGTGCTTGGCCCCTAAGTTTTTAACTGAGTATGTGAGTGAGTGAATCTATCTGCTAATCCTTTCAACTAATTACTTTTTGCTTATCCTGAGTGTCACTTAAATTACTTTTAATCTTCTATCATTCTCCCAAATCTATTGTATTAAATTCAAGTTGCTGCTAAGTCGATTCAGTCATGTCCGACTCTGTGCAACCCCATAGACTGCAGCCCACCAGGCTCCGCCGTCCCTGGGATTCTCCAGGCAAGAACACTGGAGTGGGTTGCCATTTCCCTCTCCAATGCAGGAAAGTGAAAAGTAAAAGTGAAGTCGCTCAGTCGTGTCCGACCCCCAGCGACCCAATGGACTGCAGCCTACCAGGCTCCTTGGTCCATGGGATTTGCCAGGCAAGAGTATTGGAGTGGGCTGCCATTGCCTTCTCCAAACTATGCTGCTGTGTGTGCTGTATTCTAATCTTGGGTTATATCACATCATTAGGTAGGTGGCAACTCAAGAGAATTCTAAGGGAATAAGATTAGTTAAAGTCCCTGCTAGGGAATTTCCTGGCAGTCCAGTGGTTACAACTTGGCCTTTCCATTGCTCAGCCCTGGGGTTTGATCCCTGGTGGGGGAACTAGTTCCTGCAAGCTCTGGGATGTGGCCAAAAGAAAAAGAAAATAATCTCTGCTAATTGTAACCTCTAAGATACATTTTACTTTTCATATAACAAGGTAAGGTAAAACATAGCTATTGTTACTTAAGAATGATAATTGTCACAAAATGTAACAAGGTAACGTAAAACATAGCTATTGTTACTTAAGAATGATAATTGTCACAAAATGTAACAAGGTAACGTAAAACATAGCTATTGTTACTTAAGAATGAAAATTGTCACATTTTGTGTAACAAATTAATTAATTGTCACAAAATGTGACAATTATCATTCTTAAGTAACAATAGCTATGTTTTATGTTACCTTGTTATATGAAAAGTAAAATGTATCTTAGAGGTTACAATTAGCAAAGATTATTTTCTTTTTCTTTTGGCCACATCCCAGAGCTTGCAGGAACTAGTTCCCCAACCAGGGATCAAACCCCAGGGCTGAGCAATGAAAAGGCCAAGTTATAACCACTGGACTTCCAGGAAATTTCCTAGCAGGGACTTTAACTAATCTTATTCCCTTAGAATTCTCTTGAATTGCCACCATTCTATCTAATGATGTGATATAACCCAAGATTAGAATACAGCACACACAGCAGCAGTGGAAACATTTTCTGGTGGTTTCCTTTACAAGGAGACATTTTTTCTCTCTACTTACATTTACTTTTAACTTTTTTCTTTCTGTCTTAACTGAGTCTTCCATTCACCAATGGGACCTGAAGGCCGGTGACTTTGGGGATTTAAGAATCTGTATTCAGAAAAGAGTTGAGCATTTATTTCCAGGCTCAGATGGTAAAGATTCTGCCTGCAATGCAGGGGACCCAGGTTTGATCCCTGGGTTGGGAAGATCCCCTGGAAAAGGATATGGCAACCCACTCCAGTATTCTTGCCTAAGAAATCCCATAGACGGGGGAACCTGGTGGGCTACAGTCCATGGAGTCCCAAAAGTGTTGGACACAACTAACACTTTCACACTTTCACTTAGCTTTATTATCCAGTGATTGGATAGCTCAAATCATTCAACCTTTAAGTGTTACTCAACTCTTTAAATAAAAATATATGGGTAGCACCTAGATTAGCCTAACTCCCAAGGATGCTGTGATGATGATACCTATGAAGTATTTTTCACAAGAAGCTCTGTATATCTGAAGTGTAGTGTTATTTCCCCTCTCTTACCTATATTATTAAATCTTGCTTATTGTGGTTCACTGCATTTGGCCCCAAACTATAAGAAAGATAGCTGTAACAAGTGTAGAGAGAATTGTGTTTGACTTATACTACTACTACTACTAAGTCACTTCAGTCGTGTCCGACTCTGTGCAACCCTATAGACGGCAGCCCACAGGCTCCCCCGTCCCTGGGATTCTCCAAGCAAGAACACTGGAGTGCGTTGCCATTATCTTCTCCAATGCCTGAAAGTGAAAAGTGAAAGTGAAGTCGCTCAGTCGTGTTCGACTCTTCATGACCCCATGGACTGCAGCCCACCAGGCTCCTCCGTCCATGGAATTCTCCAGGCAAAATATTGGAGTGGGGTGCCATAGGAGCCCATAAAAGCCAATATGTGTAGTTAAATTAGGGATATCTCTAGAAAAAGTTAGGAATTATGAATTCTTAGTCCAAGAACTAGGGGCTTCCCAGGTGGCTCAGACAGTAAAGAATCTGCCTGTAATGTGGGGGACCTGGGTTCGATCCCTGGCTAGAGGAGATCCCTTGGAGGAGAGCATGGCAATCCACTTCAGTATTCTTGCCTGAAGAATCACCACGGACAAGGAGCCTGGAGGGCAACAGTCCATGGTGTTGCAAAGAGTGAATGACCAAGCATAGCAGTAAGCACAGTCCAAGAACAATAAAGAAATGTTTATCATGGCTACTGGCATAACTAGACAATACGGAGAATTTTCAGGGTAATAACAGTAATCTAAGCCTCATTTAAAAAATATAGTCAGTGAAAAGGGAAGAGTCATACCTAGCAAAATTCACTTCAAATGTAGAAATTCAGTACAAGCTGCATTAACAATTTCCTTTTTTTCTCCATCTATAGATTCTGAGACTGCATTGCCTGATGACTGTAAGACTGATCTTTGCCTCAACAAAGATCACAGGGCACCAGTTGAAGGAAATAGGAGAGCTCAGTCAGTGCTTCCACAAGAGAGCACAGCTAATCTCTGCACTGAGATCATCACTGGTCAAAATCTACACACAGAAACTAACATTTCAGAGCAGAAACTAAATCACCTAAGTAGTATGTGCATTTTAGGCACAGGTAACTGTGAACATGATTATCTAAGAAAGTGATGTTGAGTAGGCTTATCTCTAGCATTTTCCCCCAAATTGTAGGTCACAAACTATTAGTGGACCACAGGATTGATTTCATTGTTTGGAATAAGCTTTTTTAAAAAAATAAGTGAAATAGGCAATACTACAGTGAAATAGAAAAAGATAGAATGGGACAGAATAGGAAACACAGAAGGTACTATATTCCCATATAGTAAGCATGAGTATGAATTTACAAATCTTTTCTATACATATTATACATGCATGCAATGGGTCACAGTGTAAAATGTATTTTTTTTTTAACTGTGGAATGGATCAAACCACTTTGATTCTTCAAAGCTTTCAGCCTGACACACCTGGATACTGCATCCTCAGTGCAGCTGTTTTCTAATGATGTGGTCTTGGGTATGTTATTAATTTTCTTTAATCTCTTCAGCAGCCTCAACAAAATTCTGAGCTGTCTCGGGGCTCTTTCATGTCTGTAAATGACTGAACTACTGTTCTAGGCAACTTTGTTTTCTACATGAGGACAAGCAGGACTGGAATCTGGCTTCTCAACTTGGGAGCAATATGGCCTTGCCCAAACTATTTAACTTCACTGCACTTTAGTTTTCCTTTCTTTTTTTTTTTTTTTTTTTCAATTAAAAAATATGACTATTAATGGCAACACTCTCACAGGTCTGCTGTGAAATTTTAATGAGATAAAATACACAGATAGCTTAGCACAAAGCCTGTGAAGAGGTTCCAGACATGCCACCCTAAATGTGCCCCTTTCCCATATTATTATGACTATTTTGAGGTGAAGGTGATTGAACAACAGCAAATGCAGACAATATTCTGACCTCTGCCTTGCTGTTTGAATATTTCCCTTGTGAAAGGTGTACTCTGTACCAGGAAGAGGGAAACATCACCAGAGACGGGTAGCTGATGCTAAAATGAATGTGCACAAACAAACTTATGAAAATGACCCTTATCCCCCAGTAGTTTCCCTCAGATATTTCCTAGCCACAATTTACTGTCCCTCAAATCTTAACCCCCTTTCCTTTTGTCTTGTCACTTCACAATTTATCATTCTCTGTTAAAAAGATCTGTAAACTCTTGATCCTCACTGTTACTTTGGGTCACCCTTTTTCCTATAAAAACTTACATGTATGGGTAAAAATATTCAATAAAGTTTGTGTGTTTTTCTCCTGTTAATCTGTCTTTGGCCAGTTCAATTCACAGGCCCCAGCTATAGAACTTAAGAGGATAAAAGAAAGTTTTTTTCTGCCATTACACCAGACACATTGTAAATACCAAATAAATGTAATGTTCTTAATGTTAATAAATTAATAAGAAATAAGAATAAAAATTAATAAATTATCGCCTTTATTATCCTACACCCTCCTCTGTATAAAAGACAAGTACAAAGAAAGGATAGAAACCCAAGACCATGTAATGATTCATAGACCTGCTGGCATTAAAGCTTCCTAGGAAATACCAAAATAAGACTTTAAAAAATCTAAATATATGAGCCATTAAAAAATTGTTCTGTTGGAAATGAAATACTTGGCAGTCATACTGCAGTGAAGCCAGATGTGATGGTGGCGTTGTGCCTGAGGGATGGCACAGTATCACTGCAACATTCTCCCTGAGTTTACTCAGTGGTAAAGAACCCACCTGCCAAGTAAGAGATCTGAGCTCAATCCCTGGGTCAGGAAGATCCCATGGAGGAGGAAATGGCAACCCACTCCAGTATTCTTGCCTGGAGAATTCCAGGGATAGAGGAGCCTGGTGGGCTACAGTCCCTGAGGTTGCAAGGAGTTGGACATGACTTAGTGACTAAACAACAACATCCTCCCTGAAAAGGAGCCTACCTACATGAGATCTCCATGGGTCATGACTCTATTTGCAGATCAGACTGACTCAAGCCTTAGAATGTGTTGCATGTTGCATTAACTTGGCTGCCTCTTTGTGTCCTGTGAAAAGTCCACTTAGAAAACAACATATTCTAGCTCTGACTTAAAACTGTCTTCTCTCAGCCTGACTGAACTGTCAAATGTGATTTCTTTTCAGTCTTTTCAGTTGGATTAGTGAAATAAGCAAGTGGCATATAAGTGACACTTAAAACAAATATTAGCAAAACAAATAGAACACAGATAGTTTTACAACGTTAAGTCATTATATCTTAGTTTGGCTAAACAGGCTGGTTCTGTTTCTATTTCACCAGAGAGGAGAAAGAGCCGTTATCAAAAATCAAAGAAGCAGTAGTTAAGAAGAGTATTTCTTGGAAACTAACTTACTTTGTCTATTGGCAGGTTTATTACATCTACACAATAAGAGTCATCATTAGTAACCATTATTATTGCTGTTATCAAATTAAATAATACACCTAGCACATCATATATATGTATCAAAATAGGCGACTAATGCTATCAAAAAGAAAAATTAACTGAAACATCGACCTTCTAGTGCCATTATAAAGGTATATGAACAATCCTTGTCATCTCTGCCCCTCTCCACTACTCCATAAAAGCCTGACCACATTTACCCTTGTAGATGAGCACAGCAGGAACTGTTCTCTGTCTCCACCAAGAACAGAGGTGAACAGGAGTGCCCGATAATTTTCACCTGAAGCCAGAGAAACAGGAATTCAGAGCGAGTGTGATAGGAGACTAAGAATCTGGCCAGTTTATGACAGGATGGGAGTGTCCTTGAAATTCACCAACTGGGAGAAAGCACAGAAGAGAAGGACCTCTGAGAGGCTGGAGAAATCAGCTATGGAAATATCCAAGAACATACGTCAAGAAAATTGTAGGCCGTTCCACTTCAGAATTTTTGAAGAGACTGAACCTAGTATAAGTATAACCTAGTAAAAGTCTGAACCTAGTATTATTGGGGGATAAACCAAGTATGAGTTTGAGGGATGAGGACAAAATCTTTATAAGACTAATTTTTTTTTTTTTTTTTGCTTAAAAAAATAAAGTAAGCCAGATTAGACAGATCACAAGACAATATCAAAGAGTTAAAATTTTAAAGGCACTCGCTCACTTGTCAACATAATTATGAGGTAATGAGTCTCCCAAGGTGGTATTTAATTAATATTTTAGCTACTTAATGAATGTTTATGATCTGGACAAAAAAAAAATCTTTTATTCAGTTGTGTATGGCTTATCTGCTTTTAATTTTTCACACACAATTCTTATAATTGAAAAAAATCCAAGATAATAAGTAATGTTTATGGATGGCCTAAACTGCCTTAATTAGGGTGATATTTATTACATTTTAAATGCTAACATGAGTACATCAAGACTTTCATTAAAATGTCATTAAAAGACAGTGTTTGCAGGAAAACAATTTCAACCAAATCCTTACAATCAGACAATCAACAACTGATTCTGAAATCACCTAAGGGTTTTCTGTGAAAATTAATTATGGGATTTATATCACTCAGTAACACCCTGGAGTAAGAATAATTCTTATTTTCCAAATGAAGAAATAAGCATTAGAAAAAAATTAAAAGATGACCACCATCCCAAAGCTAGAAAACTCAATTCTAGCTAATTCTGATGTTCAAGTTGTGCCCAAGCCTCTCTATTATATAAGCCACTATCATAGAGATGAAAATATGAAATGAACACGGGACATGTTCTTGAGAGTAGGCCCTAATATTTTAATTATCTAGTACTGTATGTAGATGATGGACATCTTTCTGTTTGTATAATTAACCAGCATATGGCTATTAGAATTAACCTCACTTGAAAGAAAGGAATTAAAATTCAGTCTAAATATCTTCAAAGGTATGCATTTAGTTAGACTCCAGTGTAGTTCACTTGCCCCAAAGTATTTCTTGGTTTTGGTTTAGATAACATTTGCAGAATGATTACTTCTTCTATTAATTTTTTTCACTCAACTATTTTTGTGCATATGCTTTAGCTTCAAATGATTACAAGTGTTAGCGTAGCAGTGGTGTCTTATGTTTTAACTTAGTTTACTCAGTCTTGATCAGGAAAATGGAAATGCTGTATTATTTACTAACTTTCCACATACTGCAACCTAAAAGTTAGAATACATCCTTTAAACTAAGAGACCAACACTTTACCTAAAGTAGAAGTAAGTTGAATTATTTGTGGAGGTCTTTCACCTCCTGGTTAATGTATGTGATCTTCTAAGTTTGCCAACAGTGATTAAGTTAGTTATTGAAACTTGTTATATAACTTTCTCAGAAAACTGTCATAGAGAATGGGCAAGTTCAAGCCTAAACACCTTTGGGGTTTAAATCATGATATAGTAACTGGACAAAGTGAGCTAGTTGGAGCCTAACCTCAGCCCCAATCCTCAGACAAGTTGATGACTGCTAATATTTTAGCTTTTCTTTTTCTTCCCCAGCTCTCTTCCTTCCTTCTCAGACACTCTACATGTGTCAACACATTTAATATTAATATCAACCCTATGAAGGAGGCACAAGTATTGTCCCTATTCTACAGATGTCACTCATCTTCTTTATACTTCAGGCTGAGCAAATTTCCATTGAATCCCTGGGATTCAGATTTCAGAACTCTTTCTATTTCATTGGCAAAGTCCTGGAGTGCCTTAATGCAGCAGGTCAGAAGAAGAAAATAAGCCAGTTTCAAGGAGGCCCAGTGGGTTCTTTAGTTTAAGAGATCTATTTCATCAAAATCTGACTTGACTGATGTCTGAGATGTTTCTGGCTATTTTCAAAGATTTAGAATAAAATTTTTAAATCTGAGGAAGAAAACTCAAAAAAGTGCCCAGGGAAATATGACTGGAAGCAAAGTCCCAAAACAGAGGTTTGGCTGAACCCAGACTCTGTCCGGAGCTCTCTTGTCTCCTGGAGCATTGGTCTGCAGTCAAGTGTAGCCCTGGCAGCAGCTGGACTATGACAGAGGGTCATACAAGGAGGGACACACCACACGTTAAACCCTTCCATAGTCCTACACGTGGCAACATTGAGGAGTTTCTATCATTTTTTTCACGTATTTTTGCCAAAATGCCTGATACTTTAAATGTCTCCCACTTCATCCAGAAATACTGCCGTGTATTCTACACTCAGCTTCGCTGGTCTCTCTAGACTCTTGCTCTAACCCGCTACTTCTTTCTGCTTGAACTGTCCTGATACCTTCAGTTTTCCTCTGTGCCTCGCTTTTATTTCCCTGTTTAGAGCATTCTCATGGGCACCGTAGTCCTCCACCTGCTTAGGTTTAGATTCTAGTTTCTCCTCTGAACTGTCTTGAGATGTCTCTTGTCTTATTTGGGTTCTGTAATCTCTACAACCCAAGTGAGGCTCCCCAACTTCCCTCCAATGTCTACATCTACTTGTTTGCAATTGGTTAAAATATACTGTGTGATTCTGACCTTACCTGGTTCACACCCTTAGTTTTAATTATTTACTTCTCTCTTGCTCAAGTTCCTTAGCTATACTTCTGTTTAGATTTTCATGAAGTAATAGTTTAACAGGCTCCCTCAGGGTCTTCGTTTATTGCCTAAGGAAGAATTTCAGACCTTGAAGAGGGCTATCAAGGAGTGACTGGGGCATCTCAAACCACACTGTAAGTGTTGCCTACTTGATTTATTGATTGAACTATTTTAAATGGTGCATGCTAAGAGCAGACATGGGGGATATTACATGCCAAAAGCAGACATGGAGGATACCACATAGACTAGATTTTGTTCTTTTTTTTTTTTTTTCATGCAGGATCTTAGTTTCCTGAATAGGGATCATACCACCCTGTTCCCCCTGCACTGGGAGCATGAAGTCTTTTTTTTTTTTTTTACTTTTATTTTGTATTAGGGAATAGCTGATTAACAAGCAGTGTTGTAATCATTTCAGGTGAATAGGTGCATAGCAAAATGACTCAACCATACATATACATGCATCCATTGCAAGAGTGGAATCTTAACTGCCTGCCTGCTTGGGAAGTCCTCAGATTCTATTTTTATGTGGTTTACATTCTAGTGAAGGAATCAGATAATAAGCAAAAACCAAACACACAAATAATTTCAAGTGATAAATGCTGAATTAGTCTGTCTGAGCTGCTATAAGAAAATACCACAGATTGGGTAGCTCATGAACAACACAAATTTTTTCTCACAGTTTTGCAGGCTGCAAGGCTTCAGATCAAGTTGCCAGCGTGCTCAGGTGAGGGTCTTTTTCCAGGTTGCAGACCTCTCACTTTGTCTTCACATGGTGGGAGGAGGCTTTCAAGCTCTTCAGGCCTCCTGGATAAAATCATCCATTCTTCATGATCTAAACATCTCCTGAAGACCCAACATCCTAATATCATCCCAACAGGCATCAGGAGTTCAGCATATGAAGACTGAGGGGGTTCAAACATTCAGACTGTAGCAAATGCTATTATAGGACTTAAAGAGAAAAATGAGAAAGAGCAGAGTTAAAAAGGCAATTCTTGTCCATTTTACAGTATACAATATATAAAGTTAATTCCTAAAGAGATTGTACCAATTAATACTTCCTCCAAAAAGTGGTGCTTATTCCCCAGACCCAAACTAACACTGTATTATTATATTTTGCAAGTCTTTGCCAATCCAAGTAATGTAAACAAGCTATGCTATGCTAAGTCACTTCAGTCGTGTCCAACTCTGTGTGACCCCATAGACGGCAGCCACCAGGCTCCCCCATCCCTGGGATTCTCCAGGCAAGAACACTGGAGTGGGTTGCCATTTCCTTCTCCGAATGTAAACATAATATCTCATTATTTATAATTATTATTTTATTTTGAGAAATTGGGTCATGCATCATTTTTTGTCATAATTTTTGGTCCATGTCCGTTTCCCATGTTAGGTTTGAGTTGTTTTGAATTGATTTGCTTCAGAACTCTTTATATATCATCAGAATTATTATTTTGTCATGTATTCCAAATATATTTTTCCAGTTCATGTTCTGAGTTGTCCATGGTACTGTTTCCATGTAAAACAAGCTGCTTTTCTTTATGTTTGTTTCTAAATATTTGGGAAATAAATGGGACTTAATTTAAGTTCCCCAGTAGCAGACCCTAAGATGAGGTTTCACGTGCAAGTGATTTATTAGGAAAGCTTTTTCAGGTAGAAACTCTCAGAGAAAGAAAGCCACAGAAGAAAGGGGACAAAACCAAGAAAGGGTGTAGTTTCAGGTAAAGTCCTACAGAAGGCAGCATTAGCCTGACCACACTGCAGATCCAATTAAGGGCTTCAGGAAGCAAAATCATACTGAATAGCAGGGAGCCATGAGGAAGAAAAGCCACTGAATCTGGGGGAGGGGATGCACACAGACTATAATAGGGACTTTGGGGGATCTGCCAAGTGCCTGTTAAATTGTGTGGGTCAAAAGTCAATGAAAGGAAAAAAAAAGTCAATGAAAGGAAAGAATCGAGAAGTTCAAATACAGCGTTTGATTTCAATTTTGAAATGTATTATTATTTACTTGTGATCAGGTATTAAGCAAGGTAACAGAAGGAATCCACCCAGTCAGGACAATTAAGTCCACCCTGACCTAGTCACCAGTGACTACTCCTTTTCTTCACCTCTCCCCAGATTTCCACAATCAGGCCTAATGGTGACAAAGCTATTGGGAAAGTCAGTTTTCAAGAAGTTGAAAGCTAAGTAAGTAATTTCAGATGCAGATCTTGAGTGTATATGAAAAGCTGTAATGGACTGAAAGGGGGATGCTTGGTCTTTCAGGGACACAGAGTCCTGCACTGTTACTCATAAAGAACATCCTTGCTTTATTTTTAGAGTAACTAGAAAATAACCCCTGATTTTGATCTTCATTAACATCACAGATTATTTTCTTCTTGGAGGATGCTTAGTCTCCGCTAAGGGAATCTCTTTCTTAATTCTCTTACGGAGTAAAATTTAATGTTGTGAGGTAAATATCATGCTGATAGCATCTGAAAAACTCTTAGGAGTCTTTTAATGACAGACACTTGTCTAGCACAAAGCACTACACAGTTTAGGACTGTCCTTTCCCAACTGTCACTTCCAGGGATGCACGTGTGGATTTTTTTATCTCCCCTAATGATTTTAATATACATCTTTGACTAAAAATAACTGAATTACTGCCCTTTGTTTTAACACATATTTTTCAAGTGTCTCCTGTGTGACTGCTCTGAGCTTCACCTAGGAATACAATGATGAATTCTCTATGACTTAGGAAGTTTTAGTGAGTAGAGGGAGAAGAAGGAAATGAAAAAAACGTGTTTATCATGTAGGACATAGTAATTCAGAGACTGCTTATCATTCCCCACACTCTTGTTCCCTTTTTTAGTAGTAATAGATTTTAATCTAATCTAATGGATGCCAGAAATACAGATCACATTTAACAGCCTTCCTTGAAGCTAGCTGGGGGTCAGGTGACTGAATTCTGCTGAAAGATATAAACTGATGCATCACGTGACAGTTTCTGGGAAATTTTCTAAAAAGAGTATGAGTTGTTTTCTTAACATTCTTCAGAGGTGGTCAGTGAAGAAGTTTCTTTAGTGTCATTTTGATCTCATGGATTTAAATGTATTTGATGTGTTTCAATCTACTGTAGTTATTTCTTTAGATAGATAGATAGTGAAGTCTCTCAGTCATGTCCGACTCTTTGTGACCCCATGGAGAGTAGCCAACCAGGCTCCTCCATCCAGGAGATTTTCCAGGCAAGAATACTGGAGTGGGTTTCCATTTAGCGATTCTCAAATTTTCTCATCTTTGGCAGTGGCTCTTTGAGTTGTCTAGTGAGTATTTTTGATACAATCCAGTGACCCCCAGCAGAACCCTTGCTTTATAGTATAACAAATTATTTCAGACGCCTTTTGTACTTTTCCTGTCTTAGGCCTGGAATCAGACAGTTTCCTAAGGGATCCTAGTTTCTTTTATGGGTGAATGATATTTAGATGTTTAGAGTTTGAGAGCTAAGGGTATATTGCTTATAGTTAACAGTTTTATCTCAAATAAATAAATAAAAGGACACTGACTATGTGATATCAGAATCAGTCTACTTGCAGGTTATATTTGTCTATAAATTAGTAAGAAGAAATTTGGTGCAATGAGAAAGTAAAAAATGACAAAAAGATAGAACAACCCTATTTAAAATCACATCAAAAAGATGTGAATTGATTTGGAATAAACTTACCAAAGAGATGAAAGATATGTATTCTGAAAACTATAAAACATGGAAGAAATTGAAGAGGACACAAAGAAGTGGAAAGATATCCCTTGCTCTTGGATTGGAAGAATTAACACTGTATAAATGGCCATACTACTCAAAAGCAATATACATATTTAAAGTGATCTCTATCAAAATACCTATGATATTTTTCACAAATAATCCTAAAATTCACATGGAAGCACAACTGACCTTGAATTGCCAAAGCAATCTTGGGAGAAAAGAACAAAGCTGCAGTTATCAGGTTCGCAGACTTCAGACTATGGAGCTCCAGTAACAAATGAGCCAGGAGGTAGATGGGCTCCCCCAATGTAAAGTGATTGGAGATTCATTCCCTGAAGAATGCTTGATAAAAGTTATTCACACGGGGGGTGTGATGCAACAACTCTGTCTCTGAGTCCATCCGTGTGTCTATCCACACATACTGTACCCTTTTTTCCTCCTAATAAGTAAACACTTTACTTGCTTCATTACTTTCTGTCTTTGTGGAAATTCTTTTCTGCAAAGCCAAAGGGCCAGGACCCTTGTCACTGATCACCGGTCTAGAGGCTGGAATCTGGTAGTCTCACCAACATGTCTCAGCCTCAATCTCTACCTGGGAACCCAAGCCCAGCCTCAAGCTGTTGCAGCCCAAGGCCATCCGAGATCAAAAACAGCATGGTACTGGTACAAACATAGAATAGAGAACCTCGAAACACACACACACACTAATGGTTAATTAATCTATGACAAAGGAGGAAAGAATATAGAATGGGAAAAAGTCTCTTTAATAAATGGTGCTGGAAAAATGGGACAGCTACATGTAAAACAATGAGGTTAGAACATTTCCTCACACCATATGCAAAAATAAACTCAAAATGGATTAAAGACCTAAATGTAAGACCTAAAGCCAAAAAATTTGAAGAGAAAATAGGCAGAACATACTTTGACATAAAAGATTGTAGCAATACTATTTTGGATCTGTCTCCTAAGTCAAAAAATAAATATATAAAAGCAAAATTAAACAAATTGCAGCCAATTAAAAAAAAAAAAGAAAGAAAACCATTGACAAAATGCAAATATAACATACAGAATAGGAGAAAATATTTGCAAATGATATGATTGATAAGGGATTAAATCCAGGATATATAATTAGATCTAATGAAAACATAACTAGTTTAAGTTCAAAAGAAAAGGGTTCTAAGCCTGGGTATTTCTTCAGGATATTGTCACTTCATTACTCTGAGTCATACAGACTTTTATCTACCTCAAAATAAAGATAGGATTGCCTGTTGCAGCTTTTATGAGGATCAATATTGATAGTGCTTGATGATAATAGCTAACATTTGGTTGGGAACTTCTATGTGCCAGATTTCATGCTAAGTGTTTTATCTACTTGATATGATTAAACTGTATACAAGGAAAAAAGATACCAAAATGATCTTCCTTTTATGAAAGAGAACACTGAAGATTAGTGAACCTGAACACCTTGCTGTTTCCATAAAGGGAAGTTAGGACTGTCCCAAGAAACTGTGGTCATTAAGCATCTTTAGAGGTGGATTTCTTGTCCAGGAGCAGTGAGCCAAATTAAACAGAATCTGCAGCTGGAATATCTGGGGACTGACTGAACATAACCAGTAGTCACAGCCCAAATTAATAAAAATATGTAAAATTCATGGTCAAAACTTGAATGAAAATGTTCAAATTCCACTGCAAGAAGAAAACTAGGCAACTCAGAATCCAGACAGGGCTCTTTTGCAAACTGGCTCTTTGACTTTGCCAAGTAATTTATTCTCCTCAGGCCTCAAGTCTTCACAGAGGAGTTGAACTATGTGATTTCAGAGGCTCATGAACTCCTAGAAGAAGAGAACAATAATGTTGGAGAGTGACTGCGATAACTCACTATAAATGTGCAGAGTTTAAAAAAAAGAAAACCTGTAACAAATTTATAACTTCCACTGTTTGGGTTTCTGCATCAGTCATTCATTCACTCAAATATTTATTGGGCACCTACTGTGTACCAGGCACTGTACCAAGTAGTATTCTGGCAGTGAACAAAGTGAAGTCTTCATTTTCTTAGTTTAGAAGACAGAAATAAGCAAATGTACAATCTATACTATGTCTTCAGTGATAAATGCTACAGACCAGAGAATAAACAAGGGAAGTTGATGGTGAAGGGAAGGATCCCATCCCAGTGCCCTCTAGATTCTTCTGTGAACATATCAGGCCCACTCCCAAATGTTCACCTCTGATCCATTGGGCTGAAAAACCCTCCCCCAAACATCCTCACAGTCAACTCTCTATCATTCAAACAGTGTCTGCTAAAGCTGCCCAACACATGAAAATCCCACTCTCTCCCATTCTGCTTTTTCTGTTTATTTCCCCATAAATCTAACATCTGAAACAAATTGCTAATTTATGTATTGACTGTCTCCTCCATGAGTTCTAAAAAGGCAAGGTTTTTTGTTTTGTTCAAGGATATATTTCAAAGCCTAGAACAGTGCCTGATAAGAAGTAAGGTTTACTAAATCAATTAATGTACAAGTTGATTAATAGGTGAATAAATGAATTAAGAAGATGATATGTAAAGACTTCTCTGAAGAGGTGACTAGTAAAAACTTGATATTTAAAACTCAAAAGTTTAGGAAAATTGTTAATTAAATTTTGCCACATGAAGTTGATAGACAATTATGTGGCTTCAAAGTACTTAAATTCTACTTATATTAAATAGCAAAAAAATACTTACAATATATGGTTAAGTGAAAAACATGAGATGCAAGAATACGTGTATATTATTCTTATATATTATTTAGAACCATGTTTTAAAAATGCCTTTATAAGAAAAGCTAGCTTTAGGTGTAGAGTTAGGTTATTTATTTGACTTTTTTCTTGTTTCTTGAGGTGTGCCTGTATTGCTATGAACTTTCCCCTTAGGACTGCTTTTACCGTGTCCCACAGGTTTTGGGTTGTTGTGTTTTCATTTTCATTCGTTTATATGCAAATTTTGATTTCTTTTTTGATTTCTTCTGTGATTTGTTGGTTATTCAGCAGCGTGTTGTTCAGCCTCCATATGTTGGAATTTTTAATAGTTTTTCTCCTGTAATTGAGATCTAATCTTACTGCATTGTGGTCAGAAAAAATGCTTGGAATGATTTCTATTTTTTTGAATTTACCAAAGCTAGCTTTATGGCCCAGGATGTGATCTATCCTGGAGAAGGTTGCATGTGCGCTTGAGAAAAAGGTGAAATTCATTGGGGATGAAATGTCCTATAGATATCAATTAGGTCTAACTGGTCTATTGTATCGTTTAAAGTTTGTGTTTCCTTGTTAATTTTCTGTTTAGTTGATCTATCCATAGGTGGGAGTGGGGTATTAAAGTCTCCCACTATTATTGTGTTATTGTTAATTTCTCCTTTCATACTTGTTAGCATTTGTCTTACGTACTGTGGTGCTCCCGTGTTGGGTGCATATATATTTATAATTTTTATATCTTCTTCTTGGATTGATCCTTTGATCATTATGTAGTGACCATCTTTGTCTCTTTTCTCAGCCTTTGTTTTAAAGTCTATTTTATCTGACATGAGTATTGCTACTCCTGCTTTCTTTTGGTCCCTATTTGCATGGAAAATCTTTTTCCAGCCCTTCACTTTCAGTCTGTATGTGTCCCCTGTTTTGAGGTGGGTCTCTTGTAGACAACATATGTAGGGGTCTTGTTTTTGTATCCATTCAGCCAGTCTTTGTCTTTTGGTTGGGGCATTCAACCCATTTACGTTTAAGGTAATTACTGATAAGTATGATCCCGTTGCCATTTACTTTATTGTTTTGGGTTCGAGTTTATACACTGTTTTTGTGTTTCCTGTCTAGAGAATATCCTTTAGTATTTGTTGGAGAGCTGGTTTGGTGGTGCAGAATTCTCTCGGCTTTTGCTTGTCTGAAAAGCTTTTGATTTCTCCTTCATATTTGAATGAGATCCTTGCTGGGTACAATAATCTGGGCTGTAGGTTATTTTCTTTCATCATTTTAAGTATGTCTTGCCATTCCCTCCTGGCTTGAAGAGTTGCTATTGAAAGATCAGCTGTTATCCTTATGGGAATCCCCTTGTGTGTTATTTGTTGTTTTTCCCTTGCTGCTTTTAATATTTGTTCTTTGTGTTTGATCTTTGTTAATTTGATTAATATGTGTCTTGGGGTGTTTCACCTTGGGTTTATCCTGTTTGGGGGTCTCTGGGTTTCTTGGACTTGGGTGATTATTTCCTTCCCCATTTTAGGGAAGTTTTCCACTATTATCTCCTCAAGTATTTTCTCATGGTCTTTCTTTTTGTCTTCTTCTTCTGGAACCCCTATGATTCGAATGTTGTAGCGTTTAATATTGTCCTGGAGGTCTCTGAGATTGTCCTCATTTCTTTTAATTCATTTTTCTTTTATCCTCTCTGATTCATTTATTTCTACCATTCTATCTTCTAATTCACTAATCCTATCTTCTGCCTCTGTTATTCTACTATTTGTTGCCTCCAGAGTGTTTTTAATTTCATTTATTGCATTATTCATTATATATTGACTCTTTTTTATTTCTTCTAGGTCCTTGTTAAACCTTTCTTGCATCTTCTCAATCCTTGTCTCCAGGCTATTTATCTGTGATTCCATTTTAGTTTCAAGATTTTGGATCAATTTCACTATCATTATTCGGAATTCTTTATCAGGTAGATTCCCTATCTCTTCCTCTTTTGTTTGGTTTGGTGGGCATTTATCCTGTTCCTTTATCTGCTGAGTATTCCTCTGTCTCTTCATCTTGTTTAAATTGCTGAGTTTGGGGTGTCCTTTCTGTATTCTGGCAGTTTGTGGAGTTCTCTTTATTGTGGCATTCCCTCACTGTGTGTGGGTTTGTACAGGTGGCATGCTGGAGAGGGTATGGAGAAAAGGGAACCCTCTTACACTGTTGGTGGGAATGCAAACTAGTACAGCCACTATGGAGAACAGTGTGGAGATTCCTTAAAAAACTGGAAATAGAACTGCCTTATGATCCAGCAATCCCACTGCTGGGCATACACACTGAGGAAACCAGAAGGGAAAGAGACACGTGTACCCCAATGTTCATCGCAGCACTGTTTATAATAGCCAGGACACGGAAGCAACCTAGATGCCCATCAGCAGATGAATGGATAAGAAAGCTGTGGTACATATACACAATGGAGTATTACTCAGCCATTAAAAAGAATACATTTGAATCAGTTCTAATGAGGTGGATGAAACTGGAGCCTATTATACAGAGTGAAGTAAGCCAGAAGGAAAAACATAAATACAGTATACTAACGCATATATATGGAATTTAGAAAGATGGTAACAATAACCCAGTGTACGAGACAGCAAAAGAGACACTGATGTATAGAACAGTCTTATGGACTCTGTGGGAGAGGGAGAGGGTGGGAAGATTTGGGAGAATGACATTGAAACATGTAAAATATCATGTAAGAAACGAGTTGCCAGGCCAGTTTCGATGCACGATACTAGATGCTTGGGGCTAGTGCACTGGGACGACCCAGAGGGATGGTATGGGGAGGGAGGAGGGAGGAGGGTTCAGGATGGGGAACACATGTATACCTGTGGCAGATTCATTTTGATATTTGGCAAAACTAATACAATTATGTAAAGTTTAAAAATAAAATAAAATTTAAAAAAAAAAAAGAAAAGAAAAGCTAGCAAGAAATATATCATGAGTTACCGGAATATATTATAGTGATTTTTGGTTATTTTGTGGTTATTTCCATTACATTCACAAGTTTTCTATAATGTGTTTTCTAAAAATAAATAATGAAAATACTTCAAAGTTAATCTGCATGATGCTACCTGTCTCCTATGGTATTATAATTTTCATTTGATTTGTATTTTACATTTAGAAATTAGACCTTCACAATGTCAGTAACCCCTGACAAGCAGGGACCCAGAGTTGAAAAGTAAAATCTATATTACAAACACTTCACAGAAAGATGAAAGAGGTGGGAAAGGAGATTGAATCAACTCTCATGCCTTCTATAATAGCATCATAGCTGTCTTGAGTTTACCTTTCATGTAGATCGTCTCTAGGAGAAGGAAATTCTATCAGTTGATATGGTGCCTTTCAAGAGAATGGAGAAGGCAATGGCACCCCACTCCAGTACTCTTGCCTGAAAATCCCACGGATGGAGGAGCCTGGTGGGATGCAGTCCATGGGGTCGCTAAGAGTCGGACACGACTGAGCGACTTCACTTTCACTTTTCACTTTCATGCATTGGAGAAGGCAATGGCAACCCACTCCAGTGTTCTCGCCTGGAGAATCGAGGGACAGGGGAGCCTGGTGGGCTGCCATCTATGGGGTCTCACAGAGTCGGACATGACTGAAGCGACTTAGCAGCAGCAGCAGCAAGAGAATACATGTGTAAGTGATTATACATAGAACATAACATCAGGAAGAGGAACTTGCCCAAGACCTCATTTCATTCTAAGTGTCTCCGTTATTTTGGTGATCCAGAGAAGATAACTGAAGATTTAACAACATGTATTAATAGAGAAAGTATGCATGGGATGTGTTATCTCGCTTATTCCTCAGAATAATTAACTAAGAATCATATTACCAAGTCATATTACCAAATTTCAGATGAGGAAAGGGGGGAATATGAATAACTTTCCCAGAGTCATATAACCAGATGGATAATGAAACAATGATTTAAATTAGATGTAAACTGATTAAAAACCCACTGCTCTAAACTCACATATGGGGACCAAAATACCCAGTATTTCTTGATAGGACCCCTTCCTAGTTGCATTTCTGGGGTCCTATATGTCATGCATTAAAATATTTTTTATTAATGATTTTTGCTTGCAAAAACACCAACCCTACTTTTATTAACATGTCTCCAGTTTCTACATCTAGAGCAGTATCAGCCTAGGTAAGCATGAATACTATCCTGAAGTCTTTCACTTTATTTACATGACCAGTGTCTTTGAGGGAGGGAATTATGGTGGGTGAGAGAGGTGCCATATTGGAATAGATGTCTTTGCAGGGAGTTGATTACATCTCCCCTTGCCTCAGTTTCTGAGCCCTTGTGCGAAGTCACAACAGGAACTGCTCATTGAGCAGTTCTGCACTCATTGAGCCCAGGCAAGGAGAAGAAGCCTGAAAAGTTTGAACATAAGGCTGGAACAGGAATTCTGCATTTAATTCTCTTCAGTGGACCAGGTGACCAGGTCCCTAAGGTGACCCCATTTGTTAAATCAGATAATTGCTTAGTAATATGTCCTTAAGTAAATTGCTAGCTGGAAGGGCAGTCATTGAAATTAATAATTTAACATTTAGATGTATACTTTTATTTATCAGTGGTTATATTAAGACTAAAATATATTAGTTCTAGGTTAAATACAACTTAAACCTTCTAGCAAGGAAGAAAGGTACATTGATTTTACTCCTGGGTCTGGCTTCTTAGCCAAATTGGAGCCAAAGAATGCAATGTTTCCTGTTTATATCAAGTGACACACATGTCTACTTATAGTGCCTCTCAATGGATTTCATGTGAGAGAAAAACTGTCACAGGTTTCATCTCTTCCCTGTGACGACTCTAGAGGCCACACAATTCCCTTTAAGCTCAATTATCTCACCACTGCCGGCTCTGATAACCTGTGGAAACCAGCAGACACAGTGTGAGTAGTGAGCCCGAAATAGAGGAAGGCCCAGAGCAGCCATCAGCCGTCTTCATTTCCCTGCAGTCAGCCCCTTGGTATCCCTGATAACAATGACAGGAGAATCTCTCCGCCAGCACTGCCAGGTCTGTATCAGATGCTCTGCCTTTCACAGTAAATTCTCCATCCTCAGAGGCCTCTATGTGGTAACTCGCAGGGTTCAGGTGAAGGTAATCAGGCCTTTTCCATACCTTCCTTATGCATCTCCCATTATTCCTGCAGACATGAAGGCTGCACACTTCAGCGGCTCTGGTCACATTGACTATGTAGCTCCCTAAATCAGAACTCACAAACTGCTTCATCTTTAACATAGTTGCCCTAGAAATGTAGAAACAAATAGGATTTAATGTTTTTCTAGCACTGGTAGGGTTAGGGCATCTAGACCCACAAGGCTGCTCTTTGGACTCGATTGACAATGGATTGGTTCTAGCCAGTGAACTCAGGCTCAGGTGCTGTAACACAGGGGACCCAGACCAAAAAAGATAAAGGTGATCATGACAGGAGATGGAAAATATATTGCCTTAGGCTAACTGAGCTTGGAAATGGGCCCCAGCGTCAGCATATATGACCTTGTGCTGTGCTCAGTCACTCAGTCCTGTCTGACTCTTTGCAACCCATAGATTGCAGCCTGCCAAGCTCCTCTGTCCATGGGATTCTCCAGGCAAGAAAAGTGGGGTGGGTTGCCATTTCTTCCTCGAGGGGATCTTCCCAACCCCAGGTATCAAATCCATGTCTCCTTTGTCTCCTACAATGCAGGCAGATTCTTTACCTCTGAGCCATTAGGGAAGCCCCATAAGTGACCTTGCCTTCTTCCAATGTATATTATTTTTTCTTCTTCCTTCTAAAACCCAAGTTAATGGGTGTGAAAAAAAGAGGAACAAACCCAAATTTAGAAATCATGCCAGAGTTGTTGTTCTCTGGCCACCTTTCAGCTGTATATACTTTTCAGGGTTGTGTTGTTGCTGCTGCTGCTGCTAAGTCACTTCAGTCGTGTCCGACTCTGTGAGACCCCATAGACGGAAGCCCGCCAGGCTCCCCCTCCCTGGGATTCTCCAGGCAAGAACACTGGAGTGGGTTGCCATTTCCTTCTCCAATGCATGAAAGTGAAAAGTGAAAGTGAAGTTGCTCAGTCGTGTCTGACTCTTAGCGACTCCATGGACTGCAGCCTTGCAGGCTCCTCCATCCATGGGATTTTCCAGGCAAGAGTACTGGAGTGGGGTGCCATTGCCTTCTCCGAATTTAAACATAATATCTCATTATTTAATAATTATTATTTTATTTTGAGAAATTGGGTCGTGCATCATTTTTTGTCATAATTTTTGGTCCATGTCCGTTTCCCATGTTAGGTTTGAGTTGTTTTGAATTGATTTGCTTCAGAACTCTTTATATATCATCAGAATTATTATTTTGTCATGTATTCCAAATATATTTTTCCAGTTCATGTTCTGAGTTGTCCATGGTACTGTTTCCATGTAAAGCAAGCTGCTTTTCTTTATGTTTGTTTCTAAATATTTGGAAAATAAATGGGACTTAATTTAAGTTCCCCAGTAGCAGACCCTAAGATGAGGTTTCACGTGCAAGTGATTTATTAGGAAAGCTTTTTCAGGTAGAAACTCTCAGAGAAAGAAAGCCACAGAAGAAAGGGGACAAAACCAAGAAAGGGTGTAGTTTCAGGTAAAGTCCTACAGAAGGCAGCATTAGCCTGACCACACTGCAGATCCAATTAAGGGCTTCAGGAAGCAAAATCATACTGAATAGCAGGGAGCCATGAGGAAGAAAAGCCACTGAATCTGGGGGAGGGGATGCACACAGACTATAATAGGGACTTTGGGGGATCTGCCAAGTGCCTGTTAAATTGTGTGGGTCAAAAGTCAATGAAAGGAAAAAAAAAAGTCAATGAAAGGAAAGAATCGAGAAGTTCAAATACAGCGTTTGATTTCAATTTTGAAATGTATTATTATTTACTTGTGATCAGGTATTAAGCAAGGTAACAGAAGGAATCCACCCAGTCAGGACAATTAAGTCCACCCTGACCTAGTCACCAGTGACTACTCCTTTTCTTCACCTCTCCCCAGATTTCCACAATCAGGCCTAATGGTGACAAAGCTATTGGGAAAGTCAGTTTTCAAGAAGTTGAAAGCTAAGTAAGTAATTTCAGATGCAGATCTTGAGTGTATATGAAAAGCTGTAATGGACTGAAAGGGGGATGCTTGGTCTTTCAGGGACACAGAGTCCTGCACTGTTACTCATAAAGAACATCCTTGCTTTATTTTTAGAGTAACTAGAAAATAACCCCTGATTTTGATCTTCATTAACATCACAGATTATTTTCTTCTTGGAGGATGCTTAGTCTCCGCTAAGGGAATCTCTTTCTTAATTCTCTTATGGAGTAAAATTTAATGTTGTGAGGTAAATATCATGCTGATAGCATCTGAAAAACTCTTAGGAGTCTTTTAATGACAGACACTTGTCTAGCACAAAGCACTACACAGTTTAGGACTGTCCTTTCCCAACTGTCACTTCCAGGGATGCACGTGTGGATTTTTTATCTCCCCTAATGATTTTAATATACATCTTTGACTAAAAATAACTGAATTACTGCCCTTTGTTTTAACACATATTTTTCAAGTGTCTCCTGTGTGACTGCTCTGAGTTTCACCTAGGAATACAATGATGAATTCACTATGACTTAGCAAGTTTTAGTGAGTAGAGGGAGAAGAAGGAAATGAAAAAAACGTGTCTATCATGTAGGACATAGTAATTCAGAGACTGCTTATCATTCCCCACTCTCTTGTTCCCTTTTTTAGTAGTAATAGATTTTAATCTAATCTAATGGATGCCAGAAATACAGATCACATTTAACAGCTTTCCTTGAAGCTAGCTGGGGGTCAGGTGACTGAATTCTGCTGAAAGATATAAGCTGATGCATCACGTGACAGTTTCTGGGAAATTTTCTAAAAAGAGTATGAGTTGTTTTCTTAACATTCTTCAGAGGTGGTCAGTGAAGAAGTTTCTTTAGTATCATTTTGATCTCATGGATTTAAATGTATTTGATGTGTTTCAATCTATTGCAGTTATTTCTTTAGATAGATAGATTGTGAAGTCTCTCAGTCATGTCCGACTCTTTGTGACCTCATGGAGAGCAGCCAACCAGGCTCCTCCATCCAGGAGATTTTCCAGGCAAGAATACTGGAGTGGGTTTCCATTTAGCGATTCTCAAATTTTCTCATCTTTGGCAGTGGCTCTTTGAGTTGTCTAGTGAGTACTTTTGATACAATCCTAGTGACCCCCAGCAGAACCCTTGCTTTATAGTATAACAAATTATTTCAGACGCCTTTTGTACATTTCCTGTCTTAGGCCTGGAATCAGACAGTTTCCTAAGGGATCCTAGTTTCTTTTATGGGTGAATGATATTTAGATGTTTAGAGTTTGAGAGCTAAGGGTATATTGCTTATAGTTAACAGTTTTATCTCAAATAAATAAAGAAAAGGACACTGACTATGTGATATCAGAATCAGTCTACTTGCAGGTTATATTTGTCTATAAATTAGTAAGAAGAAATTTGGTGCAATGAGAAAGTAAAAAATGACAAAAAGATAGAACAACCCTATTTAAAATCACATCAAAAAGATGTGAATTGATTTGGAATAAACTTACCAAAGAGATGAAAGATATGTATTCTGAAAACTATAAAACATGGAAGAAATTGAAGAGGACACAAAGAAGTGGAAAGATATCCCTTGCTCTTGGATTGGAAGAATTAACACTGTATAAATGGCCATACTACTCAAAAGCAATATACATATTTAAAGTGATCTCTATCAAAATACCTATGGTATTTTTCACAAATAATCCTAAAATTCACATGGAAGCACAACTGACCTTGAATTGCCAAAGCAATCTTGGGAGAAAAGAACAAAGCTGCAGTTATCAGGTTCGCAGACTTCAGACTATGCTACAAAGCTCCAGTAACAAATGAGCCAGGAGGTAGATGGGCTCCCCCAATGTAAAGTGATTGGAGATTCATTCCCTGAAGAATGCTTGATAAAAGTTATTCACACGGGGGGTGTGATGCAACAACTCTGTCTCTGAGTCCATCCGTGTGTCTATCCACACATACTGTACCCTTTTTTCCTCCTAATAAATAAACACTTTACTTGCTTCATTACTTTCTGTCTTTGTGGAAATTCTTTTCTGCAAAGCCAAAGGGCCAGGACCCTTGTCACTGATCACCGATCTAGAGGCTGGAATCTGGTAGTCTCACCATCATGACTCAGCCTCGATCTCTGCCTGGGAACCCAAGCTCAGCCTCAAGCTGTTGCAGCCCAAGGCCATCCGAGATCAAAAACAGCATGGTACTGGTACAAACATAGAATAGAGAACCTAGAAACACACACACACACACTAATGGTTAATTAATCTATGACAAAGGAGGAAAGAATATAGAATGGGAAAAAGTCTCTTTAATAAATGGTGCTGGAAAAATGGGACAGCTACATGTAAAACAATGAGGTTAGAACATTTCCTCACACCATATGCAAAAATAAACTCAAAATGGATTAAAGACCTAAATGTAAGACCTAAAGCCAAAAAATTTGAAGAGAAAATAGGCAGAACATACTTTGACATAAAAGATTGTAGCAATACTATTTTGGATCTGTCTCCTAAGTCAAAAAATAAATACATAAAAGCAAAATTAAACAAATTGCAGCCAATTTAAAAAAAAAAAGAAAGAAAACCATTGACAAAATGCAAACATAACATACAGAATAGGAGAAAATATTTGCAAATGATATGATTGATAAGGGATTAAATCCAGGATATATAATTAGATCTAATGAAAACATAACTAGTTTAAGTTCAAAAGAAAAGGGTTCTAAGCCTGGGTATTTCTTCAGGATATTGTCACTTCATTACTCTGAGTCATACAGACTTTTATCTACCTCAAAATAAAGATAGGATTGCCTGTTGCAGCTTTTATGAGGATCAATATTGATAGTGCTTGATGGTAATAGCTAACATTTGGTTGGGAACTTCTATGTGCCAGATTTCATGCTAAGTGTTTTATCTACTTGATATGATTAAACTGTATACAAGGAAAAAAGATACCAAAATGATCTTCCTTTTATGAAAGAGAACACTGAAGATTAGTGAACCTGAGCACCTTGCTGTTTCCATAAAGGGAAGTTAGGACTGTCCCAAGAAACTGCAGTCATTAAGCGTCTTTAGAGGTGGATTTCTTGTCCAGGAGCAGTGAGCCAAATTAAACAGAATCTGCAGCTGGAATATCTGGGGACTGACTGAACATAACCAGTAGTCACAGCCCAAATTAATAAAAATATGTAAAATTCATGGTCAAAACTTGAATGAAAATGTTCAAATTCCACTGCAAGAAGAAAACTAGGCAACTCAGAATCCAGACAGGGCTCTTTTGCAAACTGGCTCTTTGACTTTGCCAAGTAATTTATTCTCCTCAGGCCTCAAGTCTTCACAGAGGAGTTGAACTATGTGATTTCAGAGGCTCATGAACTCCTAGAAGAAGAGAACAATAATGTTGGAGAGTGACTGCAATAACTCACTATAAATGTGCAGAGTTTAAAAAAAAAGAAAACCTGTAACAAATTTATAACTTCCACTGTTCGGGTTTCTGCATCAGTCATTCATTCACTCAAATATTTATTGGGCACCTACTGTGTACCAGGCACTGTACCAAGTAGTATTCTGGCAGTGAACAAAGTGAAGTCTTCATTTTCTTAGTTTAGAAAACAGAAATAAGCAAATGTACAATCTATACTATGTCTTCAGTGATAAATGCTACAGACCAGAGAATAAACAAGGGAAGTTGATGGTGAAGGGAAGGATCCCATCCCAGTGCCCTCTAGATTCTTTTGTGAACATATCAGGCCCACTCCCAAATGTTCACCTCTGATCCATTGGGCTGAAAAACCCTCCCCCAAACATCCTCACAGTCAACTCTCTATCATTCAAACAGTGTCTGCTAAAGCTGCCCAACACATGAAAATCCCACTCTCTCCCATTCTGCTTCTTCTGTTTATTTCCCCATAAATCTAACATCTGAAACAAATTGCTAATTTATGTATTGACTGTCTCCTCCATGAGTTCTAAAAAGGCAAGGTTTTTTGTTTTGTTCAAGGATATATTTCAAAGCCTAGAACAGTGCCTGATAAGAAGTAAGGTTTACTAAATCAATTAATGTACAAGTTGATTAATAGGTGAATAAATGAATTAAGAAGATGATATGTAAAGACTTCTCTGAAGAGGTGACTAGGAAAAACTTGATTTTTAAAACTCAAAAGTTAAGGAAAGTTTTTAATTAAATTTTGCCACATGAAGTTGATAGACAATTATGTGGCTTCAAAGTACTTAAATTCTACTTATATTAATAGCAAAAAAATACTTACAATATATGGTTAAGTGAAAAACATGAGATGCAAGAATACATGTATATTATTCTTATATATTATTTAGAACCATGTTTTAAAAATGCCTTTATAAGAAAAGCTAGCAAGAAATATATCATGAGTTACCAGTATATATTATAGTGATTTTTGGCTATTTTGTGGTTATTTCCATTACATTCACAAGTTTTCTATAATGTGTTTTCTAAAAATAAATAATGAAAATACTTCAAAGTTAATCTGCATGATGCTACCTGTCTCCTATGGTATTATAATTTTCATTTGATTTGTATTTTGCATTTAGAAATTAGACCTTCACAATGTCAGTAACCCCTGGCAAGCAGGGACCCAGAGTTGAAAAGTAAAATCTATATTACAAACACTTCACAGAAAGATGAAAGAGGTGGGAAAGGAGATTGAATCAACTCTCATGCCTTCTATAATAGCATCATAGCTGTCTTGAGTTCACCTTTCATGTAGATCGTCTCTAGGAGAAGGAAATTCTATCAATTGAAATGGTGCCTTTCAAGAGAACGGAGAAGGCAATGGCACCCCACTCCAGTACTCTTGCCTGAAAATCCCATGGATGGAGGAGCCTGGTGGGATGCAGTCCATGGGGTCGCTAAGAGTCGGACACGACTGAGCGACTTCACTTTCACTTTTCACTTTCATGCACTGGAGAAGGCAATGGCAACCCACTCCAGTGTTCTTGCCTGGAGAATCGAGGGACAGGGGAGCCTGGTGGGCTGCCATCTATGGGGTCTCACAGAGTCGGACGTGACTGAAGCGACTTAGCAGCAGCAGCAGCAAGAGAATACATGTGTAAGTGATTATACATAGAACATAACATCAGGAAGAGGAACTTGCCCAAGACCTCATTTCATTCTAAGTGTCTCCGTTATTTTGGTGATCCAGAGAAGATAACTGAAGATTTAACAACATGTATTAATAGAGAAAGTATGCATGGGATGTGTTATCTCACTTATTCCTCAGAATAATTAACTAAGAATCATATTACCAAGTCATATTACCAAATTTCAGATGAGGAAAGGGGGGAATATGAATAACTTTCCCAGAGTCATATAACCAGATGGATAATGAAACAATGATTTAAATTAGATGTAAACTGATTAAAAACCCACTGCTCTAAACTCACATATGGGGACCAAAATACCCAGTATTTCTTGATAGGACCCCTTCCTAGTTGCATTTCTGGGGTCCTATATGTCATGCATTAAAATATTTTTTATTAATGATTTTTGCTTGCAAAAACACCAACCCTACTTTTATTAACATGTCTCCAGTTTCTACATCTAGAGCAGTATCAGCCTAGGTAAGCATGAATACTATCCTGAAGTCTTTCACTTTATTTACATGACCAGTGTCTTTAAGGGAGGGAATTATGGTGGGTGAGAGAGGTGCCATATTGGAATAGATGTCTTTGCAGGGAGTTGATTACATCTCCCCTTGCCTCAGTTCCTGAGCCCTTGTGTGAAGTCACAACAGGAACTGCTCATTGAGCAGTTCTGCACTCATTGGGCCCAGGCAAGAAGAAGCCTGAAAAGTTTGAACATAAGGCTGGAACAGGAATTCTGCATTTAATTCTCTTCAGTGGACCAGGTGACTAGGTCCCTAAGGTGACCCCATTTGTTAAATCAGATAATTGCTTAGTAATATGTCCTTAAGTAAATTGCTAGCTGGAAGGGCAGTCATTGAAATTAATAATTTAACATTTAGATGTATACTTTTATTTATCAGTGGTTATATTAAGACTAAAATATATTAGTTCTAGGTTAAATACAACTTAAACCTTCTAGCAAGGAAGAAAGGTACATTGATTTTACTCCTGGGTCTGGCTTCTTAGCCAAATTGGAGCCAAAGAATGCAATGTTTCCTGTTTATATCAAGTGACACACATGTCTACTTATAGTGCCTCTCAATGGATTTCATGTGAGAGAAAAACTGTCACAGGTTTCATCTCTTCCCTGTGACGACTCTAGAGGCCACACAATTCCCTTTAAGCTCAATTATCTCACCACTGCCGGCTCTGATAACCTGTGGAAACCAGCAGACACAGTGTGAGTAGTGAGCCCGAAATAGAGGAAGGCCCAGAGCAGCCATCAGCCGTCTTCATTTCCCTGCAGTCAGCCCCTTGGTATCCCTGATAACAATGACAGGAGAATCTCTCCGCCAGCACTGCCAGGTCTGTATCAGATGCTCTGCCTTTCACAGTAAATTCTCCATCCTCAGAGGCCTCTATGTGGTAACTCGCAGGGTTCAGGTGAAGGTAATCAGGCCTTTTCCATACCTTCCTTATGCATCTCCCATTATTCCTGCAGACATGAAGGCTGCACACTTCAGCGGCTCTGGTCACATTGACTATGTAGCTCCCTAAATCAGAACTCACAAACTGCTTCATCTTTAACATAGTTGCCCTAGAAATGTAGAAACAAATAGGATTTAATGTTTTTCTAGCACTGGTAGGGTTAGGGCATCTAGACCCACAAGGCTGCTCTTTGGACTCGATTGACAATGGATTGGTTCCAGCCAGTGAACTCAGGCTCAGGTGCTGTAACACAGGGGACCCAGACCAAAAAAGATAAAGGTGATCATGACAGGAGATGGAAAATATATTGCCTTAGGCTAACTGAGCTTGGAAATGGGCCCCAGCGTCAGCATATATGACCTTGTGCTGTGCTCAGTCACTCAGTCCTGTCTGACTCTTTGCAACCCATAGATTGCAGCCTGCCAAGCTCCTCTGTCCATGGGATTCTCCAGGCAAGAAAAGTGGGGTGGGTTGCCATTTCTTCCTCGAGGGGATCTTCCCAACCCCAGGTATCAAATCCATGTCTCCTTTGTCTCCTACAATGCAGGCAGATTCTTTACCTCTGAGCCATTAGGGAAGCCCCATAAGTGACCTTGCCTTCTTCCAATGTATATTATTTTTTCTTCTTCCTTCTAAAACCCAAGTTAATGGGTGTGAAAAAAAGAGGAACAAACCCAAATTTAGAAATCATGCCAGAGTTGTTGTTCTCTGGCCACCTTTCAGCTGTGTGTACTTTTCAGGGTTGTGTTGTTGCTGCTGCTGCTGCTAAGTCACTTCAGTCGTGTCCGACTCTGTGAGACCCCATAGACGGAAGCCTGCCAGGCTCCCCCGTCCCTGGGATTCTCCAGGCAAGAACACTGGAGTGGGTTGCCATTTCCTTCTCCAATGCATGAAAGTGAAAAGTGAAAGTGAAGTCGCTCAGTCGTGTCTGACTCTTAGCGACCCCATGGACTGCAGGCTTCCAGGCTCCTCCATCCATGGGATTTTCAGGCAAGAGTACTGGAGTGGGGTGCCATTGCCTTCTCCGCAGGGTTGTGTTAGAACCGGAATTATTCTGTTCTACCAAATTATTCTTGACCATCAACCTGAGCCTTCTGGATTTTCCTGTTAAGATCAAACATAGACTGCCCTTGGATCTAGCTTCCTCTATACAATTCAAACACAGGGACACCTAGAAGGCTAACCAAGTAATTTGTGTGTGTTTCCTATTGTATGTTCTAAACAGAGGCTCCTGGTTTTGCACCCAGCTTCCTGATGACTTGTCAGGAGCCACATGGGCTAGAAGGGAAATATCACACCTGTAGAGTCAGGTACTGATCCTCTCAGTGTCTACCTAATTCTCATATGTGGACAGAGGAGACTTTTAACTTTATATTGTCACAATTAATTTCATAAACAACATCTTGGTAGCAACAAATTGAGCATGTGAATGAAATTCTAAGAATAATATCAGATTACCATGAACTTGCAAAAAACAAATTTAACAAAAAGCATTGAGGATACAGGCATTATAATTCAAGGCAAAATATGCTATAGAGATATAAACAGAAAACATCTGGAAATACAGGAGAGACTGTGATTAATGTGGATTGGGGAAAACTAGGAAGACTTCTTGGAAATAGATAATATTTAATTGGAAGAAATTTGAAGAGAAAAATCTTACTTTAAATGGGTTTATTTTTTCCACCAGTTTCTCCATAGAAGATAAATAAGTTCAATGTGGATATTAGAAATTACCATCTAATTACACTTTTCAAAATATGATATCCCACATTTTATGTGATAGCTAAATGTAAGGGCTCCAGAGTTGTACATTTATGGTTAGTGTCAGCTTCATCATTAGCGAGCCTAAGTATCTGTTATCCTAGTTAGATTTCTTCTCCTTTCCTCTTCTATACATGAGGGTGCTAGTCCTTACCTCATAAGGGTTTTATGATCAGTAAGTGAGCTAACTCAAAATAAAAAATCACTTAGTACAATCCTGGAATACAGTAAATATTCAATAATCATCAATATTAACCATCTTAATATAAATTCCCTCGTGGGCTTCCCTCGTGGGCTTCCCTCGTGGGCTTCCCTCCTGGCTCAGAGGTTAAAGCATCTGCCTGAAATGTGGGCGACCCGGCTTCAATCGCTGGTTCAGGAAGATCCCCTGGAGAAGGCAATGGCACCCCACTCCAGTATTCTTGCCTGTAGAATCCCATGGAGGGAGGAGCCTGGTGGGCTACAATCCACAGCGTTGCAAAGAGTCAGACACGACTGAGCGACTTCACTTTCACTTTTCACTTTCATGCATTGGAGAAGGAAATGGCAACCCACTCCAGTGTTCTTGCCTGGAGAATCCCAGGGACGGGGGAGCCTGGTGGGCTGCCGTCTCTGGGGTCGCACAGAGTCAGACACGACTGAAGTGACTTAGCAGCAGCAGCAGCAGCATCTTTATTGAGCTACTTCTATGTATCAGGTGCTTATTTGAACTTGGATTATAAGGCAATTTTGCTATGGGAGATCTGAGAGCTCTGATTAGAGTAAATTCTATAGGAAAATAGTGAATAATTTAAATAGTAACTATACTGCCAAGAGGAGAAGGAAATGGCAACCCACTACAGTATTCTTGCCTGGAAAATCCCATGTACAGAGGAACCTGGTGGGCTAGAGGCCATGGGGTTTCAAAAGCGTCTGGCAAGACTTAGAGACTAAACAACAACACACTGCCAAGTTACCGTCTTAACTCAGATGAACTTAACTCAAACTCATGTCTCCCCAAATAACAATGCCCACAGTTCTCAGGGCAGCACTTTCTCCAATAGTACTGATTAGATCTTGCAGATTGAAAACAGTAGAGTTCATTATTCATTTGAGTATAAAACAATCTGCCAGTGATTATGATTGGAGGCTAAATGTAAAATAATAGGATGACACTATAATTTCTTAGAGTAATGCAAATGTTAAATGAACCAGTGTTTAAATATTACACTCTATAATTAAATGGAAAAACATATTAAATATATATTTTTTGAACTGATATCTTCCCAAACAGTATATTATTTTGAGACAATTTGCCTGTAGATAGCCAGCAATAGTTGTTTAGTCAAAGTTGACTAGGGACATATACACACAAAGCAGCTATAAGTATATGACCTGGAAACAGAATCCCAAAGTTTTCCAAATGTGAGGGATGCCTTGCATTCATCTTAGCCAAGTTCCTTTGGTTGAAAACAAAAAGCCAAGTTTTCAGTTTGCAACACTCTCCCCAGAACTTTGCCTCTATAGTGACTCAGAGGGCTTTTTAAAATATTTTTGTTTTATATCAGAGGGGTTTTGTGTCATTTGGATTCCCAGGCTAGGCAAAGGAACACAGTGTTTAGGGCCCACAATATCTGATTTGATCCAGCCCTTATAATTGATCCCTGAAAATATTTGTTGTTAATTTTAGAGTACCTAACTTAATGGGCTTTATTTATGATTCATCCAGTCATAGATTTTTCTCAGTTAAGATATGGTTAAGATACATAAAAATAAAATTTCAGCAGGGAGAATTTTGGTTTTGTAATCCTAAAGGATTACTGTTTTAGTGTTTAAAAGTTAGCATAAATCTAGGTCATTTAAGAGGGAAAATAAAAGTAGAATGTATACAATTGGCTTCCTAATTTTTTCTGCAGTTGGTTTTCTAAGTAAGTGTGTTATAATCATCATAATACATTCCCCCATTCTTTAGAATAGTAAACATTCACCTTATACTCTAAGGATCCATTTCTGTAGGTTATATGCTGGAAAATGCAATTGGATGATTTTGTGGAAATTAAAAGCAGAACTTTAAACAGTATTTTTGCTTTGGGTATTTTATATTAGTATCAATACTTGAGAAAGAAGTCTCCTTACTTGCACTTTTATAGTCTACTAAAATGAAAGATTTTACAATCCCAGTTTTTAAAGTTTCTTTGTTTGTTTGCTTTTTCAGCAATTTCCTTGCAATTTTCAAAAATAAGAAAATATTTTGGTTTAAACTATTAATAATTTCTTTTCCGGCTTACATCTATTTCTATTTCCCAGGACTAAGGTGTCTGCTGAACAGGTCAGAGGTGACATGACATGGCAAGTAAGGGAAGAGTTTTTGTGAGGCTCACATGAGATAGTGGAAGCAAAATGGTTTTGAGAATTATCCATGATATGAGGAATACTGGCAAGAGGAGGAATAAGAAATGCAGAGCCAGAATGAGGACTCTGCTGGGTCCAGGTCCATTGCCTCTTTTAACAAAGACCTAAGGGATCAGAAAAACAGTAAAATGGCTGTCTGGGGAGGCCTTACAAATAGCTGTGAAAAAAAGAGAAGCGAAAAGCAAAGGAGAAAAGGAAAGATATAAACATCTGAATGCAGAGTTCCAAAGAATAGCAAGAAGAGATAAGAAAGCCTTCTTCAGCGATCAATGCAAAGAAATAGAGGAAAACAACAGAATGGGAAAGACTAGGGATCTCTTCAAGAAAATCAGAGATACCAAAGGAACATTTCATGCAAAGATGAGCTCGATAAAGGACAGAAATGGTATGGACCTAACAGAAGCAGAAGATATTAAGAAGAGATGGCAAGAATACACAGAAGAACCATACAAAAAAGATCTTCATGACCCAGAAAATCACGATGGTGTGATCACTGACCTAGAGCCAGACATCCTGGAATGTGAAGTCAAGTGGGCCTTAGAAAGCATAACTACGAACAAAGCTAGTGGAGGTGATGGAATTCCAGTGGAGCTATTTCAAATCCTGAAAGATGATGCTGTGAAAGTGCTGCACTCAATATGCCAGCAAGTTTGGAAAACTCAGCAGTGGCCACAGGACTGGAAAAGGTCAGTTTTCATTCCAATCCCAAAGAAAGGCAATGCCAAAGAATGCTCAAACTACCGCACAATTGCACTCATCTCACACGCTAGTAAAGTAATGCTCAAAATTCTCCAAGCCAGGCTTCAGCAATATGTGAACCGTGAACTTCCTGACGTTCAAGCTGGTTTTAGAAAAGGCAGAGGAAGCAGAGACCAAATTGCCAACATCCACTGGATCATGGAAAAAGCAAGAGAGTTCCAGAAAAACATCTATTTCTGCTTTATTGACTATGCCAAAGCCTTTGACTGTGTGGATCACAATAAACTGTGGAAAATTCTTCAAGAGATGAGAACACCAGACCACCTGATCTGCCTCTTGAGAAATCTGTATACAGGTCAGGAAGCAACAGTTAGAACTGGACATGGAACAACAGACTGGTTCCAAATAGGAAAAGGAGTTCGTCAAGGCTGTATATTGTCACCCTGTTTATTTAACTTATATGCAGAGTACATCATGAGAAACGCTGGACTGGAAGAAACACAAGCTGGAATCAAGATTGCTGGGAGAAATATCAATAACCTCAGATATGCAGATGACACCACCCTTATGGCAGAAAGTGAAGAGGAACTCAAAAGCCTCTTGATGAAAGTGAAAGTGGAGAGTGAAAAAGTTGGCTTAAAGCTCAACATTTAGAAAACTAAGATCATGGCATCCGGTCCCACCACTTCATGGGAAATAGATGGGGAAACAGTGGAAACAGTGTCAGACTTTATTTTTCTGGGCTCCAAAATCACTGCAGATGGTGACTGCAGCCATGAAATTAAAAGACGCTTACTCCTTGGAAGGAAAGTTATGACCAACCTAGATAGCATATTGAAAAGCAGAGACATTACTTTGCCAACAAAGGTTCGTCTAGTCAAGGCTATGGTTTTTCCTGTGGTCATGTATGGATGTGAGAGTTGGACTGTGAAGAAGGCTGAGTACTGAAGAATTGATGCTTTTGAACTGTGGTGTTGTTGTGGTGAACTGAAGACTCTTGAGAGTCCCTTGGACTGCAAAGGGATCCAACCAGTCCATTCTGAAGGAGATCAGCCCTGGGATTTCTTTGGAAGGAATGATGCTAAAGCTGAAACTCCAGTACTTTGGCCACCTCATGCGAAGAGTTGACTGATTGGAAAAGATTCTGATGCTGGGAGGGATTGGGGGCAGGAGGAGAAGGGGACGACAGAGGATGAGATGGCTGGATGGCATCGCTGACTCGATGGACGTGAGTCTGGGTGAACTCCAGGAGTTGGTGATGGACAGGGAGGCCTGGTGTGCTGTGATTCATGGGGTCACAAAGAGTTGGACACGACTGAGCAACTGATCTGATCTGAAGGGATCAGAGCTTCTCCCTCTGCTCACATTGATACTTTCCTGAATACAGAGATGTGATACAGAATTCACATAATGTGGAATACACATATCCCCATGAATATATGTATGTTCAGTTCAGTTCAGTTCAGTTCAGTCTCTACACCTTTCCTACCTCTCACATAGTTCTTGGACAGCTGTTCTATGTTTTTTCTTTTTTTATCTTTTCTTTTTTCAGTCTTTGTTCTCTTTACTTTTCAGCTTCGGAGACTTCTACTGAGATATCTTTGAGGTCAGAGGATCTTTCTTCATCTGTGTCTAGTCTAATAATAAGGCCATCAAAGATATCCTCAATTTCTGTTACAGTGTTTTTGATCTCTAGCCTTTCATCTTGTTTTCTTCTTAGAATGTCTATCTGTCTGCTTACATTGTCCATCTGTTCTTGCATTTGTTCTGCTTTATCCGTTAGAGCCCTGAGCATACTAATAATAGTTTTATATTCCTGGTCTGACAATTCTAACACCCTGATGTATCTGACTCTAATTCTGGTGCTTTCTCTGTCTCTGCAATTGTGTTTTTGCCTTTTAGTATGTCTTTAAATTTTTTTTTTTTTTTTTGATAGCTAAACAAGATTTAATTTTTCTCAGTAGGCAAATAGCTCGTACTGGGGAAAAGGAGCTGCTATAAATAGAGTTTTGCGAAATGTTAGTAAGGTGTGGGGGGAATGGAAGAGCTCACAGTCCCACGATTAGATCTCAGTCTTAGTGAGCCTTTGCCTCTGGACTGTGAACTTCACAACTGCTTCTCAGTTTCCCCGCCACATTGCCTCTTAGGTGGGATGAGCTGGCTAGATAGGGCTAGAGATGGATATTTCCTTTCTTCCAAGTGGAAAACTAGAGCTGTCTCTGAGACAGGAAGTAGATGGGCCCCCAGGGTAAAGCAATTGGAGATTCATTCTCTGTGGACCTCACTCCACCAGTGAGACTTCAAATTGCAGTTTCTGGAGTTCTCGCTTATAATCCCAGGCTGCAAACTGATATCATCAACAGTTTGCATGCAAAAATGCAGCTCTGGCTTTAACATTTTTACAGCATCCTGTGAGTCATAGGATTTCATTAAAATCCAGGCACTAGGGCCAGGACTCCAGGGGCTCAAGAGTTCTGAGACCCACTCCCTTTCTTTTCTAAAGTGCTGTGTGACTAGCCATGCTTGCAGGCAGGTACGGAATCTGGGCAGTGTCCAGGCAGGTCAGAAGCAAGGTCAGAGCCCTGCTTTCCTGCTTCTGAAACCTGAACAAAACTTCTGCCACTTTAATTTCTCTAACAGTCAACCTCAGGATTGTTCAGGCTGAAGAGCATAGGAATAAGGCAAAATAACCCAAGCAGTCATGCTGATTCTACAGGTCACATAACAATTCCAAATGGTCAAAAGACACAAAATAATCAAAGAAACAAGCAAGGGGTTAAACAATGCAGAAAACTCTTTCTGAGTGGTAGGCGACATAGTATGGAAAAAGTCCCACCATGAATGAGAAGTGTATTTTTGTACATTAACTTCTATATCCATTAACATAATAGTGGTAACAATAGAAGATTTTATCAAAGTACAATTATATTTTTCTATGAGATTTTGGAATACTTTGGTTTCCTGCAAAATTGTAGGGGTTCTAAAGAAAAGCTGATATTAGGAACAAAATAGAAATAACATTTGAGTATATAGCATCTGAGTTTTCATGGGGGGGGGAATAATAGGTGGTCCCTTTCCAATATAAATGATCAACATGCATTAGGAATCCAGAGAAAGTGGTTCCTAATTGATACATAGAGGTAATGTTTACAACATCAGTTACAATATATACTAGTTGAGGTACTATTTCAAAAAACATATTGTAAGTTTTAGGGAAAGTAGTCCATTCACAATAGTTGATGGAGTTCTCCAATAAAGAGTGTTTCCCAAATGCGAGAAGTTGGTCCACATTAGTCTTATCACAGTTTATCAGTAAATGGGTGTGACTATTAAAGTAACACATGAAATTGGCACATACTACTTGTGTTCAAGGCTTGTGCTATATCTTTACCACTGCTGTATAACCTAGCAGACAGATTTTGTCCCAAAAAGCCAGTTAATTAGGACAGGCCTTGTTTGCCCGCCAGGTGAAGTTATCCTGAGTTCGGGTTTGGCTCAGGTTTCTCCAGCTGAAGATTTCCAAGTAGCCATCTTCATAATTTTCTTTTAATTGTAGCATATCCTTGAAGGTTGAGCTGTGAATGACAATCCACATTACGGTCAGGCTTCTGAGAAAAATCTACTCATGAGAATAACAGTGGGTTAATGGCACATGTTTCCACTTTTTCTGTCTGGAATCGTCACTAGCATGATGTTAGTCTTCCTCTGTACAATCACATCAGCAGGTGTGGGAGGACCACTAGGCTGCTTCACCCAACTTTGGCTCCAATTGCACGTATTTCATTTGTGGATCCAAACATTCCATCATCTCTAACTGTTAATACAGTGGGAGGTTCTCCATTTTGTACTTTGCCAATCACACATGGAAAAATCAGCAATTGGGTGATTTGATCATGTTTATTAATAAATAATAAATAAAGAATGAATAAATGAATGAATGAATGAATGAATGAATAAAGAATATTCATTCTTTCATTTTGTAAAATTGCTTGGATTTCTCCTTAGTAATCTGGGTCTATAACTTCCCTACAGACACAGATCACTTTTAATGCTAAACTGGAGCATTCTTTGATTAATCCAAAGTGTCTGGGAGGCATTCTTTACTCCAATAACAGCTGAAATAGCACATATCAAGCTTTCAGTAAATCTATGGTCAGATACAGAGTACAAATTCAATATGGCAGCCTCAGGAGTTGCTCAGAAAGGAACTAGTGCTCCTGGGTTAATTTCCCAATACTTGATTGTCTCAGGATAGAAGTTTATTTTATATATATGTAAGTTTGGAATTGTTATTATCATTAAAGAAATTTCTAATTCTCCTATATGTTTATTATTTAAACTATTGAGGACAGTATTTAAGTTAGCCCCCCAGTTTTTCATAAGAGCCCTCTCCAAGTGTAATTAATTACTGTTTAAGCAAACCATTCGTTTAATCTTCTGTCTAGTCTCTCACCTCATTCTATGCTCAGAAATCCACTATAAGAATTTCTCTGCCTGCTGGCCCTCAAACCTAGAACCCTGTGTCATCTTCCATATCGCCCAATTCCAATTTCTCCAAGGGTTCCTCTTTGCAACTATCAATCAGACTCCCTTCACTCCAGGCCTTGGCAGCCTCCACACTGCTATGGACAGCCTAACAGGCTGGCCACTACCCAGAAGATTGAATTGTGAGCTTTATAGATGCTCAGTCGCAAGGAATACCCCAGCATAGGAAGACTTATCACAGGCATAAGCTCTATAGACAAGGGATCCCTTCAAAAGAAAGTCCTGGCAACCTGTGGCACTGGTTTAAAAACCCTTCTCTATCCATGCCAGACTGGGCTCCTTGTGCAAGGTCACAAGGAGGGCCAGATGTCTGTCCAAAAATTGATGGGAGCATAGAATACATTTGAAACTCCACCAGGTTCAAAGGGAATTTGGGGGATGCCCTGAATTCCTTCAGGTTAAAACCTCCTGGTAAATGTTTCCGGGATGCCAGATTCATTCTAGGAGTGCTCTCTTGTTCTCAGTTGTAGGTTACTGAACATGAGAGGATCCCCTTTCAAGCCAGAAGAAACACCTCTGGAATGTATCCTTAAGAACTGGAATTTTTTTTTTAATCAAAGGGTTAAAAAAAGTTCTACTGTAGCAGTACCCGACCTTTATGTAAATTGGGGAGTAGATAAAAATGGCCTGAAAACAGGTATCTAAATTAAAATACCTGTTGCAATTGGATCTTTATTGCCACAGCATGAGAAAGTTGAGTGAGATTCCCTATATTCCCTAGAAAGGCTTTTGTGGTCCTTTACCAAAATCCTGCCCCATCTGGCTCTTGTAATTTAAAACCTGGAGAACCAGAAGGCTCTCCCGACATTTTGGATGATCCCCTTCTAAGCCCTCTTGTAGGAGAAACTGAGCTCTTGTTGCTCCAAACTTAGCTCTTCCTGCTCCTGACAGGAAGCTACTTAGCCAGTCTGCCCCTGATATTAGGGAGAAACTCCAAAAGTTACCATTGGGGCCCACAAACTCCTAGATGTGGCCTTTAGGGTATTTAATAATTGAGATCAAGTTCAGGAGGAAGAAAACCCAACGTGAGAAAAAAACAGGTCAGGGCACATGCACAACTGATAGCCATTGCTATCCGCCATGCTTTGTGACTTCAGGACAACCCAACGGGGCCAAGAAAATCCAACTATTCATCTGGGGATGACCAACAAGGGGAAATATTACAGATGCAAGTCAACTGGCCATTGAGCCCAAGATCACCAGAAAGAGGCCCCCAGGCTATGCTCAGCCTGCAAACAAACAGGTCACTGGAAGAGGGACTGCCCTCATTTCCAAAGCGGGAAGAGGGGCTCCTACTCCCAAGATGGCCATGCTGGATGACTGAAGCAGCCGAGGGATTCTGGCAGCTCCCCTCAATAAGATGTCTATTACCATGAGCCCTGGGTGGTCCTTGAAGTAACAGGTAAGAAGATCCATTTCTTAATTGATACAGGAGCCACATAAACTGTCTTAATTTCTCATGCTGGACCTCTCTCTTCCAAAAGCCATACTATGATGATGGAAAGCCTTGTACCCATTATTTTACTGGGCCTCCCACTTGCCAATTTGAGCAATGGTTGACTTCCCATGCATTTCTAGTTGTGCCCCAGTGTCCTACCCCTCTTCTTGGGAGGGACCTTCTGAGCCCCCTCAGGGCCATGCTCTGGTTAGGAGGTCCAAGAAGCCCTTTATCTTGACTTTAAGACACACCAGCCAGAAGAGCAAGATTCTATTCCCAGCCATATTCTCCAAGCAGTTTGGGACAAAGAAATCCCTGGAGGGACCATAAGCAACCAGCCTGTAAGAATTAGCCTAGGCCAGAAACCACTTTTCCCAATTTTGAACCAGTCTGAAATTGGGATTTCAGGTGAGGGCATTTAAAGAAATTTTCAGAATGAAAAAAGGTATGCAAACAATGTTTGCCAAAAATTCAGCACATTTATAAGTGTCTGTGAATGAATAGATAATGAACTTTGGATTCAGTTCAGTTCAGTCATTCAGTCGTGTCCAACTCTTTGCAACCCCATGAACTGCAGCTTGCCAGGCCCCCCTCTCCATCACTAAGGAGTACATTAAGGCTATATATTGTCACCTTGCTTATTTAACTTATACACAGAGTACATCATGTGAAGTGCTGGGCTGGATGAAGCACAAGCTGGAATCAAGATTGCCGGGAAAAATATCAATAACCACAGATATGCTGATGACAGAATGCCTTATGCCTTATGGCATATGCCTTTATGGCAGAAAGTAAAGAGGAGCTGAAGAGCCTCTTGATGAAAGTGAAAGAGGAGATTGAAAAAGATGGCTTAAAACTTAACATTCAAAAAACTAAGATCATGGCCTCTAGTTCCATCACTGCATGGCAAATAGATGGGGGAAAAGTGGAAACAGTGGCAGACTTAATTTTCTTGGGCTCCAAAATCACTGCAGATGGTGACTGCAGCCATGCAATTAAAAGATGCTTGCTCTCAAGAAGGAGAGCTATGACAAATCCAGACAGTGTATTAAAAAGCAGACGTATCACTTTGCCGACACAGGTCTGTATAGTCAAAGCTATGGTTTTTCAGGAGTATGTACAGATGTGAGAGTTGGACCATAAAGAAGGCTGGGTACCAAAGAATTGATGGTTTCAAATTCTGGTGTCAGAGAAGACTCTTGAGAGTCCCTTGGACAGCAAGGAGATCCAACCATCAACCCTAATGGCAATCAACCCTGAATATTCACTGCAAAGACTGATACTGAAGCTGAAACACCAATACTTTGGCCACCTGATGTGAAGACCTGACTCATTAGAAAGGATCCTGATGCTGGGAAAGATTGAAGGGAGAAGGAGAAGGGGACGACAGAGGATAAGATGGTTGGATGGCATCACTGACTCAATGGGCATAAGGTTGAGCACACTCCAGGAGATAGTGAAGAACAGGGAAACCTGCCGAGCTGCAGTCCATGGTGTCACAAAGAGTCAGACATGACTTAGTGACTGAACAACAACAAAGAAACTGTCTATCCTAATAAGAGACAATATCCTATAATGTTGGAGGTGAAGAAGGTTTTACCACCCCTTGGATAAATTTCTAAGGCATGGCCTCTTGGGTACCCTGATAGTCTCCATGCAACACTTCTATTCTACCAAGTGTTAAGCCAAACAGTGGATATAGGATGGTACATGACCTTAGAGAAATAAACCACACAGTTGTCCCTATACATCCCCTCTTGGCCAATCCTTAGAGCATATTAGCTCAAATCTTTGAGGACACTAAATGGTTTACTATACTTAATCTCAAGGATGCCTTCTTTTGCATCCCAGTTCATTCCTCATCACAGAGTATGTTTGCCTTCAAGTGGACTAATCTTGACTCAGGCCAAACCAGAAATATACCTGGACAGTATTGCCTCAGGGATGTTGGGACAGCCCACACCTGTTTGCCCAGGCCTTAGGAAAGGAACTAAGGGAACAGATGTCTGGTGGCACGTAGACCCAAAATTGCTCATACCTCTCTCTGACCAGTGGAAAATTGCCGGAGCCAGCCGGCAAAGTCGATCAGGTCCTGAGAACGTGCACGACGCGGCTGAGAAAGAATACTACAGCAAAAGAATACTACAGCAAAGATGGGGTTGAGAGGATCAGACACGTCTCCACAAAGGGAAGTGGTCTGACCACGACTTTATTCAGCATCTTATATTTAAACAGGAGAGCAAGAGAAAAACAAGACAGTTAACATTTTTTCTTGGTTGACCTATACATCTTACAAAAAGTCACAAGAAATCTTGAGAGCATGGGAATGGCACCCTGTTATTATTTCTTACACCAGATAACATTTCCCTGTGTGTGAGAAGTTTGTCCAGAACTCCAGGTGTCTGCAGTAAATAATCGCCTAATCTCTGGGGTGGCGGGACAGAGAGCTATGTTTGCAAGCAAACCCTCAAGGACTGAGGCAGCTCCCAGAGCTGTGTCCTTTAGATAAAGGACCCCGTTCTCACGGGCAGCTCCCCGCAGAAAATTATTAGAGGACTACATGATTCTCTCTACCTGGGGAGAGATACAATGTCTATGATTAGTTTTTGTTTTTGATCTTTTATAGGGAAAGAGCTCCTGGAGACAATTAAGAGAGTTGCTCAAGTCTGTGCCCTTTGTGCTATCTGTAATCCAGGAGGCAATGTCAAGGAGAAGACTTGTCTAGGAGGAAACTGGCAAATAGATTTCACTCAGATGCCCTCTTTCCAGGGCTTCTAATACTTATTAGTCTTTATAGATACCTTTATTGGATGGATGGAGCTCTTCCCTACTAGAACAAAATCTTTTAAGTTGCTGGAGATGAACTGACTGCTTGGATTTGGATTTGTTCATCTGTAATAGAATTATATAACACCATCGTTCCATAGAATTTAGAACACTGAGAGTCTCTACATGAGAGACTGAAACACTAGTGGTTTGAACAATTTCCCAAATGTCAGACCACAATTCCTTTCCCCATGACTCTCTGGAGTGAATTCACCAGTTGTTTTTTACCCATAGGGGAAGCTAAGTAGCCAATCCATTGGCTACCAACCAAGAATCTGTGTATATATGGCATTCAGTTAAAGTCTCTTGCTTTAATACCTGATAAACAGCTTGTAACTTGTCAGATTGGCTACTTTCACCATCCTTAGTAGTTGTCATTAACTCAGTAGTGACCAGATTATATGCCACCATTTCTTAATAGCGAGTGGATCTTATATATTTAGTTGATTCATCAGTGAATGGTTCATCAGTGAACCATACATGCTGTTTTTCTTGTGCAGTTAGAAAGTCAAAGGGCCTTCCCCATTTTATAAGCAACTCAGTTATCTCAGGCCTAATTAGAGCCTCTTGCTCGAGGCCTTCAACAGAATTTCAGAAATCTTTTCATTGAATGCAGCAACCCCATGTGGCCCAAGTTTGGCTCGGTTCTGACTATTCCATTTCCATTTTATATGCTGGACTCCTGTGTTTGCCCAATCCTGCAGGTTTGGGATGAACTTTGCACCTATTGCATGATTGGCACTTTAGGTCTTAATATTACAGTATGATCTACAGTCAATTATTCCATACCAATCAAAGTCCAATAATAAGCCAATAACTGTTTTTCAAAAGTAGCATAGTTTCTCTCAGCTTCTGGAAATTTCTACTCCAGAAGCCCAAAGGCATTCTTTTGCCTTGCTGTTTTTGCCATAAGCTTCAATTAGCATATAGTTCATCAATAAATATATGTGATTTTATATCCCCTGGTTGTAGTTAATGGGGTATCTGATCTCCATCTAAAGGTAGACTACTGAGATAAACTTTAGAATAATTCAATTAAACTTTTTAGCGATAAAACATAACAAGGAACTATCGGGGAAGTGAGTCTTGGTCAACATGAATCTCAGTTAACAAAACTGGTAGTATTCAATATTCAGTGAAATATATAATTTGTTTTGTGAGGGCATTAACCCTGCAGCCAGGAAAGGCTTTATCCCATCAAATTAAAAAAGTGAGGTTTGTCAGGGAGCTGGGAAAAGCCAGGCAGCTGTCTTGGATTTCCCATAGCCCCAAGTCTTTGATTTACAGCTATTGTTTACTCATTTTAAATTCCTTGATTTAGGAGTAGACTATTGCCATGTTATAAGGACCTCAGGATAGCAAGAATCTGACAATGAGGGGTTAATGTTTTGTAGCAGCAGAAGAGCTTGATCTATGTGTGTCACAGTCTTCATAGATCATTGTGAAATAATATATATTAACTTTACCAAAGTAACAAAAGATTGTAAAAACAAATATAAATCACTTAAAGGCAAAGAAATTCACATAGGCTATTATCAAAAGTGACATTCAAAGAAAATCTTATTCTCATAATGGAGAGAGAAAATCAAATTTCAGTCTGATACCAGCTTACTGTTAATAATAAAATTTATCTAGTTAATTTTAATTTCATCTAAGAGGGTCCTTTCCATAAATCTTGATGAGATGATAGTATTTTTTTGCAAGAGAATCAGAGTAAAATCGTAGCTGTCAATAATAAAGGCTTAAGAAGGCACATTTAAAATCTAATTATATTTCAATTGACACACAAATTCGTGAAGTGTTCCATATTTTTGGTGAACTCTGGGAGTTGGTGATGGACAGGGAGGCCCGGCATGCTGTGATTCATGGGGTCGCAAAGAGTCGGACACGACTGAGCGACTGAACTGAACGGAACTGACCTGACAAAATAACTTTGGTCACTGCTGACATGTAACTTTAATACAATAACTAGAATTATTACTTAGAACATTTTATCAGGACATATCAGATATTTATGAATTCTTTATAATTTTTAGAATATCTGCATTAGTAGTATTTACTGTACACAATAACCTGAGAAGACTTATTCCTTATTTAACAATACTTCCCACATACCTTGAACACACCAAATGAACCTAATTAGTTTAATGTCTTTCTTTGGGAGGCCTCAGGGGCCCTCTGAAGCACCCCAAAGTTAGCAGGGGAAATATTAATTAATTTATTCAATTATCCAAATGTCTGCTCTCCCAGCCTTCCTTGAAGGTAGAGTGCTGCTCTGTGACTGTGGGCAGGACAATTAGATCCAACTCTAGACTTTGAATTGAGATCTTAGGAATCAAATCAGCTAAAAGGTGATTGTGCCAGTGGAAATTTGGAAATTTCCATTATTCTGATAAAAGAAATTCCAATGTCCAGGAGTGGCAGGGCCTGCCAAAGATCCAGAATCTGATATCCATGGTGTGAACGTTCAGTTTAGTCACTCAGTGATTTCTGACTCTTTTCAACCCCATGGACTGCAATACGCCAGCCCTCCCTGTTCATCACCAACTCCTGGAGTCTACCCAAACCATGTCCATCGAGTCGGTGATGCTATCCAACCATCTCATCCTCTGTCGTCCCCTTCTCCTCCTGCCCTCAATCTTTCCTAGCATCAGGGTCTTTTCAAATGAGTCAGCTCTTCACATCAGGAGGCCAAAGTATTGGAGTTTCAGCTTCAGCATCAGTCCTTCCAATGAACACCCAAGATTGATCTCTTTTACGATGGACTGGTTGGATCTCCTTGCAGTCCAAGGGACTCTCAAGAGTTTTCTCCAATACCACAGTTCAAAAGCATCAATTCTTCAGTGCTCAGCTTTCTTTATAGTCCAACCCTCACATCCATACATGACCACTGGAAAAACCATAGCCTTGACTAGATGGACCTTTGTTGGCAAAGTAATGGTTCTGCTTTTTAATATGCTATCTAGTTTGGTCATAACGTTCCTTCCAAGGAGTAAGCATCTTTTAATTTCATGGCTGCAATCACCATATGAAGTGATTTTGGAGCCCCCAAAAATAAAGTCAGCCACTGTGTCTACTGTTTCCCCATCTATTTGCCATGAAGTCATGGGACTGAATGCCATGATCTTAGGTTTCTGAATGTTGAGTTTTAAGCCAACTTTTTCACTCTCTACTTTCACCTTCGTCAAGAGGCTCTTGAGGTCTTCACTTTCTGCTGTAAGAGTGGTGTCATCTGCATATTTGAGGTTATTGATATTTCTCCCAGCAATCTTGAGTCCAGCTTGTGTTTCCTCCAGCCCAGCATTTCTCATGATGTACTCTGCATAGAAGTTAAATAAGCAGGGTGACAATATACAGCCTTGACATACTCCTTTTCCTATTTGGAACCAGTCTGTTGTTCCATGTCCAGTTCTAACTGTTGCTTCCTGACCTACATACAGGTTTCTCAAGAGACAGGTCAGGTGTTCTGGTATTCCCATCTCTTTCAGAATTTTCCACAGTTTATTGTGATCCACACAGTTAAAGGCTTTGGCATAGTCAATAAAGCAGAAATAGATGTTTTTCTGGAACTCTCTTGCTTTTTCCAAAGGATGTTGTCAATTTGATCTCTGGTTCCTCTGCCTTTTCCAAAACCAGCTTGAACATCTGGAAGTTCATGTTCACGTATTGCTGAAGCCTGGCTTGGAGAATTTTGAGCATTACTTTACTAGCATGTGAGATGAGTGCAATTGTGCAGTAGTTTGAGCATTCTTTGGCATTACCTCTCTTTGGGATTGGAATGAAAACTGACCTTTTCCAGTCCTGTGGCCACTGCTGAGTTTTCCAAACTTGCTGGCATATTGTGTGTAACACTTTCACAGCATCATCTTTCAGGATTTGAAATAGCTCAACTGGTATTCCATCACCTCCACTAGCTTTGTTCATATGGATATAGAAATTTCCTCACCCATTTATTGAATAAATACCTGTATTCTTCCACAATGCAAAAAAAAATTCTTAATGCAAAAAATGAGTAAGATTATTCAGTAACGTGAAATATACTGAAGGTATAAATTATGGTTTGAAGAGAACAGAATTTTCAAAAGAGTATAATTTTATGAGTCCATTAAGAATTATAGTCCTCAAAACTACCCTTTATCTTCAAATTTTTAAAATATATTCTGCCTCAGGGTATGGAAAAAAGTGGATGTGCATAAAGTATTCATTAATACGAAAAAATCTTTTTCTTTAAATTTAAAATTCAGTTTATGTTAGAGAAGGCTACATATTTACACACACACACAAAAACCATCTATCCTCCCACAAAGCTTCCTGCTTTTGCTTTTGCTCAAAACATTGCTTTTCACTAATTATTATCTCCCCTTTGGTCAGCTATCTCATCTCTGCTACAGAATATCTTCTTCCATTTACTACAAACTCACAGAGTGATTCTTGTCTCCTATCCTGGAACACTGTTCATCTCCTTATTCCAATTAGTGGAAGGTATACATTCCACGGCAGGTGGCAGAGAGATCTCCTGATAAAATGTGCACGTGCTCAATGAATACAGGCAAAATGAAGGAAGAAAATGCAGTGCCCATGTCTTCAGTTTGCTGTGTGTCTCCAATCAATGTTGCCCACACAGTCAAGTCAAGGCACTGGTACCGTCTGTCACTCTCCTAATTAAACAAGGCATGTGGGAAGAGAGTTCCTCACTTGGCACCTTCCAGACAATTCTTTCTGTCCTTCTCCTGACAGTGAAGAATAGAGAGGAAATCGAGGGCACCCACTCAGGGGAGGAGGCTCATTGTGTACAGATACAAGAGTCTGTAGAGAAGTGTCTATGCTCTGGTTATTCCTATGTCCCTTCTCACTCCTTCCTGCCCAAAGCTTTACTTGCTTGTGCTACATTAAAAAAAAAAAAAAAAAGCACCCATCCTCACTGCAAAAGCTGTCAATACTCACAACTAGGCCACGTTTTTCTCATACTAGATATAAACAGTCTCACGGATGCCAATCTCAAACGTGTTTACTCTCACACTAAGTGAGACTAAGTAAGACTAAGCAAGGCCACTTTTTCATAGTGTCTAAGCAGAGACAAAACTAGGAACACAGTGCTACCCAGAGAACACCAAACATCCCTCTCTAGCTAAATGAATGACTTCTGTTCTTTATTCAACACAGAAGTGCCCCTGTGTCCTGACCACATCCAATCCTGAACAAATCCCTGTTTTCTCAGACCCTATGCCAAATCACTCAACTGAGCCTAAACTCGGTCTGACCCCCTCTCACAGAGACATTCCAGCTCCCATGGGTGCATCTTCCTTTGCTACCACGTGTCATCACCCAACTCACAGAACGACAGGTGTTTCCTGGTGGTCTCTGGGGCCCTGGCACCTGTGTGAAAAGCAGAGTATTTAGTGTTCAGAAAATGTGTATCAAGCACCTTCTGTATACCAGGTTCCCATTCTAAGTACTAGGAATACAGAAGTGAGCAAAACAGGCAAAACCCTCTGCCTCCACAGAGCTTAAATCCTTTCAGGTGTGCATGCATGCTCTGTTGTGTCTAACTCTTTGTGATGCCATGAGCTATAGCCCACCAGGCTTCTCTGTCCATGGGATTCTCCAGGCAAGAATACTGGAGTAAGTTGCCATTTCCTTCTCCAAGTGAAAACAGATAATAAACAAGGTGAATAAATAAATATACAGCATATTGGAATGTGGTAATAGCAAAGAAAAGAATTAAGCAAAGATTCTTTTTAAATATGAATGCATCAGTAATCTGAAAATAAGAGATACAAAAAGAAGATAAAGCAGAAGCTTGTAGGATGCCCTGGAAAGCATGGAGATGGGGAAGCAGATACAAAGCCCCCAAGGCAGGCACATGCCTGTCATGTTTAAGGGAATACAAAGAGCCCACTGACTAAGGAAAAAAGACAGAAAGATAAGAGAGAGGGTCTTGCATGTCCTTGTTGTGGTTCTGGCTATTAATCTAAGTGAGATGAGAAGGGATTGTAGAGTTTGGAGAGAAGAATGACACTGTCTTACTTGAGTTTAATCAGATTCCTCAGGCTGCTGTGTTGAGGCAAGCCTGAAAGGGAAAGTGCACAGCAAAGTAGAGACAGGAAGCTGGTGAGGAGGCTCTTGTCAATCCAGGACAGAGATGAGAGTGGCACGATCCAGTTATTTGGAAGAACTTAACAATATTTTTAACAATCACCAACACAGAAAAGGAGAAAAGGAAAGATATAAGCACCTGAATGCAGAGTTTCAAAGAATAGCAAGAAGAGATAAGAAAGCTCTCCTCAGCTATCAGTGCAAAGAAATAGAGGAAAACAATAGAATGGGAAAGACTAGAGATCTCTTCAAGAAAATTAGAGATGCCAAGGGAATATTTCATGCAAAGACGGGCTCGATAAAGAACAGAAATGGTATGGACCTAACATAAGCAGAAGATATTAAGAAGAGGTGGCAAGAATACACAGAAGAAGTGTACAAAAAAGATCTTCATGACCCACATAATCATGATGGTGTGATCACTGACCTAGAGCCAGACATCCTGGAATGTGAAGTCAAGTGGGCCTTAGAAAGCACCACTAAGAACAAAGCTAGTGGAGGTGATGGAATTCCAGTGGAGCTATTTCAAATCCTGAAAGATGATGCTGTGAAAGTGCTGCACTCAATATGCCAGCAAATTTGGAAAACTCAGCAGTGGCCACAGGACTGGAAAAGGTCAGTTTTCATTCCAATCCCAAAGAAAGGCAATGCCAAAGAATGCTCAAACTACTGCACAATTGCACTCATCTCACATGCTAGTAAAATAATGCTCAAAATTCTCCAAGCCAGGCTTCAGCAATACGTGAACATGAACTTCCAGATGTTCAAGCTGGTTTTAGAAAAGGCAGAGGAAGCAGAGACCAAATTGCCAACATCCGCTGGATCATGGAAAAAGCAAGAGAGTTCCAGAAAAACATCTATTTCTGCTTTATTGACTATGCCAAAGCCTTTGACTGTGTGGATCACAATAAACTGTGGAAAATTCTGAAAGAGATGGGCATACCAGACCACCTGACCTGCCTCTTGAGAAATCTGTATGCAGGTCAGGAAGCAACAGTCAGAACTGGACATGGAACAACAGACTGGTTCCAAATAGGAAAAAAAGAAAGAAAAGAAAAAAAAAGAAAAAAAAAAAGTTCAAATTACAATGGAAAATGTTGACTATATAAAAAAAAAAAAAAGGAAAAGGAGTACGTCAAGGCTGTATATTGTCACCCTGCTTATTTAACTTCTATGCAGATTACATCATGAGAAATGCTGGGCTGGATGAAGCACAAGCTGGAATCAAGATTGCCGGGAGAAATATCAATAAACAAATAACCTCAGATATACAGATAACACCACCCTTATGTCAGAAAGTGAAGAGGAACCAAAAGGCCTCTTGATGAAGGTGAAAGTAGAGAGTGAAAAAGTTGGCTTAAAACTCAACATTCAGAAACCTAAGATCATGGCATCTGGTCCCATCACTTCATGGGAAATAGATGGGGAAACAGTGGAAACAGTGTCAGACTTTATTTTTGGGGGCTCCAAAATCACTGCAAATGGTGACTGCAGCCATGAAATTAAAAGACACTTACTCCTTGGAAGGAAAGTTATGACCAACCTAGACAGCATATTGAAAAGCAGAGACATTACTTTGCCAACAAGGGTCCATCTAGTCAAGGCTATGGTTTACCCAGTGGTCATGTATGGATGAGAGAGTTGGACTGTGAAGAAAGCTGAGTGCCGAAGAATGGATGCTTTTGAACTGTGGTATTGGAGAAGACTCTTGAGAGTCCCTTGGACTGCAAGGAGATCCAACCTGTCCATTCTGAAGGAGATCGGCCCTGGGATTTCTTTGGAAGGAATGATGCTAAAGCTGAAACTCCAGTACTTTGGCTACCTCATGCAAAGAGTTGACTCATTGGAAAAGACTCTGATGCTGGGAGGGATTGGGGGCAGGAGGAGAAGGGGACAACAGAGGATGAGATGGCTGGATGGCATCACTGACTCGATGGATGTGAGTCTGGGTGAACTCTGGGAGTTGGTGATGGACAGGGAGGCCTGGTGTGCTGCGATTCATGGGGTCGCAAAGAGTTGGACACGACTGAGCAACTGAACTGAACTGAACTGAACACAGAAAAATAATATAAATCCATAAATTAATCCTATTAACCTAGTGAGTCAGTGATGTCGCTCAGTTGTGTTCAACTCTTTGCAACCCCATGGACTATAGGAGCCTAGCATGCTCCTCTATCCATGGGATTTTCCAGGCAAGAGTACTGAAGTGGGTTGCCATTTCCTTCCCCATATTAAGCATATTAGAAAACAGATACATTACTTTGCCAACAAAGGCCCTTCTAGTCAAAGCTCTGGTTTTTCCAATAGTCATGTATGGATGTGAGAGTTGCACTATAAAGAAGGCTGAGTGCCAAAGAATGGATGCTTTTGAACTGTGGTGTTGGAGAAGACTCTTGAGAGTCCCTTGGAGTGCAAGGATATCAAACCACTCCATCCTAAAGGAAATCAGTCCTGAATATTCATTGGAAGAACCGATGCTGAAGCTGAAGCTCCAATACTTCGGCCACCTGTTGTGAAGAACTGATGCCTTGGAAAAGACCCTGATGCTGGGCAAGGTGGAAGGCAGAAGGAGAAGGGGAGGACAAAGGATGAGATGGTTGGATGTCATCACCAACTCAATGGACATGATCTTGAGCAAGCTCTGGGAGTTGGTAATCGACAAGGAAGACTGGTGTGCTGCAGTCCACGAGGCTGCAAAGAGTCGGACATGACTTGATCGACTGAACTGAACTGAACTGAAATTAATCCTGCTAGTTTTAATTTTGATCGCAACCCTAAATTTGTGTTATATACTCAGTGTAGCTTTCTTTCATACAGTATGGTGATTCATACTAATCTGTAAGATTAGACAGAATATATAAAAACACACACACTCATATATCTTAATATTAAAGTGCTAGTGGAAGGAATTAGGCTTCCCAAGTGGCTCAATGGTAAAGAATCCGCCTGCCAAAGCAGGAGCCACAGGAGACATGGGTTCGGTACCTCTGCTGGTAAGATCCCCTGGAGGAGGAAATGGCAACCCACTCCTGTATTCTTACCTGGAGAATCCCATGGATGGAGGAGCCTGGTGGGCTACAGTCCCTGGGGTCACAAAAAGTCAGATACAACTTAGCAACTGAGCACACTCGGAAGGAATTAATTTTACAAATCTACAACTGTTCTGTTTGTTTTCTTCATGGTATTGGGACTTGTTTCCAAAACCTTTAAGATGCCAAGTGTGTCTGCCCCTAAATCCATAGGATTTAAAAAGATGTGCTGAAGGTCATGATCCCCATTTTTACTGGAAATTTTTAAAGGCAGTGTTTTATTTCCAAACCTTTAAGGAAAGTGCTTTCCAAGTGATATTTTGTTGTCACTAATAAATACATATGCTAAATATTTATCAAATGGAAAACAGAGCAAGGCTACTGAGTTTAACTCAACTCTGTAGAAATAATTGTTAAGCCGCTTTCTCATAATAGGCTTCTATTTTATTTTTTTTCTCTGATTGATGTTATTACCTTAGCCTGTTAATCACTGTCTTACGCTGATGAGTCTTAATTTCTTTGTCATTAAATATTAACATCATGAAAGCTGGCTGTAAGTGTTCCATTTTTTAAGAGTAAAAAAATGTATATTATAGACAACGTTTTCCCAATTAAGTTTTCCCATACCTTTTCTTAAAAACTTGATGCCTATAGTATTACAATATAATCTACTAAATGATAAGATCTCTAACGTTCCACAATTCTTCATTAGGTTATGAATTTTCTCATAACTCTATTTCATGCCATAATCAAAGAACACAGATGTCTCTCCATCTGAACAAATTTTAGAACTACTGGACTATCTTGATTGTACAAAACTGCTTCTCTTCCAGTCTTCCTAAAAATGAGCTTCTTTTGTAAGTATGTAAAAATGCCTATTTACTGTCACTTGTGCTAATGGGAAAGTCACTCTTCAGTTTGAAAGGCCATGTTTTTTATGAAGCAAGAGTGTTTTACAACCTGAAAGAGAGTGTAATTGTCATTATATAAGTGCATACCCGTGTCATTGTTGTTGTTTATTTGCTAAGTTGTGTCTTTTCGACCCCATGGACTATAGCCTTCCAGGCTCCTCTGTCTATGGAATTTTCTAGGCAAGACTACTGGTGTGGGTTGCCATTTCCTTCTCCAGAGAATCTTCCCAATCCAGATATCAAACCTGCATTTGCCGGGGACCAGCCCCGGCTGATCCAGGGTATTCGAAGGAGAGACGGCGTAGGCGAAGATCAGGAAACAATTGCTTAATTAAATGTTAATTAAGGATATACAGAGTAATAGAATGAGGATAGCTCAGTGAAGAAATTCAGTGGAGAAAAGAGGCTGAAATAAGGATAGCTCAGTGAAGAAATTCAGTGGAGAAAAGAGGCTGAATAATTCAGCCAGAAGGTAAGAGAAAGAACGACATGGTGAGACCAAGTTTCGGTGAACAAGGCCCGCACTTTATTTTCCAAAGTAGTTTTTATACCTTAAGTTATGCACAGAGGATAATGGGGGAAGGGGTAGAGTCTTGCAGCAAACCAGGCTTTCTTCCTGCAAACTTATCATATGCAAAAGCTTAGGTGATTTGCATCATCTTCTGGCCCAGAGGCCTGTTAACATTTTAAGACCTTTTCTTCAGAAAACTTATTTTTCTCTAAAGGTGATTGGTCAGGAGCCACCCTCCAAAAGCATTAGATAAAGTTGCATTCCTACAGCGTAAAGGTGTGGTGGGCTACAACAAGAAAAAGAATTAACTCAAGGGTCCCAGGTTACAAACATTAAAGCTACTATTTACACCAATTATATTAACCAATACACTGCCAGGGACACAGCAGGTAAGGGATATGGAAACTTAGCAGCAAACATTGGCCCAACAAGTGAAAATCCCTTCACCAATACAATTTCTAATCAATCTTTTAACTACTCAAAAGAATCTGTGTTTAGACAGTTTAGAACATCTCCTGCCTCTCACAGTTGGGAGGCTCTGAACAATCACATGTGGCCGGAAAACCTATTCAGGCAGGCTAGAGGATTTCCAAAGGAGTTTGTAGGTTAAACACTGTCACACCCAGGAATTATTAACTGGAGCTGTAAGCTAACTTTTTTCAGAGAGGTAGTGGGGGACAGCCCCCCCCCCCTGTAAAGTCTGAGGTGTAGGTGAAAGCACAAAGCAGAAAGTAGGCAGACTCTGGTTTTGGGGGTAGATTGCTCGAGAATTTCCAGGGAGACTCCTGAGGCTTGATCCCGCCTTTGCGTATGCCAAGCCTCCTTCCTCATGACCTTTGTCATGGGTGGAGTTCCTCACGCTGGCTACCGGCAGTGATAGAATTCCAGTTGAGCTATTCCAGATCCTGAAAAGTGCTGCACTCAATATGCAATATGCACTCAATATGCAATATGCCGGCTCCCGGCATGCATTGGCATGCGGATACTTTACCACTGAGCCAGCAGGGAAGCACCAGTACATGCATTTAGTCTTTGTCAAAAAGTATTACTTTTCTCTTAGGATTTGAAATTTCTTACATTCAAGATCAACAGCTTTCTTGGAAAAGTATACAAGGTCTTAGTACCACATTTTGAATAAACTGTTCCCTCTGTCAAACCAGTTCCCATGACCTCCTCCAGGGATCCTGCTGTTGCTAACTAAGCTGCTTAAAATAACATTGAAAGTGAAAGTGAAGCCACTCAGTTGTGTCTGACTCTTTGCGACCCCATGGACTGTAGCCTACCAGTCTCCTCCATCCATGGGATTTTCTAGACAAGAGTACTGGAGTGAGTTGCCATTCCCTTCTCCAAGAGATCTTCCTGACCCAGGGATTGAACCCGGGTCTCCCGCACTGTAGGCAGACGCTTTACCATCTGAGTCACCAGGGAAGTCAGGAAAATAACATTAGGTTGATTTAAATCCTCAATTTTCTACTCAGTTGTTGAGCTGTAAAGCAATTTAGTGGTCTTTGAAATGTTACTAAGGTTTTTTTTCAATGTCCATAGTCAAGATTATAACTTAAAACACCCCATTATCCCAGAAAATGATGTAAGCCAGAAGAGCTGGGATACTAGGCAGAGTAGGCAACAGAAACTAGAAAACTAGGCTAAGGCCAAACCTCAGGTCTAGGGACTGCTGCTGATGCTGCTAAGTCACTTCAGTCGTGTCTGACTCTGTGTGACCCCATAGACGGCAGCCCACCAGGCTCCCCCGTCCCTGGGAGTCTCCAGGCAAGAACACTGGAGTGGGTCGCCATTTCCTTCTCCAATGCAGGAAAATGAAAAGTGAAGTGAAGTCGCTCAGTCATGTCTGACTCTTAGCGACCCCATGGACTGCAGCCTATGAGGCTCCTCCATCCATGGGATTTTCCAGGCAAGAGTACTGGAGTGGGGTGCCATTGCCTTCTGCACTAATATTTAAATGGGAGAGTTTGATCTGGGTTCTCCAGATACCAGATCTGAATGTCAGGGTACAGACTGGAGTGGCAGGGCAGGCACTTGGAGGACAAAGGTTGTGGCCAGGTCACATTGTTTTGTCTTAGGCAAGCATGACTTAATTTCAGTTTCTGCCTTTGTCCTGACAGGAATGGCTTGGAATCTAGGGTTGCCCTTGCTTTGTTAATGGCACTCTTTTCTCTGTACAAACATACAAATTTTGGCAAGGTAGGAAATTTGAGCAAGGTGAAATGTGCAAGGACTGGCTCTAAACTGTAACAAAGAAAGAGTAAAGAATGAGGGCATATTCCTGGTGGAAATAGACAACTGGAAATTTATATCTGAATTACAAAAATGCACAAAACTTTCACCTAGAAATGTAGCTTCTGCTGTTCATTGCAGCATTGCCCATCATTTCCAGTTTGGAAACAGATGTCCATCAGTCAGGGACTGGTTAAATAAAATGTGGCTTTCCACACAATGGAATACTATGCAGCTGTAACAAAGAGGTTGCCTCTCCATATTGATACAGATATTCACCAGGTACAATTACTCATTAAAATACATATTTGTTTTATATATATATGTCTGCATATATATTTAAAATTTTTGAAGTATATGCTTCCATTATTTTTCTGAGTAAAGGATATACATATGTATAAATAAGTGAAGTGAAGTTGCTCAGTCGTGTCTGACTCTTTGCGATCCCATGGACTGTAGATTACCAGTCCTCCATCCCTGGGATTCTCCAGGCAGGAATACTGGAGTGGGTTGCCATTTCCTTCTCCAGGAGATCTTCCCAACCAGTATATGATATATATAATGTGTATATGTAAATATATGATATGTACAAAGGAATATCTCTGGCCATGAAATTAAAAGACGCTTACTCCTTGGAAGAAAACTTATGACTAACTTAGATAGCATATTGAAAAGCAGAGACATTACTTTGCCAACAAAGGTCCGTCTAGTCAAGGCTATGGTTTTTCCTGTGGTCATGTATAGATGTGAGAGTTGGACTGTGAAGAAAGCTGAGTGCCGAAGAATTGATGCTTTTGAACTGTGGTGTTGGAGAAGACTCTTGAGAGTCCCTTGGACTGCAAGGAGATCCAACCAGTCCCTTCTGAAGGAGATCAGCCCTGGGCTTTCTTTGGAAGGAATGATGCTAAAGCTGAAACTCCAGTACTTTGGCCACCTCATGCGAAGAGTTGACTCATTGGAAAAGACTCTGATGCTGGGAGGGATTGGGGGCAGGAGGAGAAGGGGACGACAGAGGATGAGATGGCTGGATGGCATCACTGACTCGATGTACATGAGTCTGAGTGAACTCCGGGAGTTGGTGATGGACAGGGAGGTCTGGTGTGCTGCAATTCATGGGGTCACAGAGATTCGGACACGACTGAGTGACTGAACTGAACTGAACTGAATGCTCAAGAGTTGACTACATTGTTTGCCTAGAGCAAGAAGAACATCTAGGAGAAGGAGAGGAGTGGGCAGGGGTAGGCTAAGACTTTTGGGAGAGGCAACTTCTGTTGAAATTTTTGTGCAGTGTTGATGTAACAGCTCTTTGAAACTATTACTCAAATTTAAAAATATATTAATAAATTTCTTTGGAAACAAGAAAGAAGATGCACATTGATTCTATGAGGAATAGGCATGGCTTTTTAAAAACTGGGTTGATTTTATTACAAAGATCATTTTTAATAGAGTTACTTGAGAAAATGGTATGTTTTTCTGCAATCAAAACTCTTTTCAGGAAATAACAGGGGCTTTTTTTTTTTTTGGTAGCTGAAGAAAACAGCATCAGCCAGAGCTTTAGGTTACCACTCTATTCTGACACATGGGTATTAAGTGCTAATTATAGGTTGTTTAATTATCTATGGTAAAGGAAAGCTAACTGTGGTTAATGGCTTACTAGGTGTTCAGTAGGAACACAGAGATAGACCTGAAGAAATTGATTAGTGTCATTATGCACCACAAAATACAATGCACAATATCACTACATTATTTATTACAAGTGGGAAAAAACACTGTAGAGTAATAGGATTTCTCAAACTGTAAACAATACAAAGCTCTAGTTACAACAATAAAAGTATTTGGAGGAATTGGTAATGAAAAAGATGTTGTTCTTTATTTCCTTGACTATGTATTGATTTTGGTGATTTATCCAAGTAATTTTAAAAAATTAAGTTGTATTTCACCTATTCAACTTCAGATCATTTTTAGTCTTGTATTTTCTTAACCACTTCAATTCCATTGTATCTTATCCAATTGTACCTGTCTGATGGAAATTAACTATTGACCTCTCTTTTTAAATTCTTCAGTCTTTATGGCATTGTTTTTATTATTTTATTCTTTGCCATACCTCCCTATCGTAAACCCTTTCTCAAATCTAATTTCTTTCTTTGAATTCTCTCCAACTACCCTGGTGTGTTTACAACACAAAATAAGGAAATCTCAAGGTAATATAACAGAATTATCTTCTCCATAACAGAAGCCAGTATGGAGCAGAGGTTATAATCTTAGACTCCAGGGCCAGTTACCATCATTAGCCCACTATAAAAAGTTTCACTATCTCACTTATTCAATTTTATTCACACAGTTTTAATTTGCCTCCCCAGCATATCACAGTACTGTCTTTGGTGGGAGTGGGGGATGGGGACAATGGTATGATGATAAATAATGAGAGTGTTTTATGTATCCAAATATAGTACTGACATCCATCCTCTGCCATGAGCTGAAGTCCAACATTTGAAATTTATTCTTGTGAACTTAAACCCTAATTTTTAAATTTATGAATATAGAATGAGATCTAGCCATTCACTCCTTCCTCCACTCCTCTCTGCAACTTTATAGTGCTTTGGTTGACATTTTCATACAGGGCAGATTTTCTAACCAAGATGGCAATCCCTCTGAATTGAACTGCTCTCTGGACATCTCACAACCATGGCCTGAATTCCTGATACTCAGTCATTTCATGCCTGAGTTTGCAGTGCCCTTTGGCATTGCAGCTAATATCCTTGTCAACCTTCACTAAGCTTGCCTATAAACTGTCAAATGCATTAAATTAAGCCATCTTAAAAGATTATGGCACATAAAAAAGTATGCATTGGCATAATTATGTTGGCATGCATTTTTCTTCACTTTCCAGGTTTGGATCTTGTATGTTTAGCTATCTAGATATCTCATATCTCCTTTTAAGGCTCCTGGCTTCCACTTAGGGTACAACTGGTGAATGAATGATAAAGTTCTTGATGTTGCAACTGGATGTGTTGATCAGCCAGAGATCCATCAGATTTTAATAACAAATAGTAGCTACAATCATGTAACCAAGAAATCATGCTTTGTTTTTAAAAAATTATGATAAACTATTGAAACACAAAATATAGTAACTAGTCATTAATTAGTATGAATTTGAAAAAAAACATTATAGAACTTATGCTCTACTATGGTTGCCTGTTCACATGATATGAGAAATGCATTCTACTTTAATATTACTAAAGAAAATTGAGTTTCTGCATTACTTATAGTAACATACTAACTATAAATGTGAAGTAAATGCTTTTTTATACAATGGATTTTTAATTCCTTAAAAATGTGTATTTGTTCAAGACTGTTAATTGCATGCAGTCTAATTACATAAGCCATGTAACTTTAAACTACTTAAAATTAGATCTTAGTTTCCAAATGTAACCTTGAGAGAATCTCCTAATACAATAAGAAAATTCAGAAATGTTCCATTCATAGTTTCTGGGTTGGACTAAGGATGAAACAAGTTTATTCTGGAATGCCTGTGACAAAGTCAGAGCAGTTCCAGCCTAAGATAATAGCAAATTCTTGAACCACCCAATATAATACATCTAAGAAATAGTGGTACTTGAAAAGTTGAATTTGGTTTTTTAAAATATACTTGATGAGAGAGAGCATGGGATTCATTAATTTGGATCTATTATGAATACTGGATCAATGCTTAGGTGGAAAACTCCAGTCTGTGAAAAAGACAATTGGAGATTGCTCTTGTTAGAAATTAATAGCATCTGCAATTCTATTATATGTAGAAAAATTCAAGAAATGTGTTAGCTTCTTAAGGAGGCTAGGTTTCAACAAACAAGTAATTATAGATGACGGTATAGCTATAACTTTAATTTCTGAATTTTCTAAAGTTTTTCTTAAGAAAGAATTCACTTCCTATAGGAGTTTATTGCCAAGAAAAATATAGCATATACTATGGCAGAGGAGCCTGGCAGGCCACAGTCCACGGGATCTCAAAGAGTTGGACATGACTGAGTGAATAAGCACAATGTGATTCTCAAAACTATTATAAAGAACATGAATGTCAAATATCTGCACATGAATATTTTATAACTTGTTATTTTTAAAAGTTTTCTTGACATTCTCCATTTAACATCTTTCAATTCTTTCCTTCTGACCCTACTTAACCATTAAGAATCTATGAATACTTCAAAAAGAGACCTTCTTTCTACTGAATTCTAATTTATATACAAGACAGAACTAAATTCTCTTAACTATTTCTACAATATCAGTATTGATTAGTAATACAATATCTCAATTAATAATGGTTCTAGATTACAGTTAGTCGCTTGGGGACTGGCAATGAAGCAGTTAAACATACCAAGTTTCATTGCTTAAGCTATCTGATTCAACTCATAATTTTTCAAAATTTTCACTTTAATTTTGATGTATGTAGCCAATGAAGTAAACAGCTTTTTTTCTCCATCATTAGGAAATTTCTTGATTTTCAGATTTACTCTCTCCAATAGAGTAAATGATTCAAGATTTGTCTTTCTCATATTGTTTTCATACTTGTTTTTGAAAATCACAACCTTTATGTATATGTCTATAGTCTCTTCCCAACTACTGATTTTCTTGTTTGAAGTGCCTGTTAATTTTCATCCTAAATTTTCAGTCCCTTTATTAGTACTTGGAAATAAAATTTAAAACCTACTTTTATAACAACAAAAAAAAAACAATTTCTGAACCAATTTAAATGTCATGTTTCCTGAAAACTGCAATGCTAGTGAAGTCGCTCAGTTGTGTCCAACTCTTTGCGACCCCGTGGACTGTAGTCTACCAGGCTTCTCGGTCCATGGGTTTTTCCAGGCAAGAGTACTGGAGTAGGTTGCCAACTGCAATACTTGTTACAAATAAATCCTCTAATATTATCCAGTAGAGTAGATATATAACTCTGTGACATATCTTTTAAAACATACTTAATTAATGATTGTGCAAAAATAAAATCTTCTGAAATAAATAAATGCATTTATACTATAAATAAAACTGTTTGGGTACATAAAGTTAGCTTGAGGGATTTTTCACAGTTATCAATTATAACAAATATTAAAATTTGGGCTCTGACATAAATCCATATGTTCTATGGTTTATCTAAGTGAGTTTTGGAGAAGGCAATGGCAACCTACTCCAGTACTCTTGCCTGGAAAATCCCATGGACAGAGGAGCCTGATAGGCTGCAGTCCATGGGGTCGCGAAGAGTCGGACACGACTGAGCGACTTCACTTTAACTTTTCACTTTCATGCACTGGAGAAGGAAATGGCAACCCACTCCAGTATTCTTGCCTGGAGAATCCCAGGGATGGCGGAACCTGGTGGGCTGCTGTCTGTGGGGTCGCAGAGAGTCAGACACTACTGAAGCGACTTAGTAGTAGTAGTAGTAAGTGAGTTTACTAACCTGCTTCAGAGAATACATTCTGATGCTATTGTAAGTTAAATATTAGATTATGATAACCCAACATATTACAACCAGAAATCATGCATGTGGAAGAGAAATGAAACAAGGCTTGAATAATTATTTCATCCTCAAATATAAATTTAGGTTAAGTAAAACATGACATGAACTTGAGTTTAAGTTCTATGTATCACCAACAAATTTTTTTTATTTTATTTTACGATGTTAGGTTTATAAAAGCAAACTCACATTTTGAAAGGTATTGAATTTGAAAAGAAGATAAGTTGGCCAAAAAAGAAACTGGGGTATTCCAAGAAATGAAACAAAGGAAGTTTTCTTCTAACTCCTCTGAGAAAGCATGTTTCTAAAAACAGCCCTTAAATTTTTTTCGAAACAAAAAAATGTGTATTTTACCTTTGCTTTTGTTTGCTGCCAGTCCTTTAGTCACCTGATGCAGAGCAGAGATTCAGTGGCAAAACGATACCCTGTGGCTATTCAGAGTAATGTTTTTTACAGAGGTGACTCAGTCCTCCAAGTTAAACTGGAGGCTGGCATTACATCCCTTTATAACCAAAATCAGACTCTCTTAAAAGCACATAGGTATAAGTGACCACTGCTTTCTGAAAGTACGCGGTTGAAATTCACTGACTTAAGAAGAAAACTTTGAGACATCAGTTGGAAAATAGAGAGGTAAAAATAACTGTACATTGAAAAGATTTCCTAGGATGTGCTATCCTTGATGTTATTGGAATTATCAACTCTTCTTGGGGTTTTAGCTCTTATTCAGAGTAAATCCATTAATATGCTAGAATCAGTGGCTCAAGATGATAAACTGGGAATATGTATTTACTGTGTCATCTGCAGTATTTCTCCTTAAAAAAAATATAAAGCTGGAAACGAGAAGGGGTGTCATGTCTCAAAGATCAAAAACAAAACTGAATCAGAGATTTATAACAGTAGAAATTTACTTTAGAGGTGTGAATGTCACTTCCATTGGACAAAAAAACCTTAGGTGCAGAGATAACAGATCCACAAAACACAAGTGCATGGAGGACCAATTGTCTGAGCAACCAACTAAAACATTGCTTCCAGTAGAGCAGAGTCAGTCAGACCATTCAGTTTCCCAGAGTATGTAGAAGGACAAGTAAGAGAGACATGTGACCCCAGGACACTTAAATATAGAGAAAGACCTTCCCAGGGAGGGTTCAGAGGGGCTGTGGAACCAAATACAAGTGAAAGTGAAAGTTGCTCAGTCATCTCGGACTCTTTGCAACCCTATGGAATTCTCCAGGCCATAATACTGGAGTGGGTAGTCCTTCCTTTCTCCAGGGGATCTTCCCAACCCAGGGATCTAACCCAGGTCTCCCGCATGGTAGGCAGATTCTTTACCAGCTGAGCCACAGGAGAAGCCCACCAAATACAACAGCAGTGCTAAACTGAATATAGCTGGATCTTCCCAGCAGGCATGGAGGGGAGAAAAAAGGGAAGGCTGCTCAGTCCTCGAGGGAATTATACTCCTCTTCCAAGATAATTTTCTCCTTACTTTGATAATTGTGAAGGTTCCTAGCAACCTGCCTGTTTTCTGCTCATATACTCCAGATGGACTCTTGCTTGTCAACACACCTCAACCCCTTTCACGGTCTACAGCCCATTCTCTCACTGTAAGAGTCCTGTTGAGTAAATATATACCCACACAAGTGCAGGAGGTTGGCAGGGGTTAGGGGAATCCTTGTGACAGTTTGCAATCACTCTGTTCCTTCATAAATATAAATGGATAGCCAAGGATTACATACACATACAAGAAAGGAATCTTTGAAATTAAAAATATGAGTGTCAGAATATGATAAAGCTAGCATTCTAAAAGAAAAAGTGGGCAAATCCATGATACAAAACAAAAAAGACAAAAGCTTAGAATACTTGAAAGAAAAACAACACTGAGTATAGCTCAAGAAGAGCTAAGATCCATCTGATAGTAATTTCCTAAATGAACAAAGAGAATGAAAATGAGCCGTTTGAAAAATAATGAAAGAAAATTATCTTGAGCTGAAGTGTCTAAATCAGAAAAGAAAGCTAGAAGGCCTTGTAAAGAATATCTCCTATATACAAATAAACACAATGATATGAATTTACTAAGGAACAAAAAGTATGATTATGACATACTACTTCTAAAATAAAGATATACATTCTTTCTGATTTAAAAATGAGTGGTGTTGAACCAAGTATCTCATCAAAAAGTCTGTTTCCAACCAAGCTTTTTAAACAATTAATTGGAGGTAAGAAACAACACTGCCTTAGACATCAAAGTATCTTTGTTCAGGTAATTTTAAAATGAGATGGGCACCCTTAGGGCTCCTAACAGGTATTACCATCATCTTAGAAGGTATATTTCATTTACTAAAGTGGTTTGCAGTATTTATAACTATTTTGCTTACAGTTGTACCCTTTATTAATGTCTCTTGGAGAATTATAACCATAGGGATGGTGTTTAAATTCTGGTCTTTTACTTAAGAAAAATGGAGGTGTTTATGTTTGTCTTTGGAGTAGATATAATTGATGACTTTTTATGAGATGGTTGTCTAGAAACTCAAAGTTATGCAAGTCTAAATAAGTAACAAAAATTCAATGTCTTCCATGATTTGTTTTTAACTTGCAGATTTTTAAACAAACCAAAAATTTGGAAGAACCTGTTGTTAGAAATGTGGCATCCTTTGGTTTTAGTTTCTTCTGCTTCCTATTAAATTTAAGTAAAATAAAATTGTAACTTTGAAAAAATTTTTTGGCTGGGCTGTGCTGCTTACAGGACCTTAGTTCCCCAACTAAGGATTAAACCTAGCCCTTGACAGTGAGAGCACTGAGTCCTTACCATTGGGTTGCCAAGGAATTCCCCAAATTTAATATTTTTTATTTAGAAAAAGTTAAATGATTATTTGTGGGTCATAGGATTTGGAGTTTCCTTTTTATTTCTATGTATTTTCCATATGTCAGCTCTTTTTTCTTGTCTGCCTTAATTCTTCTTACACATTGACTATTAAATCGTGGAAAGCAGTCATTTTAGATTTCAGAAAGAATATAAATGATTCTAATCTTACACATAGGAGTTTATGCCTTTGCAATCTTGCCCTCTACCTTAGGTAGCTCCTCAAAGTATTTCTTCCAGACAAATACTATGCTGCCTAAAAGAATAAATTTAGAAAATACTACCTATCTCATTATATGTAAACATCAATAAAAAATTATGTATCTCTTAAGCTTCACATTCTCTTAACCAAGATATGAAGAGGCTAACCTTAACCCTGACCCTAATCCTTTTTTCCTCTGATTTATGATATGAATCCCACAACAGTTGAAGCTAGTGAAAATGTACTTAAAAATATAATTGCCACATCAAATAGACAGTCATAGGAGTTTCAGGGTAGGGGCTTCCATGGCTGTTTAGTGGTAAAGAATCTGCCTGCCAATGCAAGAGACATGAGTTTGATCCCAGGGTCGAGATGATCCCCTGGAAGAGGAAATGGCAACCCACTCCATATTCTTGCCTGGAGAATCCCAAGGACAGAGGAGCCTGGTGGGCTAAAGTCCATCCATATGGTCACAAAGAGTCAGATATGACTGAGCAACAAACAGACCCAATATCCCAGTTCAGAAAAACAACTTAGAAAAACCTGCATAATTAAATTATCCTGTTTGTGTTTCTTTCAAAAAAAGAAAGAAAGAAAACAAAACAGTGGAGAACAGTGATGTGTATACCATCCTTTATGTATTCACTAATTAGTGAGTAAAACTGGCTATACCTCTCATTCTCTCCTTATCTTCAAAATGATGATAATATTTGCCCTTGTCTGCCTTACTGTAATTCACTGAATATCAAAACTCAAAAAAATAATTGTTAAAATCCTATCATCACTGTAATGATAGAAGGAGCTATTCTTTTTCACTTATCATGGTCTAGTACTAACTTTAACAGTGGTAAAATCATTTCTAACTTGAGCAGGAGAATCTAATTACTGTAATTGTACCCTTGGTACAGCAGGATACCAACAAAATTGAGAAACTTACAAATAGCCCTCAATTTAGCTTACTCGATTTCACTGCCTCTTTAACTTTTTACTTTTCCTGAAAATGCATAAATAAATAGACAAACAAATGAAATGGGAGTCTGAATCTGACTGTGGTCTACTATCAACATTCTACGTGGGCTCAGTCACTTCAATCACACAACTCTTTGTGATCCCATGGACTATAGCCCACCAGGCTCCTCTGTCCATGGGGATTCTCCAAGCAAGAATACTGAAGAGCGTTGCCATTTTCTCCTCCAGGGGATCTTCCTGACCCAGGAATCAAACCTGTGTCTCCTACGGCTCCTGCACTGCAGGCAAATTCTTTACTCTGAGCCACTGGGGAAGCCCATCAGCATTCTATACACCTGGATAAAATACATATAAAAGTGTAATAATTGGAAGATATCAGGCAGGAAAATACCTTCCCTAAACTATGAAGGGAAACAGTATTTGATGGGTTTGGGTGGACTCCAGGAATTGGTGATGGACAGGGAGGCCTGGCGTGCTGCAGTTCACAGGGTCGAAAAGGGTCGGACACGAATGAGCAACTGAACTGAACTGAATGTCTTTTGAGTCTTTATAAAATAAAATTATCTGGATTGTAACTAGGTCAGATCAAGTGCCCAAATGAATTTTACAAAAGACTTGCCATTCATTAAGAACTAAAAGGAAATTAATTGCTTGGATACACTATACTTCAATGAAGAACAAGCATTACAGCAAAGAATCTCCTATATAAATTCCATCTTATGGGAGTATAATAGGGCTTACTTTCTGATATTGATGACTACCAAATGAATTTTCAACAGCCCTAGTGATACTTTGGCTAGAAATGAATCCTAGAGTATTCAGTATAGATTTCCTCTGGTCCCACGACTCGGTATCCTGGGGTCATTTGTATTGTATAGGAATTCCCAGTCTCTGGAGCAGAAACAGCCATAACCCAATGGTTGCCTTCCTTAGCTCCCATGTGCATTCCATATCTCTTATGACCTTATTACAAATTTATCTGCTATTAACAATCGGAGTCTCAGAAACATTGTAGCACCATCTAATCATAATAGATGTTCTTGTTGCTATCCAATTTAAGTGTATATTTATTTTTTAAAAAATAAAAATGAAGGGACATCTTTCTTGATCACTTTCCTTCAGAAATTTCTCTTAAATTATTATTTTTTTTTAATTACCTTCATTTAACCTCTTAGTTCAAATAGTTAATGACCTGACTCACTCTTCCTCCTGCATCAGCCACACTGGCCTAAACCTGCTCTCACATAACAACTCTTGCATTTGCTCTTCCTTCATCTGAGGATGCTCTTCTCAGACCATCTTGTGATCTGGTCCTCCTACCTTCAGGTCCTCTCATTAGGGAGCCATACCTGACCACCCTGTAAACAATCTCCACTGCTCTCTCTTATCCCTTTACCAAGCTTTGTTATTCTCCACAGCACTTAGCACCATTTGATACAAATGAATTTGTTTATTATCGTTCATCTCACAAGAATTTAAGTTCCCCAAGGACAGAGACTTTGGTACATTCACATCCTTATCCTTAGAGCCTCGCATGAGGTAAGCATCCAAGCAAGAATTGCTCTATCTAATGGCCCTATAGAGCCAAAGATACCCACCAACCCACCCCTCCTTTTTTTTTTTTCCACTTTTAAGAGAACAAATATTTTAGAAGTATATTGAAGTTAAAGAAAAAAAACAGCATCTTCTGCTTTTCAGAATTTCAAGGAAAAAATGACATTGTCATGAGGGTAGAAAAATGAAGAGAATCACAGATAAGGTCATGCTGAGAAAAACTGATACTTTAAAGTTAGCAATACAGGCCTTATTCTTCCCTCTCAGGACATCTGAAGAAAGTTGCTGGCAAGACTCTCCATGCCAGCCATGATAGCAATGACACACAAACCCATCCTTCATGTCCTTTATTGTCTTCTGTTTATTGGCTGGGGAAATGATGACTCTCAAGCTCTTGCGTAGGCCATATTTCTTACTGCTACTTCCCGGCATATGCAGATAGGAGGAGGATTCAGATGTTTTTCGAATACATCTTCCATTATTGTTACATAGACTTTGACTGCAGAGTTTGGCTGCAGTTGTCACATTAACAGCATAATGGCCCAATGGCCCTTGAATAAATTTTTGCACAGACAAGCAGGTCTCCTGTGGGAAAAACAGAGATCTATTTAGATCACTTTCAAAACATGATTCAATGGTCCAGGGAGTATTTATTAATATTGACTTTTGTATTTGATAAGCCTGAGGAGAAAGAGTTTCAGTGGATTTAGCATTTAAATGAAAGACTAAGCCCTTATAAAATTCCTTAAGTGATGATCCATGCCTTTGGTTAGGAATACTCTAATGAACCAATTTCATACCATTTTCTGGGGAGGAGGATTCCACATTTTTCCACAAGAGCATCCTTTAAGAGATATTTGTACTGACACTTTAAAAAGAAAATCTTTAATGTAGGGTGATTTTTTTGAATTTGTGAAACAGTTTTGGTGCTGATACTTCATATATGTTAACATCAGGTGAGATTTTTCTCAGACTACCAAGTTATCCCATTCTTCTCCTTATTTCTTCAGAGGTAACAGTTCTCCTGAAGTGGGGAGGGGTACTACTTACATCCATGTTTTTATAACTTTATTGCATGTAAATGTAATTATGAACAATGTGTATAATATTATTTTGTGTTTTTAAATTCTTATACAAATTTATATCATTTGGAATATTTTATTTTCTACAACTTCCTTTGCAAACATTTTCAAGATCCTTTCCCCATATTCATATATGTAGCTCTTTAAAAAAAAAAATGTAGCTGTGGTTCAGTCTCATAGTAAAAATACATTGTACTTTATGTATCCATTGGCTGGGTTGTAGGAAGGATTCTATAAAAGATTATTATTTATTACCAAATTCCTGAGTCATTTGTATAGCATATGGAAAATTAGATTGTCTTCCTATAAATCTGCCACTAGGCACCATTGATTGTCCACAACCTTGAGTTTTAAGGCTAGTACACAGTTCTACCTACTGATGATCACACTGTGCAGCTAGGATGTGCTGGCCAAATTGAAATGACACCATCAGCTAGCCCAGAAGAATCTGGCTAGAATCTTCATCAACAGTTGCCTTAATCCATAAAGGAAGTACCATGGGAAAATCCTAGTAGATTCATTAACAAAAGTGTGTTTTCTATCAGCACTTCAATTATTTTGACCAATACTAACTCTAATGGAAGGGCTTCCCTGATGGCTCAGCTGTAAAGAATCTGCCTGCAATGCAGGAGATGCAGGAAACTCAGATTTGATCCCTGGGTTGGGAATATCCTTGAAGGAGGAAATGGCAACCCACTCCAATATTTTTGCCTGGAAAATTCTACGGACAGAGGAGTCTGGCAGGCTATAGTCCAAAGGGTCGGACATGACTGAGCATGCATGCACACATAACATGAATGCATAATTAAATTCCAATTAATTTAAAACAGTAGGACAGTTTCTCTTTGAGAAGAGGCCCCAAAACTGTGAATCCATGTGGAAAGGATTCAGGGGTTCAGATGGAAAGTCATAAGGCAGAATAAACTACTAATGGCAGGCAGTTGAACAAGGTGTCACTTTGGGCAATAACAAGTTCTGAAAATCGTGTATAATATTTTTGTTCCAGGCACATTCAGTCTAGGTCAGCCTCACATTATGTTTAGGAGTAAATGCTATTTTTAGTCAAGGCATGGCTCCTTATCTGGGGCATCAGAGGAAGTTTGTAGGACAGATGGGAAAGATAGAACAGTGAAACCACTGAACAAAACAAGAAAAGGAGAAGTAAGAAAGAGGGGTGGAAGAGGAAGAAAGAAGACCTGGGGGAGAGATGAATGAAAGAGAGCACAGGGTACAGGTAAACCCAATCAGGTTCAACTTGGGTTTCCCTGTTCTGTCCCTGCCCTCTTCCTCGAAATTCCTTCTTCACTTATCTTCTGGTATATCACACTCTTCTGGATTTTTCCTTTCTCACTGAATGCTCCTTCTTAATCTCATTTACTAGCTCATCTTCCCTACCTCTTAACCCTGGAGTGCCCTAGGCTTAATTTTTCTCTTTTCCAGCTATACTCTCTCTGGTTAAACTTACCCCTTCTCATTGCCTTAAATAGAACTCCCAGATGTGTATTTCCCAGAATTTATCTCTGATCAACTGTACACCCACCTACCTATTACACATCTCTACCTGGATGTCTCATGAACATTTCAACAACCTTAACCCATTCCAATGTGATCCCCTGATCCTCTTCCCAGCATATCTCAACATATGTAAGCTCCCTCTCTCCAATGCCTCAGGAGCAAAACCTGGAAGATGCAAGTTGTGTGGGGGTTGGAAGCATCTCTAACCTCATGCAAGAAAGAGCCAGACCCTACATGGCAGCCATGTGGGATGGTCTTCAAGAGACCACAGTAATTTTAAAAGCCAGCATATAAATAAAAATTACTTTGCCTGCTTTGCCTCCTCTCTATCCCAGTCTCCTGCACTCATCCTTGAAGCAAATGAGCAAAGAAATGAATGGTACTCCTCTTCCCCATAACTGAGACCCAAGCTTGGGGTGTGGGGAGGAGAAGCAAGAAGTTTTAACCTGGATAATAACAACCACCATTTACATGGCACTTGGCATGTGCCAGGTACTGTTTAAGTGCTTTACATGTATTAATCATGTAATTCTTATAACAGCCCTATGAGATAGATACTATTATTCTTACCATTTAACAGATAGAGAAATTGTAGAGATTTGTTCAAGGCCATTGGCTAGTAGGATACAAAAAGTGAACATTGGAATCCAAGTCGTTCAGTCTTAGGCCTCCTCCTCTTACCAATACCAGCATGCTGATTTGTAGAATGCAAAATGAGAAAGAGCTGTTTTTACATTTTTTGAGACAGAATGTTTTAATACTTGAAAAGTGAACTATTTGTTAATACCTGTGCATAAGTGTGTGCTCAGTCACTTCAGTCGTGTTCTAACTTTTTACGACCCCATGGACTGTAGCCCACCAGGCTCCTCTGTCTATGGGATTCTGCAGGCAAGAATACTGGAGTGGGATTTTCCCCACTCAGGTATCAAACCCATATCTCCTGCATCTCCTGCATTGCAGGCAGATTCTTTACCCACTGAGCCACCTGGGAAGCCAATTCATTAATACCTAAAAATGAGGAAAACTGTGGTTTCTGAATTTTCACTTAGGTAGTACAACAGGCCACCAACTGAACATGTTCAAAGTCAGTTGTGGAAAATAATAGAGTTACTTCACGTGAGAATTGCTATCAAGAGTAGAATGTTTATAATAAACGTTTATATTATATATGTGTATATATATATATATATATATTTTTTTTTTTCCTCCCATGAGCATTTCTATGATAGATAATCAGAAAATAAAGAATCAATTTTGGAGAATTCATCCTTTGTGTGGTTGAAAAATATTTGTTTTTAAAATTTGGTATTCTCTCTCTCTCTCTCTTTTTTTTTTTTGCATACGTATTATATCATTCTTGCTGTTGTTTGATTGTTAAGTTGTGTTGGACTCTTTTGCAACTCCCATGGATGTAGCCCCACCAGGCTCCTCTGTCCATGGGATTTTTCCAGGCAAGAATGGTGGAATGGGTTGCCATTTCCTTCTTCAGGAGGTCTTCCCAACCCAGGGATCGAATCCACATCTCCTATATTGGCAGGTGGATTCTTTGCCGCTGAGCCACCATCTACCAAAATTCTTACAAAGTAGGTTTTCTTTCAATACTTTTTTTTTTAGATGAAGACATGGATACTCAGAGAGGTTAATTAATTTGCTCAAGATTACACCCCTAGAATGTAAAATTTGTATTCTTATTTAGGATTGTCTGATTGGAAAATTTATGCTCTTTTTACAACACTGTGGCTGGTACAGACAAATTGCTCAATGTGAGTCCCTGTGCTCTCTGAGTTTTGTTAAAGTCAACTGAGCAGATAATTAGCAACCATTTGTCTCTGACGTGAAAAATTAAAACAAAAACCAGAAGATGGTGGAGGAATAAGACAGGGAGACCTCTTTCTCCCCCATAAATTCATCAAAAGAACATTTGAACGCTGAGTAAATTCCACAAAACAACTTCTGAATGCCGGCAGAGGACATCAGACAGCCAGAAAAGCAGGCCATTGTCTTTGAAAGGAGGTAGGAAAAAATATAAAAGATAAAAAGAGAGACAAAACAGGTAGGGAAGGAGATCCGTCACAGGAAAGGAGTCTTAAAAAAGAGAGAAGTTTCCAAACACCAGGAAATACTCACTGGCAAGTCTGTGGTGAGCCTTGGAACCTCAGAGGGCAACATAACTGGGAGGAAAAATAAATAAATAATTAAAACCCACAGATTAACGTGCCCAACGGTAACTCCCCCAGCGGAAAAGCAGTGCAGATGCCCGTATCCACCACTAGCAAACGGGGGCTGGGCAGGGAGGCACGGGCTGCATTGCTTAGAATAAGGACTGGGCCTGAATGCCCCGAGGGCAATCTGAGGGAACTAACTTGAGATAGCAAACCAGACTGTGGGATAGCTACCCTGCAAAAAGCCCTAACCTAAGACACCGCCAGGCCCGCTCACAGAACAAAGGACTGACTAGAGCTCTCCGGCTGTGGACTTGCCCATCCCCCTGCTGGAGACAGGCAGGCGAGGGCTGCCAGAGCTGAAAGGGGGCAATCGTGGCCCCAGAGAGGCATCATTTACCAAACTGCAAGCAGGCTTCATTGCTAACCAAGACTTCTTGGGATTCTGGATGGTTGACATCCACCTGATAAGGTGCACCAGTTGTACACCCAGAAAACCGAGCGGCAGGGACAGGAGAGGCAATAAGTTGCAGCGACCACACTCGCCAAACACCTGGTCACCTGAGCTGCTCGGACCTGGGAAGGGCACAAAACGCAGGCCCAACCATGTCTGCGCCTTTGAGAAGTACCCGAGTACCTAAACTTGAGCGGCTTAGACCTGGGAAGTGCATACAACCCAGGGCTGGCCTCAGACAATTCCCAGCATAGCAGCCTAGAGCCTAAGAAGTTTAGACAGGGAAAGCACACACGCTGTGAGCAGGGACAAACCCAGTGTGGCCGAGACACTGCGAGCACATGCCAGTGTTATTTGTTTGCAGCGTCCCTCCCTCCCTACAGCACGACTGAACAAGTGAGCCTAAAAAAGTGTCCACCACCGCCCCCTTGTGTCAGGGCAGAAATAAGACACTGAAGAGACCAGCAAACAGAAGCTAAAACAGAGGGAACCGCCTTGAAGTGACAGGTGCAATAGATTAAAACCCTGTAGTTAAGCACCGACTACATAGGAAGGGGCCTATAGATCTTGAGAAGTATAAGCTGGATCAAGGAACTATCTGAAAATGAACTGACCCCACACAGTCCACAACACCAGAGAAAGTCCTAGATATATTTTTGCTATTTTCATTCTTTAATTTTTTTTTTATTTTTAAGTCATCTATTACTCCTTTAATTTTCATTTTTATAACCTATTACTTTGCAAAAAAAAAGAACCTATTTTTAAAGAAAACTTCATATATATATATAATAATTTTTGTGACTTTGTTTTTTTTTCTTTAATATTGTATTTTTGAGAATCCAACCTCTATACTAGATTTTTAATCTTTGATTTTTGGCATTTGTTATCAATTTTGTACCTTTAAGAACCCAATCTTCAAAAATAAAAAAAATAAAAAAGAACCCAATCTTCAGTACCCATATTTACTTGGGAGTGAGATTACTGGCTTGACTGCTCTCTCCCCCTATGGACTCTCCTTTTTCTCCACCAGGTTAGCTCTATCTCCTCCCTTCCCCTTCTGTTCTTTATCCAACTCTGTGAATCTCTGTGTGTGTTCCGGACTATGGAGAACACTTAGGGAACTGATTACTGGCTGGATCTGTCTCTCTCCTTTTGATTCCCCCCTTTATCCTCCTAGCCACCTCTGTCTCCTTCCTCCCTCTTCTCTTCTCTGTATAACTATGTGAACTTCTCTGAGCGGTCCAGACTGTGGAGAGCACATAAGGAAGTGATTACTGGCTAGCTTGCTCTCTCCTCTTTTGATTCCCCCTCTTCTTCTCCTGGTCACTTCTATCTCCCTTCCCCCTCTTTTCTTTTCCATGTAACTCTGTGAACCTCTCTGGGTGTCCCTCACTGTGGACAGACTTTTCATCTTTAACCTAGATGTTTTATCATTGGTGCTCTGTAGATGGAGAAGTCTTGAGGCTACTGTAAGAGTAAGACTGAAAACCAGAGGCAGGAGGCTTAAGTCCAAATTCTGAGGACACCAGAGAACTCCTGACTCCAGGGAACATTAATCGATAGGAGCTCATCCAATGCCTCCATACATACACTGAAACCAAGCACCACCCAAGGGCCAACAAGTTCCAGAGCAAGACATACCATGCAAATTCTCCAGCAACACAGAAACATAGCCCTGAGCTTCAATATACAGCTGCCCAAAGTCACTCCAAACACACTGACATCTCACAACGCATTACTGGACACTTCATTGCACTCCAGGGAGAAGAAATCAACCTGCCTGACTTCAGGCTCTACTACAAAGCCACAGTTGTCAAGACAGTATGGTACTGGCACGAAGACAGAAATATAGATCAATGGAACAAAATAGAAAGCCCAGAGATAAATCCACGCACCTATGGACACCTTATCTTTGACAAAGGAGGCAAGAATATACAATGGAGAAAAGACAAACTCTTTACCAAGTGATGCTGGGAAAACTGGTCAACCACTTGTAAAAGAATGAAACTAGAACACTTTCTAACACCATACACAAAAATAAACTCAAAATGGATTAAAAATCTAAATTTAAGACCAAAAACTATAAAACTCCTAGAGGAGAACATAAGCAAAACACTCTCTGACATAAATCACAGCAGGATCCTCTATGACCCACCTCCCAGAATATTGGAAATAAAAGCAAAACTAAACAAATGGGACCTAATTAAACTTAAAAGCTTCTGCACAACAAAGGAAACTATAAGCAAGGTGAAAAGACAGCCTTTAGAATGGGAGAAAATAATAGCTAATGAAACAACTGACAAAGAGTCTCAAAAATATACAAGCAACTCCTACAGCTCAATTCCAGAAAAATAAATGACCCAATCAAAAAATGGGCCAAGGACCTAAACAGACATTTCTCCAAAGAAGACATACAGATGGCTAACAAACACATGAAAAGATGCTCAACATCACTCAGTATCAGAGAAATGCAAATCAAAACCACATTGAGGTACCATTTCACGCCAGTCAGAATGGCTGCTATCCAAAAGTCTACAAGCAATAAATGCTGGAGAGGGTGTGGAGAAAAGGGAACCCTCTTACACTGTTGGTGAGAATGCAAACTAGTACAGCCACTATGGAGAACAGTGTGGAGATTCCTTAAAAAACTGGAAATAGAACTGCCATATGACCCAGCAATCCCACTTCTGGGCATACGTACTGAGGAAACCAGAATCGAAAGAGACACATGTACCCCAGTGTTCATCGCAGCACTGTATGGAATAGCCAGGACATGGAAGCAACCTAGATGTCCATCAGCAGACGAATGGATAAGAAGGCTGTGATACATATACACAATGGAGTATTACTCAGCCATTAAAAAGAATACATTTGAATCAGTTCTAATGAGGTGGATGAAACTGGAGCCTATTGTACAGAGTGAAGTAAGCCAGAAAGAAAAACACCATACAGTATATTAAAGCATATATATGGAATTTAGAAAGACGGTAACTATAACCCTGTATGTGAGACAGCAAAAGAGACACAGATGTATAGAAAAGTCTTTTGGACTCTGTGGGAGAAGGCGAGGGTGGGATGATTTGGGAGAATGGCTTTGAAACATGTATATTATCATATGTGAAATGAATCGCCAGTCCAGGTTCAATGCATGATACAGGATGCTCAGGGCTGGTGCACTGGGATGACCCAGAGGGATGGTATGGAGAGGGAGAGGGAAGGGGGGGATCAAGATGGGGAACACATGTACGTCTGTGGTGGATTCATGTCAATGTATGGCAAAACCAATACAATATTGTAAAGTAATTAGCCTCATTTAAAATAAATAAATTTATATTAAAAAATAAAATAAAAATAAAAAAAAACACAATATCTGTAATATCTCCAAGATGCTGGTAGGGAAACCACTGCTTACCTTTGAATCAGAATAGTCATATCCTCCCCACAATATTACTCCTGATGCCCCCAGTGCTGCACTCTCACCAATTGTATGCACTAAGTCCTCCTAAAAAAGAGAAGGGTCGCAAGTAGATTCTGCCACTCATATTTAATCACTGACAATTCAAAAATGTTTCAGTCTATCAACTGTGGTAAAGAACATACTGATAACATTATCTTTGTTTCTAAAACAAAGGACTATAGAGCAGAATAGGAAAAGGTAATTCTGCCTGGGATACTTACCTGATAAATATGTATGATGTTCCAAGCAGTATTCTAGACACTAAGAATATAAAAATGAAATAGATTCCATTTCTTGTTCTTGAGAGTGTGTTTTAGTGTGATGATTATGACAGACATATATAATTTCAGGGTAACAAATTAAATTATATATTAGCACCCACAGACATACATAGATTAGAGAAAGTGGTTAATGTTGCATGGAAGTGTATTGGAAGATTTCCTTCAAGAGGTGAAATTTCAGAGTGGTCTTTGGAAAGGAGTATAAATTGATAAAATAGACTTAAGAGAGCAGAGTTTTTTTTATCCAGTAGGAAAAAAAGAAAAGGCAGAGTCATATGTAGGAAAAAGTGCGATTCCTTGAGAAGTGTCAGTAACTCTTATGGTAGGTAAAAAGCACTGGGGATGTGGGGAGAAGTAAATGTATCTGAATCCTTGTATTAGGTTAGCCAAAAAGTTCTTTGGAGTTCAAATAAAAATAAAAGACACATTTTTCATTTTCATGAAGAATTTTACTGAACAAAATATTCACTGTTTTGCTCCACTGCCTTCTGCTATTTTTCAGGCAATTTCATTTTCCCAAAACTTTTTATCTTTTTGAGCAAACAACTCCTTTCCAGGGAGTTGAATTTTTTTCCATTAATAGAATTTTGTAAAGACTGAAATAAATGGACATCCAAATGTGTAGTGTCTGATGAATATGGCAGATGAATCAGAACTTCCCAGCCAAGCTATAACAGTTTTGCCTGGTCATCAAAGAAAGATACAGTCTCAAGCTATCCTAATGGAAGATAATGCATTTTATGTTTGAGTAGCTGTTGGAATTGTTTGGTTTCCAGAAGGAGCTCATAATAAAAGCCACTCTTTCTAATCCCACCATATAAACAACATCACCTTCTTTAGATGAAGATAGGCCTTTGGTGTGGTTGGTGGTGGTTTATTTCACTTGCCCCATGATCTCTTCCATTCCACGTTATTGTACAATATCCACTTTTCATTGCCCATCACAATTTGTTGTAAAAACGGAACATTTTCATTATGTTTAAGTGCAGAATCGCATGTGGAAATTTGGTTAAGATAGGTTTTTTTCTGCTTAACTTATGTGGCACCCATATATCAAAACAATGAAAATAACCAAGTTAGTGCAAATGATTTTCAAGATTTGGATATTTTGAGTATGTTGGCTATCTCCCAAGTGGTATAATGTTGATTGTTCTCAATTAATGGTTTGATATGATCACTATCAATTTCAACTTGTTTACTTCACCTTGGAGCATTGTCCAGTGAGAAATCTCCAGCATGAAAATCTGCAAACCACTTTTGACATGTTTGATCAGTCACAGCACCTTCTCCATACACTGCACAAATCTTTTTATGCATTTCTATTGTTTTTACCTTTCTTGAAATAATAAGCATAATATGCAGAAAATGTTTTGCTTCCATCTTCAGTATTAAAGTGGCTACACAAAAATTCACTCATTTGGATAAGACATTTTTAACTTTTAATTTTTTATATTTTTAATGAAGTATAAATGATTTACAAATATTGTGCTAGTTTCAGGCATTGGCATAGTGCTTTGATTTTTTTATGTATTACAAAATGATCACCATAAGCTTAGTTACCATCTGTCATCATCATAGTTACTACAGCATTATTGACTGTATTCTCTATGCTGTACGTTATATCTCTGCTGCTGCTGCTAAGTCGCTTCAGTAGTGTCCGACTCTGTGCGACCCCATAGATGGCAGCCACCAGGCTCCACTGTCCCTGAGATTCTCCAAGCAAGAACACTGGAGTGGGTTGCCATTTCCTTCTCCAATGCATGAAAGTGAAAAGTGAAAGTGAAGTCGCTCAGTCATGTCCGACTCTTCGCAACCCCCTGGACAGCAGCCTACCAGGCTCCTCCGTCCATGGGATTTTCCAGGCAAGAGTACTGGAGTGGGTTGCCATTGCCTTCTCTGACATTATATCTCTAGGTCTTATTTATTTTATAATTTCCAACCCTCTACCTCCTTCCATGGGACACGATCAGTTTCTTATCTGTATCTATGAGTCTGTTTTTGTTTTCGGTTTGTTTACACTCTGATATGACAGCTGTCACAATACAATCTAAAAAAAACTGTTTTGAATGAAGGTAAAGACAACTAAGTGCTACCAGAAGTATTGTATAGAAAAACACAAATGAACTTTCTGGCCAACCCAATAGATAAGTAACATCCAAATACAAGTGTCTTTTGTGTATATTTTATTACACAATTTTAAAGTGTTAGGGCTTAGCTACAAGAAAGTTTTGACACTGGAAGGCCACACATTTGCAACTAAGATATTTTCAGCTGTCATAAAAACATATTGAAGAAGGAAGTCAAGATGACAGTCAGGGACCCCAATTAGAGATGATGAAAACTGTTCAATGAGAAATGATGAGAGCGTCAACAAAGGCAAGGTCAGTCCTTGTAAAGCATAGAGGACAGATTGAACAGTTCTTTGGAAATTAAGATGGATAAGATTTAGTTACCTACTGGATAATAGACAGAGAAGGAAGGCATCCAAGTGACTCTCAAGTGGGATGACTAAGTAGATTATAATTCACCAGGATGAGAAACAGAGGAGGTCATGTTCATGATTATAGACCAAGAGCAAAGAAGCAGGAAATAGGAAGAGATGAAAGAGAGAAGGAATGATAGATGGACAGTCTGCATTCTTTCCTTCCCTGCAAGGTATGGAGAATCAGAGATCCAGTATAAAGGTAAAATATTCAAAAGCCAGAATGAGAAAATGGCCATGCTTCAGCAAAGCTCCTCTGCAGTATATGAAGTCTCCAGTAACCTAGCACTCTGTTTCACAATTTGTCTACATAATGAAACAAGAAAAAAAAAAATCATTCTTCCATTATACTAACTAGCATTGCCTTCATTAAATGAAAATCAGGTCTCTCATTCAAATTGAGACACTGGAAAGAAAATATCTAGCAGAGTTAGCTTTAAGTGATTTCATAATTACAATATGCAGAACATAATAAATGATGTTGTGCTTAGTCACTCAATCATGTCCAATTCTTTGTGACCCATTGGACTGTAGGCCACCAGGCTCCTCTGTCCATGGGATTTTTCAGGCAAGAATACTGGAGTGTGTTGCCATTTCCTTCTCCAGGGAATAAAAGATGTTATAATAATGCTATTTAAACAATAAATGAGATTCATGCTGTTTGTTCATGTGAAAAGGGAAAGATTCATGTGAAAAGGGAAAGGCAATTGCATAGTATTAAAACACTTCAGTATACTATTACTCAGATAACACTATAATTTTGGTTTTCTGAAATAGAGCTCAGAGGTGATACTTAGCCCATAATTGACTTTGAAAATCAAATATTATCCCAAAAAGGGGACTTTACAAACAAGAATTTCATTAAAATGTGGCTTATCTCATTCTATCCTTTTCTATCAAGACAAAATATCTGACTGCATGGCTTATTATTTTCTACTCATTATTCATAATACATTGTGACATACTGTAGACACTCAATAAGTATTTTTTGAAGGAATAAATATAATTCCCCAATGGATTTGAGAAAGTGACATGATTTGAGAAATCTGTTACTTGAGGAATAATTTATTGAGAAGATTTTGGTAGATCTGACTGACATCATCCAATACTTGGAGAACTGACTTTTGAAATAGAGATTTGATTTATTCTGTATTGCACCAGAAGTTAAGATTATAACTAATAGTGATATGAAGTTATCCAGAGGCAGAGTAGACTTAACATAGTCAAGAACTTTTCAGGGATTAATTGGGTTCCCAAGTGGCAGTTTTCCTTCTAGAATAGGAAGAACCCCATGAAAAAGAAAGTGCTAAAGCAGGTAACAAAAGATCCGTGTTTGAGGGTGAGGCAGATTAGGCATATCTGACATCCTCCAACTTTTTATCATGGTGCTATATTTCTTTTCCTCCTAAACACTGAATTAATATTCCATTTTGAATAATACTGAGTAATCCTACAAGAATAGCAATGTAAAGCTTACTAAACAGTATTTGGGTCAATATATTTTATTCTGAAATATTTGAGGAAGAACTGATATTTCATTTAAATGTTCTTATCACAAATGTAAGTGATTTCAGTACTGCTTCTGTGTTGTGTACTAGAAAAACTGAATTGTGAGCTCACAGCTATTGATGGAGATTTAAGGGTTTTCTCACCTGACCACCCACCCAATAATTGAATCCCTACAAGAATATCCTATATAAGTGACCATCTAGATAAAGCTTGAATACTTCCAAGACTCTACAAACCCATTATCTTCCAAACCAGTTCATTCCTACATCTTTGTGCTTCCTACCTTGTGTATGCAGATGACACCACTCTTATGGCAGAAAGTGAAGAGGAACTCAAAAGCCTCTTGTTGAAAGTGAAAGAGGAGAGTGAAAAAGTTGGCTTAAAGCTCAACATTCAGAAAACTAAGATCATGGCATCCAGTCCCATCACTTCATGGAAAATATATGGGGAAACAGTGGAGACAGTGGCTGACTTTATTTTGGGGGGCTCCAAAATCACTGCAGATGGTGATTGCAGCCATGAAATTAAAAGATCCTTACTCCTTGGAAGGAAAGTTATGACCAACCTAGATAGCATATTCAAAAGCAGACACATTACTTTGCCAACAAAGGTCCATCTAGTCAAGGCTATGGTTTTTCCAGTGGTCATGTATGGATGTGAGAGTTGGACTGTGAAGAAAGCTGAGCGCCGAAGAATGGATGCTTTTGAACTGTGGTGTTGGAGAAGACTCTTGAGAGTCCCTTGGACTGCAAGGAGATCCAACCAGTCCATTCTAAAGGAGATCAGTCCTGGGTGTTCATTGGAAGGAATGATACTAAAGCTGAAACTCCAGTACTTTGGCCACCTCATGCGAAGAGTTGACTCATTGGAAAAGACCCTGATGCTGGGAGAGATTGAGGGCAGGAGGAGAAGGGGACAACAGAGGATGAGATGGCTGGATGGCATCACGAACTCGATGGACATGAGTTTGAGTGAGCTCCGGGAGTTGGTGATGGACAGGGAGGCCTGGCGTGCTGTGATTCAGGGAGTCGCAAAGAGTCGGACACGACTGAGTGACTGAACTGAACTGAACCCTGTGTAAGTCTAAGAATACTTTTATATAAACCACTTTCATTGCCTTGACACTCATCACTAGATTACATTTTAGATTTTTGAAGATAAAATCAACAATCTATATTATTTTTAAGTAACAGAATCAATTAAAACATAAAAATGCAATATATTGAAAACATAGTTGGTAAATAATTTACCCAAGCTCTCCTTTATACAGTTTTGATTTGGAAAATTGCTGCTACTGTTTCACGTTAAGAGTTTCTTTAATATGAATTTTCTTCCTAGTTAAATTTAATCTGTTGCATGATTAAACTTAAACTACAGTTCTGCAGGAAACCCTTGTAAATGCTAAGCTGGTAAAAATCATCACTTACAAACTCTTAAGCAAACACCTAATTGTCAATGACATTGTTTCAGAATTGGCCTGACATTTGAAGGACTACATGGTTTTAGTAATAGAATAGCATTCTGTTATTAAGGGGATATAAGCATCCTAAAACATTATTCCCTAAATTTCATATTCTACTAAATTTCCATTTTTTAATGTGTGACTGTATTTTTTTTTTCTTACCTGTGACAAAGCTTCAACACTATTCAAATAAAATGGTCTGGAAAAAATAAAAACTGGTAAAACATAGTCATCTTTAGCCATTTCAGCAATTCTCATAGCTTCTCTAACTCGATAGTGAACAAATTTCAAAGCATTTAAACTTGACTTCAATATTTTATCCAAATATACTGAAGTATAAAGTGCTCTGCTTTTTTCCCATAGCCACTGAAGTTGGTCATTGCGGAAAATTTCGTCACTTGGGCATTTACCTGTGTAGGTCTGTGGATTTATCCTATAATCATAATTGTAGCAGTCTGGATAGAGATAAAAGCCCCATAGACATTTTGGTCTCATTTCTAAAGCCAGTGTGAGAGTAGCATTCATAATACTCTTTCCAGCAGTTTCAAATTCCTTTTGGGCAACTGTTCTCACTTTCATTTCTGACCAATCAGGATGGTGGTTTCTAGTAAAGTCTAAGGAGTGGTTTTTATATATTACTCTATTGCCCCAATTTCTGTCCCATTGTGGCTTCCAGCTTTCCCAGTCAATGATAACAAGACCTTCTGATCTCCACCAAGGAAAAACTTTTGCAATGTCATCAGCGGTCTTCCTCAGGTGTGTAGGAAGGCTCATATTCTGTGGTATCCCTCCATTAAAGGATTTTCCCTCTGGAGAGAAATAAGGATAACACCCTAATTCATTTGGATAAATTATGGCAATTGTCGATCCACTCTGAGTCTCCAAAGGATTTGATATAATATTAAATAACTGAAGATTCAGATCCACATTGAAGAAATGCTGGCACTGCATTGTTGGGGCGGCCCAGAAAATGTTGAAAGGTCTTTTCGTGATCACTGGAGGCATTGCTGGCTTGAGGGCTGAGTGAGTGAACACCGTCAAGAGCAGCAGCACTCCTAACCATGCCACCCGGGGGTTACACATGGTTCATAGTTTTCACCATCACGTTAGGCAATCTCCTTAAAAATAAGAAGAGGAAGAAAAATTAAACATGATGGAGTCAAATGTTCCTTAAATCAAGTAAACTCATGGTAGTGTTTAAGCTACTCTTTGAGTTGTAGACTGACTTTTTACAAGATTTATGAGATTTATTGATATCTAGGCATAATTTATACTTTTAACAGGGAAGAAAAATGAGGTGCTTTAAAAAAAAAAAAAAAAACTAGAAAAGTAAAAAAAAAAAAAAATCCAGTGAATAGAAACCAAAGTAAAAATTTTCACACAACTCCTCAGTCATGAAAACTGTGTCTGCTACTTGTTCTAGCTTTAATTTCCTATAATTCTGACTACATAACCATCTGGTACTTTTAACAAAAATTAAATGGAACCAAAACAAATAGCTAATGGTACAAACAGTAAATAACACCTTGCTTGCTATTTCGAATTCACTGGACTCAAAAGTGGGCTTCTTCATTTCTTGGTTTGTTTGTTTTTAAAAGATGGTAGTTATATTTGGAATTCATACAGGCTAAAGTAGAAACAGGTAGAAATGGCATTTACCTGCTGTTGATTATGGATTTTGTTGTTATCTTCTCTTGGTACATAAATTTAGAAACCAACAGATTGTTTAATTCCCTGGTTTTCCCATGAAGAAGTTGGTCTGTATTTTCACCAATCAATTCCCAAGTGAAACTTGGCTAAATCCCTTCTAAACAGACAGTTGAGCCAAAAACTGCCAAAGAATCCTCCCAGACAAGGATGGTTTAATAGTTATGCATTCCAGCCAATGAGATTTCACCATGAAAGCAGTGTGGTTGAAGTTATGTATCAAAATGATTTTATCATGAAGATTTTTTTTAATAAATGAATCACAAACTTGTCTATGATGTAATTAAACTCAATGTCTTTTTAAGAGTCAAATCTTCTCTTTTTTTTTTTTTTTTTTTAGTTCTTGCTGAGTTTATCTAATATATTATCTAATATATTAAATGCAGGAAGAGGTACTGACCAAAGTCATATTTTAACTTTTGCAACACAGCATCCCAAGTTTATAAACAAACTTGAATAAGTCATTGTCTCTCTGTACATTGAAGATTTATTCATAGCTATGAATTATAACTTACTCTTTTAAGTAAAGTAGTTATTATTTTTAAAATAAACATCATGAGGAATTTGTATCATGGCATCAGATGAGTCCCTCAGTCACCAGAGATACTCTATTCTCTTCACTCTTCTCTAGCCATGGATCTTAAGGTGACTTCTCCCCTCAAAAAAAGAAGAGCCAATTTTTTTATCTTTGTCATTCAGGGAAAATGAAAGAGGACCCACTATCCACAAATATTACTCTTTATCTCCCTCTTCTCATGACAGCATGTATGGTATAAATGGGTATATATATTTAGTTAAATGTCATATTACATTAAATTTATTAAAGAAAAGGGGCTATAAATCTAAAAAAGTGTGCTTTAATAAAATGCAATTATAAATTTTCTTTTCTAAAGTATTTTAATCATGCATTCTATTTATATAAAAGTTATACCCTGTCTCTGTGTCACTACTCGAAGGAAAACTTATTAGTTTAGCATTATCTTCTTCACCAGCATACATTTTGTAACACTACTTCTACAGTAACAGAATTAAGCACTACGAATTGTTCAGTTCAGTTCAGTTCAGTCCAGTCCCTCAGGCATGTCCAACTCTTTGAGACCCCATGAACTGTAGCACGCCAGGCCTCACTGTCCAACACCAACTTCCAGAGTTCACCCAAACACATGTCCATTGACTTGGTGATGCCATCCAACCAACTCATTTTCTATTGTCCCCATATCCTCCCACCCTCAATCTTTCCCAGTAACAGGGCCTTTTCAAATGAGTCAGCTCTTCACATCAGGTAGCCAAAGTATTGGAGTTTCAGCTTCAACATCAGCCCTACCAATGAACACCCAGGACTGATCTCCTCTAGGATGGACTGGTTGGATCTCCTTGCAGTCCAAGGGACTCTCAAGAGTCTTCTCCATCACCACAGTTCAAAAGCATCAATTCTTTGTGCTCAGCTTTCTTTACAGTCCAGCTCTCACATCCATACATGACCACAGGAAAAACCATAGCCCTGACTAGACAGACCTTTGTTGGCAAAATAATGTCTCTGCTTTTTTAAATATGCTGTCTAGGTTGGTCATAACTTTCCTTCCAAGGAGTAAGCATCTTTTAATTTCATGGCTGCAGTCACCATCTTCAGTGATTTTGGAGCCCAGAAAAATAGTCAGCCACTGTTTCCACTGTTTTCCCATCTACTTGCCATGAAGTGATGAGACCAGATGCCATGATCTTCGTTTTCTGAATGTTGAGCTTTAAGCCAAATTTTTCACTCTCCTCTTTCACTTTCATCAAGAGGCTCTTTGTTCTTCTTCACTTTCTGCCATAAGGGTGATGTCATCTATATATCTGAGGTTATTGATATTTCTCCTGGAAAACTTGATTCCAGCTTGTGCTTCTTCCAGCCCAGTATTTCTCAGGATGTACCTGCCCTGCCTCTTGAGAAACCTATATGCAGGTCAGGAAGCAACAGTTAGAGCTGGACATGGAACAACAAACTGGTTCCAAATAGGAAAAGGAGTACGTCAAGGCTGTATATTGTCACCCTGCTTATTTAACTTTTATGCAGAGTACATCATGAAAAACACTTGGCTGGAAGAGGCACAAGCTGGAATCAAGATTGCCGGGAGAAATATCAATAACCTCAGATATGCAGATATACCACCCTTATGGCAGAAAGTGAAGAGGAACTAAAAAGCCTCTTGATGAAAGTGAAAGAGAAGAGTGAAAAAATTGGCTTAAAGCTCAACATTCAGAAAACGAAGATCATGGCATCTGGTCTCATCACTTCATGGCAAGTAGATGGGAAAACAGTGGAAACAGTGGCTGACTATTTTTCTGGGCTCCAAAATCACTGAAGATGGTGACTGCAGGCATGAAATTAAAAGATGCTTACTCCTTGGAAGGAAAGTTATGACCAACCTAGACAGCATATTTAAAAGCAGACACATTACTTTGCCAAAAAGGGTCCATCTAGTCAAGGCTATGGTTTTTCCTGTGGTCATGTATGGATGTGAGAGTTGGACTGTGAAGAAAGCTGAGTGCCAAAGAATTGATGCTTTTGAACTGTGGTAATGGAGAAGACTCTTGAGAGTCCCTTGGACTGCAAGGAGATCAAACCAGTCCATCCTAGAGGAGATCATTCCTGGGTGTTCATTGGAAGGACTGATGCTAAAACTGAAACTCCAATACTTTGGCCACCTCATGCAAAGAGTTGACTCATTGGAAAAGACTCTGATGCTGGGAGGGATTGGGGGCAGGAGGAGAAGGGGACGACAGAGGATGAGATGGCTGGATGGCATCACCAACTGGATGGACATGAGTTTGAATGAACTCTGGGAGTTGGTGATGGACAGAGAGACCTGGCATGCTGCAGTTCATGGGGTCACAAGGAGTTGGACACAACTGAGCGACTGAACTGAACTGAAGTGAACTCTGCATATAAGTTAAATAAGCAGGGGAACAATATACAGCCTTGACGTACTGCTTTTCCTATTTGGAGCCAGTCTATTGTTCCATGTCCAGTTCTAACTGTTGCTTCCTGACCTGCATACAGGTTTCTGAAGAGGCAGGTCAGGTGGTTGGTATTCCCATCTCTTTCAGAATTTTCCAGTTTACTGTGATGCAATACGGTCAAAGACTTTGGCATAGTCAATAAGCAGAAATAGGTGTTTTTCTGGAACTCTTGCTTTTTCAATGATCCAGCAAATGTTGGCAATTTGGTCTCTGGTTTCTTTGGCTTTTCTATATCCAGCTTGAACATCTGGAAATTCATGGTTCATGTATTGCTGAAGTCTGGCTTGGAGAATTTGAGCATTACTTTACTAGCGTGTGGGTCTTCCCTGGTGGCCTGCCTGCAATGCAGGAGACCTGGGTTCGATCCCTGGGTCAGGAAGTTCCCCTGGAGAAGGAAATGGAAACCCACTCCAGTATTCTTGCCTATAGAATCCCATGGACAGAGGAGCCTGGTGGGCTATAGTCTATAGCCCATGGGGTCGCAAAGAGTTGGGCATGACTGAGCGACCTTACTTACTTACTAGCCCGTGAGATGAGTGCAATTGTGTGGTAGTTTGTGTATTCTTTGGCATTGCCTTTCTTTGGGATTGGAATCAAAACTGACCTTTTCCAGTCTTGTGGCCACTGCTGAGTTTTCCATATTTGCTGGCATATTGACTGCAGCACTTTCACAGCATCATCTTTTAGGATTTGAAATAGCTCAACCTGAATTCCATCACTTCCACCAACTTTGTTCATAGTGATGCTTCCTAAGGCCCACTTGACTTAACATTCCAGGTTGTCTAGCTCTAGTCCAGTGATCACACTATTGTGGTTATCTTGGTCATTAAGATCTTTTTGGATGGCATCACCAACTCAATGGACATGAGTTTGAGTAAACTCTATTAGTTGGTGATGGACAGGGAGGCCTGGTGTGCTGTGGTTCATGGGATCGCAAAGAGTTGGACACGACTGAGTGACTGAACTGACCTGAAGATCTGTTTTGTATTGTGTTGGTTGGTTTAGTCGCTAAGTCTTGTCCAACTCTTGTGGACCCAATGGATTGTAGCCTGCCAGGCTCCTCTGCCCATGGGATTCTCCAGGCAAGAATACTGGAGTGGGTTGCCATTTCCTCCTCCAGGGGATCTTCTCAACCCAAGAATTGAACTCGGGTCTCAGCATTGCAGGCAGATTCTTTACCGACTGAACTATGTGTGCTAAGTCGCTTCAGTCATGTCAGACTCTGTGTGACCCCATAGACGGCAGCCCACCAGGCTCCCCTGTCCCTTGAATTCTCCAGGCAAGAACACTGTAGTGGGTTGCCATTTCCTTCTCCAATGCATGAAAGGAAAAGTGAAAGTGAAGTTGCTCAGTCATGTCTGACTCAGCACTCTCATGGACTGCAGCCTACCAGGCTCCTTTGTCCATGGGATTTTCCAGTCGAGAGTACTGGAATGGGTTGCCATTGCCTTTCCCAGAACTATGTATAGTTTTTCTGTATATTTTTGCCACCTCTTCTTAATACCTTCTGTTTCTGTTAGGTCCATACCATTTCTGTCCTTTGTTGTGCCTATCTTTGCATGAAATGTTTCCTTGGTATCTCCAGTTTTCCTGAAGAGATCTCTAGTCTTTTCCATTCTATTGTTTTCCTCTATTTCTTTGCGTTGATCATTGAGAAAGGCTTTCTTATCTCTCCTTTCTGTTCTTTGGAACTCTGCATTCAGATACTTATATCTTTCCTTTTCTCCTTTGCCTTTCTCTTCTCTTCTATTTGTAAGGCCTCCTCAGACAACCATTTTGCATTTTTTGCATTTCTTTTTCTTGGTGATGGTCTTGATTACTGCTTCCTGTACAATGTCATGAACCTTGGTCCACAGTTCTTCAGGCACTTTATCAGATCTAATTCCTTGAACCTGTTTGTCACTTCCACTGTATAATCATAAGGGATTTGATTTAGGTCATACCTGAATGGTCTAGTGGTTTTCCCTACTTTCTTCAATTTATGTCTGAATTTGGCCATAAGTAGTTCATGAACTGAGCCATAGTCAGCTCCTGGTCTTGTTTTTGCTGACTGTATAGAGCTTCTTCATCTTTGGCTGCAAAGAATTTAATCAATCTGATTTTGGTATTGACCATTTGATGATGTCCATGTGTAGAGTCTTCTCTTGTCTTGTTGGAAGAGGGTGTTTGCTATGACCCTCTTTGCGTTCTCTTGGCAAAACTGTTAACCTTTGAGTTGCTTCATTTTGTACTCCAAGGCCAAATTTGCCTGTTACTCCAGGTGTTTCTTGACTTCCTACTTTTGCATTCCAGTCCCCTATGATAAAAAGGACATCTTTTTTGGGTGTTAGTTCTAGAGGCTCTTGTTGGTCTTCATAGAACCATTCAACTTCAGCTTCTTCAGCATTACTGGTGGGACATAGACTTGGATTACTGTGATATTGAATGGTTTGCCTTGGAGTCAAACAGAGATCATTCTGTCATTTTTGAGACTGCATCCAAGTATTACATTTTGGACTCTTTTTTTGACTATGAGGGCTACTCCATTTCTTCTAAGGGATTCTTGCCCACAGTAGTAGATATAATGGTCATCTGAGTTAAATTTGCCCATTCCAGTCCATTTTAGTTCACTGACTCCTAAAATGTCAATGTTCACTCATGCCATCTCCTGTTTGACCACTGTTTATTTACCTTGATTCATGTACCTAACATACCTGGTTCCTATGCAATATCGTTCTTTACAGCATCGGATTTTACTTCCATCACCAGTTACATCCATAAGTAGGCACTGTTTTTGCTTTGGCTGCATCTCTTCATTCTTTCTGAAGTTTTCCACTCTTCTGCAGTAGCATATTGGCATCTACCGACCTGGGGAGTTCATCTTTCAATGTCATATCTTTTTGCCTTTTCATACTTTTCATGGGTTTCTCAAGGCAAGAATACCGAAGTGGTTTGCCAATCCCTTCTCTAGTGGACCATGTTTTGTCAGCACTCTCCACCATGACTCGTCTGTCTTGGGTGGCCCTACGTGCCATAGCTGACAGTCCCATTGAGTTAGACAAGGCTGTAGTCTGTGTGATCAGTTTGATTAGTTTTCTATGATTGTGGCTTTCATTCCATTGAGGAAGAAGGATAAGAGGCTTATGGAAGCTTCCTGATGGGAGAGACTAACTGTGGGGGTAACTGGGTCTTGTTCTGATGGGTGAGGCCCTGCTCAGTAAATCTTTAATCCAATTTTCTGTTGATAGGTGGAGCTGTCTTCCCTCCCTGTTGTTGACCTGAGACCAAACTATGGTGGAGGTAATGTAAATAATGGCGACCTCCTTCAAAAGCTCCCATGCAGGCACTGCTGCACGCAGTGCCCCCAACACTGTAGCAGGCCACTGCCGACCCACGCCTCTGCTAGAGACTCCTGGACACCCACAGGCAAGTCTGGGTCAGTCTCTTGTGGGGCCACTGCTCCTTTCTGCTGGGTCCTGGAATGCACAAGGTTTTGTTTTTGCCCTCAGAGTATGTTTCCCCAGTCCTGTGTAAGTTCTGGTGACCTCAGTTCAGTTCAGTTGCTCAGTCATGTCTGACTCTTTGCAACCCCATGGACTGCAGCACACCAGGCCTCCCTGTCCATCACCAACTTTTGGTGTTTATCCATTAAGTCAGTGATGCCATCCAACCATCTCAGCCTCTATAATCCCCTTCTCCTTCTGCCTTCAATCTTGCCCAGCCCTAACTCTAACCCTAACCCTAATTTGTCTTTTCTAATGAGTCAGTTCTTTGAATCAGGTGGCCAAAGGATTGGAGTTTCAGCTACAGCATCAGTCCTTCCAATGAATATTCAGGACTGATTTCTTTTAGGATGGACTGTTTGGATCTCCTTTGTAGTCCAAGGGACTCTCGAGAGTCTTCTCCAACACCACAGTTCAAAAGCATCAATTCTTTGGCGCTCAGCTTTCTTCACAGCCCAACTCTCACATCTATACATGACCACTGGAAAAACCATAGCTTTGACTAGATGGATCTTTGTTGGCAAAGTAATGTCTCTGCTTTTTAATATGCTGTCTGGGTTGGTCATAACTTTCCTTCCAAGGACCAAGAGTCTTTTAATTTCATGACTGCAGTCACCATCTGCAGTGATTTTGGAGCCCCAAAAAATAAAGTCAGCCACTGTTTCCACTGTTTCCCCATCTATTTGAAGTGATGGGACCATATGCTATGATCTTAGTTTTCTGAATGTTGAGTTTTAAGCCAGGTTTTTCACTCTCTTTCACTTTCATCAAGAGGCTCTTTAGTTCTTCTTTGCTTTCTGCCATAATGGTGGTGTCATCTGCATATGTGTAAGGTTATTGATATTTCTCCTGGCAAACTTAATTCCAGCTTGTGCTTCATCCAGCCCAGCATTTCTCATGATGTACTCTGCATATAAGTTAAATAAGCCGGGCGACAATATACAATCCTGATGTACTCCTTTCCCAATTTGGAAACAGTCTGTTGTTCCATCCCCAGTTCTAACTGTTGCTTCTTGACCTGCATACAGATTTCTCAAGAGGCAGGTCAGGTGGTCTGGTATTCCCATCTCTTTCAGAATTTTACACAGTTTGTTGTAGCCCACACAGTCAAAGGCTTTGGCATAGTCAATACAGCAGAAGTAGACGTTTTTCTGGAACTCTTGCTTTTTCAATGATCGAATGGATATTGGCAATTTGATCTCTGGCTCCTCTGCCTTTTCTAAACTCAACTTGAATATCTGGAAATTCATAGCTCATATACTGTGGAAGCCTAGTTTGGAGAATTTTGAGTATTCCTTTACTGGTGGCTCTATGCTGGCGTTAATGCTGACCTCCTCCAAGAGGGTTTATGCCACACCTAGGTCTGCTGCACCCAGAGCCCCTGCCCTTGTGGCAGGCCACTGCTGACCTGGACCTCTGCAGGAGACACTCAAACACTCAAAGGCAGGTAGTCTGGCTCAGTCTCTGTGGGGTCTCCTCGTGCACTCTAGGTTTTGTTTGAGCCTTCTGAGTGTCTCTGGTGGGTATGGGGTTTGATTCTAAACACAATTTCGCCCCTCTTACCATCTTGCTGGGGCTTCTGCTTTGCCCTTGGAGGTGGGGTATTTTTTTGGTGGATCCAACATTCTCCTGTCGATGGTTGTTCAGCAACGAGTTGTAATTTTGGAGTTCTCACAGGAGAAGATGAGCATACATCCTTCTACTCTGCCATCTTGGGTTTTTTCCTGGATAGTTCAGGACTCTTGAATTCACTATCAGTTCAGTTCAGTTCAGTTGCTCAGTCATGTCCGACTCTTTGTGACCCCATGAGCACGCCAGCCCTCCCTGTCCATCACCAACTCCCGGATTCCACCGAAACTATGTCCATTGAGTTGGTGATGCTATCCAACCATCTCATCCTCTGTGGCCCCCTTCTCCTCCTGCCGTCAATCTTTCCCAGCATCAGAGTCTTTTCAAATCAGTCAGCTCTTTGCATCAGGTAGCCAAAGTATTGAAGTTTCAGCTTCAACATCAGTCCTACCAATGAACACTCAGGACTGATCTCCTTTAGGATGGACTGGTTGGACCTCCTTGCAGTCCAAGGGACTCTCAAGAGTCTTCTCCAACACCACAGTTAAAAAGCATCAATTCTTCAGTGCTCAGCTTTCTTTACAGTCCAACTCTCACATCCATACATGACCACTGGAAATACCATAGCCTTGACTAGACGAATTCACTATACTCAACTTATTTACTCCTGATGAACTAAAAGATCAAACTGATACTAGGTTGAGAGTCATAGCAAAATAATCAGGTGTGTGGAGCTTGATGTCTTTTAGTTTTGAAATACTAGCAAGGTCAGTTTTGACATATTTAAGAGATAATGGTAATGGTAGCTTTTACAATAGTATTCTACTGTAGATACTTCATAATCTAAAAAGTATATTACATTTGAATAGCATTGTATCTTTCTTTTTAATTTATTAAGCCATCTTATTTTTTTCAAACAGTTTAAAATAGGCATTTGTTAATGTTTAGCTTTGCCTTTAGAACCTTTTGTTTCTGATTTTAAAATTAAAGAGTCAATAAAGGGAAAGAGCTATAAGCTGCTCAACAGTGACATATATTCAAGCTGCAAACTTTTGTAGGGAAGTCTTTAAAAGATGAAAAAAAACAAAAACTTCCCAACTTGGGCTCCCCAACATTGGGTTAGGGTTTAAACTTTGGATTAATAATAAATGTAGCTCTAGAATACACAAAATAAAGTGGTTTGAGCTTGATTTTCACCCTTAATGGGTACAAAAATTCAAAGTATAAATTTAAATTTTATTAAACAGGATTCTCAGAAACAGAGAAGCCATTTTTTGATAATATGGAAAAATGAGAAGAAAGTGTTCATTTAAAGACTCTCTACCTGAAGATTATGAAAAGGTTTATAATAGAGAGAGCTGTAGGGAAGAGAGAGATATTTTTAAATTTAATTTTTTAGAACTCCATATGGATATTTAAATTTAGAATTATCAAGCAAATTTATTTTATAAAATATCAGAAACTTCTGGGGAAATAAAGAAAAAACTTTCTGGGGAAATCTTTATTTTGGGAGGTATCAAGTATTATATTGGTTGCTTTAGCAGTCGTTATACTTGGAGATTTCATGCTCAGCTTTCTCCCAAACTCATCAATCTCTTCTTCTTCAAGGGATGGATAAGAGATGAGGCAGAGAAAAGATAGAAGTGTTCCTACCATACTATTCTGGAAACTTGTTTCTCTTCAGTACATGAAAATGGTGGGAACAAATTTCTAATACATGTCTATAGGCTGAGCAGATGTTCTGATGTGCTGGCTTAGTGGCTCAGCTGTATCTGACTCTTTGTTACCCCATGGACTATAGCCTGGCAGGCTCCTCTGTCCATGGAATTCTCCAGGCAAGAAAACTGGAGTGGGTTGCTATTTCCTTCTCCAGGGGATCTTCCCAACCAAGGGATCAAACTTGGGTCTCCCACATTTCAGACAAATGCTTTGTGTGCTAGGGAATGTCACAATTACACCCATTATCCCAGATGATTATTAGTAGTGCACCTTTTAATTCTTAATTTAGCTACAATTCAGACAATAAATATGTACATCTAGCATATGTAGTAAGTGCCCTATATAGACTGAGGAGAAGAATAACACAGATCTTTCTCAGTTTACCATGGGATTAAGTCTTTGTGGCTCAGCTGGTAAAGAATCCACCTGCAATGCAGGAGACCTGGGTTTGATCCCTGGGTTGGGAAGATCCTCCGGAGAAGGCAAAGACTATCCTCTCCAGTATTCTGGCCTGGAGAATTCCATGGACTGTATAGTCCATGGAGTCACAGAGTTGGATACGACTGAGCAACTTTCACTTTCACAAGTCTCAATAAGGCCATTATAAGTTGAAACTCCATTTAGTAAACCTAATCTATAGAACATCATAGTTGTGTGCAGCCTACCTTAAACATACTCAGAACACATACATTAACCTCCTGTTGGGCAAAATCAACTAGCAAAAGTCTATTTTATAATACAATGTTTAATATCTCATGAAATTTATTGACTACGCTAAGGAAAAGAAAAAAAAAAAAAGAATGGTTGAATGGGAGCAGAATAGTTATAAGTGTATGAGCTATTTACCCCCATGATCATGTGGCCAGCTGGAAGCTGTGGCACTGCAGCTGCCCAGCACCATAAGAGAGTAAGTAAGACAAATCACTAGACCCTGGAAAAGATCAGAATTCAAGACTGGAAGTATGGTTTTCACTGGATGAATATTGCTTTTTGCATCATTGTAAAGCAGAAAAATCATGGAACCACCCTAAGTCGGAACAATCTGCACCAAAAATAGAAATTTCAAATTTCAAGGATCATTTCTATGAGCTTCCCTCATTGCTCAGACAGTAAAATCGTCCGCTTTCAATGCTGGAGACCCGGGTTCAATCCCTAGTTCATTATGAAAGAAGTTTCTCTGAATGTGTAGAGCACCTGAATCCCTAAGTAAGAAGCTCAGTGTTCCCTTGTGAGTGTGAAGCTGCTTTTTGGTGTTGGTTCTGCAACTGCCATTTGCCACTGATGATCATTCTTCTTTTCCTTTGGGGAGCAAGAGGGAGAGGACACTGCCTGAGTAAAACAAAGGACAAAAAATAAGCTTTAAAGTACTTTCTAATTTGCCTACAAACTGGAGGAATATGTGAAATTGCAAAAAATGTAAAATTGAAACAATAAATTGGTGACATCAGTTCATATGAGAATTTTATTAACTTTATTCTTTATTTATGGGAATTTAACAGCTTAGAAATGAGTAGGTTTTTTTATTTTAAAATTTAACTACAGAATTATTAGTAATCTTCATTAAGCCAATTTATACTTTTTCCCCTCTTTCTTCTCATGAGAGGAAAGTCTTCATATAATCTTTGGTTTAAGTTAATGAGCACATTGAAATATTTTATATATTTGCAAGAGAATGTTAACATTCATTCATACAGAGTAAACAAAAATTTCTTTTCTGGATTCATAACTACAATGCTACCCCCAACACCACCCAATACCACTTAAATTTAAGAAATAATAGTTTTGGACACATAAATTGATAGAACAGAATAGAGAGTTCAGAAATAAACCCACTTATATATATAGTTAATTAAATTATGAGAAGGGAGCCAAGAATATACAATGGGGAAAGGAAGCTTCTTCAATAAATGGTGTTGGGAAAACCAAAAAGCCACATGCAAAAGAATGAAATGGGACCACTAACTTATACCATATGCAAAAATTAACTCAAAGTGGATTAAAGTCTTGAATGTAGGACCTGAAACCATAAAACTCCTAGAAGAAAGCACAAGTCACAAATTCCTTGAATTATTTTTTATAATGATTTTTTTTAATTTTATACTAGAAATAAAGGCAATGAAGTTGAAAATAAACAAGTTGGATTACATCAAAGTAAAATTTCTACACAGCAAAGGAAACCATCAGCAAAATTAAAAGGCAACCTACTGAATGGGAGAAAATCTTTGCAAAACATAAAGGATCAAGGGTTAATATTCAAAATATACAAAGAATCAGAACAACTCAGTTAAAAAAAACAATGATTTTAAATGGGCAGAAGACCTGAATATTAATTTTTCCAAAGAAGACATAGAGAAGGCCATCAGGTACATGAAAAGGTGCTCAACATCACAAATCATTAGGAAATCCAAATCAAAATCACAGTGAAATACCACCTGACAGCTATTAGAGTGAATATTACTAAAAAAGCTAGAAATAGGAAATGCTGATGAGGAAGGATGTGGAGAAAGACAACCCTTGTACACTAATGGCTGCTGCTGCTGCTAAAGTAGCTTCAGTCGTGTCCGACTCTGTGCGACCCCATAGACAGCAGCCCACCAGGCTCCCCCTTCCCTGGGATTCTCCAGGCAAGAACACTGGAGTGGGTTGCCATTGCCTTCTCCAAAGCAAGAAAGTGAAAAGTGAAAGTGAATCGCTCAGTCGTGTCTGACTACTAGCGAACCCATGGACTGCAGCCCACCAGGCCCCTCGGTCCATGGAATTTTCCAGGCAAGAGTACTGGAGTGGGGTGCCATTGCCTTCTCCACACTAATGGCAGTAAAGTAAATTGGTGTAGTCACTGTGGAAAACAGTATAGAGGTTCCTCAAAAATTAAATGTGCTGCTTTCACATGATACAGAAATTCCACTTCTGGGTATTTATCTAAAGAAAACAAAAATACCCAACTAGAAAAGATATATGCATTCCCATGTTCAATGAAGCATTATTTACAATCAAGATATGGAAACAATCTGTGTTCATGGATCAATGGATTAAAAAATGTGATACACACATATGTATATATAATGAAATGTTATTTAGACATAAAAAGTGATTGTCATTTTCAACAACATGGATGGATTTGTGGGGATTACATTAGGTAAAACAAACCAGACAGAGAAAGACAAACACAATAGGAGCCCATTTATATGAGGAATCTAAAACCAAGCTCATAGATACAGAGAACAGACAGCTGGGTCCCAGATTGGGGAGTGGGAAGGAGGAGATGGGAGAAATGGGTAAAGTGAGTCAGAAGGCAAAAACTTCCAGTTATAAAAGAAATAATCCAAGGGGATGTAATGTACAGCAGAGTGATCATCATTAATAATACTATATTTCATATTTGGAAGTTTCTAAGAGAATAAATATTAAAATTTTTATGATTAAAATCAAAATTATAATAAATTAAAATTATTAATATTAAAAAATTTGTAACTATCTATGGTGACAGATAGTTAACTAGACTTATGATGGATACCATCTAGCAGTATATTCAGATATCAAATCATTATGCTCTACACCTGACATTAATATAATGTTGTATGTCAGTTATGGGGCTTCCCTGGTGGCTCAGACTGTAAAGGATCCCCCTGCAAAGCAGAAGACCTGGGTTCAATCCCTGGGTCGGGAAGACCCCCTGGAGAAGGAGATGACTGCCCACTCAGTATTCTTGCCTGGAGTGTTCTTGCCTGCTCCTCAGTCCATGGGGTTGCAAAAGAGTCAGACATGACTTAGCGACTAACACTTCACTTCATAAGTTATATCTCAATTTCTTTTTTGTTTTAGTTTTTAAATGTTTTAGTTTAATAAGATTTTTTTCAAGTGTTTCAGTATGAACCAAAAATTAATGAGAAATATATAAGTAAACATCAAAATTGATACCATCCACATGAGTCAACAAGGGACAAGAAATGAGCAGTTGATAAAGGAAAATTAATGAGGCTTCAAGAGAATGAAATAGAAATACAAAATAATAAATTATGTTTCAAAATAACATTGAGATTTGAAATGGATGAGTATTATACTAGAAAGAATTTTTAAATGCAGAGAAATAGTGACTGCATTCTAATTAAATCATAACAGATGATAGACTTTTTTGACTTTTTAAGTACCAAAAGAAACATCTATTTTTACTTTATAATGAATTCATGTACTAAAAAATGTATTCAGAAAAAAATTCATATTGGGATTGAAGTCAAAGAAAGACCTAGTTTAAAATGCAAGACATTCATTGTAGAAAAATGTCTGCTAAAAAGAACAAAAAGAACAAAAAATATGAAGCCAAAATGGATAAATAAAGTGATTAACAAAAATGTTAACAAAAGAATTCATAATTGCCTTTCAAAGTAGTATATATTTGAAAAGATCTAGGAAAATGAACTGCTCATGAAAGAATAATGAATTGAAAATATTACCTAAAAAGGAGTTATGAAAATAAGTCATTTTTTTCTTGCCTCATAACAAGAAAATTACAGGCAATGTACAATTAAAAGATAACACATCTTTATGTAAGGCCGTGAGGGGAAGGAAGAGAAGAGAATACTTTGAATGTGAATCAGTCATAGAGAACTGGCCCTACTATTTAACAATATGAAAGGAGTTTGGAATAAGTCTACTGATGTATTTAGAGTTAACTGATAAATATGGGTGCCTCACCTGAATGATTGTAATACCCTCTTACAAGTCTTCCATGAGCTTCTCAGGTGGTGCAGTGGTAAAGAATATGCCTGCCAATGCAGGAGGCCCAAGAGATGTAGGTTTGATCCCTGGGTCTGGCAGATCCCCTGGAACAGGAAATGGCAAGTACTCCAGTATTCTTGCCTGGAAAATTCCATGGACAGAGGAGCCTACAGTGGACTACAGTCCATAGGGTCACAAAGAGTCAAATGCAACAGAGGGCATGCACACACACACACACACACACACACACAAGTCTCCCAACTTATACTCCTGCATCCTCCAATCTAGTTGCAACATGACAACCACAGAGTCCTCTTAAAATCTTAAGTCAGACAATACCCCTCCTGTGCTCAAAGCTCTTCAATGATGCCCCATGTGCCTCAGCATAAAACAAGGTTTTATATGATTCTGGAAGGCCCTGAATGATTAGGACACAGTTACCTACCTCTCTGACTTCCTCTCCTTACTCTCCCCAGGATCACTCTCTGTAGTCACATGGGCACCCTTGGAGTCATGACAACAGACCAGTGAGGTGTCTTCCTCAGAGCCTTTGCACAATAAATATTATATCTATTGTCTATCTCTACAACTCTAGAATGCAGGCTTTGAAAGGGTGAACACTATGGTCTCTTTCGTTCACTGATCGATCCCAAGAACATGGTAGAGTCTCTGATACATAGTAGATTCTTGCCGAGTGAATACATGAATGATGAAGAGTTAATAAAAATAGATTTCCAAGATATGTTGAAGTAATAGGTTTATAAAATGAAGCAAATGCTACACAAATTCATCAAAATTTAATAATTGGGGGAAATTTTTGCACTGTGCTTAGTTGCTCAGTCATAGCTGACTCTTTTCAACCCCACAGACTGTAGCCCACCAGGCTCCTCTGTCCATGGGGATTCTCCAGGCAAGAATACTAGAGTGGGTTGCCAGTCCCTTCTCCAGGGGACCTCCTCCACCCAGGGATCAAATCGAGTCTTCTGCATTGCAGGTAGATTCTTTACCATCTGAGCAAACAGGGAAGCCCCTAAACACATAAACAACAAACAATAATAAAAAGCAACATAAAGGCTATAGCTTTCTTTGGTGAAACTATGGCAGAGGAAAAAAATCTTTGAAAGACCTTGCATCAGTAATTATATGATCTTGTCTGGGAATTACATATAACACTTCCATCACAACCCATTACCCATTAACTAGAAATAGCCACGTGGCCCCACCCAACAAAAACAGGGACCAGAAAGTACATTCCTACAATTTATCTGAAGGCAAGAAGCTAGAAACACTTGATGAATTAAGTGTTCATGATTAAGTATTGAATCCAAGTTTCCTGCATTGCAGGTGGATTCTTTACAGTCTGAGCTATCAGGGAAGCCCTAAGATATGTTACAGTCATCCTAACAAATTTCATTAATGATTTGGACTTGAGGGCATTAATCTGTTACCCACATCTTTCCTTCCTTCCTTCTTCATTTTCTTCCTTTTTCCCATACCTCTTCCTCCCTTCAGCAAATATTTAGTGAACCCTTCTATGTGCAGCTAATGGTACTGGACTATGAAGACACAACACTTCATAGCAAGATTCCTGCCCCCACAGAGCTTATAGTCTACCAACAATAAACAGGTGAGCAAAATTTTTAAATGTAAATAGTGATGGATTGTGGTAAATGTTATAATGGAGATAAATACTTGATAAAGAATGAGCAGGATAGTCAGGAAAATCTGAACAGATATTGGAGATGAGATCTGGGGACTCATCTGGGGATTGCAAAGATCCAGCTGAATTCTGAAGAGAATTCCAGACATAAGGCACATGATTGAGAAATAAGAGAGTCTTGTATGGTCTAAACTGTAAGAGAGAGAAGGAAAGTGATGAAGAATGAAGTTAGAGAAGCAAGCAGAGACCAACCTATGCAGAGCCTTACCCATGCAGAGCCTTATTGATGAAGGTGATGGGTTTTGATTTTATTCCAAGATCAATGGAAAGTAATCAAAGTTTAAGCAGGATTAATATGATTTGTTTTATGCTTTTAAAAGATTACATTGACTTCTAGGAGAAATATAGAATGGATGGGAGATTATTAGGAAGTCAAATGCAGAAATAGAGTAGGTCTTCATTAATTTTAGGAAAGGAAAGGAATCAAACATATTTAATAAGAAAGTCAACAAGACTTCCTGTTGGATTAGCTGTAGAGATAAAAGGGAAAACTCAAAGACTGAGGAAATTGACTGAAGAGTGAGGCCATGGAAGAGACAGAGAAGAAATAAATCGGAATTGAGGATAGTCAAGAATCCTTTATTTAACACACTAAATTATAAAGGCTTCTCAAATATCCAAGAAGAGATGCCATGTGTGCTAGACGTTTTAACCTTGATTTAACATTTATTAAAGCGTCCCAGTTAGTGCTAGTGGTGAAGAACCTGCTTCCCAATGCAGGAGACACAAGAGACAGGTTTAATCCGTGGTTGGGACGATCCCCTGGAGGAGGGCATAGCAATCCACTGCTGTATTCTTGCCTGGGGAATCCCATGGACAGAGGAGCCTGGCGGACTACAGTCCATGGGGTCACAAACAGTCAGACATAATTGAAGCAATTTAGCATGCACACACACACACTTATTATGAGCATTGGATGCATTATTTAATGTGTATAGCATGGTCATAACTTTAAGTCATATTGTGTCATATATACATTTCACATATATATGTTTATTTATGAATGTACTTATTGTCTTAAAAAGTTACATAAAATGCAACTGCTTTCTCTACAACTACTTTGGTTTTCAGTTTCAATCCTCTACATCTGAATAAGAAAAAATTTAACTGTCCAATTCCATTTAAATTTAATCCAATCCAACATCTTTAAAAGTATAATGTTTCTTTCTATAGTAAAAAAGTCTCAGCTGGTCTTCTCAATTTTGCCTCTCCTCTAGAGATGGTGTGCTTTCACGCAGGGGTACCTGGGGGCAACTCCTACAACCTCACAGCAGCAGGGAGCCATCAGGGGTCTCGAGTATCATGGCCTCTGCCTCTTCTGGTTTCAGTGGAATTTCTTTATCCATCAGGATGTTGCTGAAAGCTCTCCAGCCCAGTGTTCAATTTCTTGAGGTCAGCTTATCCTATATAGGCTCAAAGGCAACGCAGCTCCAGGCCTTCCTCCTCCTGACCTTGGTTCATTCTCAGGTTGGAATATGACCGCCCACATGTGTGCTTCCTCCTAGAGCCTCAGATGGAGAGTAGAGGGTGAAAGTGAACCTCCCCACTCTTGGTGTTCCTCTCACTTAAAGAATGCCCAGATCTAGATGGGATTCACAACCCAGAGAGGGAAAAATGTGGAGAGACATCCGCTTTGTTCGCTCTCTTACTGTTCTCTTCTTCCCATAATTACCCTACCTTTGAAAGTGGTGAGTTTTACCCAGAGAGGGCCTGGCTGCTGTCACAGGTAGAAGGGGTAAGATCTCTCCATCACTGGTGAACTGCTAAGCCAAATCCTCCAAGCTTATAAGGCTGTCATCCTACTATACAATCCAAATGTATAAGTCAGAATCAGAATTTATTAATATATTCTATTTGTATTCCTCATATAACAAATTTTAGATTTATCCTGCACAGAAAGAAACTTTCTTAAGACCAAGATAAAAGTCATGAGTTCAGAGAAGTCAAAAAGAAAATTATTTATTTTAAAAATTACTCAAAATATATTTATTATCTAATTTAACCAACTCTCACATCAAACTTCTAAGATCAGTGTTTTTATTAATCCTATTTTAGAAAGGAGATGAATGATATGAAGTTTCTGTAACACAAGTTATAAAATGACTGTTGGGATTTCAACCAATTCTATCTACCAAGTTCCTGCTAAAACGCCTTTTCTCGAAATTTTTGTGGTTAATCCTTACAAAGAGAAGGAAATGAAAGTCAAGGATTCCAACACAATATGTAATACAGATGAATATAGATCGATTTAAAATCTATACATTAACAAGAGCCCCAAAGCTAAATAAACCTGAAATGGATTCAAGTCATGTATTCGTTAGGAATGATGTAAGAAAGTAGAACATATTTGCTGAGAGAAAGCTGGCGTCATTCTGGGCATGTGCTCAAGGGTTACGATCAACCCAAAAATCTGAGTAGCTTAACATAAGAAGTTTATTTTTTGTCCACATTACATCTTGTACTATGAGGTAGCCAACTTCCTGCACCACACAGTCATTCAGAGACCCAGGCCAGTGGAGCTGCCACCGTATTGGAGCTGCACCAGCCTGAGCATGCAGCTTCCTCAGGTGTTCTGTTAGGGGTAAGGGGAAACGAGCCACTTGCAAAGGTGTTTCAAATAATACAATTACACCCATTAGGATTTCGCTGCTCAGAACTAGTCCCTCGGACCCATCCAATTGCGAGGTGAGGAGAAAATGCAGGAGAGCAAATGGAATGTTTGAGCTGCTCTGCCACGGTGCCCTGAACATAATCCGCGTATCCAGCCTCCTGCCCACTCCTGACTTCAGCTCTTTCATTTCCAAGGTTGCTTTTACATTCAGGATAAATATTATTATCCTTGTTTCAGAGACTGCTTTACATATCATGGTCAAGGAAGAATACTACAAAATCTTTACAAATCTTTATTAAAGGCTACGTTCTACAATCATTGTAGGTAATACCGTGTGAGTGTTTTATAATGAAGCAGTGTTTAGGGAATGAGAAGACATCTATTCTTATACCTGTCAGTGGTAAGGCACCACACAAGTAGAAGAGTGGAGTCTGCTGATTGCATGGTTTCTATCCCCATAGCTTGCCTTTAACTTTGGCCTTACTTCTAGTTTAAACACACAAGAGTGACTTCAGAGTTAAACATCTGAATGTGTTGCAACCGGCTTTTCACCTACAACCGACTGGGTTCCATTTACAAAATTCCTTACTACATTATGAGTCTCGAATAACAGAAGTTTGAGAATTTGAATATTAACACGTGGAATTAAACCTCCTGAAAAAAAGTTACTTCAGAAGTTGAGGTCTTTAGGAAATGTAAGGAAGTAGCACCACCTGGTGGGTAAGAATGACAGGAGAATCCGGAGATTTGTTAGAAGAAATGATAATGGCTATAAATATAATCATGTTCCCAAATAAAAGCCTTTAGAGAGCTTTGGAATTGAGACTTGAGGAATGAAATTCTCTTCCTAGGAAACAGGGACAAATAGAGGGTGTATGACTTTAAAAAAAAAACAACTCACGTTTTCGTTTCTGATTGACAGCTACTCAGTGGGACCTGGGGAAACCCAGGTCAATGAAAGTGGCCTATGGTAATGATGAAAGGGTGGTTTACAACTAACCGGACACTATTATCACCAAAGAGCTGAGTGTCTTGGAAAGCTTAGAAAGTTTACACACGGTAGACCAAGGCACTGACCACGGGCTCCAACTCACTTAGTATCTGAGTCAGCAGGAGGTCCGTCTTCACATCTGTTTATTGGTCAGTATCGGAAATTAATGGTGAGATTTTTTTGACAAAAGCAAGAACAACAAAAATTTTCCGTTTTCAAGTATCTGTGCCTCATTTATTTAGCTGACATTTTCTCACAGTGTGAAGATTGCGTTGTTAACCTGAAACAAATATTTCTGCCAGGTATTTCTCCAGCAAAGATAGGTTTGTTTGGGATCAGTAAAGAATCCCAATTCAGGGTCTGCAACCAGGTCAAGCCACGAGAGGGGCAAAGGAAGTTGGGAGGGCTCTAGTAGACAGAGTCCATGACTTTTCACTGGCTGAGTCCTTGCCAGGAAAGAAGAGGAGTCTTCTCTTGTTGGGGTACAAGCTGAAATGGCTCCCACCATAGCGCAATACCATGACTCTCCCTGGTGATTATTGTACATTCCACTAATTCTATTTCTGATTAAGCCAGTCAAGCTGATAATCATGTAGACTACATTAATAGTAAGCTCTCAAGTCCTGAGGAGCTCTATTTAACAATAGGGACCAAGAGATATTTGGATCTCAGATTTTACCACTGTAAAATCAGTTTGCTTGGCATAAAGATAAAATATGCTTTATAGTCATCTGTCTAGCAAATACATCAAATTGTTCTTAAGCGAAGAATACAGAAGGGGACTTCTATTTGCTGAGAGCTTACTATCTTGCACATGCTAGTTGCTATAAGGAATATTTTGGACCAGGTCAAGGTTCAGCATGTCATAAGGTCCTCTATGTGTGCCTGATAGCAAAACTTCTTCTCACAGAAAGTTCAGAGGGGTTGTGACCATCGCAGAATGCTCTTAAGGACTGATACAGATGCCCTGACACACATTTTGTTTTGCACAGGTCCAGGATATCTGTAGGTGAGAACTTAAACTTAGTCCACATATTGTATTCGGGCATCCAAACCAGTCTAGGAGCCTGGGATTCCTTGAAGAAGGCTGGCCTGGAGAAAGGGACCTCAGAAGCTATAAGAAGATATGGAAGAGCAACTCTAAGCTGGTAACTTGTCTGGATGTCAAAGGGAGGCAGGATGTGGCAGCAGGAGGCTGCACATGACCTTCCCTGATATTGCTCCTCATCAAGTGTGAGTGTGCTATGGCTGAGACCTACCTGAAGACCTGGCTCGAGAGAACTTACTTGAAATATCTTTCATCACGAGACCCGACAGGAGTTTTTCTACTATTCAGAGAGGGAAACATGAGAGCAGTGGCCTGGGACTAAACATAGAGGATGTGAGGACAAAGTGACTGCAGGCAAACCTTACCCATAGGGCCCCCATACAAAATTAAGATAATGGGAAGAGCTGTCACCAAAAACCTGACTTTTTTATTAATTTAGCAGCTATAGACTCAAAGCCTTGAGATTCAGGATATTATCAGAAATGTGAAATACTTATATGTCCTGTCAGCTGAAGTCTAAGGCTATAGATTATGTTCATTTAACCAACACAATTAATTTTACATAAAAAAATTGAGGCTGGATGAAATAAGTCATCTAAGTGCACAGAGATAATAAGCAGCAGAGCCAGGATCAACACCTGAGCTGTGTGACTGCAAAAACCAGGATCATTCCTTATATCCTTTGCTTCATGAGATACAGAAGGTTTGGTGGAGCATAATCAACATGCATTATAGTCTTCCAAATAACACCGACAAAAAGCAACGTATGTTGAGCAACTACTCAATGCCTGTGCATCAATGTAGTTACTGAATAATTAATATATTGATTTTATTGGGTTTTCACCAAAGAACAATGCCAAGGCTCTATGCCTCTGAAATTCAGATTTCTTTTAGCCTCAGAGTGAGAGTATAGAACTCATTCCAAAGTCCTCAGCCAAAATAGGGATTAAACTGGATTGTCCCAAAGGAGATGAAAATGGAGGCTTTGGGAGAGTGGCTCAACCCTGGAGGTGGTCCCTGAAACATGGGGAGAATTGTAGATTTCTTCAAGTGCCTAGACTCAGCATTCTGGAGACAACAAGCCCTTGTATGAGAATGGATGTTTGAATACCTGTGAGAATTATCTTTAAATGTTGCATCTTGAGTACCTCCAGTAAGACATTTTTGGCTATGAAGTCAGCAGAAAGGAACACTTTCAAGTATTAGTATATATTGGTTAGCTCACCCAAGGAGGCCCCTTTCAGTTTATGGTATAGAAGCAGTGCCCAGCTATTGTGGAGCATTTAAAAGACTGAGCTGCCATCCATTTCTTTGAAGGTTGTACCCCAGTGTATAACAAGCAGATGGAGCCAATGGGGAAAATGGTTGTCCCTATTGACCCAGAGCCAGGCCCTTCCCCATTTTCCTAGGAATATGTAAGCCCCAGGGATTTTGTAAGCATCAGTGAAAATAACCTCATCTAATCACTTAAATTGGATTCAGTAAGTTGATCTTAATAAATTGTGATTTGGAGAAGGTTTTATTTACAAAAAGAGAATCATGACATCTCTTGCACCTTGATTGTTATGGAACTAGTCATATCCACTATACATATGGTAGGCTTCCCAGGTAGCACTAGTGGTAAAGAACCTTCCTGCCAATGCAGGAGATGTAGGAGATGTGGGTTTGATTCCTGGTCCTGGAAGATCATTGGAAGGACTGATGCTGAAGCTGAAGCTCCAATACTTTGGCCACTTGATGCGAAGAACTGACTCATTGGAAAAGACCCTGATGCCGGGAAAGATTGAAGGCAGGAGGGGAAAGGGACCACAGAGGATGAGATGGTTGGATGGCATCACTGACTCAATGGACATGAGTTTGAGCAAGCTCTGGGACTTGGTGATAGACAAGGAAGCTTGGCGTCCTATAGTCCATGGGGTCACAAAGGGTCGGACATGAGTGAGCCACTGAACTGAACTGATACATATAGTAACTCACTTTCTATTCACACAACACATCCTTAAGGTTCTAGTATCTTCCTCCTTTTTAAAGATAAATTAGACCTTAAAGAAGTTGAGCAATTTGCCCTTGTTCACACAACTCTTGAGCCTTTCTTAATATAGATAATTTAGGCTTTTTTTTTTTTTGACTTGCCAGCCTTATCAAAGGCACTGCAATATAGCTTCTTCCACATGCCTTGAAAATTTTATTCAATGAGTCTGTCACCGCAAGCTATATAAACAAATGGTTATCAGCATTAATAGGATTTGTAGCAGAATTAATTCTTTAAAAATGTTTATTGATAGTCAATTATATATAGGGCATAACAGGGTTATCTGTAATAAGGCAAGTCTTAGAATTTAGTTGGAGACAATATATATCAATAAAAGTACAGTTAACTAAGTGTCAGAAGAGTGTTACAGATAATAAGTACTATAGGAATTTGGATTGGAAAAGTAATAGATGGTACAATGAAAAGATTAGATGAGGCATAAGATATCAGTTCTCTTCTGACACCAACTGTGCCACTTTTAGCTCCCTAACCTTCAAGATTCTGAATTTCTCAGCGCCTCAGATTTGTCATTTAGAAATTGTTCCCACTGCTGGGCATACACACTGAGAAAACCAGAAGGGAAAGAGACACGTGTACCCCAATGTTCATCGCAGCACTGTTTATAATAGCCAGGACATGGAAGCAACCTAGATGTCCATCAGCAGATGAATGGATAAGAGAGCTATGGTACATATACACAATGGAGTATTACTCAGCCATTAAAAAGAATACATTTGAATCAGTTCTAATGAGGTGGATGAAACTGGAGCCTATTATACAGAGTGAAGTAAGCCAGAAGGAAAAACACCAATACAGTATACTAACGCGTATATATGGAGTTTAGAAAGATGGTAACAATAACCCTGCGTACAAGAAAGCAAAAGAGACACTGATGTATAGAACAGTCTTATGGACTCTGTGGAAGGAGAGGGTGGGAAGATTTGGGACAATGGCATTGAAACATGTATAATATCATGTATGAAATGAGTTGCCAGTCCAGGTTCAATGCACGATACTGGATGCTTGGGGCTAGTGCACTGGGACGACCCAGAGGGATGGTATGGGGAGGGAGGAGGGAGGAGGGTTCAGGATGGGGAACACATGTATACCTGTGGCGGATTCATTTTGATATTTGGCAAAACTAATACAATTTTGTAAAGTTTATAAATAAAATAAAATTTAAAAAAAAAGATGCTAAATCAAAGATGAAGTAATTGATTTAGAAGAAAATTTGATGATATATAGTTAAATAGATGAATATGGCTATATATTAACCTAATAAAAAGTCCTTTAAAAAAAAAAGAAATTGTTGATAGCAATGTGTTCCATGATTTCCTCACAGAGTTTTTAACATTATATGTGAAAAAATGTTTACAAAACTATGATGAACTATACAAAGATACTATTTCTCTCTTTTTATTACTGACAGGTTTTCATGATTCATGGTAACTATTCATATGAAGATACTTTTGTGTGTCAACTTGACTATAATGCCCAGTTGTTTCATCAAATATCAGTCTAGATGTTGCTATGAATTCTTTTTTTTTTATTTTTTTACGTTATTATTTAAATAAGTAGACTTTAAGTAAAGCAGATTACCCTACATAATGTTGCCAGGCTTCATGCAATCAGTAGAAGAACTCAAGAGAAAAACTGAAGTTCCCTGAAAAAAGAAGGAAGTTTGCTTCCAGGCTGACTTCAGACTCAAGGCTACAACAGCAACTCCTGCTTATTGGTCAGCTCTCTAAATATCAGACTTGCCACCCCCTGAAATTGTATGAGACAACTCTTAAAAAAGCTCTCTCCCAAATCAATATAAAATGTATATATATATATATACACATACATATATAAATGTATATGTATATATGTGTGTGAGTATACATAAATAAACAGTCTTCCCTTGGTGTCCATGGGGGATTAGTTCCAGAAGCCACCATCGATACCAAATCCATGGATACTCAAGTCCCTTATATAAAATGACATAGTATTAATACAATGAATACCGTTGGTGCTCCTTATCTGCAGATATGGAGACCTCACCATATGAGTATATATACATCAGTGAATATGTACACGTGCACACACACATGCATCCTATTGGTTCTGCTTCTCTGGAGAATATTGACTAATATAATAACTGTTCTGAATGAGGAGCTTACTTTGACAAGAAAAACGTGTAAAGCAATCCAAGAAAATTCAGAAAATACTATTTTATTCTTAACATATTTTCTATTGGTAGATTTTTTAATTATATATGAAATAGTAATTAAAGAGTATATTTCATGATAATACCTTTCATTAGTTAATGAAATATTTACACACATTTAATATATCCAAGTAGGAAGTATGATGAAATACAAATGTTTGCTACTGGGGGAGCTGATTGGCCTGTTGCGGCCTGAGTGTGTGCCTTTGCTCAAGGCACCCCTTGCATTTGAAATACCTTTCCTCCTAGACACCCTTTGTGTAAATAGTAAGCAACCCATTTTTCTAAGGCATAGTTGAATGACTCCTCTAAGGGGGAAATGCCCAATTGCTCTAGCTGAAAGTTGTCACTACATCTTTTACTCTGTTCCTCTTACAGTATTCATCACTTTATGTTCTGAAGTACAGTTATTTGTGTTTGTGTTTTTCCATCTCTGTAAATCGCAATTTTCTTGAGGACAGTAGTCACTGATAAATCATAGTTTTCATCAGGGTCTGCAGCAGCTTGCCTAAGATATCTTGATAAATACATACTGCATAAATAAACCTTCATGGGTCATTTTGGTCTCTCAATAAGCTCTTTTCTCTAATTTGTCTATAACAAGTGCCATAAGGAGTTTCTATCAGAGTGACTGTGATCACTCACATGTGGCAGAGCTCCAGTGGTGAGTATTTATTTATTAGGTAGTGAAAGAATGAAAAGCAGCATCATGGGGCTTTAGCTGCAAGGTTGAAAGTTAACTTAAAATGCTATTTTAAATGAGGGAATTTTATGAACAGAGGTAGCTGAAAGCTCATAGGCTTTGAAGTGCACTCTGGTGACTTCACAATAACCAAGGTACTTCCTTGTTGTCCCATGTTTTTGATATTTATCAGTGAAATAAACTCACTGCTAAATATGTAACAAAAGCAAACCACAAGTATCCATGTACACATCAAATATTTCACTTTCAAAGATATTTCTGTGTCCTCAATGAACACTGTGTACTTTCTATCTGAATTTAGAGCACTTTATTAACTTTTCTCATTGTTGTCACTCAGTCACTCTTTAGACCCCATGGACTGCAGCACACCAGGCTTCCCTGTCCTTCACTATCCCCTGGAGTTTGCTCAAATTCATGTCCATTGAGTCAATGGAGCCAACTCAATGTCCATCCAACCATCTTATGTCCATTGAGCCATCCAACCATCTCATTCTCTGCTGCCTCCTTCTCCTCCTGCCCTTAGTCTTTCCCAGCATCAGGGTCTTTTCCAATGAGTCGGGTCTTTTCTAATGAGTTGATTCTTTGCATCAGGTGGCCAAAGTATTACAGCTCAGCATCAGTCCTCCCAATAAATTTGTTGTTGTTCAGTGGCTAAGTTGTGTCTGACTCTTCATGACCCCATGAACTTCACCACTGCAGGTTTCCCTGAACTTCACTATTTCCTGGAGTTTGCTCAGATTCATGTCCACTGAATCAGTGATGCTATCTAAACCATCTCATCTTCTGCTGTTCTGTTCTCATTTTGCTTTCGATCTTTCCCAGCAGCTTTTCCAATGAGTCAGCTCTTTGCATCAGGTGGTCAAAGTACATGAGCTTCAGCATCAGTCCCTCCAATGAATTTGTTGTTGTTCAGTTGCTCAGTCATCTCTGACTCTTTGTGACCCCATGGATTGCAGCATGCCAGGCTTCTCTGTCCTTCACTATCTTCCAGAGTTGGCTCAAACTCATGCCCATTGAGTAGATGATGCTGTCCAACTATCTCATCCTCTGTCGTCCCCTTCTCCTCCTGCCCTCAATCTTTCCCAGCATCAGGGTCTTTTCCAATGAGTCAGTTTTTTGCACCAGGTGGCCAAAGTATTGCAGCTTCAGTTTCAGCATCAGTTCTTCCAATGAATATTCAGGGTTAATTTCTTTTAGGATTGACTTGTCTGATCTCCTTGCAGTCCAAGGGACTCTCAAGAGTCTTCCCCTGCATCACAGGTCAAAAGCATCAATTCTCTGGCACTCAGACTTCTTTATAGTCCAACTATCACATCCATACAGGACTACTGGAAAAACCATAGCTTAGACTATATGGACCTTTGTTGGCAAAATGATGTCTCTGCTTTTTAATACATTGTCTAGGTTGGTCATAGCTTTTCTTCCAAAGAACAAGCATCTTTTAATTTCATGGCTACAGTCACTTTTTGCAGTGGTTTTGAAGCCCGAGAAAATAAAGTTTGTCACTGTTTCCATATTTTCCTCTAATTATTTGCCATAAAGTGATGGGACCAAATGGCCATGATCTTAGTTTTTTGAATGTTGAATTTCAAGCCAGATTTTTCACTCTCCTCTTTCACCTTCACCAAGAAGATCTTTAGTTCCTCTTTGCTTTCTGCCATAATGCTGGTGTTATCTGCATATCTGATGTTACTGATATTTCTCCCCGCAATCTTGATTCCAATCACTTGTGATTCATCCAGCCCGGTATTTCGCATGATGTACTCTGCATATAAGTTAAATGGGCAAGGTGACAATATACAGCTTTGACATACTCCTTTCCTAATTTTGACCCAGTCTGTTGTTGACATGTTGCTTCTTGACCTGCATACAAGTTTCTCAGGAGACTGGTAAGGTGATCTGGTATTCCCATCTCTTTAAGAATTTTGCACAGTTTGTTGTGATCCACACAGTCAAAGGCTTTAACATAGTCAGTGAATCAGTAGTAGATGTTTTTCTGGAATTCCCTTGCTTTCAGAACAGAATATAAGCCATTAGAAACCCAAATTTAGTAGAACTTTTCAGTTAAGAGCTATAGGATTAGAAGTTGGCCAGTGGGAAACCCAACAATGTATTTGTTGAAGAAAGAATGCTGCTGCTGCTTGGTTGCTTCAGTCATGTCCAACTCTGTGCAACCCTATGGACTATAGCTAGCCAGGTTCCTCTGTCCATGGAATTCTCCAGGCAAGATTACTGGAATGGATTGCCATGCCCTCCTCCTCCAGGAGATCTTCCCAACCCAGGGATCAAACCCAGATCTCCTGCATTGCATGCAAATTCTTTACCACTGAGCCACCAGGGAAGCCCCGAAGAGAGGATATGCATTATAATAAAATAATAGCAACAGGCAAATGAGAGAAACATCAGGAATTGGCCTTGGAAAGCATATCTTTGGAAGGAAGTAACCCTAACCCAAAGAAAGGCAATGCCAAAGAATGCTCAAACTACCACACAATTGCACTCATCTCACATGCTAGTAAAGTAATGCTTAAAATTCTCCAAGCCAGGCTTCAGCAATATGTGAACCGTGAACTTCCTGATGTTCAAGCTGGTTTTAGAAAAGGCAGAGGAACCAGAGATCAAATTGCCAACATCTGCTGGATCATCGAAAAAGCAAGAGAGTTCCAGAAAAACATCTATTTCTGCTTTATTGACTATGCCAAAGTCTTTGACTGTGTGGCTCACAATAAACTGTGGAAAATTCTGAAAGAGATGGGAATACCAGACCACCTGATCTGCCTCTTGAGAAATTTGTATGCAGGTCAGGAAGCAACAGTTAGAACTGGACATGGAACAACAGACTGGTTCCAAATAGGAAAAGGAGTACGTCAAGGCTGTATATTGCCACCCTACTTATTTAACTTAAATGCAGAGTACATCATGAGAAACGCTGGACTGGAAGAAACACAAGCTGGAATCAAGATTGCCAGGAGAAATATCAATAACCTCAGATATGCAGATGACACCACCCTTATGGCAGAAAGTGAAGAGGAACTCAAAAGCCTCTTGATGAAAGTAAAAGTGGAGAGCGAAAAAGTTGGCTTAAAGCTCAACATTCAGAAAACAAAGATCATGGCATCTGGTCCCATCACTTCATGGGAAATAGATGGGGAAACAGTGGAAACAGTGTCAGACTTTATTTTTGGGGGCTCCAAAATCACTGCAGATGGTGACTGCAGCCATGAAATTAAAAGACGCTTACTCCTTGGAAGGAAAGTTATGAGCAACCTAGATAGCATACTCAAAAGCAGAGACATTACTTTGCCAACAAAGGTCCATCTAGTCAAGGCTATGGTTTTTCCTGTGGTCACGTATGGATGTGAGAATTGGACTGTGAAGAAGGCTGAGCGCCGAGGAATTGATGCTTTTGAACTGTGGTGTTGGAGAAGACTCTTGAGAGTCCCTTGGACTGCAAGGAGATCCAACTAGTCCATTCTGAAGGAGATCAGCCCTGGAATTTCTTTGGAAGGAATGATGCTCAAGCTGAAACTCCAGTACTTTGGCCACCTCATGTGAAGAGTTGACTCATTGGAAAAGACTCTGATGCTGGGAGGGATTGGGGCAAGAGGAGAAGGGGACGACAGAGAATGAGATGGCTAGATGGCATCACTGACTCGATGGGCGTGAGTCTGAGTGAACTCCGGGAGTTGGTGATGGACAGGGAGGCCTGGCGTGCTGCAATTCATGGGGTCGCAAAGAGTCGGACACGACTGAGGGACTGATCTGATCTGATCTGAAAGACGGCTTTAGGTAGAGTAAAGTGATAAAAAATGAAACCTGACCTAACAAAAGAGAGTGATAGAACATATCCAGAGAATAAAGCTCCTTGTGACCATGCTTTGCTTCCTATTCTTTGGTATGAAATAGTTTTGGTCATAGCCTTGGCTTAAACTGTCTTAATTGAAGTTCTTTCTCCAATGAATGATTACATTTTAAAACCTTGACTGGCATAAATCCATAACATATTATAGCCTCAACAATTGTATATTGTTAATTTCTCTCTTTACTTACAGGCTTGGTCTCTTTTTCCTATTCCTGCCCAACTGGCTTAGAAAACAAGATTGTTCAATACAGGCAATACCACCACTTGATTATCTGCTTTCTTCATTCTCAGTGTAACAATTCATTTTTTTAATCACTTGTAGCTTTGTTAATTCAAAAGAAATAAAAGACAAGAGCTTCCAGACAAAGGTATGTTCCTTTTTCCATGAGAAATTTACAAGTTTTCTGATTAATATATACTTTGAATGGTAAATAAAATGTTCAAAATGATCAGCTTCTGTCTTTAATGTTGCATTTTTGCAGAGGAAGTGTATTCTATTCTACTATTATTGCATGCATTTCTATCACTAACAGTCATTGCCACCTTCAAAATAAACTTATTTTCTTTGCTTATGAAACTATCATGTATCAGGAGTGTCAATAAAGTCAAGTAAGATGGGACAGGGAGCTGGCACCTGGCAAAAGCTCTCCCAGTGAAAATGGGAGAATTTTGAAAGAACTTACCTGGCTGTTTTTTGTTTGTTTGTTTGTTTTTCATTCGCTCAGTTGTTGTCCGACTCTTTGCAACCCCATGAATCACAGCACGGCAGGCCTCCCTGTCCATCACCACCTCCCGGAGTTCACTCAGACTCACGTCCATCGAGTCAGTGATGCCATCCAGCCATCTCATTCTCTGTCATCCCCTGCTCCTCCTGCCACCAATCCCTCCCAGCATCAGAGTCTTTTCCAATGAGTCAACTCTTCGAATGAGGTGGCCAAAGTACTGGAGTTTCAGCTTTAGCATCAATCCTTCCAAAGAACACCCAGGACTGATCTCCTTTAGGATGGACTGGTTGGATCTCCTTCCAGTCCAAGGGACTCTAGAGGGGAGCTTTACCATTGATATCTTGATGAATCAAAACAGAAATCTCAGCCGGGATTTAAAAATTTTGCATTGGGAAAGCCAAGATTATTTAGAAGAAAAGGAGATGGAGAACTACACAATATAAAGTAGTTTATTAGAACTCTGAACAGTCTTATTTTAGATTTTCCCTCCCTTCCCTTCCCTTCTATGTTTTTTCCAAATTTTAGACAACAAATATTTATTGAGAATCTATGCTAAGCAATGGGGAATCGTGCAACTGAAAAATTCAGATATATGGGATTGTATGCACATCCAAATATCACTTGCCCACATGTTCATGAGAGTAAGGAATTCTATTTGCAGTGTAATTTCCCACTTACATTTTCCATATTTTAGAAAAGAGAGTTGGGAGAACCCTAGAGAAAAGCAAAAATAACAATGAAAGGGCATAAAATAAGAACTTAATTTGCAATATTGTGGACAAAACCATACTTACAATTTGAAGGAAAGGTTAAATAAATATTTGGGGCTTGAGCCAAAACTTATGGTTATTATAATTTTTCACCTTCTTTTATAGAGAAAAGAGAAGGGCAAGTAGTTAACAAATTGCATTTAGAAATGTTAGGTAGGAAGTTAGGCATGAGTAACGAGGCCTAGCCAAAAAGGATGTAAACTGATGTCTAAACTCCATCCTAGACATGCCCATAAACCAAGTCAACAGATACAGATAAGATGTTGAAAATTTTCTGACAGAAAAAAATCAATTAAGACATATATAGTCAAGGCTAACAAGAGATTGTAAAAGGACTGGAACCCAGCAGTTCTCAGTATGGGATAGATTCTTCAACTCGTAGCTATTGTTCATTCATCTGTCCTCCTATATAGCTTCTTTTTTTCACAATGTTTTTCCACATCTCTCTCCCCCATCTTCAAAACAGTTTGGTAGTCTACAAGTTTAAAAACTGGCATTCTGGCATAAAAATTACTATCTTTCATATTTTAATAATTAGAAACATTAGATTCTTTCTCTAGACTCGTAATTTAAAAAAATTTTGGAATTTCTCCAAAAACACTTCTGGGATACATACAGCCTACATGGCATAACTTAATAGCCTAATTAGAAATTCTGCTAACAAAGAAATTATGCCCCAAATCCACCACTATATATTTGAAGAATTACAATGCAGATTCTTTACCGACTGAGCTATGAGGGAAGTACTTGAAGAATTACATAGGATGCCAAAAATGAAGGACAGTTTCAAAGTAGCAGGCTTAGATGCAACAAGGTAAAAATAACACTTCAACTCAACAACTTGTTCCCTTAGCTAAGTGAAGGCAGAGCAGACCACAGGAAATGATGGTCAATGACAAAACAAATAGTATTTGAGTAACAACTCTGCACTGGTAATTTACACATGCAACCTTGGTGAATTTTATAACTTTCAAGTAGGATTAATGATTTCTATTTCTTTATTAAATAAAAATTATTTTCATTTTATGGATAAGGAAGCAAACTTAGAAAAGCAACTTGGCCAAACCCATAAGGTTAAAGTGGAAGAACCAGAACTCCAATTTAGGACTACCTGAAATCTACATTTTTGTCACTATCCTGGTTCACAGGTTTGAAACTATTAGGGCTCTAATCTCTACTTCTCAGGAATTTATAATGCTTTCCACTCTCAATGCGGCTTTAATTCACAGGAACCTCACTTTTGATACTAGAGGCAAACTGATTCAGCTTCTAAGTTTCTCTTGTTAGTTATGAAATTCAGGGTCAACTCCTGGTGTATATTTCTAATATTTCCCTTCTAAACCTGATTATTTTATAAAAAGTTTGCTTGCTTTAAAAAAAAAAAAAATCACTTTTTAACCTAACATTATTAATGAAGTTTAACCCAAATTTCATGTGAAAATTCCTAGGACTATATGATCACATTTTCTTTTGTAGATTTATTACTACTTAGCTAATTTCATTATGAGCAGCTTTAATTTTTTGTAACATTTCTTCTTGCTTGTGTCCAGGCCTTCAGGCTGTGTGGGATCTCAGTTCCCCCACCAGAAACTGAACCCAGGCCTACATAGTGAAAGTCAGAATCCTAACCAGTAGGCCACCAGGGAACTCCGGAATTTTAACTATATTTTTAAAGAAAGTGAAAGTGAAAGTCCTCAGTTGTGTCCCACTCTTTGTGACCCCATGGACTATACAGTCCATGGAATTCTCCAGGCCAGAATACTGGAGTGGGTAGCCTTTCCCTTCTCCAGGAGATCTTCCCAATCCAGGGATCGAACCCAGGTCTGCCATATCGCAGGTGGATCTCCGACATCGCAGGTGGATTCTTTACTAGTTGGGCCACAAGGGAAGCCCAAGAACACTGGAGTGGGTAGCCTATCTCTTCTCCAGGGGATCTTCCGGACCCAGGAATCGAACCAGGGTCTCCTGCATTGCAGGCGGATTCTTTACCAAATGAGCTATGAAGGAAACCTCATATTTTTAAAGTGGTTTAACAATCTGTTTAGTACATTCATAATTTATACTGCGGCCTTTCAGAAAGGTTAAAATCAAATCGTTCTACCAAATTTAATTTGGCATAGATGTCTTAAGTTTAATATAGGGAACTTTTTTGTTTATTGAAATGAAATAATCGTCAAGCATAAAAAAGTTTATGCAACAAACGCTACTTTGTTTAAAGTGGAGATGCTTACTCTATAATTCACAGCCGTGGTTATCATATATTATTTCCATACTCCAAAACTTCATTTTAAGGCAGTTGTCTAGTATTTAATTTACTGAACAGAGGCGGTTATCCTAGGCAGTTTTCAATATTCTGAGGCATATAAACTTAAACAAACAAACAAAAAAACTCCTGAAATTTAGTGTAAGGATTAGATCGGATGGATGTATTTTTCCTGAGTGACATCCCTAAATGGGTACATTCATTTTCGATAAAAAGAAAACAAGTCCTTTGGGGTCTGAGAGAAAAGGGCGAGGGCGGGGGAAATATTTTTCAATTCACAGAACTTGGGGGTGCGAGATGTGTGGAGGACTCTCAGAGACATAAGCCTGAATTGCAATGTTACATTTATCCTATTAGACACACCAGAAGGCGGTAGAAACTTTTCTATGTACGTTGCTTTTTTGAAACATCCATCAGCAAGAACTCTCACAATCCTGGGAGAGGCCTGTTCGTCCATTCCCAAAAGTTTGGACAAAGTTTGAGAAACCGCGGGCAACTGCTAAGGAAATCGGCAAAGAGCACAGAGGAGCGCGTCCGTTCTCCCATCTTCGTCTCCAGCTTCCTTTCTGATAGGAGGTGCAAATGTCCCGCTGTCACTCCTCAGAAAGAAGAGCTATTTCAGGAAGGGAGAACAGAGTCTTCACTGACGCACCGCAAAGGTGTGCGTCGCAGAAGAGAGCCGGGCAGCTTGGCCGCGGAGACCTCCTCTCTCCGGGGCTCTGCTAACCGAGAACACCGGAGGGAAGAGCCTAAGACCCCGGAGCCGACAACCGACCGGTAGCCCCGCCTTGGACAGAGCTGCCCTTGTCTCTGCCGGAAGGGGCGTGGCCTCGGGCGCCGCCAGCCTCGACGTTGGTGGGGGCGGATCTTCCCCACCTCTTGCGTCATGTGGTTTCACCAGTCCCCGCCTGGTGGGATTGTCCGGCTGCCAGCGAAGCTGCGGTCAAAGGAGGGTTGGAGGAGTTGGGAGTTTATCCCATTCACAGGAGGAGACGACGCTGGCCTTCCTACTCCGCAGGAGAAACATAAGCTCCGGCCAGCAGCAGCCGCCGCCGCCGCCGCCGCCGCGGAGGATCACCAACGTGGGGTTCCTGCTACTCACCCTGCAGGAGAACGAGTCCCTCTTCACCTTCCTTGGCAAGAAATGTGTGGTCAGTGGCCGAGACCCGCATCGCCGCCCCAACCTTAGCCTCCGGAGCCCGGAAGGGAGCGCCGGGAGGTGGGAGTGGGGAAGGAGGTGGGAGCGGCGCGGGGAGGGTCGGACTGCCGGCCAGGCCTCTCTCTTACCCGGCTCCGTGGTTCCGGGCAGTGCGGGCCGGAGGCCGCCTCTAGGACCTGCCGGGGGAGCAGGGAAGTGTCAGGTCCGCAGGCCTGTCCTGGAGCACTGCTCGCTCGGACTCGAGTCCGTGCCTCTGCTGCAGGTTCAGACTTTACTGTCAGGCCTCGCGGGGATCTTTTTTACAGGAGCTGCTTGATCGTAGTAACTGGGCTCCTGGACTGGCCCTCGCTTCTCCTCCTACGACCCCGATGTAGGGGACACCTTTCTTCACCTGGGCTTCTCAGGCGGCGCCTTGGTAAAGAATCAGCCTGCCAATGCAGAAGACTCAGGAGGTAGGGAAGGGGTTGGATCCCTGGGTGGGAAAGAACCCACTCCAGTCTTCTTCCAGGAAAAGTCTCAGTCTCATGGGCAGGGGTGCCTGGCGGTCTGCAGTCCATGGAGTTGCTGGAATGGACTGAGCACGTGTAGTGTTGTGATCTGCACAATGCCAGAGATTTCAGGAGTGGGTAGATCGGGGACTGAAACCCAAATATGAATGAATCGGACCATAAAGGTGGTTTTTTTTAATCTCCCTTTAAGATCTCAGGAGAGAATGGAGCCCAGTGCCTCGGTTCAGAACAGGGGGCAGGAAATGCTATTGCTCACCACTGCAGAGAAACGAGGTTTATTTCTCCAGCAGTCTCGCTCAGGCCTGGTTTCTCTCTCCTCTCCACTGTTTTTGTTGTTGTTTGTTTGCATTGGTGGGAGATGCTGCTCTCCCAGAACCAAGCTCAGGGGAACCGCGATCTCCAGCAGTTCTTGGCCTTTTGGGATCTGAGAATGGGTCTTAGGTCGGTGCTGTGCGGCCTATTCCAACTCCAGATGGCCGGTTGGAGCCAGCAGCTCTTCTGTGGGAAGGGGAATGTGTTGTTGATGGAAGCATTCATTACATTGGCTGCTGGTGCTTCTGGGGTTGGGGAGGTTGTGCTCTGTGGGCACAACCAGTAAGATGTCAGCCTGCATCTTACTGGGGTGGCCGAGTTGAGCTGTGGTTGAGATTGTTGAAACGCTGTTCAGGTCCGTTTCTCCCCACTTAACTGGTTAACACCTGCAGAGTCTGTGCCACTGGCCCCAGGGAACCACCAAGGGAAATGTCAACAGTGGGTGAACATGCTAAGTTGCTTCAGTCGTGTGCGACCCTATGGACTGTAGCCTACCAGGCTCCTCTGTCCATGGGATTCTCTGGGCAAGAATACTGGAGTGGGTTGCCATGCCCTCCTCCAATGGATCTTCCTGAACCAGGGATCAAATCTGTGTCTCTTAAATCTCACACATTAACAAGCAGGTTCTTTACCAGTAGTGCAATGTGGGAAGTCCATGTGTTACATACCAGACACAATAAGTTTAGGCAGAAAGTATATTACATTTATGCACAAGTATACTGTCTAATTGCTTTGTGTTTACCTGTAATGTTTACTGGTTTAGAAAAAAATGACAGGTATAGAAGAATACAAGAGAGTTAGAATGAATTTTTGTCATTTAAGTGCCTCAATGTTGTGAAATCAAGACGCCAAGGACAACTATTCACAAATAGTCCACTAGGTGTTAAACTCTTTGCAACCCCATGGATTTACCAGGCCAGAATTCTGGAGTGGATAACCATTCCCTTCTTCAGGGGATCTTCCCAACCCAGGAACTGAACCCAGGTGTCCCACATTACAGGCAGATTCTTTACCAGCTGAGCCTCCATAATTTCCTTTCTTTGTTTCTGCACTTTCTCTGTATAAGTCTCACCCCTGGCGCCTGACCTCAGAGTGCCCCTAACCACTTCTGGTTTGGTGCTACTGAATTCTCTTTGATTTTTGCTCAGATAAACTTTTTAAATTGTTCATTTGCCTCATTTTACCTTTTAGAAACAAACACACAAATTCACTTCCTTATTCCTAGGGAATTTCTGGAATTACATACAAGAAACCATAACCAGAAGTTATCACTGGTAGAGGGAAGAGGAAAGAGGATTTTTGATTTTCCACTGTGTAATGGGAAATAGATGGGGAAACAGTGGAAACAGTGTCAGACTTTATTTTTGGGGGCTCCAAAATCACTGCAGATGGTGACTGCAGCCATGAAATTAAAAGATGCTTACTCCTTGGAAGGAAAGTTATGACCAACCTAGATAGCATATTGAAAAGCAGAGACATTACTTTGCCAACAAAGGTCCATCTAGTCAAGGCTATGGTTTTTCCAGTGGTCATGTATGGACATGAGAGTTGGACTGTGAAGAAAGCTGAGCGCCAAAGAATTGATGCTTTTGAACTATGGTGTTGGAGAAGACTCTTGAGAGTCCCTTGGACTGCAAGGAGATCCAACCAGTCCATTCTAAAGGAGATCAGCCTTGGGTGTTCTTTGGAAGGAATGATGCTAAAGCTGAAACTCCAGTACTTTGGCCACCTCATGTGAAGAGTTGACTCATTGGAAAAGACTCTGATGCTGGGAGGGATTGGGGGCAGGAGGAGAAGGGGACGACAGAGGATGAGATGGCTGGATGGCATCACTGACTCGATGGACATGAGTTTGAGTGAACTCCGGGAGTTGGTGATGGACAGGGAGGCCTGGCGTGCTGCAATTCATGGGGTCGCAAAGAGTCGGACACAACTGAGGGACTGAACTGAACTGAATGTTATATTATTCTACTGTGAGCAGTAATAACTTTAAAAGAATAAAAAAAGATTTTAAACCAAAATAATATAAAAGACTGTACATGTTGACACATGTATAAAAAATTATTGGAGCTTAAAAATGTACAGTAACACTCTGAATCATGATTGCTTTTGCAATTCCATCAAAGTTTAGACATAAAGAGAAAAAGTCTGTAACAAATAGAGCATGTTCTTTTTTCCTCACAGGAAATAGAATGCCTCAGACAGTTTACTTTTAAGACATTAGTGACTTTGTACCACAACCTGCAAGTCTGTAGCCCCCTTGGATTTGGCACATACCGCACAGTGCCACCGCTGTGTGCCTTCGTGTTTGCTTCTTAAAAGAAATCCGAGGCCCAAGTAGAAGGAGGTGGCAGTGACATTTGTGCAGATGAGCCCAGGTAGGGCATTCGAGTACAAGCACTCTTCTGTTTTACAGGGAATTGAAGGCTAACTGTGGCTACATCTGAAGTTCTTTTCAACCCTGTGCAAATTAAGTCCTCAGTGGAAGCAGAAAGCATTCTATTTCTTTTTCCTTGTCTCTTCTCTCCTTTTCTTTTCTTTTCTGCCAAGCCTCCTTTCTTCCTTTGCCATCTGACTGCAAGCAGAGGAGAAAAGAAAATACTGAATTTTATTGATGGGTTTTATCGATAGGTTTTCAATTTCCAAAGTTTAACCACTCCATATGAAATTGCAGTGTCATCAAAATGTCAGTATCTTGTGCGGATGACTGTGTTGACACAATCCTGGCAGTTTTGCCTGTGAAGCAGATCATGTGAGTCTCAGTCCTCTAAGCTGGGGCCACTGGTGGGCAAACTGCTGAGTCCTGAAATATCAGTCCTAGACCCAGGATTGAGATTGCACTGTTTGTCAGGTTCAAAGGAAACTGCCATTCACCAGGTATAGTAATTCAAAAAGGTCTTTCCAAAATGAGTTCTCCATGAGAGATGCTCCTTTGGGACCCAATCAGTATACAAAGCACACCTTAAAATGGGCATATTGTTCATTTCAGCTACCAAATAGGCTTATGAACTTATTACAGAGGAACACAATACTAACAAAGGGAAAAGAATTTCTGCTTTCCCATTTGTTCTGTGAGTCTTCATTTATAAAGGTGACTGAGTGGCTACATAGAGGACCACATGAAAAACATCAGATTTTGGACAAAACACAGAAGCAGGATCAGGGGAGAACTTATACCAGGGTGAACAGTTCAGTACAGGCTCATTTGAATAACAACAGCTGGCTTTGGGCTGCAGGGAGGAAAACATTCTATTTGACCCTCTTATGGTCCTTGATTGGGTCTGAAAATTAAACTGACAAAGGCAGATTACCAGAAGAAAAGCATACAAATTTATTTAATATAAGTTTTATAGGACATCAGAGCCTTCATTAAAATATGAAGGCCCCAAGAAAGTTAAACCTGTGTGTTTTTATTCTAGGCTGCATTAAGAAGGGCAGTGGGAGAGAAATATAGGTTAAGGAGTATAAGGTAATTGTAGGAAGCCAGGGGAAACAGCAAGGGCTGTTGGTTAGGTTCTTCTTGGCATCCCTTTGTCTTCAGTGAAAAAGCTGCTGCTTTCCTCCAGGTCCACAGGGGACAACTTTCACATGAGGATTCTAGTGTCTGTTTTGGGGAAGAAGGGTGAGGTGGGGAGGTTCTTAAAGTGATCTTCCTGCTCCTGCTGTTTTCTCAAAACTCCTTCAGCTGAAAATTTTCAGTATGTAAAAGTGACATATTTAGGGAAGTATGTTCTGAACTGCATCAGGGCTATCGAGGTGCTCTCTAGTTGCCTGGTACCTGGCCCTGGGATAATGAAGGCAGAGGAGTATTGCCTCCTGAGGCTTCCCTGATAGCTCAGTAGGTAAAGAATCTGCCTGCATTGCAAGAGACCCCGCTTCATTCCTGGTCAGGAAGATCCTCTGAAGAAGGGCAAGGCTACCCAGCCCAAGTACTCTTGGGCTTCCCTTGTGGCTCAGCTGGTAAAGAATCTGCCTGCAATGAGGGAGACCTGGGTTTGATCCCTGGGTTGGAAAGATCCTCTGGAGAAGGGAAAGGCTTCCCACTCCAGTATTCTGGCCTGGAGAATTCCATGGACTGTATAGTGCATGCGGTCCCGAAGAGTTGGACAGTACTAAGTGACTTTCACTTTTCTGTGCAGGCTGCAGAGAGGAGGTAGGACTCTGGATTGGTTAGTTTTCATATCAAATAGCATGTTTTTTGCTACCTCTCAAGATTGACTAGCTTTGGAAGAGACAGTCCCTTCCCTGCAAGAAACGTGTTTTAAGATGTCGGAACATCCAAGTATGCAGAAAGTAAAAAAAAAAAAATTATTAATCTGTTTTTATTAAACAGGAATTTAGGAGTGAGATCATTTTCAGCATGTGCCCAAAGAAAGAGGAGAGTGGTAAGGAGCATTTCCAAAGTTGAAAAACTATTTTTAAATGAAGTAAAAAATAATTTTAAATGAAATGTTTCAAAATAAATACCTTTCTAGCAAAGAAAAAAATGCATTCATCACATGGTAGCTAACCAACTAAATTAGAAACATATCAAATTGGCTCTCAATCCATAGTAATTATATTCAGTAATCATTGCAACATTTTTTCAACTTTTTATTGAGCACCTATTCTGTGCCAGGAATTGTGCTGTGTCATAGGATCTCAGCATGTGGTTGTGCCTTCACTAAGCTTATCTGAGAGTGGGGCGGAGAGAATACAGGTCAGAATCCCTAGAGCAGTGCAGTGTGAAGATACATGTCAAATAAATGTCCTCACCATCCTCAAACATCTAGTCACACGACAGTAGTATGTGCCTAACTGTCCTCCTCCTCAGTGCTGGGTTATGCACCTTCTAAAGTGAAAGTGAAAGTCGCTGAGTCATGTCAGACTCTTTGCCCCACTATGGACTTCACAGCCCATGGAATTCTCCAGGCCAGAATACTGGAGTGGGTAGCCTTTCTCTTTAAAGACCAATAAATTTGCAAATTTATTTTTAAAAATTGAGAAATTTCTTTTATTGCCTCTACGTTACCAAATAAAGCTCAGAATTTTGAAAATACTTCTTGTTCCGTGGCCTTCTACTCTCCCTTTTATCATATCTACTCCTGTGGGCTATCATTTTCCTGTTAGTCATTTTTGTGTTAGCATAAGCCAACAACTAATTTTCCTAAATGAGTATATTTATCCAAAGTTCACTCTTAGAGGTTTTTAACACTACATCTCATTACTACTTAATACCCTTAATTCATTGCATTAGTGAATGTCTGTTTACTTCCCACAATATTGAATTATATCTATGCAGTAAATCCAGAGGTCTACTATATATTATTCTCCTTTCAAATTCACTTGCAGAAATAAAAGCATATATTCTCTGTATAACTTTGGGACCGAGCCCTCTGCTGGAAAGGAGACAGGTTTTGTATGTTAGCTGAAAGTTCAGAGATGCCATGTATATCTAACAAATTAATTCCCTATCTTTTGAAATGAAATTACACAATTCCTTTGTACTCTGTTAATTAGATGAATCTGTGTTCTCGTAGCACTTTTTTTGTACTTCAGAATTATGCCACATTCTGTGGACAAGTTCTGTTTACACACCTAGCATTTCTATCATTGTGCAAGTTCATGAAGAGCAGGGGTACTGTTCTACTATTCTCTTTGTATCTCAGATACAAGGATGATTCCTGCAAAAATCCTGGATCTAAAGGGAAATACAACTTTGCCTCTATGAACCTAACCATATACAAAGTTACATAGAATATTCCTGCCAAGTCTCTTTGTCTGTTTAATGGTCTCTTTTCTCATGGGCTTCATGGCTAAGTCTGCCATGATGGAAGTTTACTGTTTGGACCTTCCCCCAACAATAGTAACATAAGCGTCTTCCATACTCATTGAAAACATATCCACCCCTCCCACAGACATTTACTGTGTTATTTCTAAGGCCAAATGCTTTTCATGTGCTATTCAATAATCTCAAGAACCTCTAAAAGGTATAATTATTGCCATTAAAACCTAGAGAGCATATTAAAAAACAGAGACATCACTTTGCCAACAAAAGTCTGTATGGTTAAAACTATGGTTTTTCCAGTAGTCATGTATAGATGTGAGAGTTGGGACCATAAAGAAGGCTAAGCACCGAAGAATTGATGCTTTCGAACTGTGTTATTGGAGAAGACTCTTTAGAATCTTTAGGACAGCAAGGAGATCAAACCAGTCAATCCTACAGGAAATCAATCCTGAATATTCATTGGAAGGACTGATGATGAAGCTGAAGCTTCAGTATTTCAGCCACTTGATGCAAAGGACCAAGTCATTGGAAAAGACCCTGATGCTTGCAAAGATTAAAGGCAGGAGGAGAAGGGGACAACAGAGGATGAGATGGTTGGATGGCATCACTGACTCAATGAACATGAGTTTGAGCAAACTCGGGAGAGAGTGAAGGACAGAGAAGCCTGACATGCTGCAGTCCATGGCGTCTCAGAGCTGGACATGACTGAGCAACTGAACAACAACAAAATATAATAGGAACTGATCCAAGTTAACATCAGGTTCATATAGCTAGACAGTGTTGAAAGTTGGTATTTGCCCTTGTAACTGTCTATCTCCAAAATTCATACCTTTTTCAATTCATCTTGCTATCTCCATTCTGTCACCTGACAATCATTTATGTATTCTAAGGAACCTAGTCCATATATAGCGTCCTTTTCAGAGCATTATCAAATTGTCTCTTTTTGTGGCTTACTTGTGAAAACATGACTTTCACAGTAGAATCATAATTGGAGAAAAAACTGAAGGACAGAACTAAGGAAAAGGGCAGCATCAGTTCAAGATGATTCAAGTGACTATGACAACTCCCACACTTAAAATTCTTTAGTGGCTCCCCATTGGCTTTGATTTGTTCAACAAATATTTTGTGGGCATCTACTAAGTCCTGGAGAAGGAGATGGCAACCCACTCCAATATTCTTGCCTGGGAAATCCCACAGACAGAGGAGCTTGGTGGGCTACAGTCGATGAGGTCACAAAAGAGTCCAACATGATTTAGTGATGAAACAATGATGACTGAGTTTCAGATGCTATTCATTACACTGTGAATTACAGCAGCAAGATATTTCCCTTATAGGAAGGTGATGGGAAGTAAAAATGGAGAAATATGTCATGCTATGATATATGTCAGAGAAGGCAATAGCACCCCACTCCAGTACTCTTGCTTGGAAAATCCCATGGACGGAGGAGCCTGGTAGGCTGCAGTCCATGGGGTCGCTAAGAGTTGGACACGACTGAGCGACTTCACTTTCACTTTTCACTTTCATGCATTGGAGAAGGAAATGGCAACCCACTCCAGTGTTCTTGCCTGGAGAATCCCAGGGATGGCTGAGTCTGGCGGGCTGCCGTCTATGGGGTCGCACAGAGTCGGACATGACTGAAGCGACTTAGCAGCAGCAGCAGCAGTATGATATATGTGCATGGGGAAAAAATGAGGTAGGTCAAGAAGTTTGGGAGCATCTTCCTTGTAAAGTCCAGACATCTTAGTATGTTTACAGCAGCCCTCACCAGGTGACTACCATCTACATCTACTGAATACCATCGTAATAACCACATTCAGTATTCTCTTCTACTGAAATTCCATTTTTCTCATGTACTCACATGAGCTAACTGCTGTTCAACCTACAATGCAAAGGACACATCATCTCATGATGTCTCTGAAATCTTTCTTCTCTGACACCCTCAGATTCTTGTTTGTATGCCAGAGCATACTGAGCTATATCTGTGTTGTAATTTTCCACTTTCAATGTCTATCTTCAAATATACAGCAAACTCATTGATGGCAAGAAGTATACTATTTCACCTTGAATCTGGGACTCTTAATTTTATGCCTAGCAGAGAATAAACACTCAATAAATGCTCTATGAAAGATGCAGATGCTTAAATGAAATAAGACATTTTAATAAGATATACAAGATTGTCAAATTTGACAATCAAGGATGAAAAGAAAATTATAATAATTTATATAAGAATTCTAAAGACATATTAAACCATGTACAGAAGTTGACAGGGTAATCACTTTTTAAAGATTATCTTTTTATAAAACAGAACGAACACATTATCAAGGTAAAATAAAAAACATGATTCCATGTTTCAGACAGACTAGTACACTTAGGATATTACATTTTAAAAGATAAGATATTGGAATTAATATTTTCTTGACAATTTTATTACATACTACAAACTACTTGTAAAGATATTTTATTTGCAGTAAATTGGTATTATTCACATCTTTACTTTTCTCAGAAGAAAATTAGGCCTCTAAGTATTCTAGGCCTTATAATCAGTCTTTGGTAGAATCAAGAATATAACAGGTACCTCTTAGTATATATACATTCACAGTATGTAAAATATTTGCAATACACTCATGGCAATTGGGCTTCCCTGGTGGCTCAGCTGGTAAAGAATCCACCTGCAAAGCGGGAGACCTGGGTTCAATCCCTGGATTGGGAAGATCCCCTGGAGAAGGGAAGGGCTACCCACTCCAGTATTCTGGCCTGGAGAATTCCAGGGACTGTATAGTTATGAAGGGTTGCAGAGTCAGACACAACTGAGCAACTTTCACATGGCAATTAGAAAATACAAAATTGGATATCTTCCATAGCAAATTCTATCTATCTTCTTTATCAAGTGTCTACTTTGAGTTTCAAAAGCAAAATGTGGTATGAGTGGATTTATTAACACTGCCCCAACTATGAGTTTGAAAGTTAAAGGCACTGGTCACAATTCTTTATCAATTAATAATAACTCCAGGTTCAATTTAATCATGAAAAACAATCTTTGCTCAAAAATTTAAAATACTGTCTTGGCCATGAGTTTTGATTCACATTTCAAATGTAAAAGTTTATATAGGTATCATTACTTGCCTAAAAAAAAATCATCTGGCTAAATATTAAATATAAAAATGTACAAAATATAAAAGCACAAAGCATGTAGACAGGAAACTTAAGGACTGAATTTAATTTTAATAGGTTGTTTGATTTTTAATATTTTGAATAGGTGACTGATAGGAAATGTTCTTCAATTTAACACTTTGACACGCCTTTTGGGTGACGTTGGGGATGACTTCCGAACACCTGACTTTGAGGCACTCAGGGGAGTGTTTCTCAGGAGTACATGGAGATACTGTGGCAGTTGTAGTGGAGGGTGAGATACTGCTGAAGGTGGTAGTAGATGCCTCCTTCTGGCTGGAGGAATGATCACTGGGTTGTAACTTCACAGGGCTGTCTATACAAATGTCTTCTGCCATACATACGTTAACACTATGAACATTTTTTATATCAACTCTCTTCTTACAGTGGATGTTGGCATAACAACTGCAATAAAATGTATCAGAAAACTTTTGCAGGTCTTCAAGTGTGACTGTCCCAGGTACTATGTATTTTCCACCTTCCCCAGTTTGAATAGCAAAATTCATTGGGTTCAGGTGAAGATAGTCGCTTGAATTCCAGTGTTTCCTTGTACACACTCCTTCATCGTGGCAAAGCACTTGGCTGCACATTTTGGCGGCTAGGGTGACGTTGATTATGTAAGGATTCAGTGTAGTGTTCAAGTAAGTGCCTAGGTTCATGCAAGATTGCTGTAAAATTATAAGATCAGATTATTAAGATCTAAGTAAATTAGTTCATATATGAATTAATTCACTACATAAAGCAATTTTAAAGGAAGTACCAAAATATCAGTAAGAGGTAGGAAATATTTCATCTTTTTTGCTTTATCAAGACCATTCCAGCTATTTTTGTGTGTGTGACATTTGTAAGTAAGTTTCACATGCCATTTCATGTCACTAAATCACTGACCCATTGAGGTTTAATACATCCTAGCCATAGTCTCCTCAATAATTCCTACACTAACAGGGATGGAAGGGGCGGAATGGTACAGTGGAGTGGAGTGGGGGTGGAGGGCTTAGAGCATGGAGTCTGGAGCCCATCTGCCCAGATTGGAGTCACAGTTCTATCAATGGCTAGCTATGTGAGCTTGGGAATCCCGTAAGCTTTCTAAGTCTTGGTTTCCTTTCTGGGTGACCTTGGGAAAATTAATTAACCTGACTATGCTTCAGCTTCATCATCTAAAGATAATTATAGAACCTACCTCATAGGGTTGTTGTGAAGATGAAAAGATACAGTACATAAAAGGGCTAAGCACAGGGTCCAGCATATCATTTTTTACCTCAATGTGTAGCTAATATGAAGTACAAATAAAGATAAGAAGTATCACATTGCTCAGACACTTTTAAGCACTGGAAAGAGTGGTTTCTGAATTGCTAGCTCACCAGCTATCCCATCTTAACACCTGAGAGTGTGTATGTTGGTGCTGCCTTCTCCCTTCATCCCACTCTCTCCCTCCCCCACTGCGTGCACAAGTCCATTCTCCACATCTGCATCTCCATTCCTTCGCTGCAAAGAGGTTCATCAATACCATTTTAGATTCCATACATATGCGTTAATATATTTGTTTTTTTTCTTTTACTTTCTTCAGTCTGTATAACAGGCTCTACGTTCATCCACCTCACTAGAAGGGGTGAGAAGTTGCTGTGTAGGTCAAGGAGCCCGATCTGACACTCTGATACCTGGAGGGATGGGATGTGGGGAGGGGAGGAAGGCTGAGGGAAGGGATCTATATATAATTATGGCTGATTTGCATTGTCGTATGACAGAAACCAACACAACCTTGTAAAAAAAATTAAATATTTAAAAAAAGAAAAAAATTGCTAGCTCAAAACACCTAAACAGGTTCATCCGACTATATATTAAATGTTATATATAATTCAAGTATGGTTGAACTATGACAGCTGTTTTGCAGATATACTTATTTGGCAGAGTATGAGTGATGAGTCACTAAAATGATTCATCTTGAAATGGATACTTCTTAAAAGTAGGAATCCATCCTTTTCAAAACATAGAAGGTAGTTGCTTTCTTTCATGATCAACAATTCCATTGAATGAGTTGGCTGTGCTCATCCTTCATTAAGATCAAAGGAAGTGTTTATTTGTGGTAGGTTGGCAGGCAAGTTGAGGAACCTTGGCAGCTTCCACTTGAATCTATTTCTTGTTACCTTCTTGAAATGATGCCATCAATGGTAGGCAGAATAAGATCCTTCCAAGGATGTTCATACTCCAGTCCCTTGGAACCTGTGACTGTGTTACTTTACATGGCAAAAGGGACCCTCTAGATTTGATTAAGGCTGTGGATCTTGAGATTGGGAAAGTCTAAGGCCAAACCACCCTGAATATACCTGATCTCATCTGATCTTGGAAGCTAAGCAGGGTCGGGCCTGGTTAGTACTTGGACAGGAGGAGATGGGGAGAATATTCTGAACCATCTGATGGACTCAATCTAACCACGAGTCTGTAAAAATGTAGAAACGTTTTCTATTTGGATTTTAAAAATGAGCTGGGAGAAAGAGGACAAACACAAAGGTAAGGGAGACTCAACCCAGCATTGCTGGCTTTGAATGTAGAGGAAAAGGCCAAAAGCTAAAGAATATAGTGACCTCATGAGAAACGAAATCACTTTAACCATAGCCAGACAGGAAATAGAGATCTTTATGCTATAAACACAAGAAAGTGAATTCTGTCAACAACCCAAATGAGCAAATGAGGGTCTTTCCCTAGACAGGAACGCAGTCCTGCTGACATCTTGATTTTAGTGCATTAAGGTCCATGTTGGACTTTTGAACTACTGAATTGTAAGATAATAATTTTCTGCTGTTTAAACCACTGTTTGTTGTAGTTTTTATGGCAGCAATAGAAAACCTCTTCTTAATCCTCTAATAGCTTTACATGGTGTTAAGAATATAATTCAACTTGTCTACAGCCTGCTGAGGTGTAACCTCACCCATCTCTTGTACCCTCACCCACTTGGCCTTAGACACACTAGTTGTTTCACAAGCATGGCAGGTTCATTTCAAGCTGCACTTACTGTTTCCTCTGCCCAGAATGCTCTTCCATCTCATTTTAAACATTACTGACTCCATCTTGTCTTTCAGATTGCAGTTTTCATTAGACCAGACCCTTCTTAGACACCTTTCCTGTTCATTTTCTTACATCTCTCTATTTAAATTTTCTGCATAGAACTTACCACATAAAATATTTTTATTGTTTTGTGTTGCCTCTATTGGGCTTACCTGGTAGCACAGTGGTAAAGAATCTGCCTGCCAATGCAGGAGACGTGGGTTCAATCCCTGGGTAGAGAAGATCCCCTGGAGTAGAATATGGCAGCCCACTCCAGTATTCTTGCCTGGGAAATCCCATGGACAGAGGATCCTGTGGCCTACAGTCCATGGGGTTTCAAAAGAGTCAGACACAACTTAGCGACTAAACAACAAGAACAATTATTTTTATCCCTCCAACTGTATGAGCTTCATGAAGGCAGGGACTTTGTCAGTATTCTTCAACACAGTATCACCAGTGCCAAGGGTATATGAGAATTTATACCAAGATCAAAGACATTGATCTGGGCTGCCTAGGTGGCACTAGTGGTAAAGAACCTATGTGCAAAAGCAAGAGACATAAGAGACAAGGGTTCAATCCCTGGATCAGGAAGATCCCCTGGAGAAGGAGATGGCAACCCATTCCAGTATTCTTGCCTAGAAATCCCATGGACAGTGGGGCCTGATGGACTACAGTCCATAGGGTCGCAAAGAGCTGAACACCACTGAAGTGACTTAGCACAGATGACATTAGAGTTGTCTACAGAGACAAGAACTAGGCAGGAAGAGGAGTGAAAGGATGAGAATGTTTGAGAGTCAGTAGCCTACACAAGATGCAGTCTTTGTAGGCTTAAAGTCTTTCTCTAAGACATAAAGTCTAGTTTATAGTATTCATCAAAATCCATGCTGTAAATACTCCTACCATGGCCAATTTTAAGCTACCAACATGACATCACCATTACATAGGACAGGATTATGGTAGGAAGAAACACACCATTGCATAATACCATTTCCACTTACACATATATGATTGATATAAATAAATCAAAAGTATGGATAATAGGACAAGTAAATAATTGATACATTTTTAGTATTTATTGCTTTTGTTTTTAGCATACTTAGCATACTTTTGTTTTTGCATACTTATTCTAAGTTTTTGTAATTTAATTTTTAACAAACAGTTCACAAAATTTCTGAATATTTAACAATGAGGTCTCATGAACTAAAGCCAGTAGAAGCTGACTCTGTCTCACAGTTGGGTCTAGTAAGATGAAATGGAAGGAATGATTTGCCTACATTTGATAACCATTGTTTTAAGTCAATTCCAATCATTGCAAGTAAACTTGGAATTACCAGTTTTTTAAGTTGTCAGTGGATCAGAGAAAACACAAACAATCCATGACAGTATTGATGACATAGGAAAAAGGCAAAGTAATGATAGAATTAACATTCAAAATGATTGTAAATTGGGAAAGGTCTACAGGGAACAAGTTCAAATCAGTGTCATTAACTAGGAAGTCTTCATATTAAAGTTGAAGGACTGTCTCTATGTGAATACTGAAGGTGATTTGAGAGTCATGGTAGAAGAATGCGAATCTAAGATTGAAGTGCAATTAAAAAAAAAAGTGTAGCAGTTGAATTCTATGCCATGTCATACTGCTAATGTCACCCTACTAATTGGAGAAGGCATGATTCATTCCTTATCAGAGTAAGTGTGAAGTTCTCAATTAAAAAAAAATTATAAATGGGGAATTTATAAATGGTTCCATCAAAGAACTAATGGGATCCTTGAGAAGAGAGTTTATACATTTGAGAAAACAACTGATAAAAATCAGGAATATTCCTACGAGAATTATAATTCTTAAATAATTTTCTGACATATAAAAGATATTACAAAAGGGACATATCCCATTATCTGAACTTATAGTCTATATTATTTCCCTTTACTGGTGATCAAACCAGAGATAATAGAATCTACCAAATAGGTAGGAGGGCTCAGATAATCTTGAAACGAATTTCAAAAAGCTAAATACCTTTACAAATGAAGGAGAAATACAGCTAGTGTATCTGAAGGACAAGATACAAAAGATCTCTTTTGGTCTTAGAGTGTAAATTCTGTTCTTTGTAAGTCCTAGGATGAAACCTCTGGACCAAGAGCTTCATAAGACACACTCCATGGCACCTAGGTTACTAGTATTTCCACATCGATCAGAGAAGGAAAGTTCAGCTCCAACTCAGCAGTGTCCATGTGACAGCTCTATTCATGTTTTGAGTCAAGAAAACTGAAGAGGTAAAGGATAAAGACCTGATATGGAGAAGGAAAGAGAGAAAAGAGAAAGAAAGAGATAAAAGGAGTAGGTCATGATAGAATGGTTTAAGGCTTTTTGAAGTAAAGAAAATGCATTAGGAAAAAATGAATACAGTTCATACTATGTAGAGCTAAATAAGCCTTCCTTCCTGATAAAACAAGTTTTGCTTAAAATAGACACTATTAAATACAACCTGTGGAAAATAAAGTGTTCCTTTTCCTCTCCCTTAGGGAAGCTTTGAACAATCTAATACATTTTCAAAGACTAACTGCCAACTGCCCACACCATCCCAGTTGCTGACCCCCCACAGTAAACTGTCATCAACTTAGTAAATAAGTAAGTGCTTAATAAAACAGTAATTGGGTGAATGAAAGAATGAGTGAATGAATGTTGACTAGTTGAGCTCTTCTTTTGAGAAGCAACACGGCACAATAGAGTAAGTAAAAAAAAAAACAAGAATATAGTCCTGTTTTTGCTACTTCTTAGCCAGGTAGCATAGAGAATTTCAATTAATCTCAACAAATTTCTGTTTCCTCACTGGAAAGCTGCCTTATAACACAACCATACAATTGATAGTTTGATTTAACCACTATTAATTGAGCACCAACTACTTTGTGCCAAAGATCATGTTTATTACTCAATCCCACAACAATTCTCATAAACATTCAAAGTAGAAATGTTTTCATCTGTTTCCACATCTATTTTCATCATTTCAACTTACCATAGATAAGCTTAGATTGAGACTGCCCCACATTATAATCCCAGAGGCACCTAGAGAAACGATCTCACCAACCGAATTCACAAGGTCACCCTGGCAAAGGTGATAGGGAGAGTTAACAGGGAGGAATACAATGAAGTGTTATACACAGGACAGTAACGCCAAAGCCAAGAATGCTAACCCAACAATAATTATGTAAGTATTTCTCCACTATTCATTTCTATCTTTTATGCCACCACTGTCCTACTATAACAAAAACATGAATTTTCTGCTACTATTTTAATTACTTTTATTGACAAGAGAGTAGGCCCATAAAAGGAGCTAAATTAATACATTGTTTATACTACCCAATTGTCTATGGTTGCTAAAATATTGTATGATTACATTAAAAATGAAATATATTCTTATTTTACATTCATATAAGGATGCAGATCTACCTGAGTGCATATTCCTAAAGATTATTAAAAGCTAAGTTTTACTCCCTTCAAAAATGGTGTTCCATTCCACTAAACACCATTTGTGGACAGTATTCCATAGCTTTCTTACCTTGCTTTATTTACTTACCTGAGAAAGATATGTTGAAGACCCATCAGTAAAAACTGGACGGGCATATACAAAAACCGGAAGTGGACTTTCGACATTCGCTATTTTAGACAACCGAATGGCTTCCTGGACACGATTACGAACATACAAGGCAGCATTTTGAGTAGATTTTAACCTGATATTCAAATAAACAGAAGGGAAAAGGGCAGTGCTTTCCTTCCACAACCACTCGAGATCATCATTTCTCCTTTTTTCTACATCAGGGCAATTTCCATTGTAAGTAGGTTGGTTATGATTATGATTGTAACAATCAGGAAAAAGATAATAACCCCATAAGTGATTTGGCCGAAGTAATTTTCCCAGTTTTAAAGTCTCTTGCATGAAACTCTTTCCTGCTGTCTCAAAATCCACTTTTGCAATCTTGGAAGCCTCTGGGAAACTGAGTTGCGGATTTTTTTGCAGAACCAACTCAACTGACTCATCCCTGTAAACATCTTTAGGTTTCCAGTTTCTTGCCCAGGTAGGCCTCCAGTTTTCCCAGTCAATGACCGCCAAGCCCACGCTGTCATTTGGTATGTAATAGGCAATGTCATTTTTTGCTTTCTCCAAATGACTTTTTAAGTTTCCCAACTGGGGAATTCCTCCGAATACGGTTTTGCCTGTTTTTTCATCTATATGAGGATAGTAGCCAAGTCTATCAGCATAAAATAATGTAATAAATTGTCCGGTAGCACTTTTCTGGGGGCTTCCTTTTACAGAGAAGAGTCTCAGATCTGGAGGTAGTTGAAATCTTCTGTTAACACAACGTTCAACTGGGGCATTCCAGGCCCAGAGGAAAGAAGTGTTTGAAATAAGAGGGGGTGCTCTGAAGTCCAGAGCCAAACAACACGGAAGCAGAAGGAAGGTGAACACTGCCTGGGGTGTTCCGCTAGACCCAGCAAAGCTCCGAAAGGAGATATGGTGGCGCCTCAGCATTCTCATCACAAAGAGCGATGACTATGAAAGGCACTTTTTTCTCCTACACGCTTTGGTGTACCTAATATTTGATGCAAGATATGAACACAGAATGAAGCCACTTTGATGGATAAAAATGAATAATGATGATTTACATTTAAATATTCTTCTTCCTTCGTATTTAGGAATGTTTTGCAAGTTGCTTCATCTGTAACTGAAAAAAAAAAGTAAATGTAGAATATGTCATTACACTACATTTCCATGTCAGAGATTGTAAGCTTCACAGTCAAGTTCTTGACTTTAAGTGCAGGGAGTTTAATTCAGTGTTTGAAGATGAAGGACTCCTGTGTTTGAATTAATGAAATTATTTTCTCTTATGTGTGATACAGATTGTATAGTGACTAATGCTTGTCTCATGTTTCCAAATCACTGTTGAACCTACAGAGAAATGAAGGTGGCTCTTTTACCTTGTGCCTTCCTAGCTGTGCAGAATGCTGTACCAAACAATGCCTTAGCAACAAACTGTTAAATAAAAATAAATTCCAAGTTGAACCTCTCAGTTTGTTATTTCTTGAAAGAACATTTTTCAGTGTTCTGCCAAAAAGTGGGAAAAAACCTCTCATGGAATGGTGAGATTTCACCATTATTTTTTTTTCCCTTTCTTAAGGAAGGCAGGTAGAAGAGGTAAAAGTCACTTCTGCCAGAGGAAATAAGTCAAAAGTTTGCTCGAAACTATTGAATCAAATAAAATCGCCTTTTGAGGGGTACGTTGAAGTGCTATTTTTTGTGCTCCATACTATATCAAAGTAATGTACATTTGTGTTTAAAGTTAATAAAATATTTTATGACTTTATATCTTCCAGTAAAAGGATTGGTTCTGGCCTACCTCATGGAAAGGAATACATGAACTTTGGCCTTTTATAGTCTTCTATAGTTGACATTGTATTATATCATTTTGATTGTCACAATGTGAAGTGTTAGGGCACATTTTGTGGTACAATAAAACATTCTGAGTCAAGGATAAGAAATTAAACTATGTATTATTTAACATTTGGTATTTGTAAAAATTACCTGCAAGAAGACGTGTTTAAATGTTCTGTAATTCTAGGAGGAAACTAGAATGTTGAATTGGATTACTAGCATACTGCTATGTAACTGTATAAAGAGAATTTAACGTTTTTCCCAGGAACATGTGGTCTTACCATAAATATCCATTTATTCCCATTGCTGAAAAGCAGTTGCTCTAAAGAGACCACCACAGGCAGAATAAAATAAAATCTTAAGAACCATTACAGTCTCATGCTTTGAAGAAAATGGATTTTCCCTGCTAATGTTTAAAACATATAAAAGAACTAAAATTTTTCATAGTTTAAGCCCTTATAAACTTTCTTACTTAGGAGTTAGAAAATCTTCACCTTAAGTAGCATTGGAGGAAACACTCCTCTAAACTACCAATACAAACACCTGAATGGCAGCTGGTGAGACAACTACATGGAATAAAGAAAGGATTAGGTTAAACTTGTTGAAATAAGGTTCATACCTAATTTCCACATGATCATTTTATATAAAAAAAGCTTGGGGAAGAATGAGCCTAATGGGAAGATCTCTACTTACAGAAATTGTCAAAAAAAGAATGGACACTTCTATCCTTAATTGTGAATTTAAATTTTAAAAAGTAACAAAGCTATGACATTTAAAGGAGGATAGTTACTCTAATGGGTTGAACAGTGTGCCCCCCACAAATGCAATTCTACCTCAAACCTCATAAGAATATGACCTTATTTGGAAATAGAGTCTTTGCAAATATAAATAGTTAAAGATATAAGATGATATCGTCTTGGATTGGGGGAGGCCCTAAATTCAGTGACTGGTACCCATAGAAGAAGAGTAAAGGACACAAAGATGTAGGGAAGAAGGCCATGTGACTATGAAGATGGAGACTGAAGTAACACAGCTTCAAACCAAGGCATGCCAAGGTGCCCTGAGCCAACAGGAGCTAGGTAAAGACAAAAAAGACTCTTTTCTGGTGTCTTGAAAGGGAACACAGCCCTGCTGACACCCTGATTTAGAACTTCTGGCCTTCAGAACTAAATCATAAATGTCTGTAGTTTTAAGCCACTAAGTTAATTGCAGTTTGTTTCAGCAACCCTGGAAAACTCGTTCTAATCACCAAAGGTAAAAAGGATTGTAGTTTCTACAAGTTTCTTTTCTCAAGCCAGTTTCATCTTCAAGATTAAAAATTAGCATGTTTATATGCATCATAATGTAACTCTTTTACTCAAACTGACCTAATTATAACAAACCAGTGACAGAGCCAGAACCAGAAACTGCATTTCTGTGGAATAAAACCTTCTTGAAGTCTTCAGAGTTTAAGTAAAACTCCATCCTTTGGCCCACCTGATGATCATCAACCTAACCTCAAATGTCACTGTTTCATACATAGCAAGATGTTTGGTGTCTGTGTGAGCCAAGGCAATGACCAGAGGCAAAAGCCCATGAGGCCAGGAAGACTCACTTGAGCTTGAAACTGATTGCAGGTTTGAGTTTCAGTGGGAATCGCTCTGTGTGTGTGTGCTCAGTTGCATCACTCTTTGCTACCCCTCAGACTGTAGCCCGCTAGACTCCTCCGTCCATGGAATTCTCCAGGCAAGAATACTGGAGTGGGTAGCCATTCTCTTCTCCAGGCAATCTTCCCGACCCAGGGATCGAATGCACATCTCCTGAATTGCAGGTAGATTCTTTACTGTTGACCCACCAGGGAAGCCCTAGGAAGAGATCTACAGGAATTTAATTTTCCAAACAGATAGTTGGGAGACTGCTGTGTTAATTCATAGGTGAGAGAAAATAAACAGGAGCATTTTTAGGTCTAAAATACAAAGGCAAGATTGAGAAATCACAGATCAGAGGTTTCTGACTATAGTCAGAGAATTAAATGGATTACATTTACAGCAGAAACTTCGAGGTTCTCAACATTGACTTCTGAGACCCAGTTAAAGGAACTAGCCTAAGTCCAGAGCTTTATGAGTAGCAAAGAGCATATTTGGACTAGCTGGGATCTTCATTGTCATAAGCAATTCTTGTTAATAAGAATAAGTCATGATGTTTTATAAGTAATGTGGCCGGAAATAGGTAATAAACTTGATTCAATAAGAGAAGTTAATGACATTTGTGGCTGCATTCCATCGACTCCTTTCCCTTTTCCCTTTATCATTATCATCACCAGTATTCTTTATTATTCATTCCTTCTCCTACTTTGTCTCAGGTTTGTCCGTATCTCCCACAGATTAAATTTACACAGACTGGAGACCCTCAAGGCTAAAGAAATTGCTAATTTTTAATCTGTGTATCCCCTGTAAGATAAGTTGCTTCAGTCATGTCCAACTCTTTGTAATGCTATGGACTGTAGTCCACCAGGCTCCTCTGTCCATGGGATTCTTCAGACAAGAATACTGGAGTGGGTTACCATTTCGTTCTCCAGGGGATCTTCCCAACCCAGGGATCAAACATCTCTTATGTCTTCTGCATTGGCAGGCAGGTTCTTCACCTCTAGCGCCACCTGGGAAGCTCCTAGCAAGCACAGTTAAGTGCCAAACAACTTCCAAACCCAGAGTGTTGGTCTTAAAAACAGCACATTACGGAACTTCTAATTTTTTTCACCAAAAGTCATACCTCATTTTCCCTATAAACTTTAATTTTAAAAGACAACTTATTTTTGAAGCACCTTTAAAAGTTTTCCTCTAAGAAGTCAGTAGGTTAGAAACTGTTTCAATCTATTAGCTCTGCAGTGTTTAACCTACTGGGTGAGAAAAGGCAGATCTTTGCCCAGTCAGTTAAAGACTTAAATCTTTTGAGATGTTATTGTATGATGGGGGGAAAGGGGCTTTTCTGTGTGTGCCTGTACATGTGTGTGTATGTTTGAATATGTGTGTGTGAATCCTGGAAACTCAAGTGCCTCCTAACCAAGAGGGTTAGCAATGATGGTAAATTAACATAAGAATGCTATGAATTTTTCTATTAGCATTTGAAATGAGTTTAAGAATTCAATGATAGAACAAATTCTCATTTGCAGTAATTTTGATGTGTTTTGTTAAATAGTGACAAATTTCTGTAGTGTAATATAGATGAAGAATGGACTCAAGGCACCCATTTCAAGGAAGTACAGCATTCACTGCAAAGGTAATCTCTCCTTACAAAATTGGTAAAAATAATTAGATTCCACATTTTCAAAATGTAAAGCTATACTTGATATCTGTTAGCTAAAGGAAAATATTAATTTTCTGAATTCTGCTCCTTAAAATGGGAAGGGAGAGGAGAAAAAAAAGAGCCAAGTAAATAACAAAGTTCCTCAAGAGGAGTTCTGAAACTCTATTTAATGGCTGTAGTGGAACACAGAGATGTAATCTATACATGCTCACTTTATGCAATAAAAGTTTGTCCTATTGTGCCATGATAAAATCAGGGAGTAATATAGCTAAGAAGCTAGAAAACCACAGTATTGTTAAACATGAAAATTCTAAATATTAAAACTGTAAGCAAAGTTATATTGTTACTTTGTAAAAGATATAAATATTTCAGCTTTGGAAAATGCTTGGTAGGTCAATACCTAGGACAATGTTTAATTGAAAATAAGAAAGCAGTTTCATCTTATTCTTAAACAAAAATCCCTTTGGAAAGAATATGAATGTGCTTATAAGGACTTTCTGTGTCCAGAATACCTTTGCAAAATCCAGAGGCCTTGTAAAAGAAGTACATAATATACCTTTAACTGTAGGATTAGGTTATTGTCAACTTTCTAAGCCACTAGTTGATACACAATAGATACACACAGGGATTAGTTATTAAAGGAATGAATGACATACTTTGAATTTCAATAAGCTGAAAATCATGGCTTATGGTGACACTTTAAAGTGAAGATGTTTAAACAAGAACCAAAATGTATCATCCAGAAGCCACAGAACTATTAAATAAAAACCAGAACAAGACAGTAATTAAAGCAGTAAAAACAAATTTTGTGAAGACAAACTACTGCAATAGGGGAAAAGAGACCTCAGCATACAACTGGGCTCCATTTTTGAATACAGCAAGGACTCTGAGAATTTATAACCGAGGAACAGAGGGCTGAGGGTGGTCAGTGGCTACAAAATTACTAAAGGAAACATCAGGGGTGAGGGGAGAGTCTGGCTAAAGACACCTGACAGGATTCTTGCTGAATGCAAGCCAGGTGGTCAGAGGTCATGTGGGGGATGGTGGCAGATGAGGAAGCTGCTACAGGTCCAGGGGACAGAGAAGGAGGATGGGGCATTCGTGGTAAACTGCCTTCAGAAGGTTCCTGCTAGAATTGGACTCTACAAGGAAGGCTACAGAAGAAGCCCAGCGTTTGAGGCAATGACGAAAAGAGACCTTATCGAGCCTGACACGTAGGGTCCAGTGGAGAATCTTTGTCAGCCCCCTGTTTGTAGATGCAGAGTGAGTTAACCAGTTAATGAAATAAATGACTTTAATGTATCTGAAATTCCAGTAAACTCAAAATCATGGCTTGTGGTGACACTTTAAAATGAAGATGTTCAAATAGACTAAAAAAGAACTGTAGCATCCATAGCCAGAATTCAAACATTACTCAGAAAACAAGTATGTCTTCTATAGCCAAGCATGACTTCCTGATACACTCAGATGTGACTGAAATGAAGTAATTGAACAGTGGAATAAAGCCATGAAGAGTCTCTAAATCCTAGAGGCTAATTAGAAGTACAGTAGCTTCCCCAGGGGTGCTCCTGTCAGACTGCAGGCTGAGCGCCATGACGCCTGACTTGCAGTCATCCCACCAACATTCCATCACGTAAAGCTGGGACCAGGGCTGGTTCTTCTGTGGTTCCAGTGCCTCAGCTGCCTGGTACTGATGGACAAAGGGGGCTTAGCAGGTTGGAGTTCAGGGCACACAGCCTGCCCCCAAAGATGCCAAAGCTGCATATTGATTATTTCTAATTAATGTTACTTGAAAAGCAGCGCATATGTGAACCCTTTGATCCTTCTTTGTCTCCTTGAATACAGGAGATAAATCTCCCCTCTGAAGGCTGCTAGTAGAGATATCTTTATCACCAGAGATAATTCATTTCAGGGTTGAGAAGCTCATATACACAAACCCTGTTCCTTCTCTAATAATTTATTACACACATCTAAACTTTCCTTCGGAGAAGGCAATGGCACCCCACTGCAATACTCTTGCCTGGAGAATCCCATGGGCGGAGGAGCCTGGTAGGCGGCAGTCCATGGGGTCACTAAGAGTCGGACATGACTGAGCAACCTCACTTTCACTTTTCACTTTTTATGCATTGGAGAAGGAAATGGCAACCCACTCCAGTGTTCTTGCCTGGAGAATCCCAGAGATGGGGGAGCCTGGTGGGCTGCCGTCTATGGGGTCGCACAGAGTCGGACACGACTGAAGTGACTTAGCAGCAGCAGCAGCAAACTTTCTTTAATTTTCTTATTTATTACGGCTCCAAACCTAAACTTCTTTGTCCTATCCAATGCTCACAAATTTATTCTTTACATAAAAGATATAAAAGCTGCCCACTTTTGATCAATAAGCATCATTTTATGATCTCTGGTGTACATGAAATTAATTTTTCTCCTGTTAATCTATCTTGTGTCAATTTTATTACCTGTCCATGCACAAAAACTCAAGAGGGGTAGCAAGGAATAGTTTCCCCTTCTGGACAATACCAGTCAAGTTCAAATTCAGGAAGAATAATGAAAACCTCCAATCTTACCAGTGCTTTGCACAATGAAATTCACAACAGTAAAATAGATATAACATGGGCCATGAGTTTGCACTTGGCCTCCTATTAGCCATAAGCATCGTTTCTCCTCCCTTGACGAGTCAGATGACTTTTGGGTTTTATTTCTCTGAATCATCAAAGTCCCAGTTACTAAATCTTCTACATATGGGATTATAGCAGAGGTCCAAATGGTCGCTATAGTCTAACATAAACAGAAAACACCTGTCTATTCATAAATTTCCTTTCTCTAGAGACAAGAGGGACCCAATGGCATTAAATGTATGTGAGCACATTTACTCAGGGTGAAGATAAATACTGTTAAAGATGAGCTCAGCTTCAGAAGACAATACAACAAACAGATGTTTTCATCATATCTGTTTAAGATATCTGAAGCCTACAGAGATATCAGGCTTCTACATGGAAGACCCAGGATGCAGACTGAATTTTTTTCTTAGAATAGAGGACTGGTTCAAAAATGTCAGAATTTGAAGTGATTTAACATTATCACCCTAAAAAGCCACGCTCTTCAGTCTACCATAAGAATGCGTAACCGTGCTTTGCTTTTGTGAAAGCAAAACCATTGGCTGAAGTCTCAAGCAACTAGATGATTTCTCAGCAGGCACGTGTGACCATCCAGTCTAGGCCAGCTTTTCAGCCAAGATGCAAACAAAAATAAAACTCAAATTTTTCAGTATACCTGAAAGTTCCTGTTCCTTTGAAGGAGAAGTTTGGGGAGTTACAGGTTCTCACAGACAGAATTAATTCTATATGGAAATTCTATATGTCTTATTCCAGTGAGATCCTGCTATGTACCTTTCATGTTAATCTTTCTTAGATTTTAAAAATCTCTATTACAAGCCTAGGGATATAACTCTATAAGACTGTTCCCACTATGCAGCCTTTCCAAATATCAACAGATCTGACAAGGCTATTTTAAGCGTACCAAAGTGGTCAGAAAAAATGTACTTATTTCTTAGTACACCAGCCACAATTCCTGTTCAAATTTGAAATATCTCCCTCCCTGACAGACTGTAAATTCACTGTTATGTTCCAGTTTCCAGTAGTGTGCCTGTCATGTAGTAGGAGGTCCCTAAGTACTTAATTGAGTGGATGAATAAATGAATCTATCTATCTGTTAATCATTTTATCAAATTATTTTTTTCCTTTGCCTAAGTTTTACTGCATCAGTTTTATTGTCCTACCATTCTCCCTGGCTTCCCTGGTGGCTCAGTCAGTAAAGAATTAGCCTGCAATGCAGGAGACCTGGGTTCGATCCTTGGGTTGGGAAGATCCCCTGGAGGAAGGCATGGCAATCCACTCCAGTAATCTCCAAACCTGGAGAATCCCTGTGGACAGAGGAGCCTGGTGGGCTATAGGCCAGGGGAGTCACCTAGAGTCAGACACGACTGAGCAACCAAGCACAACACAGCACATTCTCCCAGAGGCAAGTTATCTATTGGATAATACTCAGTTTATCTATAGCCACTATGGAAAACAGTATGGAGATTCCTTAAAAATCTACTTGGGAAAGGAGTAGGTCAAGACTGTATATTGTCATCTTGCTTATTTAACTTTTATGCAGAGTACATCATGCAAAATGCCAGGCTGGATGAAGCACAAGCTGGAATCAAGATTGCTAGGAGAAATATCAATAACCTCAGATATGCAGATGACACCACCCTTATGGCAGAAAGCAGAGAGAGGAACTAACTTGATGAAAGTGAAAGAGGAGAGTGAAAAAGCTGGCTTAAAACTCAACTTTCAGAAAACTAAGATCATAGCATCCAGTACTATCACTTCATGGCAAATCGATGGGGAAACAATGGAAATAGTGACAGACTTTATTTTCTTGGCTCCAAAATCACTGAAGATGGTGATTGCAGCCATGAAATTAAAAGACACTTGCCCCTTGGAAGAAAAACTATGAGAAACCTAGACAGCATATTAAAAAGCAAAGATATTATTTTGCAAACAAAAGTCTGTCTAGTCAAACCTATGCTTTTTCCAGTAGTCATGTATGGATGTGAGAGTTGGGCCATAAGAAAGTTGAGTGCTAAAGAATTGATACTTTTGAATTGTGGTGTTGGAAAAGACTCTTGAGAGTCTCTTGGACTGCAAGGAGATCAAACCAGTCAGTCCTAAATGAAATCAGTCCTAGGTGTTCATTGGAAGGACTGATGTTGAAGCTGAAGCTCCAATACTTTGGCCATCTGATGTGAAGAACTGACTCATTGGAAAAGACCCTGATGCTGGGAAAGATTGAAGGCAGGAGGAGAAGAGTAAGGCAGTGGATGAGATGGTTGGATGGCATCACTGACAGATGGACATGAGTTAAGCAAGTGCCAGGAGTTGGTGATGGACAGGGAAGCCTGGCGTGCTGCAGTTCATGGGGTCGCAAAGAGTCGGACATGACTGAACTGAACTGATGACACAGAAATCCCGCTACTTGGCATATAAGCCTGAGAAAACCATAATTGAAAAAGACACGTGTATCCCAATGTTCACAGCAGTACTGTTTACAGTAGCTAGGGCATGGAAGCACTCTAGGTGTCCGTCGACAGATGAATGGATAAAGAAGATATGTATATACAGTGAAATATTACTCAGCCTTACAAAGAATGAATTTGAGTCAGTTCTAATGAGGTGAATGAACCTAGAGCGTATTCCAAGTGAAGTAAGGGAATAGGAGAGCTCACTCAGTGCTTGCATAAGAGCACAGCTAGTCTCTGCACTGAGATCGTCGCTGGTCAAAATCTACTCACAGAGAGCATTTCAGAGCAGAAACTAAATCACCTAAGTAGTCTGTGCATTTTAGGCACAAATGCAGGGTAACTGTGAGCATGATTATCTAAGAAAGTGATGTTGAGTAGGCTTATCCCTAAAATTTCCCTTACAAATTGTAGGTCGCAAACTAACAGTGGACCTCGGAATTGATTTAATTGGTTGGAATGAGCATTTAAAGAAAATAAGTGAAATAGACAATAATAGAGTGGAATACAATAAGATAGAATACAATGGGACAGAATAGGAAACTCAGAAAGTACTACACCCCCACACAGTAAGCATGAGTATGAATTTATAAGCCTTTTCTATATATATTATACATGTGTGCACTGGGTCACAGTGTAAGCTGCATTTTTTACTGTGGAATGGATCAAACCACTTTGATACTCGAAAGCTTTCAGTCTGACACACCTGGATACTGCATCTTCAGTCAGCTGTTTTCTAATTATGTGGTCTTGGGTAAGTTATTAATGCTCTTTAACCTCTTCAGCAACCACAACAGAATTCTGAGCTGTCTCAGGGCTCCTTCATGTCTGTAAATGAATAAACTACTGGACTAAGCAACTTGGTTTTCTATGTGAGGACCAGCAGGCCTGGAATCTGGCTTCTCAACTTGGGAGCAATGTGACTTTGCCCAAACTATTTAACTTCACTACACTTTAGTTTTTCTTGTCTTTAATTTTTTTTCTAACTACAAAAATGTAGGTATTAATAGCAGCACTTTCCTGGGTCTGTTGGGAAATTTTCATTAGGTAAAGTGCACTGACCACTTAACACAAAGCCCGTGAAGGATTCAGACAATGCTACCCCTAAATGTGCCACTTTCCCATATTTGATTATTTTGAGCTGAAGGTGATGCAGCAACAGAAAAAACAGACAGTCTCTCTAACTTCCCCATTTCTTCCTGAAGATTTCCCATGTAAAATGTGTACTCTGTACCAGGATGCGAGGAACATCTTACCACCAGAGGAAGGTAGTTGATGCCAAAATGGACCTGCACAAACCTATGAAAATGACCCTTAGCTTCCAGTAGTTTCCCTCAGATATTTCCTAGTCACAGTTACTGCTCATCAAAGCTCTTTCTCTTTGTCTTGTCACTCCTTCATAATTTATCATTCTCTATTGAAAAGATCTGTAAACTCTTGATCGTAACTTCTCCTTTGGGTCTCCCTTTTTGCTATGGAAGCTTCCATGTACATGTAAAAATATTCAATAAAGTTTATATGCTTTTCTTCTCTTCACCTGGTTTTTTTACCAGTTGAATTTTCAGGCCCCAGTTACAGAACCTAAGAGGATAAAGTTCCTTTTCCACTATTCACCAGACACATAGTACATACCAAATAAATGGAAGCTGTTCCTGTTGTCATTATTAATGAAATCATCCCTTGTCTACACCCTCTTGTATATGAAAGGAAGGAAGAACATGAAAGAAATGGAAACCCAAAGACCATTTACTGATTCTCAGACCTGCTGACATTAAAACTTCCCTAGGAAACCACTGCCCCCTCCCCCCAAGTTTTTAATGTAAATGTGTGACCCACAGGCAGTTGTCCTGGTGGAAATGAAATACTAAGCACAGTCATAGTACAGAGAAGCCAGATCTAATGGTGGCACTGTGCCTCAGTTTATCACTGTGCTATGTGCCCTGAGAGGGAGCCTACATGAGGTCTCCATGGATTCTGAGGTCTCCGTGTGCTTTATCAGCACATCAGACTAACTCAAGCCTTAGTGTGTGCTGTATGTGGCATTAATATGTCTTCCTCTCTTTTTCATTTGTTTGCCTCTTTGCAACTGGTGGACAAGTCTACTAAGTCTGACTGGAATGTTTTTCTGACCTGTCAAATATGACTTCAGTCTTTTAAATTGGATTATGGGACAAGCAAGTGGCATATAAGTAAGTAACATTTTAAAACAAATAGTAGCAGAACAAACGATTAGTATAGATTCCAGATCTTTTTACAATGTTAGGTTTTTAAATATTAGTATGGCCAAACAGTCTTCTATTTCACAGAAAAGAAGGAAGTAGTTACCAAAAACCAAAGCAGCAATAATTAACAGGAGTATTTCTCAACATCAAACCTACTTTGGCTGTTAGCAGGTTTATTACATCTACACAATAAGAGTCATCATTAATAACCATTATTATTGATGTTATAAAAACAAATAGTACACCTAGCACATCACATATATATCAAAACATGTAACAGGTGCTATTGAAAAACCAACTACGATGTCAGCCTTCTAGTGGCATTACAAAGGTGTGTGAATAGACCTTGTCATCTCTGCCCCTCTCCACTACTCCATAAAGAGCTGAGCACATTTACCCTTGCGGATGAGCACAGCAATCAATTCTGTCTGTCTCCTCACCAAGAACAGAGATAAACAGGAGCCCCCTATGATTCCCACCTGAGACCAGAGAATTAGGAACACAGAGCTATTGTGACAGGCGACTGAGAATCTGGCCACTTTATGACAGGATAGGAGGGTCCTTGAGGTTCACCAACTGGGAAAAGGCACTGGGAAGACAGAACTCTGAGAAGACGGGGAAATCAGCCATAGACATATCCAGAAATATTCATTAGGATGGTAGGCTGTTCCGCCTACCATTCTAAAGCAGGATTAGAATTTTTGAAGAGTTTGAACCTAGTTTGAGATTGGGGGATGGATTAACTGAGTTTGAGGGATGGGGATAAGAGCTTCATAAGACCTATGGTTCTTGCAACAACAACAAAAAGCCAGAATAGATGGATAATAAGATAACTTCAAAGACTTAAAAAGAAATTTCAAAGGCATGTGCTTACTTGTCAACTTAATCATAAGGCAGTAGGTCTCCCAAGGTTGCATCTATTTAATACTTTAGCTCCTTAACTGTTTCTATTCATTTTTATGGCTTACTTGATTTTAATGCTTAACTTATAATAGTTTAAAAAAACCCAAGATATAAGTAGTATTTATTGATGGCCTAAACTGCCATCAATCAAGTGTGAAATATTAAATTTTAAGTGTTAACATGAGAATAGCAAGAGTTTCATCAAAATTAAAGAGTGTTTTCACAGGGAAGCGATTTCAACCAAATCTCTAAAACTCAGACAATCAACAATCAGTCATGAAATTATCTAAGGACTCCCAGTAAACAGTTAATTACGGTATTTAAATATTTTAGTAATGCCCTGGTATAGGAATTATCCTCATTTCCCAAATGAAGAAATAAGCATTAGAAAAAGATTAAATAACTGGCCCACCCATCCTAAAACTAGAAAACCCAGTTCTAGCTAATTCTAATGTTCAAGCTCTGCCCAGTGCTCTCTATTATATGAGCTACTACTATAGAGATGAAAATATGAGACAAACACAGGACATTTTCCTGAATGGGTGCTTGAATACTTTAATTATCTAAGTATGTAGATGATGGACATCTTTCTGTTTGTATATTTAGCCATCATATGGCTATTAGAATTAACCTCACTTGAAAAAGGAATTAAAACTGTCTAAATATCTTCAAAGGTATGCATTTAGTTAGACCCTAGTGCAGTTCTCTTGCCCCTAAACTATTATCTGCCTGTTTTTGGTTTAGATAATTTTTACAGAATTGTTAGTCCTTTTATTAATTTTTTTCACTCAGCTATTTGTGTCTGTCTGTGTGTTTGTGTGTGTGTGTGTGTATGCATTTACTCCAAATGATCAGGAGTGTTAGTGTGGCAATTATGTCTTATGTTTTAAGTTAGTTTACTCAGTCTTGATCCAGAAAATGGAAATGCTATATTCATATTTACTAACTTTCCACATCCTGGGACCCAGGAAGTTAGAATGCGAAGTCCTTTAAACTAAAAGACCAAAACTTTACCTAAAGTAGAAGTGAGTTGAATTATTAATCTTTGTGGAGGTCTTTCATCTCCTGGTTAATGTTGTAACCTTCTAACTCTGCCAATAGTGACTAATTAAAGTTATATATTGAAGCCTTGTTCTATTTTCAAAGACATAGAATAAAATTTTTATCATTTAAAAAATTTTGGCCACACCACTCACTTTGTGGGATCTCAGTTCCCTGACCAGGGATTGAACCTGGGCAGTGAAAGCACCAAATCCCAGAAGCCTTGTTCTATAACTTTCTCAGAAAAAAATGCCATAGAGAATGGGCAAGTTTGGGTCATCACTACCGAGCCTACATACCTTGGGGGTATAAAGCACCACAAGGGAAAGGGAAAAGTATACTAGCTCAAGTCTGGTCTTAGCCCCAAACCTGAGAGGAGTTGAAGCGTCATTAATATTTTAACTTTTCTTCTTTTTTATTCCCTCCCTCTTTCTTCCTTCCTTCTCTTTCAGACACTCTACACATATTAATACCTTTAATACTAATAACAACCTTATGAAGTTGGTTGTCACTCAACAGATGTCACTCGATTTCTTTTTCCTCAGGCTGAGCAAATTTCAGTTGAATCCCTTGGATTCAGATTTCAGAACCATTCTTAGTCCATTGGGAAAGTCCTGGAGAGCCGTAGTACAGAAGGTCAGGTGAAGAAAAGAAACCAGTTGCATGAGGCCCTGTGGGTTCTTCAACTCAAGAGATTCATTTCATCAAAAGACTGGTTGGGGTGCTGTCTGAGAATTTCTGGCTATCTTCAAAGACATAGAATAAAATTTTTATCATTTTTAAAATGTTGGCCACACCACTCAGCTTGTGGGATCTCAGTTCCCTGACCAGGGATTGAACCTGGGGCCGTGGCAGTGAAAGCACCAAATCCCAATCACTGGACCACCAAGGAACGCTCCCTTAGAATAAATTTTTTTTAATCTGAGGAAGACAACTCAGAAAGTGCCTGAAGAGCTGTGACTGGAACCAAAATGCCAAACCAGCGGTTTGGCTGAACCTAGGCTGTGTCCGGAGCCCTCTGTCTCCTGTAGCATTGGTCTGCAGTCAAGTGTAGCCCTGGCAGCATCTGGACCATGACAGAGGGTCCTACAAGGAAGGACAGAGACTGCTCCATACCTCAACCCTGCCCCTTCCATATTCCTACTAGTGGTAAAACTGGGGAGTCTCCTTTATTTCAGTCTAAAATCACTGGCACTTCAAATGCTTCCCCTTCACCCAGAAAATGGATTCTACTCTCAGCCTTGCTGTTCTCTCTAGGCTCTTGCTCTAATCTGCTGCTTCTCTGCTTGAATTGTCCCAATGCATTCAGTTTTCCTCTGTGCCCTCGCCTTCACTTCCCTGTTCAGAGCATCCTGATGGACACTGTAGTCTTCCATCTGCTTTGGTTTGGAATCTGGTTTCTCTTCTGTACTATCTTAAGACATCTTTTGTCCTACTTGGGTTGGATAATCTCCACAACCCAAGTGAGGCTCCCCACCCTCCCTCCAAGATCTGTCATCTACTTGTTTGCAATCAATTAAAATCTACTGCATGATTCTGATCTCAACTTGTCCACAGCCTCAGTTAAAGTTTACTCTTTTCTTGCTCCAGTTCCTTAGCTAATTTACTTCTGTTTATATTTTCGTGAAGGAATAGTTTAATAGGCTCTCTCTGTGTGTTCATTGACTGCCTAAATGAGAATTTCAGACATTGCAGGGGGCTATAGAGGAAGTGTTCTAGAATCACTGGGGCATGTCAAACCACACTACAAGTGCCAACTACTTAACGGTTCAACTATTTAAAGTGGGGCATTCATCACATCCAAGCACAGACATGGAGGATACCACATAGACCAGGATCTATTTTTCTGGAGTTTGCATTCTAATAGGAAGAAACAAACAATAAGAAAAACAGTAAACAAGTATTTTCAGACTGATAAATGCTTACTTAATCCATCTGATCTGCTGTAACAAAGTACCACAGACTGGGTAGCTCATGAACAACACAAGTTTATTTCTCACAGTTCTGCAGGTTGGGAGGCCCCAGATCAAGGTTCCAGCATGATCAGATGAGAGCCCTCTTATGGGTTGCAGTCCTCACTTGGAGGAAGGAGTCTTGCAAACTCTTTGAGCCTTCTTTATAAAGGCACCCATCCTTCATGATCTAAACACCTCCAAAAGGCCCACATCCTAATATCATCACAAAAGGCATTAGGAGGTCAGCATATGAAGATTAATGGGCACAAACATTCAGAATGCAGCAAATGCTGTTACAGAATTCAAAGAGAAAAATGAGAAAGGGCAGTCAGAGTTGAAAAGACAATTCTTATCTATATAAAGCTGACTCCTAAAGACATTGTACCAGTTAACAGTTCCTCCAAAAATTAGTGCTTATTCCCCATACCCAGACTACACTGTATTATGATGCTTTGCAGAGCCTCTGCCAATCTGAGTAATGTAAAAATGGTATCTCATTTAATAATAATGTATTTTATTTTGAGAAATTGGGCTATGCATCTTTTCTTTGCTTTAATTTCTGGTCCATCTCCTTTTCCCATGTTAGGTTTGAGATGTTTTGAATTGATTTGCTTAAGAGCTCTTATCGCCTGCAATTCAGGTTCGATTCCTGGGTCAGAAAGATTCCCTGGAGAAGGAATAGGCTACCCATGCCAGTACTCCTGAGCTTCCCTTGTGGCTCAGCTGGTAAAGAATCCACCTGCAATGTGGGAAACCTGGGTTCAATCCCTGGGTTGGGAAGATCCCCTGGAGAAGGGAAAGGCTACTCAGTCACTCCAGTGTTCTGGCCTGGAGAATTCCATGGACTACACAGTCCATGGGGTCACAAAGAGTCGTACAGGACTGAGTAACTTTCACTTTCAAGAGCTCTTATATATCAGGGAAATGAGTGTTTTGTCACATGTCCCAAATGTGTTTTTCCAATTTGTTTTGGCTTGTCTATGGTATTGTTTCCATGCAAAAGGCTAGCTTCTTTTTTTATGTTTGTTTGTTTTCCTAAATATTTGGAGAGTAAACGAGATTCAGCTGGTATTCCCCGTAGCAGACCCAAGGATGAGGTTTCACGTGCAAGTGATTTGTGAGGGAAGGTTTTTCAGGGAAAAAACCTCTTGGAGAATAAAAGCCACAGAAGGAAGGGCATGAAGCTAAGAAAGGGTGCAGCTTCATGTAAAGTCCTGCAGGAGGCAGCATTAGCCTGACTATATCAGGGATACATGTAAGGGCTGCAGGAAGCAAAACCACACTGAATGGGAGAGAGGGAGGAGGGAAGCACAGTGAATCTGGGGGAGGGGATACACAACAGGCAATAGTAGGGACCTTGGGGGAATCTGCCAAGTGTCTGTTAACATTGGGTGGGTCAAGAGTCAATGAAAGGATAGAATTAGAGAAGTTCAAGCCCACGTTTAATTTCAGTGTGGTTATATCTTAGTATTTACTTGTGATTAATTATTAAATGAGATGACAGAAGGAATCTACCCAGTCGGGACAGTTTAGTCCATTCCGCTTTAGCCACTAATGATTAATCATGTCTAATGAATTTTCTCCCCTTCTTCACCTCTTTTTGGATTTCCACAGTCAGGCCTGATGGTGACAAAGTTATTGGGAAAATCAGTTCTCAATAAGTTGAAGGCCAAATAAGTCACTGTAGATATTGATCTTGAGAGTTTACGAAAAGAGGTACTGGATTGAAAAGAAGATGCTTGGTCTCGGTTAAGGTACATGGAATTTGGTCCTGAACTATCACTCATAAAGGACATCCTTGCTATATTTTTGGAGTAACTAGAAAATAGTCCCTGATACTGACTTTAATTAGTATCACAGATTATTTTCTTTCTGAAGGATGTGTAGGGTCCACTAAGTAAATGTCTTTGTTTCCTTGTGGAGAAAATTTTGATCTGTTAGGTATTAAGTAGAGAGCATTGAAAGACTTACAGCTCTTTTAGTGACAAACAGCTGTATAGCAGAACACAGCTGTATAGCAGAACATATTACCCAATTAGGCCTGGTGGCCTCTCTCAAATGTCACTCCCACATATGCCCACGTGTGTTTATGCAGATAAGTGATTCCCTAAGGAGGCTGGGGATTGGGTACAATAGATAGTGACTGCTAATGGGCTTGGAATTTTTTGCTGGGAGTGATATCAGGATCAGTTCAGTCACTCAGTCGTGTCCGACTCTTTGTGATCCTATGGACTGCAGCACACCAGGCTTCCCTGTCCCATTACCAACTCCTGGCGCTTGCTCAAACTCATGTCCATCGAGTTGGTGATGCCATCAAACCATCTCATCTTCTGTCGTCCCGTTCTCCTGCCTTCAATCTTTCCCAATCAGGGTCTTTTCCAGTGAGTCAGTTCTTCACATCAGGTGGCCAAAGTATTGAAGCTTCAGCTTCAGCATCAGTCCAATGTTCCAAAATATGATGGGGTGATGAAAGCATAACTCTGTGAATAAACTAAAAACCATTAAATCATGCACTTTAAATTGATGTAATACGTGAGTTATATCTCCATTAAAATATTATAACTTTAAAAACTCTTTCTGAAGGAAAGCAACCCAAATTTTGACACTTAGAATTCCCACACACTAAGTTTAACAAAATACAAACTCATAATCAAAGGTTGGGCTTCCTGGATGACTCAGCAATAAAGAATCCATCTGCAATGCAGAAAATGCCAGGAGTTGCCATGGGTTTGATCCCTGGGTCAGGAAGATCCCCTGGAAGAGGGCATGGCAACCCACTCCAGTATTCTCATCTTGGAGAGTCCCATGGACGGAAGAGCCTGGCAGGCTACAGTCCATATGGTTGCACAGAGTCGGACACAACTGAAGCAACTGAACATACAAAAGTAGCCGAACACACAAATAAACAAACTACCATGACTGAGCTCAGCAAGAATTTAAGATGTGATAGCTACGAAGTCATTCAGCATCTTGAGAAGCAGTGAGTCTGACAACTCTTGTCCCTCTCTTCTTTGTAAAGCAGAGCCTTGAACTATCTGCCTCCAGAGGGAAAAATAAACTAATATTTTTTTAATTTTATTTTTAAACTTTACATAATTGTATTAGTTTTGCCAAATATCAAAATGAATCTGCCACAGGTATCCATGTGTTCCCCATCCTGAACACTCCTCCCTCCTCCCTCCCCATACCATCCCTCTGGGTCATCCCAGTGCACTAGCCCCAAGCATCCAGTATCGTGCATCGAACCTGGACTGGTGACTCATTTCATACATGATATTATACGTGTTTCAATGCCATTCTCCCAAATCTCCCCACCCTCTCCCTCTGCAACAGAGTCCATAAGACTGTTCTATACATCAGTGTCTCTTTTGCTGTCTCATACACAGGGTTATTGTTAGCATCTTTCTAAATTCCATATATATGCGTTAGTATACTGTATTGGTGTTTTTCTTTCTGGCTTACTTCACTTAAAAAGGGAATGAGAGCAGATTTCTTAAATCGAGGGGGAAATATGGATTGCTAGAATATAGGCAAATTAAAATTGACAAATGCTTCTAGGTGAAAAACTGTAGCACCCAATTATGGTTAGTTGTACAAACACAGTGCAATCATTAGAAGACCAGAAATACATCTGCTATATATATATTTTGTCTTGACGAAACAATTTTAAGTTATTTTCTTTCAGTATCTGAATAGAACAAAATGTAATCAGTGGAGGAGGTCTTCCCTGGTGGTCCAGTGGTTAAGAATTCGCGTTCCAGTGCAGGGGACATGAGTTTGATCTCTGGTTGGGGAACTGGGATCCCACACGCTGCAGGGCAACTAGGCCTGTGCATTGCGACTACTGAGCCCACATGGAGCCCATGCCAACACAAGTAGAGAGAAGTTTCAGTGCAATGAAAGATCCAGCATTCTGCAGCGAAGATCCAATGTGTCACAGCTAAGACCTGACCCAGGGGAATAAATAAATAAGTATATTTTAAAATGCAGTAACTAGTCTCAATAATGACCTAAGACTTCTACTTTCCAGACACAGAACAGAGTACCCTGTTCTAAGTTTGCACAATAAAAGTGGTATTTGAAATGAAAAATTGATGGTTCTTGGGCTCGCAGAGAGGAACAAAGTGTCAAGTTCATAAACGAACATTCAGTAACATTAAACATTTTCCAAGTTCTTAAGATTAGTAATAAAGACAAAGGAAGAAGTAACTTTTTATATATTTAGTCCTCTGATAGAAACGAAAGGGATAATATTAATATGAGCATTCACTTTGACAAACTATTTTCCCAGTATTAGATTTTATTCTGTAATTTTAAGTTATAATAACAATAGAGCTGCTGCTCAACATTTAGAATAAGCAAATAGCTTAAAAATTGATAGCTCTATATATCACTTTATATTTGATGTACATGGCTTGGTAATGTTTTCTTCTGGTTCTCTTTTCTTAATGAGATTATTATGTCCTTGAACTTAGTTGGCCAGTCACTTATGGCTTTTATATTTGTGTATTTTAGAGTTGCATCCCCAAAAGATGCTTAAGAAACTTCAGATTAGTTTAACTATCTCTGGGAATTCTTTCTAAAATGTAATTGGACATGGGTAAGATTGAGTCTCCCTCAATATGATCAGAGAGAAGTCAAAATAAAACCTAAACAAAACACTTGTATTTTAGACTTCTTTGACATTAGCAGATAGAGAGCTTCCTCATTCCTTTTTAAGCTGAATGCTATCCCACTGTACTGTTGAAAGTGCTTGGCAATACATTTGGTAGGGGATTTCTATGTGCCAGGTATTATGCTAAGTATTTTATCTACTTGATATGATCAAAACTATATAAAAGGGGAAAGGATACCATTATCATCTTCCTTCTGTCAAGGAGAACACTGAAGATCAGAGAGCCTGAACACCTTGCTGTTTCCATAAAGGGAAGTTAGGACAGTCCCAAGAAGCTGTGGCCATCATTAAGCAGCTTTTAAAGGTGGACTTCCTGTCCAGGAGCATTGAGCCAAATTAAACAGACCATCTGCAGCTGGGAGATCTGGAGACTGACAACATAATCAGTAGTCACAGCCCAAATTAGTAAACACATATTAAGTTGATGGTCAAAAGCTGAATGGATATATTTGGATTGTGTTGCAATAAGAATTATGGTGAAGAGAAAATGTGGCAACTCAGATTTCATATTGCTCTCTTTTGCAAACTGGCTCTTTGACTTTGCTGAGTGATTTATTCTCTTCAGGCCTCAGCTCTTCACAGGGGAGTTGAACTATGTGATTTCAGAGGCTCATGCACTAGGATAAGAAGAGAACGACGCTGGAGAATGATTTGCGGTAACTATCAATGTGCAGAATTTTTTTTAAAAATCTGTAACATAACTTCCACTGATTCAGGTTTCTGAAACACTCATTTATTCATTCACTCAAGTACTTATTGGGCACCTACTGTGTGCCAGGTACTGTACCAAGCAGTGTTCTGGCAGTGAACAAAATGTAATCCTCATTTTCCTAGTTTACATTCTAGTAAGAGAAGACAGAAAATAAGCAAATATGTATAACCTGTACTATGTCAGATGGTAATGAATGCTAAAGACCAGAAAATGATAGGGGAAACTGATGGTAAAGGGAAGTATTCCACCACAGTGCACTCTAGGCTCTGCCTGAACATACCAGGCCCACTCCCAAATGTGCACTTCTGATACATTTGCCTGCAATACCCTCCCCCAAATATCCCCACAGCCAACTCTCTATCATTCAAACATTATCTGCTCAAAGCCACCCAACATATGAATATCCACCCTCCCCAACTCTGTTCTATTTTTCCCATAGATCTAACATCTGATGCAAACTGCTTTTTTGTGCATTGAAAGTCTGTCTTCCCAGAAAGACTATGAGCTCTATGAAGGCAAGGCCTTTTGTTTTGTTCAGGATATATTTCAAAGCCTGATGAGAAGTAATGTTTAATATGTTGATTAATGTCCAAATTAATTAATAGGTGAGTGAATGAATGAATTAGAAAGATGATACAGAAATTGTCTTCTCTAATGAGGGGTTGATGTTATTGTATAGTTGCTCAGTCCTGTCCGACTCTGCAACCCCATGGACTGCAGCACGCCAGGGCTCCCTGTCCTTCACCAATTCCCAGAGATTGCTCAGACTCATGTCCATTGAGTCAGTAATGCCATCCAACCATCTCATCCTCTGTCGTCCCCTTCTCCTCCTGCCTTCAATCTTTCCCAGCATCAGGGTCTTTTCTAATGAGTCTGTTCTTTGCATCAGGTGGCCAAAGTATTGGAGCTTCAGCTTCAGTCTTTCCATTGAATATTCAGGATTGATTTCCTTTAGGATTGACAGTCCAGGGGACTCTCAGGAGTCTTTTCCAAAAACCACAGTTCAAAAACATCAATTCTTCAGTGCTCAGCTTTCTTTATAATCCAACTCTCACATCCATGCATGACTACTGAAAAAATCACAGCTTTGACTAGACGGACCTTTGTTGACAAAGTAATGTCTCTGCTTTTTAATATGCTGTCTAGGTTTGTCATAACTTTTCTTCCAAGGAGCAAGCATCTTTTAATGTTATGGCTGCAGTCACCATCTGCAGTGATTTTGGAGCCCAAGAAAATAAAGTCTGTCACTGTTTCCATTGTTTCCCCATCTATTTGCCATGAAGTGATGAAAGGAATAAATAGTAAATGTTTGATATTTAAAAATCAAAATTTAAGGAAAATTGCTATGTCCAGATATGACCTTAAAATAATTTAAATAATATTTATTAAGACTATGAATTAGCATGAAAACTGTAATGTATAGATAAATGAAAAACACAAGATGCAAAGGTATGCATGTATTTTTATTTACAATCATGTTTAAAAAAGCATTTTTAGAAGAAAGGTTAGAAGGAAATATACCAAAAGTTACCAGTATATATTATAGTGATTATTGGTGATTTCCATCATTTCTTTTAGTTACAAATTTTCTATAAGGTTTCATGTCTTTGATATGAAAATTACAAAATGAAAAATTTTAAAAAGTTAACCTACATGATGCTACCTGTCTTTAGTGGTATTATAAAATTTTTTATTTTGATTTGATTGTATTTTACATTTAGAAATTAGACCTTCACAGTGTCACAATGTCAGTAACCCCTGACAAGCAGGGACACAGAGTTGAAAAGGGCACACCTGTATCATCTTTCACAGAAAGACAACAGAGGCAGAGGCGAATGGTGAATCAACTCTCACGCCTTCTATAATAGCATCATACCTTCTTGAGTTTACCTTCCAAGTAGATCATCTCCTAAAAGGAAATCCTATCAACTGAAACAGGCCTTTCAAGAGAACACATGCATAAGTGATTATATATAGAACATAACATCAGAAAGACAAAATTGCCCAAGACTCTGCTTTTTCCTATGTGTTTCCATTACTTTGGTGATCAAGAAAGATAACTGAAGATCAGCAACATGTATTAATAGCTGAAGTATGCATGGGATGTGTTATCCCACTTATTCTTCAGAACAATTCACTGAGTTAGGAATTATATTAACAAATTTCAGATGAAAAAGGACTATGAGTAACCTGCCCAGAGTTACAAGGCCAGAAGGATAGTGAAACAGTGATTCAAATCAAAATTAAACTGATTCAAAAATCACTACTCTAAACTTACATATGAGGGCCAAAATATTGAATATTTCTTAGTAGGATCCCTTCACAACTGCACTTCTGGGTCCCTTAAATGTTGTTTACTAAAATATTTTTTATTAATGATTTTGGGTTACTAGCATGGCTCCAGTTTCTACATCTAGAGCAATGTCAGCCTAGGCAAGCATGAATACTATCCTGAAGTCTTCCACTGTATCTACATGACCAGCGTCTATGAGGGAGGGACTCATGGTGGGTGAGAGAGGCACCACAATGGAATAGATATCTTCACAGGAAGTTGACTACAGCTCCCCTTGCCTCAGTTCCCGTGCCCTTCTGAGAAGTTAACATCAGTCACTGGTTCTGCATTCACTGACCCCGGGCAAGGAGAAGAAGCCAGAAGAAGTTTGAACATAGGCTTGAATGGGAATTCTGCATTTGATCCTCTTCAATGGACCAGATGACCAGGTCACACCCTGAGGTGACCCCATTTGTTAAAGCAGATAATTGCTTAGTAATATACACTTAAGTAAATTGCTAGCTGGAAAACCAGTCTTTGAACTCAATAATTTAGTATTTATATGTACACTTTTATGTATTTATATTCATGTGAAGACTAAAATATATTAGTTCTAGGTTAAATACAGCTTAAACATTCCAGTAAGGAAGAAGAGTGCATTGATTTTACTCCTGGGTCTGGCTTCTTAGCCAAATTGGAGCCAAAGAATGCAATGTTTCCTGTTTATATCAAGTGACACACATGTCTACGTATAGTGCCTCTCAATGGATTTCATGTGAGAAAAAAACTGTCACAAGTTTCATCTCTTCCCTAAGTGATGACTCTAGAGACCAAACAATTCCCTTTAAGCTCAATTATCTCACCACTGACGGCTCTGACAACCTGTGGAAACCAGCAGACACAGTGTGAGTAGTGAGCCCGAAAAAGAGGAAGGCCCAGAGCAGCCATCAGCCGTCTTCATTTCCCTGCAGTCAGCCCCTTGGTATCCCTGATAACAATGACAGGAGAATCTCTCCACCAGCACTGCCAGGTCTGTATCAGATGCTCTGCCTTTCACAGTAAATTCTCCATCCTCAGAGGCCTCTATGTGGTAATTCGCAGGGTTCAGGTGAAGGTAATCAGGCCTTTTCCATACCTTCCTTATGCATCTCCCGTTATTCCTGCAGACATGAAGGCTGCACACCTCAGCGGCTCTGGTTACATTGACTATGTAGCTCCCTAAATCAGAACTCACAAACTGCTTCACCTTTGTACAGTTGCCCTAGAAATGTAGAAACAAATGGGATTTAGTGTTTTTTCTAGTACTGGTAGGGTGGGTGCATCTAGACCCACAAGGCAGCTCGTTGAACTGGATTGAAACTTAATGGCTTGGTTCCTGCCTGTGAAGTTTTAGGCTCAGGTGCTGTATCACAGGGGACCCAGACCTGAAAATGTGAGAGATGGTCATGACAGGAGATGGAGATCAGGTTACGGTAGGCTAACTGAGCTTGAAAATGGGCCCCAGCATCAGCATATGTGACCATGCCTTCTTACAATTTACATCCTTGTTTCTTCTTCCTCCTAGATCCCAAGTTAATCAGTGTGAAAAAAAGAGGAACAAGCCGAAATTTAGAAATCATGCCAGATTTCTGTCTTCTAGCCACCATTCAGGTGTGTGTACCTTTCAGCGTTGTGTTAGAACCTGAATCCTCCTGTTCTACCAAATTATTGTTGACTGTCAACCTGAGCCTTCTGGATTTTCCTGTTAGTTATGCTCTAATATCTAACGCCCTGGGATCAAGCCACCTCTGCACAGTTCAAAGACAGGGATGCCTATAAGGCTGACCGGGTCATTTGTGCATTCTTCCTATTGTGTGTTCCAAATGGAGGCCACCTGGTTGTGCACCCAGCTTCCTGATGACCATCTTTTCAGGAACCACATGGACTGGAGGGGAAATATCACAGCTGGAGAGTCAGATACTGATCCTCTCAGTGTCTACCTAATTCTCATAGGTGGACAGAGGAGACTTAAACTTTATATCGTCACAAATAGTTTCATGAGCAGCATCTTAGGAGCAACAACTTGAGCATGTGAAATTTAAAAAATATCAAATCACCATGAACTTGCAAAAATTCAATTTAATAAAATCATTGAGGAAACAAATAGTATAATTCAAAGCAAAATGTATTACACTATAGAGATATGAACAGACAGCATTTGGAAATACAGAAGAGATTGCAATTACTGTGGACTGGAGAAAACTAGAGAGACAGAGTAGATAGTATTTGAGCTGGAAGAAATTTGAAAAAAAACATACACCTTACTTTAAATACTATTAATTTTCAGCTAATTTCTCCAAAGAAGAAAAATAGGTTCAGTGTAGATGTTAAAAATTACTATCTGATTCCATTTTTCAAAATACGCTATCACACATTTTATATAACGGCTAAACGTAAGGGCTCCAGAGTTGTACCATTTGTGGTTAGTGGCAGCTTCACCGTTAGCAAGCCTAAGTAGCTCTTATAGTTAGATTTCCTTCCATTTCCTCATCTATAAATGAGGATGCTAGTCCCTACCTCATTAGGGTTTTATGATTAGTGAGCAAATCCAAAACAAAAAAGCACTTAGTACAATCCTCAGTTCAGTTCAGTTCAGTTGCTCAGTCGTGTCCCACTCTTTGCAACCCCATGAATTGCATCATGCCAGGCCTCCCTGTCCATCACCAACTCCTGGAGTTCACCCAAACTCATGTGCATTGAGTCGGTGATGCCATCCAGCCATCTCATCCTCTGTTGTCCCCTTCTCCTCCTGCCGCCAATCCCTCCCAACATCAGGGTCTTTTCCAGTGAGTCAACTTTTCGCATGAGGTGGCCAAAGTATTGGACTTTCAGCCTCAGCATCAGTCCTTCCAATGAACACCTGGGACGAGTCTCCTTTAGAATGGACTGGTTGGATCTTCTTGCAGTCCAAGGGACTCTCAAGAGAATTCTCAAACACTACAGTTCAAAAGAATCAATTCTTTGGCACTCAGCTTTCTTCACAGTCCAACTCTCACATCCATACATGACTACTGGAAAAACCATAGCCTTGACTAGATGGACCTTTGTTGGGAAAGTAATATCTCTGCTTTTGAATATGCAATCGAGGTTGGTCATAACTTTCCATATAGTAAGTATTCAACAATGGTCAGTATTATGATTAATATCTTAGCAAAATTTCCCCTTTATTGCACCTTCTATATATCAGGTGCTAAATTGGACTTTAATCATAAAACAGGTTTACTATGGGAGACCTGAGAGATCTGATTAAAGTTTTATTGGAGGACAGAGCAAGAATTTAAATAATAGTAACTACACCCCTAAGGTACTATCTTACCTTAGATGAAGTCAAATTCATGTCTCCCCAAATAACAATGCCCGCAGCTCCCAAGGCAGCACTTTCTCCAATAGTACTGATTAGATCTTGCTAGATTGAAGACAGTAGAGTTCATTATTCATTTAAATATAAAACAACATGCCAGGAATTAGGATTGGAAGCTAAATTCAATAAAATAGGATGACCCTATTCTCCAACTTCTTAGAGTAATGCAAATGTTATAAATAAGTGAACCAGGGCTCAGAAATTATACTCTATAATCATACAGAAAACATATTAAACATATGTTTTTAAAACATATTTTGCCAAACAGGATATTATTTTTAAGACATGTAAATCCAAAACAAACAATCCATTACATGTAAATGTAAATAGCCATTAAAAGTTGTTTAATCAAGTTACATGAACAGAGGAACCTGGAGAGCTACAGCACATGGGGTCTCAAAGACTTGAATACAACTGAGCAACTAGTACTTTCCATCAAAGTTGACCAGGCCATACACACACAAATCAACAATAAGTATATGACCTGGAAACAGAATCCAAAGTTTTCCTTCTCTAAATGTGAGGAATGCCTTGCAGTCATCTCAGCCAAGTTCCCTTTTCAGTTTGCAACTCTCCTGAAAACTTTGCTTCTGCAGTGGCCTGGGGTGGAGGGTGGGGAGAGTTGGGTTTTTTTTTTTTTTTTTTTTTCTTTTTTCTTTTCTATTGGAGGGGTTTTGTGTCATTTAGATTCCCTGTCTAGGCAAAGGAACACAGTGTTATAGATCCGCAGGATCTGATTTGATCTGGCGCTTATATTTGGTCCCTGAAATTATTTGTATTTAATTATTTGTACCTGATTAACGGATTTATTTATGATTCATCCAGTCAAGGTAAGGCCACTGGGATTTTTCTCAATATGGTTAAGATAGATTAAAACAAAATTTCAGCAGAGAGAGTTTTGGTTTTGTAATCCTAAAGGATTACTGTTTTAGTGTTTAAAGATTAATATGAATCTAGGTAATTTCGGAGGGAAATTAAAACTTGAGTGTGTACAGTTGGCTTCCTAAATTAAGTTTTTGCAGTTGATTTTCTAAATAAGTTTGCTATGTTATAATATATTCTCTCATTCTTCTGAATGCTAAGCATTAACCTTCTACTTCAAGGATTAATTTCCATCAGTTATGTGCTAGAAATATAATTGGGCAATCCGTAGAAATTAAAAGCAGAACTTTTAAATGGTGTTTTATCTTAGGCATTTTATATTAATATCAATAGCTGAGAGAGATGTCTCCTTACCTGCACTTTTATAGTCCACCAAATGAAAGATTTTACAATCTCAGTTTTCAAAAAAAATTTTTTTCCTGGGCAATTTTCTGGTAATTTTGGTTTAATTTGTTTTCAGGTGCACATCTCTTTCCATTTCCCAGGACCACAATGTCTGCTGAACAGATCAGAGATGACATGACAGGAAGGGGAGGAGTTTTTGTGAGGTTCAAATGAGATAGTGTAAGTGAAATGGTTTTGAGAATTATCTATGATTTGAGAAATATTGGAAAGAGGAGGAGTAAGTGATGCAGAGCCCAGAATGAGGACTCTGCTGGGTCCAGGTCCATTGCTTCTTTTAACAAAGACCTAAAGGAGCAGAGCTTCTCCCTCCACTCACTTTGAAACTTTCCTGAATATAGAGATGTCATAGTCACATATCATGATTAGAGGGGCAAAATCCCCTAACAGTCTCCCATGATTTCCTGTAATGTGTATGTTACACCTTAGCTCTCTCACAGTTCTTAGATATTCTGTTCTGTTGTGTTTCTTTTTTTTTTTTTTTTTTTCTGTCTTTGCTCTCTCTGCTTTTTCAGTTTTGGAGGCTTCTACTGAGATATCTCCAAGGCCAGAGATTCTTTCTTCAGCTGTGTCTAGTCTAATAATAAAGCCGTCAAAGATATCCTTCCTTTCTGTTACAGTGTTTTTGATTGCTAGCATTTCTTTTTGCTTCTTTCTTGGAACTTCCATCTCTCTTATGTAGCTTATGTTGTCTGTTTTTGCATTCGTTCTGCTTCATCCATTAGAGCCCTTAGCATATTAATCATAATTGTTTTAAATTCCTGGTCTGATAATTCCAACATCCCCGCTGTATCTGAGTCAAGCTCTGGTGTTTGCTCTGTCTCTGCAAGTTGTGTTTTTGCCCTTTCCTGTGTCTTGTAATTGTTTCTTTGATAGCTAGATATGATTTGATTTTTCTCCATAAGTAGAGAGCTCATACTAGGTAAAAGTGAAAGTGTTAATCATTCAGTTTTGTCTGATTCTTTGGGACACCATGGACTGTAGCCCGCCAGGCTCCTCTGTCCATGTGGGTTCTCCAGGCAAGAATACTCAAGTGGGTTGCCATTTCCTTCTCCAGGGGATCTTCTCAATCCAGGAATCAAATCCAGGTCTCCTGACTGCAGGTGGATTCTTTACCCTCTGAGTCAAGAGTAGCTGCTATAAGTAGACCTTTAGTAATATGCCAGTAAGGTGTGGGCATAATGAAAGACTTTACAGTCCTATGATTAGATCTCAGTCTTAGTGAGGTTTTGCCTCTGGACTTCACAACTGCTTCTCAGTTTTTGCCCCCACTCCCTGTTAGATGGGACAGGCTGGCTAGATGGGGCTAGAGATGGGTATGTTCCTTCTTCCAAGTGGAAATCTAAAATCAGATGGAGTTGAGTATTTCCTTTTCTGCAGATCAGTTAGGTTCTGGTAAAACCTCAGCAATTTGGCTGTGGTTAAACAGTTTCTCCTGGGAGTGGACCTTGTGCAGAAGAACAGAATGCTCTGGAATACTCAAAATGCTTCCTTTTCTCCTTCACCTATTAGATACATGAGGGGAGGGTTTTTCCAATATTCACTGGAGGACCTAGTGAGCTCCTGCAGGTGAAAGTGTGCTCCCCCAGTCCCCATGGCTGGGTGCCCCTGGAGTTTTTAATCTCTCAGTCTTGTTGCTGCTGAGCCACCAGCAGTTTCCTAATTATAGTTCAGCTTTCCATACTCTGTCACTGGTTCCCACAGAGGTTTCTGCTTAAGGGTTTCTGATCTGGTAAGCTGGGTTTCTCTGTATTTACCTGTCTGTCTCTCCAAATTTGAAGGCAGCAATTTTCCCTGTGTGTCCATACTTCTCTTATTATTCTAAGAAGAGCTGATTTTTTTTTTCAATTTGTTTAGCCTTTTATTTATTAGGGCCAAGTGGCAACTTTCAAGCTTCTTGCATGCTGAACTGGAAACAAGAAATTGTCCATGAATTCCTTTAGTTTAAGGCTTTGTCATCAGAGGGAGGGGAGAGACACAGAATTTACTATTCTTTATATGTTGTTGACCCATATGCAGTAACTAGGGAACTACAGATGTTCGTGGTAAAAGCTACCCATTTTGAGGCTGATATTAGGAGGAAATGTTGGTTTCTTTCCAATGTGTCATTGAGTCATTATCAAAGAGAGTTTATTGGGAAGGATTCAAAATGGAAAGTCTTCTAGCATGTTAACTGGAGGTAAGGAGTCATTGGTAGATATTTAGGCCATACCCTCTCAGTGACCAAATTAGCTCACTGTCACCTAGTGGAGAGCAGGGTGCTGAATAATCACGTAACAGCCATGTTTAGGGGACCAGAAAACCAAGGACAACTCAGTGGTTGAAGTCACAAGTAAGATGCCTCTAGGAGTAAATTGGGACCACCTGAGAGCCGGGCCACATGAGTGATGTCACACGAAAGGAGAAGTAACTGAACAGCATCGTAATAGCAACACATCTTTCAGGTCCCAGCATGTTGTAGGGCTGCCATGCCCCACCCACGATTCTCTGCTCAAATCAAGGTTTTGGAAATAGAAAGCAGGGGCACACAGAGGATTTATTCTTTACACTTGGGTTTTAGTCCCTCGAGTTTTACCGCAGTGCATGTAAGGAGCCCACTGTGGGGAGCTGGAGCATCACTAATGAGCTTCCTTTGTGTGTTACCAGAGGGAATTAATTCCCGGGAAAAACACCTTTAAATCAATAACCAAGAAAATCCCTTTTGTTATTTTTTTTTAAAGCACAGCTCAAGTGATATCAACATTGCATTTATATATGTGGTTTAGGCAATCTGTTGTGTGAAATGGGATTTTACAACCCCCATATAATGGCTACTGACTGAAATTTCATTTTTACATATTCCTCTTTCAAGTTCAAGGCTCTGATACTTATTAGAAAGTGAGCGGCTACACCATATATATTTTTCTAATGCTTTATATTTTCATTTTTATTTTCTCACTTTTCATTATGTTTCTCCTAGGTAGGTAAGGCAGGTAATATCATGCCATTTTGTAGATTAAGCAGTGAGGTGCTGAGGTCTGGAGAGATAAAAGATTTGCCACTTATTGATAAGTTGTTTTTCTAATCCTAATTATATTTGTGTACACATGCACACACACATTCTAAAATTCAGATATCTTCAGAAAGTCAGAAATGGAAGTCATTACTAGTATTTACAATTTGGTATAAGTGAATATCAGATTTGTAATAATTTATGGGCAGATTTTTATGGAAGATGAAATAAAGTGGTGGTTTGATGGTTTCAAACATGAGGAAATGGCTTGCCATCCAGAAAGTTTACAGAGTGATACCATGGGACTCAAAAAGAAAATTGTTTTGGGGTGAGACTCTAACTGTTGTTCCTTATTCCCTTAGAACAGTATGTCTCTGAGGCTGTAGTTATTCAAGAAGGAGCTTACCATCCGCTTGCAGAATGCACAGAATGTAGCAGTTGTTTAATCTAATCTTTTAAAATGAACACTTTGTCCTTTAAAGTTTATTATTTCTTCCAAAACTTAATGTGTTATCACTAAAGAAAGGAACTTGCTTGAGGCAAACATTGAAAAGCAAAAGAAGTTTCATAGATAAGAAGGTGTTGTTCAACTTTCAATTCTAGAACTTTTCCTATCATTCTCAATCACTTGTTGCTGATTATTCTAGGTAGTATGACGATCAGTTTACAAGAGAGAATTTTTTTCCTTACTCATCTCATCAACAGTGTCAGAGGCATAGTGTTTACCAAATCCTGATGATTTGTGTCATTTTGCTTTCTGAGAAGTAAGCTCCACTCTCTCTCTGCTCCACAGATACCTACTGGTCATGATAGAGCCCTCACTAGGGTGTTTACTGAATCTCTTCCTTTGGATGCTTAATACCAGAACATCTTTACAGTTTAATACATGCTGGTGAATTGAAACTCGTAATGGTGGAGAAAAAAGAAAAATGATCCACCCCTAGTTTACAGCAATATCTAAAGACACCTCTATTCTGCAAACGTGAAGGTGAACTAGGCTCAAACCGCCTCATCATAAAAAGTTTATGCCTGGAGAAATTTATTCTTTTGCCTAGAGAATCCCATGGACAGAGAAGCCTGGCAGGCTACAGTTCATAGGGTTGAAAAGAGTCGGACAGGACTGAAGCGACTTAAGTTTAGCTAGCTTCATCTATCTTAAAAGTGACACAGTTTGTGTGAGGTCTTTGGCTACATATATGACTTGAGTAGAGTAAATAGAGCAAAACTTCTATTTGTAAGTTTTAACCTAGAGTTACAAAGCCATCTACTAGTAGTGACTTTATTATTGAATTCAGAAATTCATATCACTCTTACCAACTTTCCATGAGTTGTGGTCATAGACTCAAGAATAAATCTATACAGCTACCTACTTTTAGCAGATTCATAATTCCCTTATACCCTTAAAAATTATTTTTAATTTTATTTATGAAGAAAAACATAAATTTACTATCTTAGCTATTTCTAAGTGTATTCATATTGTTGTGGCTCCCTTATGCCTTTTATCAAACCTGCTATTGTACATTAAAAAGAAAATACTTTTATTCTCTTAAGATTTTTAATGGTGATGCCAGCAGCAGAAATGCCTACAATTCTGCTTCCATACATATGAACAAACTATTCCATTTGACACTATCCTCTCTGATTTTCCAACCTGTTCACCCCCAACCATTTCAATAATCTTTGCAAGAGAGCAATCAAAGTCAGGGAGCAGAAGTAGTTATTGACATTGTACTTTAACCCCCTTCCCTACATACTTTGTTCCTTGAAAGACTAATAATAAATAAGATAATCCAAATTCAGTATGTATAAATGGAGGATCTGAGTGGATGACTACTCAAAGGAGGAATTATGCTCCTAATGGACTACTAGAATCCTTAAAAGAACATAATTAACAAAGCACTGTCTCTTTCAGAAATAAGAAGATATCTTACCTTTGGCAAGAGGCGTCTTACCTTAGAAAGAAAAAGTAAAGGCTGGTCTCTGTAGCCCAGCCTTGTGTAGACAAACACAGGTAGGGCATGATCACGGGATGTCATGATAGAGATCCTCATAGACTCATGCACCCGAAATTGCGAGAAACGCAGGACATTCTCGCTGTCTCCGAGAGATCTCCTGACACCAATAGAAGGATATAAAGCAGCACTGCTGTTCCAGAGCCAAGAGAGCTCATTGTTCCTCAAAACTTCTTCTTCCGGGCAGGACCCAGTATAGTTTGGGCCATAAACATTATAATTGTGACAATCGGGATATAAATAGTACCCCCAAAGGCCTTTGGGTCTGCTGTTAATCCCCAGTTCAATGGTTTCCTTCATGAAAGCTTTTGCACTTTCTTCAAAGGTTGCTTTGGCTAAATATTCAATATCAGCAGCTGATGCATTCTCTTGCGTCTCAGAAATAAGCTTTCTTGACTTCTGTCTGTAGATGTCTTTTGTGTTCCAGTTCCTGGCCCACTGGGGTCGCCAGTATTCCCAGTCTATAACAGCAAGTCCACTGAAATCTTCAGAAGGGATGTAATACCTGATATCTTGGTCGGCTTTTTCCAGATGTACCTGCAAACTTATGTTCTGGGGGAGACCTCCGTTAATGGGAACTCCCTGGGGTGTATACCATGGATAGTATCCCAACCTGTTGACATAAAATATAGTAACGTTTTGCCCCCTGGCCCTGGCCAGTGGACTTCCAATCACCTGAAACATTTTCAAATTCAGCCTTATATTATATTTTATCAAACACTGATCTGTTGGAGCATTCCAGGCAGCTATAAAGGGCTTTCTCTGATAAACTGGAAGTCGGGCAGGTTTCAGGGAAGAGATAGACTTCAGAATGAAAAGTATGAATAGCCATGATATGAGATGTATTGCTTGAACAACATAAAACCTCAGCTGTCCTTCAGATAATGGTTTCATGATGAGATAAAAATGTTATCTTCCACTTTAATATCACTCTGGAAGACCTGTGGAGAGATTTAATTTTCTGTTAGTGATAATTTTGAGGAAAAAGACTTAATCACATTAGCTGGTTATTATAGTTTTTATATTGATATCCAAGTGCATTTTATTTAAAGGTCTTAAAGATCCCTATAAATAAATTGAGACACAAAAGTGATTGCAGTGACCCAGTTTCTATTCAAGGGCAAGCAATGCAATTCAACAAACATTCATGGAGCATCAGATGCTGTGTCCAGAATACAAAATGACTAAGATGTGGTCCTTGCCTTAAAAAAAAATCTTTAAAAATCTTTAAAAAATCTTATGATCAAATAAAGATGTAAAATAGTATTCACTACCATTTTGGAAAATCTATCAAATCTCAGGTTCTGTTCTTAGGTCTTGAATAAATATTTATTTAATCTTATAATATCTCTCATCATTTCATTCAATAAGCCAAATGTCTGGTTGCTTTGCTGGCCTTCCTTGCAGCTAGGGTGCTGATATGTGACTGTGGCCAGGTCACTTATATTTATCCCACTTTAGACTTTGAATTGAGATCTCGGGATTATCAAAGGGGCGAAAAGATGGTGCCAGTGATAACAGAAATTCCTGTGTCCAGGAGTGGACACTTGGAACATTCAGAATCTGATATCCACGGTGTGAATATTAGGTGGCAGCACTGTGCTCATGGAACAGTGCCTTTCTGCTCAGGTCAGAGAGACTTTGTTTTGGTTACTTCCAAGCAGGAACTCAGAAATGCTTTCTAAGGAAAGTGTGGCTTGTATTTCTCACAGCAAAGCTGATCACCACGGGCTGCATGTTGTATGTAATTATCATTTTTAACCACCAGGTGTCACCAGCCAAACCTCATAAGATTTCTCAGACCTAGGACACTGAGGTAAACAAAAATTGTAAGACTTTATTCAAAGATATTTAAGAAGTCTTAAGGAATGAGCTTCCCTGGTGGTTCAGACAGTAAAGAATCCGCCTGCAATGCAAGAGACCTGGGTTTGATCCCTGAGTTGGGAAGATCCCCTGGAGGAGGGCATGGCAACCCACCCCAGCATTCTTGCCTGGAGAATCCCCATGGACAGAGGAGACTGGCGGGATACGGTCCATAGGGTCACAAGAATCAGACACGACTGAGCAGCTAAGCACAGCACAGCACAAGTTAATGAACATGCACAAAATATCAGTTTTTAAGAGCTCACCCATTCATTGAATAAATATCTGTATTCCTCTTCACTGCACAAATGAGTGAGATTACTTAGTAACATGAAATATACTGAAGGCATAAATTATGGTTGGAAGAGAATAATATTTTCAAGGGAGTGTAATTTTATGAGTACAATAAGAATTGTAGTCTTCAAAACTGCCCCTTATCTTTGAATTTTTTTATTATATTTTGCCTCAGGATAACAAAAAATGAATGCACATAAGGTAGTACATTAATAGAAAAAAACTTTTTCTCTCAGGTTATGTTAGTGAAGTTTACATATGTATACAGAAAAAAAAATCTGTTCTCCCAGAATGCTTCTGGCTTTTGCATTTATTCAAAACATCACCTTCCACTGATTATTGTTCCCCTTTGCTCAGCTGCCTCATCACTGTCACACTATGGTCTTCATTCATTTACTACAAAGTTACCAAGTGGTTCTTGTCTCCTATCCTTTGTTCATTGTTCATGAACATTGTTCATCTTTTTATTCCAGTTAATGGGAGGTGCACATTCCATGGCAGTCAGCTGGCAGACCTCCTGATAAAATGTGCAGGTGGAAGGGAATACAGGCAAAAAAAAATAAGGAAAATTCACTGCCTGTGTCTTCTGTTTGCTGTTTGTCTTCCCACACAGGCAGGTCATGGCACTGGTGTCCTTCAGTCACTCTCCTAATAACCATGGCTTGCTGAGAGGAGACTCCCTCACTGGGCACCTCCAGACACTTTTTCCTATTCCCTCCCTGCACTGTGCAATCATTATCTGTGTGCTTCTCCCACCCTCCTTCCTTCACAGGGGAACCTTTCCAGGCCCGCCCTTTGCTTCAGAATCTCCCTAGACCACTTCCCCTCACCCCACTCAGGCCATCAGAATCCTAACTGCCCAGTTCTACCTGTATCTTGACTAGTCGTCAGAGCATAGCAATATGTGAATTATCCACACTTAACCATGAGTCACCAGAAACACCTTCCTTGTTTTTTTCCCTTCCTCCCTCTCACAATCTGTCCAGGAAGTTTTACTCCTTTAAAGAAATCTCTAAGTGGTGACATTTTAGGAAGAACTGGCAGGACATTAGGAGTGGGAATGCAAGAGTAGTTCAACCTGGATTCTTCCCCTAAATTTTATCAACCAGTTTTCTCTTTTTAGGTTTGTTTTGGAGCATGTATTAAGGACAAACTCCTTTCCTCCAACTGGGAAGCTTCAATGAAGGCACTTTGAAGGGCCCTGGATAAATGATCCCAAAGTGACATGTACAGGAAAGCCACAGAGTAAAGAGAAGTAGTTTTCTCCTCAGAACCTCCTCTGGTAGAAGGAAGTCACAGTGATGAAGGCTTAGCTGCCACTGCTTTGACCTTCACTTCACAGTTCTGACCTTCTTCATCCACTGAGAGGAGAGTGTGACACCAGCAACAAGAAGGTGGGGAATGTTTACTATCAAGCAGGCTTCAGCCTTCATCTCAGTAAGCCTACCCTGTCCTGACTGTGAAGGATGGTGAGGAGGGAGAGGGCCGCCCCTGGGGAAGAAGGCCCGTTATCAGTTCAGTTCAGTTCAGTCACTCAGTCATGTCCAGCTCTTTGCAAACCCATGGACTTCAGCACTCCAGGCTTCCCTGTCCATCACCAGCTCCTGGAGCTTGCTTAAGCTCATGTCCATCGAGTTGGTGATGCCATCCAACCATCTCATCCTCTGTCGTCCCCTTCCCCTCCTGCCTTCCATCTTTCCTAGCATCAGGGGCTTTTCCAAGGCCTGTCATGTACAGATGCAAGAGTCTGAAGAGAAGTCTCTCTGCTCTGTGTATCCCTATGTCCTTTCTCACGCCTTCCTCCCCCAAAGTTTACTTGCTTGTGATACATTTTTTAAAAAGCATTCCCCTAACCACCGCTGATTTCAGAAGTTGTCAACACTCACAACTAGGCCTTGTTATTCTCCTTCTAGTTATAAACAATCTCACAGAATGCAAACTTCAAACGTGTCTACTCTCACACCATAATAAAATGAGACTAAGCAAGGCCACTTTTTCATCGTGTCTAAGCAGAGATAAAACCAGGAACCCGGGGCTACCCTCAGAACATCAAACATCCCTCTCTTGCTAAATGAATGACTTCTGTTCTTTATTCAACATAGAAGTGCCCCTGTGTCTTGACCACATCCAATCCAGAGCAAATCCCTGTTTTCTCAGACCCTCTACCAAATCACCCAACTCAACCTAAACTCAGTCTGACCCCCTCTCACTGAGACACTCCAGCTCCCACAGGTGCATCTTCCTTTGCTACACGTGTCATCACCCAACTCACGGAACGACAGGTGTGTTCCTGGTGGTCTCTGGGGCCCTGGCACCTGCATGAAAGCAGAGTACTTAGTGTTCAGGAAACTTGTATCAAGCACCTTCTGTATACCAGGTTCCCGTTCTAAGTACTAGGAATACAGTAGTGAGCAAAACAGACAAAAGCCCTCTGCCTTCACAAAGCTTAAATCCTTGCAAGGGAGACAGACAATAAACAAGGTGAGCAAATAAATATACAGTCCATTGGAAAGCGTTAATAGCAAAGAAAAGAATTAAGGAAGGATTCTTTTTAGATGGGAATGCCTCGGCAATCTGAAAAGAAGTGATATGAAAAGAAGATAGAGTGTAAGCTTGGAGGATGTCTGGGGAAGTATGGGAGCAAAGCAGATACAAAGGCCCTGAGGCAGGCACATGCCTGCTGTGTTTCAGAGACTTCAAAGATCCCAGTGACTAAAGACAAGGGACAGAGAGATAAGAGAAGGGTCTTTTCATGTGTTTGTTAGCCATCTGTATGTCTTCTTTGGAGAAATGTCTATTTAGTTCTTTGGCCCATTTTTTGATTGGGTCATTTATTTTTCTGGAGTTGAGCTGTAGGAGTTGCTTATATATTTTTGAGATTAGTTGTTCGTCAGTTGCTTCATTTGCTATTATTTTCTCCCATTCTGAAGGCTGCCTTTTCACCTTGCTAATAGTTTCCTTTGTTGTGCAGAAGCTTTTAAGATTAATTAGGTCCCATTTGTTTATTTTTGCTTTTATTTCCAATATTCTGGGAGGTGGGTCATAGAGGATCCTGCTGTGATGTATGTCGGACATCACTCATTATCAGAGAAATGCAAATCAAAACCACTATGAGGTACCATTTCACGCCAGTCAGAATGGCTGCGATCCAAAAGTCTACAAGCAATAAATGCTGGAGAGGGTGTGGAGAAAAGGGAACTCTCTTACACTGTTGGTGGGAATGCAAACTAGTACAACCACTATGGAGAACAGTGTGGAGATTCCTTAAAAAACTGGAAATAGAACTGCCTTATGATCCAGCAATCCCACTGCTGGGCATACACACTGAGGAAACCAGAAGGGAAAGAGACATGTGTACCCCAATGTTCATCGCAGCACTGTTTATAATAGCCAGAACATGGAAGCAGCCTAGATGCCCATCAGCAGATGAATGGATAAGAAAGCGGTGGTACATATACACAATGGAGTATTACTCAGCCATTAAAAAGAATACATTTGAATCAGTTCTAATGAGGTGGATGAAACTGGAGCCTATTATACAGAGTGAAGTAAGCCAGAAAGAAAAACACCACGACAGTATACTAATGCATATATATGGAATTTAGAAAGATGGTAATAATAACCCTGTGTACGAGACAGCAAAAGAGACACTGATGTATAGATCAGTCTTATGGACTCTGTGGGAGAGGGAGTGGGAGGGGAGATTTGGGAGAATGGCATTGAAACATATATAATATCATGTATGAAACGAGTCACCAGTCCAGGTTCGATGCACGATACTTGATGCTTGGGGCTGGTGCACTGGGACGACCCAGAGGGAGGGTATGGGGAGGGAGGAGGGAGGAGGGTTCAGGATGGGGAACACAGGTATACCTGTGGCGGATTCATTTTGATATTTGGCAAAACTAATACAATATTGTAAAGTTTAAAAATAAAATAAAATTTAAAAAAAAAAGAGAGAGAAGGGTCTTGCAGGACCTTGTTGAGGCTCTGGCCATCAGTCTAAATGAGATGGGAAGGAATTACAGAGTTTGGAGAGAAGAATGACTTGGGTTTAACTGGATTCCTCAGGCAGCTGTGCTAAGGCCAGCCCAAAAGGGAAAGGGCACAGGAAAGAAGCAGGAAGCCTGGGAGGAAGCTCTTGTCAATCCAGGACAGAGATGAGAGTGGCATGATCCAGTTATTTGGAAGAACTTCACAGTATTTTTAACACTCACCAACACAGAAAAATAATAATATTATACATCCAGAAATTAATCCTGCTAGTTTTAATTTTGATTGCCACTCTAAATTTCTGTTATACACTCCGGGTAGTTTTTTCTTCCATAGAACATGGTGATTCATACTAATCCGTAAGATTAGAGGAAATACTCTGGGAAGTATTCCCCTAAAACATACACATGCATCTCAATATTAATGTATTAGTGAAAGGAATTAATTTCCCTAATCTACAACTCTTCTATTTCTTTTTTTTTTTTTTTTTCTTTTCATGCTACTGGTATTTGTTTTCAAAATCTTTAAGACTCCAAGTGCCTGCCCCTAAACCCACAGGGTTTAAACAGATATCCTGAAGGTCATGTTTCCCATTTTTGTTGGAAATTTTAAAATGCAGTGTTTTACTTCCAAACCTTTAAGGGAAGTATTTTCTGAGTGGTATTTTGTTGCCAATAATAAATATATATATGCTAAATGTTTGTCAGAATGGAAAACAGAGCAGAGATGCTGAGTTCAAATCAACTCTGTAGAAATAATTGTTAACCTGCTAATTAGAGAAAAAGCCTTTTTCCTCTGAAGGATATTATTGCCCTAGTCTGTTAATCACTGTCTTATCCTGATGGTTCTTAAGTTATTCTCTCATGAAATATCAGTATTGTAAAAGCTAGACCTAATTGTTCCAGCAGAAGAAAATTTATATTGTAATGGTAGAGATTTTCCCATACATTTTTCTTAACAACTTGATGCATATAAGTTTATAATATAATCTACTATATGATAAGATCGCTATAAGTTTCACAATTCATCACTAGTTACTGACTTTTATTATAACTTTATATCATGATTGAAGAACACAAGTATTCTTCCATCTGCACAAATTTTAGAACTACTGGACTTTCCTGATTGTACAAAACTGCTGCCCTTCCTAAAAATGAACTTAAGTTTTGTAAGTATATGAAAAATGCCTGTTTCAATGTTATTTGTGCTAACAGGAAATTCACTCTTCAGTGTGAAAGGCCATGGTTTTTATGAAGCAGGAACATTTTACAACCTGAAAGAGTAATTGTCTTTACATAAGCATATACACTTAGTCATTGTCAAAAAGTGTTACTTCTGCTTCAGAACTTGAAATTTCTTGCAGTCAAGATCAACAGCTTTCTTGGAAAAGCACACAAAATCTTAGGACCACATTTTGAATAAAATGTTCCCTCTGTCAAGCCATTTTTAACTAAGCTCCTTAAAATAACATTAGGTTGATTTAAATCCTCAGTTTTCTACTCAAAGTTTTTGAACTATAAAGCAATTTAGTGGCCTATGAAATGTTACTAAGATTGTTTTCAATGTCCATGGTCAAGATTATAACTTAAAACACCCAATTACCCCAAAATATTTTGCAAGTCATTGACCAGAAGAGCTGGGATATAGGCAGAATAAGCAACAGAAACAAGGAACAAGAGCCTGAGGCCAAACCTCAGGTCCAGGGACTGCGATGATATTTAAATAGGAGTTTGATCTACATTCTGAATGTCAGATACCAGATCTGAATGTCAGGCTACACACTGGAGAGGCAGGACAGGCATGTGGAAGGACAAAGGTTGTGGCCAGGTCATATTGTTTTGTTTTAGACATGCATGACTTAATTTCGATTTCTGCCTTTGTCTTGGAATGGCTTGGACTCTAGGGTTGGCCTGGTTTTGCTTGCAGCACCCATTTCTCTGTACAAGCACACATATTTTAGCAAGGTAGGAAATTTGAGCAAGGTGAAATGTGCAAGCACTGGCTCCAAACTGTTTGTAATGAAGAAACAGGAGACTGGAAATTTCTATCTGAATTACAAATGCACAAAAACTTTCCCCTAGAAATCACACTTCTTCGTTATTCACTGCAGCCTTGCCCATCATTTGCAATTTGGAGAAAAATGTCCATCATCAAGGGACTGGTTAAATAAACCATGGCTTTCCACACAATGAAATACTATCCAGCTGAAACAAAGAATGAGGTTTCTTCTCTTTATAAATAAGGATATTCACCAGGTTTCATAATTATTCTTTAAGGTATATATTTGTTTTATGTATATGTCTTACAATATACTTAACATTTTTTAAAAGCTAGCTATGCATATAATGCTGCCATTATTTTTCTGAGAAAATGATATATACATGTATATATAAGTATGTGTAGGCCATGGTGTCTGAAGGTAAAGAATCTGCCTGCAATTGATCCCCTGGAGAAGGGAATGGCTACCTACTTCAGTATCCTTGCCTGGAGAATCCCATGGACAGAGGAGTCTGATGGGCTACAATCCATGGGGTCGCAAATTACTGAATGACTAACACTTAATATATGTAATGTGTATATGTAGATATGTGATATGTGTGCTATGGAGTATCTCTGGAAGAATACTCAGTTATATTGGTTGCCTCGAGGAAAAAGACCTTGTGGCTGAAGGAGAGAAATGGGTAGAGGTGGGATGAGATTTTGGTGGGAAGGAAACTTCTGTTTGGATTTTGTACTATGTTGATTTAGCAGCTATTCAAAACCATTACTCAAATTAAAAAAAAAAAAAAGATCTTTGGAAAAGAAAGAAGTGGTACATTAATACTGACTATAAGGAATCAGGCATAACGATAAAAAAGGTAACATTTGAGTTGATTTTACTACAGAGATCATTTTTTATGAAGTTATTTGAAAAAATGGTAGGTTTTTCTGCAATATGACAAGAAAAAGCCCTTTTCAGTAAATAAGAGGGGCTTTTTTTGTAATTGTAGTAAATAGTATCAGCCATGTAACTTAACTTACCAGTCTATTCTGACACATGAATATTAAAAGCTAATTTTGGGTTAAATATTTGTGGTAAAGGAAAACTAACAGTAGACAGACCTGAAAAAATTGATGAGTGTTATTACTTTCTACAAAAGGCAATGCACAGTACCACTATACCGTTTATTACAAGTGAGAAAATGTGTTGTAGAGTAATAGGCCTTCCCTGACTGTAAACAATGCAAAGCTGTAGTCAGAATGATAGACGTATTCATAGAGAGACTGGAGACGAAAATGATGCTTGGGGCGTTCTTTTTATTTCCTTGCCTATACTTTAACTTTGGTGATTTACCCAACCAATTTTAAATAACACAGGAAATTGGATTTTACCTATTCAACTTCAGATCATTTTTTTCTTGTGTTTTTTTAAGCACTTCAATTCTGTTGTGTTTTGTCCAATTGTACCTTTTTGAGAGAAATTGACTTCCTTTTTTCAAAAAACTCTTCAGTTTTTATGGCATTATGTTTTATTTTTTATTCTTCCGCATGCCTCTCTTCCATAAATCCTTTCCCAAACCATATTTCTTTCCTTGAGTTCTGTCTAACTACCCTGGTGTGTTTACAACACAAAATAAGGAAATCTCTGTGCAATATAACAGAAGTCAAGATGGAGCAGAGGTTAAAATCTTAGATTCCAGGACCAGTTACCATCAGTCCACTAGGAAAAGTTTCACGGTCTCACCTATTTGATTTTTATTTATATCATTTTAATTCGTCTTCACAGCGTATCACTGTATTTCCAGGAGGGTAGGGACAAGGGTATGATGATAAACAATGATAGCACTTCATATTTCTAAATATAGTACTGATATCTATCCTCTGTTTCTCAGCTTTTGAAATTTATTCTTGTGAACATAAACTCTAATTTTTAAATATGTGAATATGGAATGGAATCTAGCCCATCACCCCTTCCTCCATGCCTCTCTGCAACTTGGTAGCCTTCTGGTTGACATTTTCACACGGGACAGATTTTCTAACCAAGATGGCAATCCCTCTGAATTGAATTGCTCTCTGGACATCTCCACTACGGCCTGACTTCCTGATACTCAGTCAACACATACCTGAATTTGCAGTGCCCTTTGGCATTGCAGCTAACATCCTAGTCAACATTCAGTAAACTTGCCTATAAAATGTCAAACCCATTACAGTTAAGCTTTCTGAAAGGACTGTGGCACATAAAAAAGTAAACATTGGAGAAATTATGTTGGCACATATTCTTCACTTTTCAGGTTTGGATCATACATGCTTAGCCACCTAGATATATCTGCTTTTAAGGCTCCAGGCTTCCACTTCAGGTACACCTGCTGGATGAAAGATAAGGTTCTTAACATTGCAACTGAATGTGCCAGTCAGCCTGAGCTCCATCAGATTTTAATAAGAAATAGTATCTATAATTGTGAAATTGCAGAAATTATGCTTTTTTAAAAAAAATTATAATAAACTGTTGAAACACCAAATGTAGTAACTAATTAGTCATTAATTTGTATGAATTTGTAAAAGATCATTATAGAACTAATTCTCCACTGTGGTTGCCCATTCACATGATAGAAATGTGTTGCACTTTAATATTAGTAAAGAAAGTTGAGTTTATACATTAATTATAGTAGTATATACTAACCATAAATGTGAAGTAAATGCTTTTTTATACAATGAATTTTTAGTTCCTTAAAAAGTGTATTTGTTCAAGACCATCAATTGTATGCAATTACATAAACCATAGAGGCTTCCCCAGTGGCTCAGAGGTAAAGAATCTGCCTGCAATGTAGGAGAGATGAGGGTTTGATCCCTGGTTGGGGTAGATCCCCTTGAGGCAGGCATTGGCAATCCACTCCAGTATTCTTGCCTGCAGAATCCCATGGACAGAGAAGCCTGGTGGGCTACAGTCCTTTGGGTCACAAAGAGTCGGACACGCCTGTAGTGACAGCGTGCACACACCTGCTTAACATAAACCATATAACTTGAAAATATTTTGAAATACATTTTAGTTTCCAAATGTAACCTTGAGAGAATTTCCTAATACTATAAGGAAATTTGGAAATATTCCAGTCTTAAGATCTGGGTTGCACTAAGGCTGCAACAAGTTTATTCTGGAATGCCTATGACAAAGGCAGAGTAATATCAGCCTAGGATAACAGCCAATTCTTAAACCACCCAATATAATGCATCTAGGAAATGGTGGTCCTTGAAAATTGAAATGTGGTTTTTTTTTTTAAATAACTTGAAGAGAGGGAACTCGATCAAGAATTTATTGATTTGGATCTATTATGAACATTGGACCAATGCTTAGGTGAAAAACTTCAGTCTGTGAGAAAGACTACTGAAAATTGTTCCTGTTAGAAATTCATAGCATCTGCAATTCTATTATAGGTAAGAAAAATTCAAGGAATGTGCTTCAGGAGACTAGGTTCAACAAACTAGTAATTATAGATGATTATGTAAGTATAATAACTATAAATCTAATTCCTGAATTTGCTAAAGGTTTTCACAAAAAAGAATCAGGTTCCCATGGAAGTTTATTGCTAAGAAAATATGGTATATATTATGATTCTCAAAAACATTATAAAGGACATTAACCCTGAATCTCTGAACATGAAGTTTTTTTATAGCTTGTTGTTTTTTAAATATTTTTTACACTCTCCACTTAACATCTTTCCAACTCTTTGCTCCTGATTCTATTTAAACATTAAAAATATATGGGTAAAACGCCTGCCTGAAATGCAGGAGATCCAGGTTCAATCCCTGGGTTGGGAAGATCCCCTGGAAAAGGAAATGGCAGCCCACTCCAGTACTCTTGCCTGGAGAATCCCACGAACGGAGGAGTCTGGCAGGCTACAGTCCATGGGGTCGTAAAGAGTCAGACATGGCTGAGAGACTTCACTTTCTTTTTTAACAAGGAACCTACTTTCTGTCATCAGACTGAATTCTAACTTATAGATGAGGCTGAAATAAATTGTATGATTAAACTCTCAAGTATTTTTACAATATAAGTATTTATTAGTAACATAAATATCTTACTAATGGTTCTAGACAGAAGTTCATTGTTCAGGAGCTGGCAATGAAGGAGTTAAAGAGGTCATATTTAACTTCATTTGTCTTTCTCATATTGTTTTGGAACTTGTTCTTTCCATCCTGGAAAATCTAAATCTATCTATCTTTATGTATGTGTACATTTACATCCTCTTCTCAATTACTGATTTTCTTATATGAAGTGCCTGTTGATTTTTATCTCTAAATATTCAGTCCCTTTATTAGTATTTGGAAAGAAAATTTAAAACCTATTTTTATTCTTCCAAAATAACCATCTTCTGAACCATTTTAAATGTCATATGTTTCCTAAAAACTGCAATACATGTTCCAAATAACAGTTCTCTAATACTATCCAATATAGTAAGTATGATAACTATGTAATATATCTTTTAAAGTACACTTTTATTAACAATCATGCAAAAATGAAATCTTCATCAAATAAAGAAATACGCTTATACTCTAAAGAAAAACATTTAGGTGTATAAAGTTAGCTTGAGGAATTCTTCACAGCTACTTGTTATAAAAAGTATTAACACTGTGGCTGTCTCATAAAGCCATATGTTCTATGTCTTATATAAGTTAGTTTACTAACCTGCTTCAGAGAATACATTCTGATGCTATTGTAAGTGAAGTACTAGGTTATGATAACCCAACATAGTGCAAAAAGATGCTTTTCAGAGAAATTGTGCATGTAGAAGAAAAATGAAACAATTTTGAATAGTTATTAATGTGAAAATAATCCTCAAATACAAATTTATAGTAAATAAAAAATGAATTGGAGTTTAAGTTCTATGTATCAGTGACAAATGTATTTTTTACAATGTTAGGTTCAGAATAGCAAGTTCATGTTCTGAAAGATACTGAATTTGGAAAGTAAACAAAAGTAAGTTAGGCTGTAAAAGAAATTACGGTATGCCAAGAAATGAAACAAAAGTCATTTTCTTCTAAACTCCTCTGAGAGAGCATGTTTCTAAAAACAGTCTAAAATTTTTCAAACTAAACAAAAACTATATTTTTACCTTTGCTTTTGTTTGCTGCCAGTCCTTTAGTCACCTGATGCAGAGCAGAGATTCAGTGGCAAAAGGATGCCCTGTGGCTATTCAGAGAAACATGTCATTACAGAGGTGACTCAGTCCTCCGAGGTAAACTGGAGGCTGGCATTATATCTCTTTATAACCAAAGTCAGACTCTCTTAAAAGCACATAGGTATAAGTGACCACTGCTTTCTGAAAGTACCCAGTTTAAATTCACTGACTGAAGAGGGTGAAAGAAAACTGATTGACACTTTAGTTGGAAAATGAAGAGGTAAAAATAGCTGTAAGCTGGAAAGATTTCCAAACGTCCTTGATGATAATGGAATGACAACCTCTTGGGGGGGTCTTAGTTATCATCCTGAGTAAATACACTAATTTACCAGAACCAGTGGTTCAAGATGAACTGGGAACATGGGTTAACTGTGTTATCTGGAGTAGATGTCCTTAGAAAAAGTACAGTTAAAGCTGAAAATAAGAAGGGGTGACATAAGTCAAAGATTGAAAACAGAAGGAATTGAATCAGAGAATTTTTAACAGTAGAAATTTACTTTAGAGGTGTGAATGCCACTTCCACTGGGGAGACACTCCTTAGGCGCAGAGACAACAGATCCACAAACAAGTGCGTGGAAGACCAATTGTCTGAGCAACGAACTACAATACTGCTTCCAGGAGAGCAAAACCAGTCAGACCACTCAGCTTCCCAGCGTACTAGAAGGATAAGTAAAAGAGACATGTGACCCCAGGACATTTAAACATAGAGAAAGATCTTCCCAGGGAGGGTTCAGAGGGGCTGTGGGGCCAAATACAAGAGCAGTGCTAAACTGAGTACAGCTGATCTCCCCGCAGGCATGGAGGGGACAAGAGGGAGCGGCTGCTCAGTCCTTGAGGGAGTTATACTGCTCTTCCAAGGTAATTTTCTCCTTGCTTTGATAATTGTGAGGGTTCCTAGCAACCTGCCTGTTTTCTGCTCACTTGCTCCAGATGGAATCTTACTTGTCAGCATACCCCAGCCCCTTTCACAGTCTACAGCCCATTCTCCCTTTCAACATAAGAGTCCTGTTGCGTAAATATATGTCCAAACAAATGCAGGTTACCGGGGACTGGGGAGATCCTTAATGACAGAGAATCACTCTGTTTCTTCATAGCTATAAATGGATAGCCAAGGATCACATTACACACACAAGAAAAGAATTCTTTGGGATTAAAAACATGAGTGTCAGAACATAGCGAAGACTAAAGTAGTATTCTAGAAGAAAAAGTGGGCAAATCTATGATACAAAGCGAAAAAAGACAAAGGCTTAGAATACATGAAAGAAAAGCAACACCAAGCATAGATCTAGAAGGACAAAGACCTATCGGATAGCAATTTCTTATATGAACAGAGAGAATGAAAGAAAGGGAACCATTTGAAAAATTATGAAAGAAAATTATCCTGTGCTGAATACAAGAGTCTAAATTAGAAGAGAAAACTAGAAGGCTTTGTGAAAAATAGCTCCCATATACAAATAAACACAATGACACGAATATGCTAAAGACCAGGAAGTACAATTATGACATAGTGCTTCTGAGATGAAGACATATACTCCTTCTGATTTAAAAATGCATGGCATAGAACAACTACAACACTGGAAGAGAACAAATATCTCGTGTGTCTCCAATCAAGCGTGCTGTGATTTTAACAATTAATTGAAGGTAAGAAATAACACTGAATTAGAGAACAGACAAAGTATCTTTAATTCAGGAAGGAGATGGGAGCTCTCAGGGTTTCTAACAGATATTATCTATCATCTTAGAAGGTATGTTTCATTTACTAAAATGGTTTGTAGCATTTATAAGATATTTTGCTTACATTTGTAACCTTTATTAATGTCTCTTGGAGAATTATGCCATAGGAATGATATTTAAATTCTAATCTTTAAGAAAAATAGAAATGTTTGTTTTTGGATTAGATATAACTGATAATATAATTTAGATAAAACTTTTTGTGAGACAGTTGTCTGTAAACCCAAAGTTACACAAGTCAAAATAAATAACAATAATTCAGTGTTTTCCACAATCTATTTTTAACTTGAGCAGATTATTTTTAACAAACAAAAAATTTGAAGTATCGATTGTTAGAAATATGCCATCCTTTGGTTTCAGTTTCTTTGGGTTGCTATTAAAGTGAAGTAAAACATTTTTAATTTAGAAAAACTTAAATGATGATTTGTGGGTAATAGAATTGAAGGTCATATTTTCTATGTATTTTCCATATGCTTTCCCTTTTTCTTTTATCTACCTTAATTCTTCTTCTTACGCCTTGACTATTTTGGAGGCACCGCTAAACAATGGAGAGCAGTCATGTATATGACATCTTTTACATATTCACTGATTTGTGGGTAAAATTTGCTATACCTCTAATAGCGCTATATCATATTTCTTATTTTCTTTATCTTCAAAATGGTGATTATATATATTAATATATACATTTGCCTGCCTTATTAGAATTCACTGCATATCAAGACTCATATAATTGTTGAAAAAGTTTTCACTGTAAGGATAGAAGGAGATATTCTTTTTCACTTATCATGACTTAGCACCAACTTATTAACAGTGGTTAAAAAAAAAAAAATTTCTTGCTTGGGCACAAGAACCTAATTACTTCAATTGCAGCTTTGTGACAGCAGGATACCAACAAAATAGGTGAACTTAAAAATAGCCCCCAATATGACTCACTGCCCCTTTAACTTTTACTTCTCTTGAAAATTAATGAATACACAAACAAATGAAGTTTGAATCTGAAAGGGATCTACCTATCTATGTTCTATATGCCTGGATAAAATACATACAAAAGTCTAATATTTGGAAAGAATCAGGCAAGTTAACACATTCCCTAAATTAAGGAGGAAAACAATATTTGAGATTATAATTTCTTTGGGGTCTTTATGAAAGAAAATGATCTGAATTACAGCTAGGTCAGATCAAAGGGCATTGAGAAATTTTCAAATGGCTTGCCATGAATTTCAAACTAAGAGAAAATCAATTGCCTAGATATAGTATACTTTAATAAACCAACAAGTATCACATCAAGGAATTTCCTATATAAAACCCAGGTCTCTCACACTGTAGACAGACGCTTTACTGTCTGAGCCACCAGGGAAGTCCTAAATTCCATCTTATGAGAGTCTAACAGGACTTACCTTCTGACACTGATGATTGCCAAATGAATTATTTGGAACAAAATGGAGCCCTGTAGTATTCAGTATAGATTCCTTCTTGACCCATGATTTGATAACCTGGGGTCTCTTCTGTCATGTAGAATTCCCAATCGCTGGAGTAGAAACAGCTACAACACAACAGGTGCCTTCCTTAGCTCTCATGTTATTGTGCGTTCCATATCTCATATGGCCTTATTACAAATTTCCCAATTTGTGGTTAACAACTGAAATCTCAAGACCATTGTCGCAACATCTAATCATATTATATGTTCTATCCAATGTACAGGAGACAGGAATCAAGACCATCCGCAAAAAAAGAAATGCAAAAAAGCAAAATGGCTGTCTGAGGAGGCCTTACAAATAGCTCTGAAATGGAGGGAAGTGAAAAGCAAAAGAGAAAAGGAAAGACAATCCCATTTGAATGCAGAGTTCCAAAGAAGAGCAAAGAGAGATAAGAAAGCCTTCCTCAGCGATCAATGCATAGAAATAGAGGAAAACAATAGAATAGGAAAGACTAGAGATCTCTTCAAGAAAATTAGAGATACCAAGGGAATATTTCATGCAAAGATGGGCTCAATAAAGGACAGAAATGGTAGGGACCTAACGGAAGCAGAAGCTATTAAGAAGAGGTGGCAAGAATACACAGAAGAACTGTACAAAAAAGATCTTCATGACCCAGATAATCACGATGGTGTGATCACTTACCTAGAGCCAGACATCCTGGAATGTGAAGTCAATTGGGCCTTATGAAGCATCACTATGAACAAAGCTAGTGGAGGTGATGAAATTCCAGTTGAGCTATTTCAAATCCTAAAAGATGATGCTGTGAAAGTGCTGCACTCAATATGCCAGCAAATTTGGACAACTCAGCAGTGGCCACAGGACTGGAAAAGGTCAGTTTTCATTCTAATCCCAAAGAAAGGCAATGCCAAAGAATGCTCAAACTACCGCACAATTGCACGCATCTCACATGCTAGTAAAGTCATGCTCAAAATTCTCCAAGCCAGGCTTCAGCAATATGTGAACCGTGAACTTCCTGATGTTCAAGCTGGTTTTAGAAAAGGCAGAGGAACCAGAGATCAAATTGCCAACATCCGCTGGATCATAGAAAAAGCAAGAGAGTTCCAGAAAAACATCTATTTCTGCTTTATTGACTATGCCAAAGCCTTTGACTGTGTGGCTCACAATAAACTGTGGAAAATTCTGAAAAAGGTGGGAATACCAGACCACCTGACCTGCCTCTTGAGAAACCTGTATGCAGGTCAAGAAGCAACAGTTAGAACTGGACATGGAACAACAGGCTGGTTCCAAATAGGAAAAGGAGTACATCAAGGCTGTATATTGTCACCTTGCTTATTTAACATCTATGCAGAGTACATCATGAGAAACGCTGGGCTGGAGGAAGCACAAGCTGGAATCAAGATCGCCAGGAGAAATATCAATAACCTCAGATATGCAGATGACACCACACTTATGGCAGAAAGTCAAGAGGAACTAAAAAGCCTCTTGATGAAAGCGAAAGAGGAGAGTGAAAAGGTTGTCTTAAAGCTCAACATTCAGAAAACTAAGATCGTGGCATCCAGTCCCATCCTTTCATGGAAAATAGATGGGGAAACAGTGGCTGACTTAATTTTTGGGGGCTCCAAAATCACTGCAGATGGTGATTGCAGCCATGAAATTAAAAGACGCTCGCTCCTTGGAAGGAAAGTTATGACCAACCTTGACAACATATTAAAAAGCAGAGATATTACTTTGCCAACAAAGTTCCATCTAGTTAAGGCTATGGTTTTTCCAGTGGTCACGTGTGGATGTGAGAGTTGGCCTGTGAAGAAAGCTGAGTGCCGAAGAATTGATGCTTTTGAACTGTGGTGTTGGAGAAGATTCTTGAGAGACCCTTGGACTGCAAGGAGATCCAACCAGTCCATCCTAAAGGAGATCAGTCCTGGGTGTTCTTTGGAAGGACTGATGCTGAAGCTGAAACTGCAATACTTTGGCCACCTGATGCGAAGAGCTGACTCATTTGAAAAGACGGTGATGCTGGGAAAGATTGAAGGCAGGAGGAAAGAAGGGGACGACAGAGGATGAGATGGTTGGATGGCATCACCGACTTGATGGACATGGGTTTGGGTGGACTCCGGGAGTTGGTGATGGACAGGGAGACCTGGCGTGCTGTGATTCATGGGGTCGCAAAGACTTTGACACGACTGAGCTACTGAACTGAGCTGATACTTATTTAAAAAAAAAATAATATATAGATATATCTTGACTCATTTTCCTCCAGAAATTTCTCTTAAATTATTTTTTTTAAGTTACCTTCACTCAGACTCTAGTTCAAATAGAGTTAATTAGTGACCTGACTCGCTCTTCCTCCTGCATCAGTCACACTGGCCTTCTTGAGGACTTGAATCCCTCCACACCTGCTCTCACATAACGCCTCATGCATTTGTTCTTCCCTAATCCGAGAATGCTCTTCTCAGACATCTTGTGATCCGGTCCTCCTAACTTCAGGTCCTCTCATTAGGGAGCTCTGTCTGACGACCCTGGATACAGTGCTCTCCCCAGTCCTTTTACCCTGCTTTGTTATTCTCCACAGCACTTAGCACCATTTGATATAAATGTATTTGCTTATTTAGTATCATTCATTTTCCTAAAAGAAGCTAAGCTCCCCAAGGACAGAGACTTTGGTACTTCACATCCTTATCCTTAGTGCCTTACATGAGGTAAGCGTCCAGTAAATACTTGCTCTATCAATGCATGAAACCAATGATTACCTGTTTTTTAAACTTCAAAGGTAACAAATATTTTAGAAGTAAATTGAAGTTAAAAAAAATCAGCACTTTCTACTCTTCAGTATTTCAAGGAAAAATTGACATGCCATAGGGGGTGAAAAATAATGAACAGAATCACAGATAAGGTCATGCTGAGAAAAACTGATAATTTAAAGTTAGCCATCGGAGCCTTGTTCTTCTCTCTCAAGACATCTGAAGAATGTTTCTGGCAAGAGTCTCTACGCCAACCATGACAGTAACAGCAGTGACACACAAATCCATCCTTCATGCTCTTTATTGTCTTCAGTTTATTGACTAGAGAAATGGTGACCCTCAAGCTCTTATTTAGGATATATTTCTTACCGCTACTTTCAGGCATATGGAGACAGGAGGAAGATTCAGCTGTTTTTCAAAAACATCCCCTATTATTGTTACATAGACTTTGACTGCATATTAACATAAACAGCATAAGCCCAATGGTCCTTGAATAATATTTTGCACAGACAAGCAGTTCCCCCATAGGGGAAACAGAGATCTCATTAGGATCACTTTCAAAATGTGATTCTATTATCCATGTGTTTGCATGCTAAGTATCTTCAGTCGTGTCCAACTCTTTGCAACCCTGTAGACTGTAGCCTGCCAGACTCTTCTGTCCATGGGATTCTCCAGGCAAGAATACTAGAGTGGGTTGCCATACCCCTCTCCAGGGGATATTCCTGATCCAGGGATTGAACCCACATCTCTTAAGTCTCCTGCAAGGGCAGGAACGTTCTTTATCACTAGCGCCACCTGGAAAGCCTAGTATTACTAATACCTGACTTTTGTATTTTGGTAAGACTCAGGAGAAAGGTGGAGAAGGCAATGGCAACCCACTCCAGTACTCTCGCCTGGAAAACCCCATGGACAGAGGAGCCTGGTAGGCTGCAGTCCATGGGGTCGCTAAGAGTCAGACATGACTGAGCAACTTCACTTTCACTTTTCCTTTCATGCATTGGAGGAGAAAATGGCAACCCACTTCAGTGTTCTTGCCTAGAGAATCCCAGGGACGGGGGAGCCTGGTGGGCTGCCGTCTATGGGGGTCACATAGAGTCGGACCCAACTGAAGTGACTTAGCAGCAGCAGCAGCAGGAGAAAGAGCTTTAACAAAATACAAAGAGGATTAATCATTTAAATGATAGACTAATCCCTTATAAAGTCCCATAAGAGTTTTATATCCAATATGAAGCAAAATAGTGGAGACTCATACACAGGGATAAGCCTGGTCCATCCAGTGAGGTGCCAGTAACTCTTATGATAAAAAGTACAGAGGAGTTGGGGAGAAGTAAAGGCATCTGGATCGTTGTATGTAAATAGAATCCAAATACAGTGTCTTTTATGCTATTCTTTATTAAGCCATTTTAAAGTATGAGGGCTTAACTATAAGAAAATTTTGGTACTGCAAGACCACACATTTGCAATCTTGATAGATATTTGACTGTCCCATAAAGATATATTGGAGGAGAAGTCAAGATGGCAGGCAGGGACCCCAAATTAAGAGACTACGTAAACCATTGGGGGAGAAATGATAAGGGTCTCAACAAAGACAAGGTCAGTCTGTGTAAAGCAGAGAGGACAGATTGAACAGTTCTTTGGAAATCTAATGGATATCTAATGGATAAGATTTAGTTACCCACTGGATAATGGAGAGAGAAGGGAGGCATCCAAGTGACTCTCAAGTGGGATGACTAAGTAGATTATAATTCACCAGGATGAGAAACAGAGGAGGTCATGTTCATGATTATAGACCAAGGGCAAAGAAGCAGGAAATAGGGAGAGATGAAAGAGAGAAGGAATGATTGATGGACAGTCTGCATTCTTTCCTTCCCTGCAAGGTATGGAGAATCAGAGATCCAGTACAAAGGAAAAGTGTTCAAAAGGCAGAATGAGAAAATGGCCATGTTACAGCAAAGCTCCTCTGCATTATATGAAGTCTCCAGTAACCTAGCACTGTGTTTCACAATTTGTCTATGTAATGAAATGAGAAAGAAAATCATTCTTCTGTTATAGTAACTAGCATTTTGTTCATTAAATGAAATCAAGTCTCTCATTCAAATTGAGACACTGGAAAGAAAATATCCAGCAGAGTTAGTTTAAAGTGATTTCATAATTATATTATGGAGAACATAGAAATGATATTATGACATAATAAATGTTATTTAGACAGTAAATGAGAAAGATCCATGCTGTTTGTTGATATGTGATACACGGAAGGCAATAAGATAGCATTAAGGCATTTCAATATACTACTACTCAGATAATTCTATATTTTGGTTTTCTGAAGTAGAGCTCAGAGGTGATATTTAGCCCCTAATTTACTTTAAAAATCAAAAAGTACCCAAAAAATGGGAAAGTTATAAATAAGACTTTCATTAAGATGTAGCTCATCCCATTATCTTAAAACAAACTATCTGACTGCATGGATTATTATTTTCTACTCATTGTTACTAATAATATATTGTATCTAACACATTGTAAGCACTCAATATATTTTTTGAATGAATAAATATAATCTAGTCTTTTTCCAAAAAGGATTTAAGAATATGACATCAGTAGAGAGATTTGTTAGTTGAGAAATAGCTCATTGAGACAACTTTGGTAGGCATGACTGACATCATCAAATACCTGGAGAACTGATTTTTGAAATAAAGATTTGATTTATTCACTGTTGCACCAGAAATTAGGATTAGAATTAGTAGTGGTATGAAGTTAGCTAGAGGCAGAATAGACTCAACATACCCAACAATTTCCAGGAATTAGTGTTGTTCCCATATGGCAGTTTTCCTTCTGAAATACAGAAAGCCTTATCAAAAAGTGCTACAAAAAGGTAAGAAAAGATGCATGTTTGAGTGAGAGGCAGATTAGGTACCTCTGACACCCTCAACTTTTTGTCATGGTACTGTTTCTTTTCCTCCTAAATCTGAGTAATCCTAAATTTTGAGTAATACTGAGTAATCCTTCAAGGATGGAAATGTCAGATCTAATCAACAGTGTTTGGATCAATAGATTTAATTCTAAAATATGTGAGGAAGAATTGATACTGCATTTAAATGTTATCTCAAATATAAGTGGTTCACGAAGGTGACCTATCTATTGTCTATTCAATGGCCCCACTTTTGTGTTAGTTCAGTCGTTTAGTCATTTCCGACTCTTTGCAACCCAGTGGACTGCAGCACTTCTGTGTTAGGTACTAGAACAGCAAAATAATGAGCTCACAGGTATGAATGGAAATTTAAGGAGTTTCTCACCTACCCACCCCATCAAATGATTGAATTCCTACCACAACGTCCTATTTAAATGACAATCTAGCTAAAATTTGAACACTTTCAAGTGTCTGCAAATTCATTATCTTCCAAAACAGCTCATTTCCACATCTTTGTGCTTCCCACATTGTGTTAAGTCAAAAAATAATATTCAGTTCACTTCAGTTGAGTTGCTCAGTTGTGTCCGACTCTTTGTGACCCCATGGACTGCAGCACACCAGTCCTACCTGTCCATCACCAACCCCTGGAGCTTGCTCAAACTCATGTCCATCTAGTTGGTGATGCCATCCAACCTTCTCATCCTCTATTGTTCCCTTCTCCTCCTGCCTTCAATCTTTCCCGGCATCAAGGGCTTTTCTAACGAGTCAACCCTTCACACCAGTTCAGTTCAGTCGCTCAGTTGTGTCTGACTCTTTGCAACCCCATGGACTGCAACACGCCAGGCCTCCTTGTCCATCACCAACTCCCGGAGTCCACCCAAACCCATGCCCGTTGAATTGGTGCAGCCATCCAACCATCTCATCCTCCGTTGTCCCCTTCTCCTCCTGCCCTCAATCTTTCCCAGCATCAGGGTCTTTTCAAATGAGTCAGCTCTTCGCATCAGGTGGCCAAAGTATTGCAGTTTCAACTTCAACATCAGTCCTTCCAAAGAACACCCAGGACTGATCTCCTTTAGGATGGACTGGTTGTATCTCCTTGCAGTCCAAGGGGGTCTCAAGAATCTTCTCCAACACCACAGTTCAAAAGCATCAATTCTTCGGCTCTCAGCTTTCTTTATAGACCAACTCTCACATCCATACATGACCACTGGAAAAACCATAGTTTTGACAAGATGGACCTTTGTTGGCAAAATAATGTCTTTGCTTTTTAATATGCTGGCTAGGTTGGTCATAACTTTCTTTCCAAGGAGTAAGCATCTTTTAATTTCATGGCTGCAATCACCATCTGCAGTGATTTTGGAGCCCCCCAAAATAAACTGTTTTCCACTGTTTCCCCATCTATTTTCCATGAAGTGATGGGACCAGATGCCATGATCTTAGTTTTCTGAATGTTGAGCTTTAAGCCAACTTTTTCACTCTCCTCTTTCACTTTCATCATGAGGCTCTTTAGTTCCTTTTGACTTTCTGCCATAAGGGTGGTGTCATCTGCATATCTGAGGTTATTGATATTTCTCCTGGCGATCTTGATTCCAGCTTGTGCTTCCTCCAGCCCAGGTGTTTCTCATGATGTACTCTGCATATAAATTAAATAAGCAAGGTGACAATATACAGCCTTGATGTTCTGCTTTTCCTATTTGGAACCAGTCTGTTGTTCCATGTCCAGTTCTAACTGTTGCTTCTTGACCTGCATACAGGTTTCTCAAGAGTCAAGTCAGGTGGTCCGGTATTCCATCTCTCTAAGAATTTTGCACAATTTGCTGTGATCCACACAGTCAAAGGCTTATATTTATATAAACCATTTTTAGGGCATTGATACTCACTACTAGATCACACTGTAGATTCTCAACAATAAAATCAGCAGGATATGTTATTTTTCAAGTAACCTAATGCATTAAAAAATTAAAATGTAATATACTGATTATACAGTTGGTTAATAATTTACCTAAGCTCTATTTTTTGTGTTTTTTATTTGAAAAATTGCTGCTACTCTTTGGTATTAAGAGCTTTTTTTAAATGAAATTTTTCCCTGGTTCAAGCTAATCTATCTGTTACATAATTTAGCTTATGCTCAACAATTGTTCTGCAGGAAATCCTTCTAAATGTTAAGCTGGTAGGAATCATCATCTAAAAACACTAGGTAAAGAACTATTTGTCATTGACACTGTTCCAGAATTGGCTTGACATTTGAAGGGGTAGCTTTAATAAGCACTCTAAAACAGTTTTTCCTAAATTTATACTCTACTAAATTTTATTTTCTAAAACATGTGAATGCATTTTTTCTTACATGTGACAAAGTTTCAATACTATGCAAATAAAATGGTCTGAAAAAAAATAACAACTGGTGAAATATAGCCATATCTAGCCATTTCAGCAATTCTCATAGCTTCTCTAACTCAACAATGAACAAATTTCAAAGCATGTGAACTTGACATACTGAAATATAAAGACTCTGCTTTTTTCCCATAGCCACTGAAGTTGGTCATTGCGGAAAATTTGATCACTCGGGCATTTACCTGTGTAGGTCTGTGGATTTATCCTATAATCATAATTGTAGCAGTCTGGATAGAGATAAAAGCCCCATAGACATTTTGGTCTCGTTTCTAAAGCCAGTGTGAGAGTAGCATTCATAATTCTCTTTCTAGCAGTTTCAAATTCCTTTTGGGCAACTGTTCTCACTTTCATTTCTGACCAATCAGGATGGTGGTTTCTAGTAAAGTCTAAAGAGTGGTTTTTACTACATTGCCCCAATTTCTGTCCCACTGTGGCTTCTAGCTTTCCCAGACAATGATAACAAGACCTTCTGACCTCCACCAAGGAACAACTTTTGCAGTGTCATCAGCAGTCTTCCTCAGGTGTGTAGGAAGGCTCATATTCTGTGGTCAGTTCAGTTCAGTCACTCAGTCATATCTGACTCTTTGTGACCCCATGGACTTCAGCATGCTGGGCCTCCCTGTCCATCACCAGCTCCTGGAGCTTGTTCAAACTCATGTCCATTAAGTCGGTGATACTATCCAACCATCTAATCTTCTGTCCTCCCCTTCTCCTCCTGCCTTCAATCTTTCCCAGCATCAGAGTCTTTTCCAATGAATCAGTTCTTCACATCAGGTGGCCAAAGTATTAGAGTTTCAGCTTTAGCAACAGTCCTTCCAATGAATATTCAGGACTGATTTCTTTTAGGACGGACTGGTTTGATCTCCTTGCTGTCCAAGGGACTCTCAAGAGTCTTCTTTTGAACACCACAGTTCAAAAGCATCAATTCTTCAGTGCTCAGCTTTCTTTATGGCCCAACTCTCACATCCATACATGACTACTGGAAAAACCATAGCTTAGACTAGATGGACCTTTGTTGGCCAAGTAATGTCTCTGCATTTTAATATGCTGTCTAAGTTGGTCATAACTTTTCTTCCAAGGAATAAGAGTCTTTTAATTTCATGACCGCAGTCACCATCTGCAGTGATTTTGGAGCCCCCAAAAATAAAGTCTGTCACTGTTTCCATTGTTTCCCCATTTATTTCCCATGAAGTGATGGGACCAGATGCCATGATCTTAGTTTTCTGAATGTTGAGTTTTAAGCCAACTTTTGCACTCTCTTTCATGTTCAACAAGAGGCTCTTTAGTTCTTCTTCGCTTTCTGACATAAGTGTGATGTCATCTGCATATCTGGGGTTATTGATGTTTCTCTGCCAATCTTGATTCCAGCATGTGCTTCATCCAGTCCAGCATATATTCTGTGGTATCCCTCCATTAAAGGATTTTCCCTCTGGAGAGAAATAAGGATAATACCCTAATCCATTTGGATAAATTATGGCAATTGTTGATCTACTCTGAGTCTCCAAAGGATTTGATATAATATTAAATAACTGAATATTCAGATCCACATTGAAGAAATGCTGACACTGCCTTGTTGGGGCAGCCCAGAAAATGTTAAAAGGTCATTGTTTGATCACTGGAGACATTGCTGGCTTGAGGGCTGAATGAGTGAACACTATCAAGAGCAGCATCTCTTTTAACCATGCCACCCAGGGGTCACACTGGCTCATAGTTTTCACCATCACAGCATTCTCCTTAAAAATGAGAAGAGGAAAAAGAATTAGACATGATGAAGCCAAATGTCTCTTTAATTTTATGTTACAAAATGAATAGCAAACCAAGTAAACTCATGGTAGTGTTTAAACTGAATTTATACTTTTATCCTAAAAGGGAAGAAAAATGAGGGTCTTTTTTTTAACTAGAAAAGTGAAAAAAAAATTCAGTGAATAAAAACCAAAGTAAAAACTTTCACACAAATTCTTAGCTATGAAAACTCTATTTTCTAGATGTTCTGATTTTAATTTCCTGTAATTCCAACTACAATCAACCATTAAAACAGACAAAAAGATGTATCAAATGGTACTAACAGTAAGTAATACCTGGCTTGCTATTTGAAATGGATTGGCCCCAAACGTGTATTTGTTCATTTGTTGGTTTGATTTTTTTAAATACAACATTTACCTTTAGAATTAGCAAATAGGTAGAAATGGCATTTATCTGCTGTTATTTATAGATATCACTGCTATCTTCTCCTGGGTACATAAATAAAACTAGGAACCAATTAATTATTTAACTCCAGGGTTTTCCCCTGAAGAAACTGGACTGTATTTTCACTGATCAATTCCCAAATGAAATTTGGCTAAATCCCTTCTAAACAAACAGTTGAGCCAAAACCTGCCAAAGAATCTCCCCTGGCAAGGACAGTCTAATTGTTATGCATTCTGGCCAATGAGATCTCATCCTGAAGCAATGTGGTTGAAATTATATATCAAAAATTATTATATCATTCAGTTTTCTTTTAAATAAAAGAATCACAAACTTGGCTCTGTTGCAATTAAACTCAATGTCTTTTTAAGAGTCAAACATTACTTTTTTTGAAGTTGCCATCCTAAGACAAAAGTCAGTTTTAAGGACTCAATTACAGATTGATACTTGTCAAATAAACACTTCCTGCTTCTCCCTGAAGCCACTCCACTCTTCTTTCACCCTGAAGGAGTCAGCAGCTGCCTGGTATTTAGGAGAAAGACAGTGGAGAAGAAGCCAGTCCCACTTCCCTTCTCCCATGGCAAATGTGTTCCCAAACAATTTAAGCCAACAAAAAAACAAGGAAAATGTTAATTTATATTAAACTTTAATTGAACTCTATAATGAGTGACCATGGTGCTAAAATCTAGTCATTGTAACTAGGGGTCTGTGGATGATTCAACTCGGAGAGGGTTAGCCTGATGTTCAGTTGAATCTGATTCCACGTGCTTCAATAAATTGGGGTTGTCCAATAAGTAACTAATGGAAGAGCAATGTTCCCAAACAGCAATGAGGAAACACCTGCTCCTTCTCTGTCCAGTGAGAGTTGACAGGTGAGACAGAAATAGCCATCAGTCAAGGGGCTGCAGGGGACATGTCCATGAGGTGGATAGCGGGTTGATTGCACAACAAAGTCACTGAACTAAAAAAAAAAAAAAAACAAAGTCACTGAACTGTACATTTGAAAAATCATTAAAATGGTAAGTTTATGGTATGTTTACTTTACCATAGTTAAAAAATAAACTAAATAAAATGCTGCAGAGAAAGCAAGAAAGCACAGTGAACATTCAGAAAAGAGATGTATGATCTAAGGGATTAACTTGACTGCAGATTTTAAATTACAAGGATAAAATGGACAGGTTTGTCAGTCAGGGAGATATGTGAATCTAGATCCCTGAAAGGATGGAGAGAGGAAAATACAAGTGATAAAAATAACCTGGGAGTTTGGGTTTTATGTGTTAAAGGCATGATGGATGCATTCTGATGGAGTCTTACAAGGATGTCATATAGAGTGATGTAGTCAGAAAAACAAATATCATATATTAACACATATATGTGGAATCTAGAAAAATGGTACAGAAGAATCTATTTGCAAAGCAAAAATAAAGATACAAATGTAGAGAACAAACGTATGTACACCAAGGGGGAAAGAAAGAGTGGGATGAATTGAGAGATTGGAATTTACATTTATACACTGCTATATACAAAATAGATAACTAATGACAACCTACAGTATAGTACAGGGAATTCTACTCAGTGCTCTGTGGTGACCTAAATGGGATGGAAATCCAAAAAAGAGGGGATATGTGTATATGTATCGCTGACTCACTTTGCTGTACAGCAGGAACTAACACAACATCGTAAAGCAACTGTGGGTGTGTGCTAAGTCGCTTCAGTTGTGTCCAGCTCTGTACTACCTTATGGACTGTATCCCACCAGGCTCCTCTGTCCATGGGGATTCTTCAGGCGAGATTACTGGAGTGGGTAGCCATTCCCTTCTCCAGAGGATCTTCCCAACTCAGGGATCAAACCCAGGTCTCCCGGGTTGCAGGCGGATTCTTTCCCAGCTGAGGCACCAGGGAAGCCTAAGAATACTGGAGTGGGTAGCCTGTTCCTTCTCCAGCGGATCTTCCCAACCCAGGAATCAAACCAGGGTCTCCTGCATTGCAAGCAGATTCTTTACCAACTGAACTACCAGGGAACCTCAATTACCTCAGGATCCAGTACTAAATCATATGGAGGGGTTACAACAACTTTAAACCAGCAAAGGTTTATAATTACATCACAGAGCCTCTTACAATGTGCTGCAGGGCATTCCACACAGCTGAAGTTTTCTCTCAAGGCAGGCCTTGTTTGCATGAAAATTAGAGCTTTGTATAAGGGACAGAAGGCACACGGCATCAATAAGCTTTTTATTTACCTGCAGGTTATTTATGGCCTTGATTTTCTCAGAGAGAGTAATTCATGCTTCATGCTTAGTCGCCCAATCTTGTCTTACTGCTTGCGACCCCATGGACTCTGGCCCTCCAGGTTCCTCTGTCCATGGGATTTTCCAGACAAGAATACTAGAGTGGATTGCCATTTACCTTCTCCTAAAAAGGCAAAGAAGAGAAATAAGGATTAAAGCAGATTTGACTTCATTAGGGCACTTGTTCAAATTCACCCATATTTCCAATTTCTAATAAAATGCAGGACAGGTCAAATTCAAATTATTTAAATCCTCCTACAAAAAATAATAATAAAGTAAAATATTCTTTATAAAGGTGATGAAAGTACAGACTTACACTGGTTTACTCACTTACATAGACTGCACAGCATTAGAACCACCTCAGTCTAATGGCCTTGGGTTCCCTAGAACAGGAGTCCAGACATATTTTATAGTCTTTGTGAAGTATAGGACTGTGGGAGAGAGCATAAAACTTTCCTGCAGATAGCTTTCCAATTTGTAAGATTTGTCAAATGAATCTAGGCTCCCTGAAAGAGATTTGATTGGGAGGGACTACAGGAAGAGTGTGGTATTCTTGAAGGGTAGGGAGATTGAGGTCCAGCATCCAAAAACTGGAGGGAAAAGGTCCATGCACAGTGTGAGACTGGGCTGACCATCTTCTGACCCTTCTTTGGCTCCTCCCTAAACTCCTTCCTTAAATAGCTTGCCTGCTCTGGATAAAGAGAGCAATGATACGGATGAAAGTGCTGTGGTTCACTGGAGAAGGCACTGGCACCCCACCCCAGTACGCTTGCCTGGCAAATCCCATGGATGGAGGAGCCTGGTAGGCTGCAGTCCATGGGGTCATTAAGAGTCGGAAACAACTGAGCGACTTCACTTTCACTTTTCACTTTCATGCATTGGAGAAGGAAGTGGCAACCCACTCCAGTGTTCTTGCCTGGAGAATCCCAGGGACAGGGGAGCCTGGTGGGCTGCCCTCTATGGGGTCGCACAGAGTCGGACACTACTGAAGTGACTTAGCAGCCGCAGCAGCAGCCTTGGTTCCTACTGCTACTGGGCCCTATTATAATTTATCCATGGAATTGAAATAGCAAGCTTCTCAGACATTTGGGGAGAGATAAGAGGAAAAGAAATGCAAAAAAGCAAAATGGCTGTCTGGGGAGGCCTTACAAATAGCTGTGAAAAGAAGAGAAGCAAAAAGCAAAGGAGAAAAGGAAAGATATAAACATCTGAATGCAGAGTTTCAAAGAATAGCAAGGAGAGATAAGAAAGCCTTCCTCAGCCATCAATGCAAAGAAATAGAGGAAAACAACAGAATGGGAAAGACTCGAGATCTCTTCAAGAAAATCAGAGATACCAAGGAAATATTTCATGCAAAGATGGGCTCGATAAAGGACAGAAATGGTAGGGACCTAACAGAAGGAGACGATATTAAGAAGAGGTGGCAAGAATACACAGAAGAACTGTACAAAAAAGAGCTTCACGACCCAGATAATCACGAAGGTGTGATCATCCACCTAGAGCCAAACATCCTGGATTGTGAAGTCAAGTGGGCCTTAGGAAGCATCACTATGAACAAAGCTAGTGGAGGTGATGGAATTCCAGTTGAGCTATTTCAAATCCTGAAAGATGATGTTGTGAAAGTGCTGCACTCAATATGCCAGCAAATTTGGAAAACTCAACAGTGGCCACAGGACTGGAAAAGGTCAGTTTTCATTCCAATCCCAGAGAAAAGCAACGCCAAAGCATGCTCAAACTACCGCACAGTTGCACTCATCTCACATGCTAGTAAAGTAATGCTCAAAATTCTCCAAGCCAGGCTTCAACAATACGTGAACCCTGAACTTCCAGATGTTCAAGCTGGTTTCAGAAAAGGCAGAGGAACCAGAGATCAAATTGCCAACATCCGCTGGATCATAGAAAAAGCAAGAGAGTTCCAGAAAAACATCTATTTCTGCTTTATTGACTATGCCAAAGCCTTTGACTGTGTGGATCACAATAAACTGTGGAAAATTCTGAAAGAGATGGGAATACCAGACCACCTGACCTGCCTCTTGAGAAACCTATATGCAGGTCAGGAAGCAACAGTTAGAACTGGACATGGAACAACAGACTGGTTCCAAATAGGAAATGGAGTACCTCAAGGCTGTATATTTTCACCCTGCTTATTTAACTTCTATGCAGAGTACATCGTGAGAAACGCTGGACTGGAAGAAGCACAAGCTGGAATCAAGATTGCCGGGAGAAATATCAATAACCTCAGACATGCAGATGACACCACCCTTATGGCAGAAAGTGAAGAGGAACTAAAAAGCCTCTTGATGAAAGTGAAAGAGGAGAGTGAAAAAGTTGGCTTAAAACTCAACATTCAGAAAACAAAGATCATGGCATCTGGTCCCATTACCTCATGGGAAATAGATGGGGAAACAGTGGAAACAGTGTCAGACTTTGTTTTTTTGGGCTCCAAAATCACTGCAGATGGTGATTGCAGCCATGAAATTAAAAGATGCTTACTCCTTGGAAGTAAAGTTATGACCAAGCTAGATAGCATATTGAAAAGCAGAGTCATTACTTTGTCAACAAAGGTCCGTCTAGTCAAGGCTATGGTTTTTCCAGTGGTCATGTATGGATGTGAGAGTTAGACTATGAAGAAAGCTGAGTGCCAAAGAATTGGTGCTTTTGAACTGTGGTGTTGGAGAAGACTCTTGAGAGTCCCTTGGACTACAAGGAGATCCAACCAGTCCATCCTAAAGGAGATCAGTCCTGGGTGTTCTTTGGAAGGACTGATATTGAAGCTGAAACTCCAATACTTTGGCCACCTGATGCAAAGAGCTGACTCATTTGTAAAGACAGTAATGCTGGGAAAGATAGAGGGCAGGAGAAGGGGATGACAGAGGATGAGATGGCTGGATGGCATCACTGACTCGATGGACATGAGTTTGAGTAAACTCTGGGAGTTGGTGATGGACAGGGAGGCCTGGCGTGCTGTGATTCATGGGGTCGCAAAGAGTCAGACATGACTGAGCGACTGAACTGAACTGAAGAGGATCAGTATTGAGAGGAGAGGAGTAGACTGGTAGTCATACAGAAATGGGCTAGGACAAATCCCTTAAGTAAACTGTAATAATGATCACAAAGTCAAAGCATAGGACATTTGAGCAGAAGGAATTCAAAGTGTGCATCAAATCAGAACTTTTCTTCTCCCAGCCTCCAGGACTCCTCAAGTCAAAAATTGGAGGGGGCAGAGTAGAATACTATATATCCATATGAGGGGTCTCCGAGCACTGGAGTCTGCGTATTGTCACACATGTGAACCATTCATCCTCAGTGGTGGGTAAAGTCAGAAAAAATATGTGAATAACCCCAGTCATCCCATGTTTCTTTAGGAAAAAAGTGTCATGTCCTATGTGCCATTTACTACTGTGCTTTAGTCACATTAGGTGTGTGGTGGCTTATGAGGATAATCATCCTGGTTATAGAGGGATTTGTTAAGAAAAGCTACATTTTCTTAACAAATATATATTATAGTAGGAGTCAGTTGTGAACTACAGTATAAGGATATATAAATAACCTACAAAATATATGGAGTGGAATCTCTTTTATAAGACAGCCCAGAGGACTGCCTGAGTTCAACACATGAAAATATCAAATGTGGTTAAAAAATCTGGATAAGCTTGAGCTAGAAGTGGTATTTGAGGCTTGAACTTCACAGAATTTGAACACCCTGAAGCTGCAAAGGGACTCCAGATGGAGGGAAGAGCAAGAAGGAAAGCACAGAGGAAGAGAGACAAAAGGCCTGCACAAAAGGTAACAGAAATTGCTTTGTGAGGTGTAGATATTTTGAGATGGAGAAGTCCAGCAGGCGGTTAGAAATTTTTATAGAAGTGTAGAACTAGGAATCTTCTGTGTTGAGGAGGTGATGGACAAAAAGAAGGAAAATATCTACAGAGAAAAGATGATACCAGAAGGTTTTAAAGATCACCTCAAAGTTGAAGAAGGAGAGAAGATAATCAATAACAGATGGGGAAAAAACTAAAGCCATGAGGGAATAGGGAGCACAGGACAGTTCACAAGGGTTCACAGGTGATGAACTGCGTAAGATGAGAACCAAGAAAAGACAACTTGCTGAGGCAACTAGATGCTGACTAACCTTCAGCATAGCAGTTTCAAGAGAGGGAAGGGTTTTATGAGTAAATCGGTTTAGTGAAGGGAGCATTCTTCCTCAGACTGAGTGCAGTCTCTGTGTCCTCTTGATGTCTCTCCCTAGAGACTCTTCAGCCAGGGTGAAGGGAGGATTCCTTTTCAAGAAAAGATGCCTGGATGGTTCAGCACTCTCAACTTTGATATACTCAACTGATTTGCTCCTGTTGAGCTAAAAGAACACACTGATGCTAGATTTAGAGTTGCAGTAAATAATCAGGTGTGTGGAGCTCAATGCCTTTTAGTTCTGAAATACTAATATGGTCAGTTTTGATGGATTCACGAGATAGGGGTAATGTAAGCTGAGATAGTAGTATACAAATGTAGGTATTTCATAATCTAAAAGATAGATTACATTTAGAACAGTACTGCATCTTTATTTATTAAACCATCCTGGTTTTTTTTTTCCAAGTAGTTGAAAATAGGCTTTTGTGAATGTTTATTGTTAGTTTCTTTTGTTTCTGTCTTTAAAGATTCAGTACCATGGAAAGATTTGTAGGCTGCTCAGAAGTGACAGACACTCGAGTGGCACTCTTTTGCAGAGAAGCTTTTAAAAGAAGAAAACCAAAAACTTCCTAACCTGGACTGCACAATTTAGGTTAGATTTTAAATTTTAGGTTAATAATAAATGGAGCTCAAGAACACAAAAAATAAAGTAGGTTGCACCCTTAATGAGTACAAAAAGACAAAAGCTAAATTTAAATTTTATTAAACAGAGAATTCTCAGAAACAGAGAAGCCACCTTTTGATGATATGTAAAAGTGAAAAGAAAGTGTTCCTTTAAAAAGAATTTTCTACCTATTTTGAAAAGATTTACAGTAGAGGGAGCTGTAGGAAAGAGAGAGATATTTCAAATTTAATTTTTCAAAACTCCATATGGACATTTAAAATTAGAATTATCAAGCACAAATTATCATTTTATATAATATCAGAAACTTCTGCAACAGGCATCTGGGGATATCTTTATTTTGGGAAGTATCAAGTATTACATTGGTTGCTTTGGCAGTGGTTATACTTGGAGATTTCATGCTCAGTTTTCTCCCAAACTTGTCAATCTCCTCCTCTTCTAGGGAAGGATAAAAGAAGAGGCAGAGAAAAGTAAAAATGTTTATACCGTACTATTCTGGAATTTTTTTTTCCTTCAGGACACAAAAGCCATGGGAAGAAGTGTGCTTCTCTAATACAGGTATATAGGGTGAACAGACATTTTGGTGTGCTGGAGACAGTCATAATTGACACCTTGTAGCAGAGAAGGCTATGGCACCCCACTCTAGTACTCTTGCCTGGAAAATCCCATGGACAGAGGAGCCTGGTAGGCTGCAGTCCATGGGGTCACTCAGAGTCGGACAGGACTGAGCGACTTCACTTTCACTTTTCACCTTCATGCATTGGAGAAGGAAATGGCAACTCACTCCAGGGTTCTTGCCTGGAGAATCCCAGGGTCAGCGGAGCCTGGTGGGCTGCTGTCTATGGGGTCGCACAGAGACACAACTGAAGTGACTTAGCAGCAGCAGCAGCAGTGCACTTTTAATTCTCAATTTTATTTCAATTTAGAGAACAAGTTTTATGTACACCTTACATATGTAGCAGTTCCTCCATATAGATTCAGGAGAAGTACACCACAGATCTTTCTTAACTTAAAATGGAATTAAGTCTCAATAATCCCATTATAAGTTGAAAATATCGTTGAGTTGAAACCAAATTTAATAGATGTAACCTACTAAACTGCTGTTAAAGTGCCACACTCAATATGCCAGCAAATTTGGAAAACTCAGCAGTGGCCACAGGACTGGAAAAGGTCAGTTTTCATTCCAATCACAAAGAAAGGTGAAGCCAGAGAATGTTCAAGATATTGCACAATTACACTCATCTCACACACTAGCAAAGTAATGCTCAAAATTCTCCAAGCCAGGCTTCAACAGTATGTGAACCATGAACTTCCAGATGTTCAAGTTGGTTTTAGAAAAGGCAGAGGAACCAGAGATAAAATTGGTAACATCTATTGGATCATAGAAAAAGCAAGAGAGTTCCAGAAAAGCATCTACTTCTGCTTTATTGATTATACCCGAGCTTTTGACTATGTGGATCTGTGGATCACAACAAACTGTGGAAAATTCTTCAAGAGGTGGGAATACCAGACCACTTTGCTTGCTTCCTGAGAAATCTGTATGCAGGCCAAGAAACAATAGTTAGAACTGGACATGGAACATCGGACTGGTTCCAAATTAGGAAAGGAGTAAGTCAAGGCTGTATATTGTCACCCTGCTTATTTAACTTATATGCAGACTATATCATGCGAAATACTGGGCTGGATGAAACACAAACTGGAATCAAGATCGCCAGGAGAAATATCAATAACTTCAGATACGCAGATGACACCACCCTTATGGCAGAAAGTGAAGAGGAACCTCTTGATTAAAGTGAAACAAGAAAATGAAAAAGTTGGCTTCAAACTCATTATTCAAAAAATGAAGATCATGGCATCCGGTCCCATCATTTCATGGCAAGTAGGTGAGAAAACAATGGAAACAGTGACAGATTTTATCTTTTGGGGGCTCCAAAATCACTGCAGATGGTGACTGCAGCCATGAAATTAAAATACACTTGCTCCTTGGAAGAAAAGCTATGACCAATCTAGACAGCGTATTAAAAAGCAGAGACATTACTTTGCTGACAAAGGTTCATCTTGTCAAAGCTATGGTTTTTCCAGTAGTCATGTATGGATGTGAGAGTTGGGCCATAAAGAAAGCTGAGCACTGAGGAATTGATGTTTTTGAACTGTGGTGTTGGAGAATATTCATTGAAAGGACTGATGTTAAAGCTGAAGTTCCAATACTTTGGCCACGTGATGCAAAGAGCTGACTTATTGGAAGAGACCCTGATGCTTGAAAGATTGAAGGCAGGAGGAAAAGGGGACAACAGAGGATGAGATTGTTGGATGGTATCACTGACTCAATGGACTTGAGTTGAGCAAGTTCCAGGAGTTGGTGATGCACAGAGAAGCCTGGTGTGCTGCAGCCCATGGGGTCACAAAGAGTCGGACAAGACTGAGCGACTGAACTGAAAGTGAAATGTACTGAATATCATAGCTTAGTGCAGCCTATCTTAAATATACTCAGAATATGTACATTTGGCAAAATCAACTAACACAAACTATTTTATAATAAAATGCTAAATATCTCATGAAATTTATTGAGATAAATAAATTTTATCTCAGAAGGAAGGAAAAGAAAATACAGCATGTTTGTATGGGGGCAGAATGGTGGTAAGTGTATGAGTTGTTTACCCCTGTGATTGTGTGGTCCACTGGAAGCTGTGGCACTGCAGCTGTCCAGCATCACAAGAGAGAAAGTAGGACAAATCACTAGCCCCGGGAAAATATCAGAATTCAGAATCTGAAGTATGGCTTCCATTGGATGAATACTGCTTTTGCCTCATATAAAGTTGAAAAATCGTCGAACCTCTGTAAGTCAGGAAATTTCTGCACTGAAAATAGAAGTTTCAGACTATGTTTTCAAGGGTCATTTCTGTAGCTCATTATGAAAGAAGTTTCTCTGATATGAAGAGCACCCAAAACCCTAGCAAGCTTAGTGTTCCCTCCTGAGTGTGAAGCTTCATTTTGGTGTTGGTTCTGCAACTGCCATTTACCATTGATGATCATTCTTCTCTTCCTTTGGGGAGCAAGAGGGAGAGGACACTGCCTGAGTAAAACAAAGAACAAGAAAAGAAGTTTCAAAGTACTTTGTAATTAGCCGACAAACTGGAAGAATATGAAATTACAAAAAAATGTAAAATCAAAACAATAAAATTGGTGACATCAGTTGATATAACTTTATTTATTAACTTTATTCTTTATTTATGAGAATTTAACAGCTTAGAAATAAGAGTAAGGTTTTTCATATTTTAAAATTTAACTAGAGAATTGTTAGTCATCTTCAATAAACCAATTTGTACTTTTTTACTCTTTCTCCTCATGAGAGGAAAGGCTTCATATAATCTTTGGTTCAAGTTAATGAGCACACTGAAATATTTCATTTATTTTAAAGACAATGCTAAGGTCCATTTATATAGAATACACCAAAATTCCTTTTCTAGATTAACTACCAAACTATCCCAACCCCACTCAATTCCAATTAAATTTAAGAAATAATTGTTTTGGAGACATAAATTGATGGAACAGAATAGAGAACCCAGAAATAAGCCCATAGACATATAGTCAATTACTTTATGAGAAAGGAATCAAGAATATACAATGGAGAAGGATAATCTCTTCAATAAATGGTGTTGGGAAAACTAAACAGCCACATGCAAAGGAATGAAATTGGACCACTATCTTCTACTGCACACAAAAATTATCTCAGAATGGACTAAAGATTTGAAACCATAAAGCTTCTAGAAGAAAACATAAGTAGTAAGCTTCTTGACATCTATCTTGGCAATGATTTTTGGGGATTTGATACTAAAAATAAAGAAAACAAATGCAAAAATAAACAAGGAACTACATCAAACTAAAGCTTCTGCACAGCAAAGGAAACTATCAACAAAATTAAAAGGTAACCTACTGAATGGGAGAAAATATTGGTAAATCATATTCTGGATCAATGGTTAATATTCAAAATATATAAAGAACTCTGTGACAAACTCTGTGACAACTCTGTGACAAAAACAAACAATCTGATTTTAAAATAGGCAGAGGAGCTAAATAAACATTTTACAAAGGAGACATTAAGACCATTAGGTACATGAAAAGATGCTCAATATCGAAAATCATTAGGAAATGAAAATCAAATTAACAATGAAACCTGACACCTGTTAGAATGACTATTATTTAAAAGATAAGAAATAACAAGTGTTGGCAAGGGAGGAGATGTTGAAAAGGGAGCTTGGATACTAAATATGGAAGTGTAAATTGGTGTAGCCACTATGGAAAGCAGTAGAGTTTACTCAAAAATTAAAAATAGGACAATCACTTGATATAGTAATTCCATTTCTGGGTATTTATGTAAAGAAAACAAAAACACCTAACTTGAAAAGATATATGCACTCCCATGTTCATGGAAGTGTTATTTGCAATAGCCAATATATGGAAACAACATAAATGCCCATTAACGGATAAATGGCTGAAGTAATGTGATACACACAGATCAGATCAGTCGCTCAGTCGTGTCCGACTCTTTTTGACCTCATGAATCACAGCAACCCAGGCCTCCCTGTCCATCACCAACTCCCGGAGTTCACTCAGACTCACGTCCATCGAGTCAGTGATGCCATCCAGCCATCTCATCCTCTGTCGTCCCCTTCTCCTGCCCCAATCCCTCCCAGCATCAGAGTCTTTTCCAATGAGTCAACTCTTCACATGAGGTGGCCAAAGTACTGGAGTTTCAGCTTTAGCATCATTCCTTCCAAAGAAATTCCAGGGCTGATCTCCTTCAGAATGGACTGGTTGGATCTCCTTGCAGTCCAAGGGACTCTCAAGAGTCTTCTCCAACACCACAGTTCAAAATCATCAATTCTTCGGCGCTCAGCCTTCTTCACAGTCCAACTCTCACATCCACACACGACCACAGAAAAAACTATAGCCTTGACTAGACGAACCTTTGTTGGCAAAGTAATGTCTCTGCTTTTGAAAATGCTATCTAGGTTGGTCATAACTTTCCTTCCAAGGAGTAAGCATCTTTTAATTTCATGGCTGCAGTCACCATCTGCAGTGATTTTGGAGCCCAGAAAAATAAAGTCTGACACTGTTTCCACTGTTTCCCCATCTATTTCCCATGAAGTGATGGGACCAGATGCCATGATCCTCGTTTTCTGAATGTTGAGCTTTAAGCCAACTTTTTCACTCTCCACTTTCACTTTCATCAAGAGGCTTTTGAGTTCCTCTTCACTTTCTGCCATAAGGGTGGTGTCATCTGCATATCTGAGGTTATTGATATTTCTCCTGGCAATCTTGATTCCAGCTTGTGTTTCTTCCAGTCCAGCATTTCTCATGATGTACTCTGCCTATAAGTTAAATAAACAGGGTGACAATATACAGCCTTGACGAACTCCTTTTCCTATTTGGAACCAGTCTGTTGTTTCATGTCCAGTTCTAACTGTTGCTTCCTGACCTGCATACAGATTTCTCAAGAGGCAGATCAGGTGGTCTGGTATTCCCATCTCTTTCAGAATTTTCCACAGTTTATTGTGATCCACACAGTCAAAGGCTTTGGCATAGTCAATAAAGCAGAAATAGATGTTTTTCTGGAACTCTCTTGCTTTTTCTATGATCCAGCAGAGGTTGGCAATTTGATCTCTGGTTCCTCTGCCTTTTCTAAAACCAGCTTGAACATCAGGAAGTTCACGGTTCACATATTGCTGAAGCCTGGCTTGGAGAATTTTGAGCATGACTTTACTAGCATGTGAGATGCGTGCAATTGTGCAGTAGTTTGAGCATTCTTTGGCATTGCCTTTCTTTGGGATTAGAATGAAAACTGACCTTTTCCAGTCCTGTGGCCACTGCTGAGTTGTCCAAATTTGCTGGCATATTGAGTGCAGCACTTTCACAGCATCATTTTTCAGGATTTGGAATAGCTCAACTGGAATTTCATCACCTCCACTAGCTTTGTTCATAGTGATGCTTTCTAAGGTCCACTTGACTTCACATTCCAGGATGTCTGGCTCTAGGTGAGTGATCACACCATCGTGATTATCTGGGTCATGAAGATCTTTTTTGTATAGTTCTTCTGTGTATTCTTGCCATCTCTTCTTAATATCTTCTGCTTCTGTTAGGTCCATACCATTTCTGTCCTTTATTGAGCTCATCTTTGCATGACATGTTCCTTTGGTATCTCTGATTTTCTTGAAGAGATCCCTAGTCTTTCCCATTCTGTTGTTTTCCTCTATTTCTTTGCATTGATTGCTGAAGAAGGCTTTCTTATCTCTTCTTGCTATTCTTTGGAACTCTGCATTCAGATGTTTATATCTTTCCTTTTCTCTTTTGCTTTTCACTTCTCTTCTTTTCACAGCTATTTGTAAGGTTTCAAACAGATGTATATACAATGAAATATTTAGCTATACAAAGTGAAATCTTTCCATTTGCAATAACGCGGGTGGATCATGAGGGGATTACAAGTAAAATAAATCAAACAGAGAAAGTCAAATACAATAGAAGCTCACTTGAATGAGGAATCTAAGAAAAACCAAGGTAACAGACACAGAGAACAGATAGGTGGTTGCCAGACCAGGTAGTGGGAGGGAGGAAGTGGGAGAAATGGGTAAAGGGAGTCAGAAGGCACAAACTGCCAGTCATGAAATAAATAATCCATGGGGATGTAATGTACACAGTGACCATACTTAACAACACTGTATTGCATAACTGAAAGTTGCTAAGAGATTAAACCATAGAAGTTATCACAAGAAAAATTTTGAAAACAATGTGTGGTGACAAATAGTTAATTAGACTTAAGATGGACACTGTCTGGCAATATAGTCAATGTCAAATCATTATGCTGTACACCTGAAACTAATATAATGTTGTATGTAAATTATTTCTCAATTTTTTTAAGTTTAAAAATTTTTTAAGGTTTAATAAGATTTTTTTTCTAATACCTCAATATGAAAATAAAAACTGAATGAGAAATAATATAAGTAAATGCCTAAACTCACCACATCCTCATGAGCCAACAAGGGGCAGGTTATGAGTGGTGGGTAAAGGAAAATGTGAAACTTATTCTTCAAGAGGATTAAATACACGTAGAAAACAATGCTGGCTAATAAATTATGTTTCAAAATAACATTGAGATTTCAAATGGATGAGTATTACACTGGAAGGAATTTTTTAAATGTAGAGAAACAGTGACTTCAAACTAATTAAATCATACAGATGATAGACTTTTTTGACTTTTTAAGTACTAAAAGAAAAGAAACTTCTATTTTTACTTTATAAGGAATTTGTGTACCCAAAAAAATGTGTTCAGGAAAAAATTCATATTGAAATTGAAGTCAAGGAAAACCAGGTTTAAAATGCAAGACATTCATTATAGATAAATGTGTCATTAAAAAAAATGAAAACATGGAGCTGAAATGAATAAATTAAAAAATGGTAAGAAAAATGTTAACGAAAGGATTCATAATTCCCTTTCAAAGTATTGTATGTTTCCAAATATCTAAAGAAAAGAATTTGCTGATAAAAGAGTACGGAATTAGAAAATATTAGCTAAAATGGAGCTAAGAAAATAAGTGATTGTGTACACCCGCGGCGGATTCATGTTGATGTATGGCAAAACCAATACAATATTGTAAAGTAATTAGCCTCTAATTAAAATAAATAAATTTAAATTAAAAAAAAGATTACAGGAAATGTGCAGTTAAGAAATAGCATCTTTATGTAAGGCTGTGAGGAAAAGGAAGAGAAGAGAATACATTGAATGTGAATCAATCAAAGAGAAGTGGCAGCACTTTAACAATATGAAGGGAGTTTGGAATGAGCCTACTTATATATTAAGAGTTAACTGATAAATGTGGATACCTCATTTCTGAATGACTGTAAGTCTCTTACAAGTCTGCCAACTTCCACTCCTGCATTCTCCATTCAGTTGCAACATGGCAACCACAGTGTCTTCTTAGAACCTTAAGTCAGAACATACCCCTACTGTGCTCAAAGCTCTTCAGTGATGCCCCATGTGCCTCAGTGTAAAACTTAAGGTTTTTTATGATCCTGGAAAGTTCTACATGATTGGGACACAGTTACCTACCTCTCTGACTTCTTCTCCTGACTCTCCCCAGGATCACTCTCTAGTCACAAGGACACTCTTGGATCATTACAACAGACTCGTCAAGTATCTTCCTCAGAGCCTTCACTCCAACAGCAATTCTCAAGGGATGCCCCAGGAATCTCTAAGTTTCAAGGACCCTTTCATGGAATGTAAAATGTCAACTACAGAACAAAAACTCAACAAACTTGAAGAGTGTAAAAGACAGCCAAGACCAAATTATTGAGAATCCCCTTCCAGCTTGAAGGGCACTTCCCTCACAAATCTGCTGGGATCAGTCCCACACGTCCCTCAAGACTTTGCCTGTTCCTCCCTCTCCCAGTGAGCCCTACCCTGACCACCTCCTCTAAATCCTAGACTTCTGAGTCTCCCTTAGGTTTTCTCATTTCCTGTTATTTTTTTTTTTAATTCATTTCTTTTTAATAGAAGGATAATTGCTTTACAATATTGGGTTAGTTTCTACCAACCATCAACATGAATCAGCCATAAGTTTACCCATTTCCCATCCCACTTGAACATCCCTCCCACCCCCTGACCCCTCCCACCAGGACATGGTAACACCTAGAGAGGAAGGAAATCTTTGAAAGAATTTGTATATGTAATTATATGCTCCAGTTTGGGAATGACACACACCACTTCCATTACAACTCATTACCCATTAGCTAGAACTAATCACATGCCCCCACCCAACCAAACCAGGGACCAGAAAATAGACTTCTACCATCTACCTGAAGGAAAGAAGCTGGAAATATTTCATGACTAGAACTGTAGTACATGGTGAATTGCATTTCAAATTGGTAAAACAATTTAATAACCAAGATTAATAAAATTTCCTGTGAAATTAGTTCAGAATACACAATGATTATAGAAAACATCTACGCTAATTTTGTTATAAATAATAAATGGTTATTGAATTATATAGCAGAAAATAGGTTAATATGTATTATATTCATCATAATGAACTTTATTGATGATTTGGCCTTGGGAGCATTCATTTGTTACCCATTTCTTTCTTCCTTCCTTCCTGGCTCCCTGCCTTACTTTCTTTCTTCCTTCTGTTTTTTTTCCTTCGCTCTTCTTCCTTTCAGGAAATATTTCTTGAACTCTTCTATGTACAGCTAATGGTACTGGATTATGAAGATATAACAGCGAATATACAGGATTTCTATAAGCCCCCACAGAGCTTATAGTCTGCTGACAACAAACAGGCAAGCAGAATTTAAAAATGAAAATAGTTATGGATAGTGATAAATGTTATAATGGAGATAAACATTTGATAAAGAATGAGGAGGATAGTCAGGAAAGTCTGAAGAGGTATTAGAGATAAGATCTGTGGACTGTGAGGAAGCAAGTCTTGCAAAGGTCCAGAGAAAGAGAATTCCAGACACAAGGAACATGACTGAGAAATAGCAGAGTCCTGTATGGTCTGAGCTGTGGGAGGGAGGAGGAGAGTGGTGAAAGATGAAGTTAGATAGTCAGGCAGAGAACAACCCATGCAGGGCTTTGCTGATGAAGTGATGGGTTTTGATTTTATTCCAAGATCAATGGAAAGTCATCAAAGGGTTTTAAGCAAGGAATTGACAAGGTTACTTTTATGTTTTTAAAAGATTACATTGACTTCTGGGGGAAATACAGAATGGATGGGGGACTATTAGGAAGTTAAATGCAGAAATCCAATTGGTTTTCATTAAGTTTATATAATGAAGAAAGGGAGAAAGAAACATTCAACACATATTTAACAAGAAAACCAACAAGATTTCCTGCTGGATTAGATGTGGAGATAAAAGAAAAGGGAAAACTTATTAAGCACTTATTTTGAGTACTGTGTTCATTATTTTATGTAAAGAGGAAGCTCATAATTTTTAGTCATACTATGTCATATATATTATATACATTTCACATATACAATATATACATTTTACATATATGCATATATATATGTTTATTTATGAATGTACTTATTATCTTAAGTAAATTACATAGAATGTAATTGCTTTGTCTATAAATACTTTGGATTTCAATTTGAATCCCCTACATCTGAATAGGAAAAACTTTAACTATCAAGTTCCATTAAAATTAATCTGATCCAACATCTTTTAAAGTATAATGGTTTTTTCTATAGAGTAAAAGTCTTATCTGGTCTCCTTCTTTCTTCTGTCTCTTCCCTAAAGATGATGTCCTTTCATGCAGGGGTACATCCTGGAGTGTAAAGTCAAGTGGGCCTTAGGAAGCATTACAATGAACAAAGCTAGTGGAGGTGATGGAATTCCAGTTGAGCTATTTCAAATCCTAAAAGAACGTGCTGCTACAGTGCAGCACTCAATATGTCAGCAAATGTGGAAAACTCAGCAGTGGCCACAGGACTGAAAAACGTCAGTTTTCATTCCAATCTCAAAGAAAGGCAATGCCAGAGAATGTTCAAACTACCACACAAGTGCACTCATCTCACATGCTAGCAAGGTAATGCTCAATATCTTTCAAGCTAGGCTTCAACAGTACATGAACCAAGAACTTCCAAGTGCACAAGTTGGATTTAGAAAAAACAGAGGAATCAGAGATAAAATTGCCAACATCCGTTGGATCACAGGAAAAACAAAGGATTTCTAGAAAAACATCTACCTCTGCTTCATTGACTACGCTAAAGCCTTTGACTGTGCAGATCATGACAAACTGTGGAAAATTCCTAAAGATGTGGGAATACCAGACCACCTGACCTGCCTCCTGATAAATCTGTATGCAGGTCAAGAAGCAACAGTTAGAACTGGATATGGAACATCCGTGACTGATTTAATATGAGGAAAGGAGTAGGTCAAGGCTGTATATTGCCACCCTGCTTATTTAACTTCTATGCAGAGTACCTCATGCAAAATGCCAAGCTAGATGAAGCACAAGCTGGAATCAAGATTGCTGGGAGAAATATCAATAACCTCAGATATGTACATGACACCACCCTTATGGCAGAAAGTGAAGATGAACTAAAGAGCCTCTTAAGGAAGGTGAAATAGGAGAGTGAAAAAGCTGGTTTAAAACTCAACATTCAAAAAACTGAGATCATAGCATCCAGTCCCATCACTACATGGCAAATAGATGGGGAAACAATGGAAACAGTGACAGACCTTATTTTCTTGGGTTCCAAAATCTCTGTGGACAGTGACTTTAGCCAGGAAATTAAAAGACGCTTTCTCCTTGGAAGGAAAGGTATGACAAATCTAGACAGCATATTAAAAAGCAGAGGCAAGACTTTGTTCACAAAGGTCCATATAGTGAAAGATATCATTTTTCCAGTAGTCATGTAGGGATGTGAGAGTTGAACCATAAAGAAAGCTGAGTGCTGGAGAATTGGTGCTTTCAAACTGTGGTGCTGGAGAAGACTCTTGAGAGTCCCTTGGACAGCAAGGAAATCAAACCAGTCAATCCCAAAGGAAATCAACCCTGAATATTCACTGGAAGGACTGATGCTGAAGCTGAAACTCCAATACTTTGGCTATCTGATGCAAAGAGTCAACTCACTGGAAAAGACCCTGGGCAGAAGGATAAGGGGATGACAGAGTATGAGATAGTTGGATAACATAATTGGCTCAATGGATATGAGCTTCAGCAAACTCCAGGAGACAGTGAAGGACAGGGAAGCCTGGTGTGCTGCAGTCCGTGGGATGTCAAAGAGCCAGACATGACTGAGAAATTGAACAACAACAATGTAGGAGCAGCTTATACAACCTCATCTCAGCAGGGCAAGATCAGGGGTCTTGAGTGTCATGTCCTTTGCCTCTTCTGGTTTCAGTGGAATTTCTTACTCCATCAGGATGCTGCTGATAGCTCTCCAGCCTGATGTTCAATTTCTTGGGGTCAGTTTATCCTATATAAGCTCAAAGGCAACACAGGAAACCTAAGGCTCCAGGCCTTCCTCCTCCTGACCTTGGTTCATTCTCAGGTTGGAATATGACCGCCCACGTGTGTGCTTCCTCCCAGAGCCTCAGACGGAGAGTAGAGGGTGAAAGTGAACCTCCCCACTCTTGGTGTTCCTCTCACTTAAAGAATGGCCAGATCCAGGCCAGAGCCACAACCCAGAGAGGAAAAAATGTAGAGAATCCTCTCTTTTCACTCTCTTACTCTTCTCTTCTTCCCATAATTATCCTTCATTTGAAAGTGGTGAATTTTACCTAGAGAGGGCCTGGCTGCTGTCACACAGGTAGAAGGGGTAAGATCTCTCCATCACTGATGAACTGCTAAGCTGAGTCCTACAAGTTTATAAGGCTGTCATCTTATTGCATGATCAAATGTATATGTCAGAAGCAGAATTTTAATTTACTCTATTTGTATTCCTCATATAACAAACTTTAGATTCAGCCTTCACAGATGGAAACTCTCTTAACACCAAGGTAAAATCATGAATTCAGAAAAGTCGAAAAGAAAATTATACTATTTACTTTTTTTTAAATTTTATTTTATTATTTAACTTTACAATATTGTATTGGTTTTGCCATATATCAACATGAATCCACCACAGGTATACACGTGTTCCCCATCCTGAACCCTCCTCCCTCCTCCCTCCCTGTACCATCCCTCTGGGTCGTCCCAGTGCACCAGCCCCAAGCATCCAGTATCATGCATCGAACCTGGGCTGGTGACTCGTTTCATATATGATATTATACATGTTTCATTGCCATTCTCCCAAATCATCCCACCCTCTCCCTCTCCCAAAGAGTCCAAAAGACTGTTCCATACATCAGTGTCTCTTTTGCTGTCTCGTATACAGGGTTATTGTTACCATCTTTCTAAATTCCATATATATGTGTTAGTATACTGTATTGGTGTTTTTCTTTCTGGCTTACTTCACTCTGTATAATAGGCTCCAGTTTCATCCACCTCATTAGAACTGATTCAAATGTATTCTTTTTAATGGCTGAGTAATACTCCATTGTGTATATGTACCACCGCTTTCTTATCCATTCATCTGCTGATGGACATCTAGGTTGCTTCCATGTTCTGGCTATTATAAACAGTGCTGCGATGAACATTGGGGTACATGTGTCTCTTTCCCTTCTGGTTTCCTCAGTGTGTATGCCCAGCAGTGGGGTTGCTGGGTCATAAGGCAGTTCTATTTCCAGTTTTTTAAGGAATCTCCACACTGTTCTCCATAGTGGCTGTACTAGTTTGCATTCCCACCAACAGTGTAAGAGGGTTCCCTTTTCTCCACACCCTCTCCAGCATTTATTGCTTATAGTCTTTTGGATCGCAGCCATTCTGACTGGCATGAAATGGTACCTCATAGTGGTTTTGATTTGCATTTCTCTGATAGTGAGTGATGTTGAGCGTCTTTTCATGTGTTTGTTAGCCATCTGTATGTCTTCTTTGGAGAAATGTCTATTTAGTTCTTTGGCCCATTTTTTGATTGGGTCATTTATTTTTCTGGAATTGAGGTGTAGGAGTTGCTTGTATATTTTTGAGATTAGTTGTTTGTCAGTTGCTTCATTTGCTATTATTTTCTCCCATTTTGAAGGCTATCTTTTCACCTTGCTTATAGTTTCCTTTGTAGTACAGAAGCTTTTAAGTTTAATTAGGTCCCATTTGTTTATTTTTGTTTTTATTTCCAGTATTCTGGGAGGTGGGTCATAGAGGATCCTGCTGTGATGTATGTCGGAGAGTGTTTTGCTATGTTCTCCTCTAGGAGTTTTATAGTTTCTGGTCTTACGTTTAGATCTTTAATCCATTTTGAGTTTATTTTTGTGTATGGTGTTAGAAAGTGTTCTAGTTTCATTCTTTTACAAGTGGTTGACCAGTTTTCCCAGCACCACTTGTAAAACAGATTGTCTTTAATCCATTGTATATTCTTGCCTCCTTTGTCAAAGATAAGGTGACCATAGGCGCGTGGGTTTATCTCTGGGCTTTCTATTTTGTTCCATTGATCTATATTTCTGTCTTTGTGCCAGTACCATACTGTCTTGATGACTGTGGCTTTGTAGTAGAGCCTGAAGTCAGGTAGGTTGATTCCTCCAGTTCCATTCTTTTTTCTCAAGATTGATTTACTTTTAAAAGTTCTCAAAATATATTTATTATCTAATTTAACCAATCCTTACATCAAACTTCTAAGATTGGTACTCTTCTTGATCCTGTTTAGAAAAGAGACAACTGATGCTCACCGGGATTATGTAACACAAATTATAAAATGACCTCATTGGGATTTCAACCAATTCTATCTACCAAGGTCAAACTAAAACTCCTTTTCTTGAAATTTTTGTGGGTTAATCCTTGCAAAGAGAAGAAAGCAGAAGAATTAAAGTTAAGGATTCCAACACAATATGTAATACAGATGAGTGCTTAGTGTGTGCTTAGTCTCTTCAGTGGTGTCCGACTCTCTGTGACCCTATGGACCATGGCCTGCCAGGCTCCTCTGTCTATGGGATTCTCCAGGCAAGAATACTGGAGTGGGTTTCCATTTTCTTCTCCAGGGGTCTTCCTGATGTGTAATACAGATGAGTACAGATCAACTCAAAATCTAAGTTGATTAGATTTAGGGGCCCTAAAAAGAGCCCCAAAGATAAATAATCTGAAATGGATTAAAGTCATGTATTGGTTAGGAATGATATAAGAGAGCAGAACATATTTGCTGAAAGCTGAAATTATGTGGGCATGTGCTCAAAGGTGGCAATAAACCCTGAAATCTGAGTTTAACACAAGTTTATTTTTTGTCCACACTACATCTCCCATACGAGTTGGCTGACTTTCTGTGCCACACGATCATTCAGAGACAAGCCAGAGGAGCTGCCGCCCTTCCGTAACTGCTCCAGCTTGAGCATGCAACTTCCTCAGGTGTTCTGTTAGGGGAGGAGGGAAACAAGCCACTTGCAAAGGCGTTTCAAATAATACACTTATATCCCTTAGTATTCTGCTTGTCAGAACTAGTTCTTTGGACTCATCCACACAAAGTGACCAGGAAACGCAGGAGAGCAAATAGGTGTGATCTGCTTCCTCCTTTGAACATAATTCAGATATCCAGCATCCTGCCTCCTCCTAACTTCAGCTCCTTCATTTCCAGAGTTGTCTTTAAATTCAGGGTAAATACTATTACCCTTGTTTTAGAGACTGCTTTACATATCGTGGTCAAGGAAGAATACTTCAAGATTTTTAGTTTATTCAAGGCTAAGTTATATTCTAAGATCATTGTAGGTAATATCATGTGTGTTTTATAATGAAGCAGTGTTTATGGAATGAGAAGACATCTGCTTTTACAACTATCAGGAATAAGACACCACACAAGTAGAAGAGTGGAGTCTGCTGGTTGCATGGTTTCTATCCCCACAGCTTGCCCTTAAACTTTGGCCTTACTTCTGGTTTAAATATACAAGAGTGACTTCAGAGTTAAACATCTGAATGTGTTGCAACCAGGTTTTCAACTAGAACTGGGTTCCATTTACAAAATTTCTTATTTCATTATAAGTCTTGAATAACAGAAATTTGCAAATATGAATATTAACACAGAGAATTGAACCTACTATAAAAAGTTATTTCAGAAATTGAGTCTTAGGAAATGTAGGTAGCACTACCTGGTGGGTAAGAATGCCAGGAGAGTTTGGAGATTTATTTATTAGGAAATGCATAGTTGCAGGAAATTTTTTTAAATTATAATTGCTATAGATATAATCAGACTTCCAAATAAAAGCTTCTAAGAGCTTTGAAATTGAGGCCTGAGGAATGAAATCCACTTCTTAGAAAACAGGGACAGATAGAGGGTGTATGACCTTTTTTAAAAATTTTTTCACCTATTATTCCTGATTGATAGCTGCTCACCAGAACCGGAGGGATCCCAGGTCAATGACAGTGGCCGGTGGTAATGATGAGAGGGTGGTTTACAACCAACCTGACACTATTACTATCAAAGAGCCCAGTGTCTTAGTAAGTTTAAAAAATTTGCTAGCCTAAGGCCCTGAGTACAGGCCTCCAATTCACTTAGTACTTAATAGTAAAGAGTCAGCAGAGGTCCCTTCTTCACAGATGTGAAGAAGATGTGAAACAGATCTTCACAGGTCTGTTTATTGGTCAGTATCAGAAACTAATGGTAAGATTTTTTTGACAAATGAAGAACAAATGTTTTCAGTTTTCAAATATCTGTGCCCCATTTACATAGCTGATATTTTCTCGCAGCTTGACGATTGCTTTGTTACCCTGAATTATTTCTGCCAGATATTTCTTCAGTGAAGATAGGCTTGTTTGGGATCAGTAAGAATACGAATTCAGGGTCTGCAGCCAGGTCAAGCCAATAGAGGGGAAAAGGAAGTTGGAAGAGCTGTAGTAAACAGAGTCCATGGCTTTTCATTGGCTGAGTCCATGCCAGGAAACAAGAGGAGTCTTCTTTTACCCAAAGGCTGTGTTATCTCTGCAGGGTGTGAGAGCTCCTTTCTGGTCTCCCAACTCTATTTAATTGATGTTTCTATTTATCAATTTTTCACAGCTTCTTGAGAAATAAAGTTTGGTGTCCTAGTTGACCACCTCGTTGATAGGTGAAATTAGCTAAACAGAATAACAATGCAATGAACCTGTTCTGGAATACCCCCTATTCTGATACTTTAATCCCTTCTTTTTCTGTGATGTTCAGCAGTAACAGGACAGTGGTAGACCTGATCTACAGTAAGGGAAGATACAAGAATATTCAAAGCAAATAGATGTTGAAACTTTATACAACATGTCACACATCCATTTATAATTAAGACTCATGAAGCCAGTTTCCTTGAAGGGACTATTTCCACCTCATTTTCCCACCCCTGTGCATATCAAAACTAAATGTATTTTATACTATTCAAGTATGCAGAGCAAGAAAGTCTAGATACCAAGTTTTGGGGGTCAAGAAATATACTTAGACCAGGAGCTGAAAGTTCAAATCTTGAACCAGATTTTTTTTTGAAATTTGTTACTCATTAGCTTTACTTTCCCTACCTCACACCTACTTCCCATTCCACTCACCCAAAGCAACCACTGATCAACTCTCTATCTCTGCAGCTTTGCCTATTTGGGACATTTTATGTGAATGGAATTATATCACATGCAGTCTGTTATTGGCTTATTTCAATTAGCAAAGTGTTTTCAAAGTATGTCCATCAGTTAAGTTCAGTCACTCAGTCATGTCTGACCCTTTGTGACCCCATGGACTGCAGCATGCCAGGTCCCCCTGTCTATCAACAATTTCCAGAGTTTACTTAAACTCATGTCCTTTGAGTCAGTGATGCCATCCAACCATCTCATGTTCTGTCGTCCCCTTCTCCTCCTGCCTTCAATCTTTCCCAACATCAGGGTCTTTTCAAATGAGTCAGTTCTTTGCATCAGGTGGCCAAAGTATTGGAGTTTCAGCTTCAATACCAATCCTTCCAATGAACACTCAGGGCTGATCTCCTTTAGAATGGACTGGTTGGATCTCCTTAAAGTCCAAGGGACTCTGAAGAGTCTTCTCCAACACCACAGTTCAAAAGCATCAATTCTTCGGCGCTCAGCTTTCTTTACAGTTTAACTCTCACATCCATACGTGTCCACTGGAAAAACCATAGCCTTGACCAGACGGACCTTTGTTAACAAAGTAATGTCTCTGCTTTTGAATATGCTGTCTAGGCTGGTCATAACTTTCCTTCCAAGTAGTAAGTGTCTTTTAATTTTATGGCTGCAGTCACCATCTGCAGTGATTTTGGAGCCGCCAAAAATAAAGTCAGCCACTGTTTCCCTATCGTTTGCCATGAAGTGATGGGACCAGATGCCATGATCTTAGTTTTCTGAATGTTGAGCTTTAAGCCAACTTTTTGACTCTCTTCTTTCACATTCAACAAGAGGCTCTTTAGTTCTTCTTCACTTTCTTCCATAAGGGTGGTGTCATCTGCATATCTAAGGTTATTTTTTTTTATTTAAATTTATTTATTTTAATTGGAGGCTAATTACTTTACAATATTGTATTGGTTTTGCCATACATGAACATGAATCCTCCCAGGGTGTATACGTATTCCTCATCCTGAAACCCCCTCCCACCTCCCTCCACGTACCATCCCTCTGGGTCATCCCAGTGCACCAGCCCCAAGCATCCAGTATCATGCATCGAACCTGGACTGGCAATTCATTTCTTATATGATATTACACATGTTTCAATGCCATTCTCCCAAATCATCCCACCCTCTCCCTCTTCACAGAGTCCAAAAGACAGTTCTATACATTTGTGTCTCTTTTGCTGTCTCACATACAGGGTTATCATTACCATTTTTCTAAATTCCATATATATGCATTAGTATACTGTATTGGTGTTTTTCTTTCTGGCTTACTTCACTCTGTATAATAGGCTCCAGTTTCATCCACCTCATTAGAACCGATTCAAATGTATTCTTTTTAATGGCTGAGTAATACTCCATTGTGTATATGTACCACCGCTTTCTTATCCATTCATCTGCTGATGGGCATCTAGGTTGCTTCCATGTCCTGGCTATTATAAACAGTGTTGCGATGAACATTGGGGTACATGTGTCTCTTTCCCTTCTGGTTTCCTCAGTGTGTATGCCCAGCAGCAGGATTGCTGGGTCATAAGGCAGTTCTATCCAGTTTTTTAAGGAATCTCCACACTGTTCTCCATAGTGGCTGTACTAGTTTGCATTCCCACCAACAGTGTAAGAGGGTTCCCTTTTCTCCACACCCTCTCCAGCATTTATTGCTTGTAGTCTTTTGGATCGCAGCCATTCTGACTGGCATGAAATGGTACCTCATAGTGGTTTTGATTTGCATTTCTCTGATAGTGAGTGATGTTGAGCGTCTTTTCATGTGTTTGTTAGCCATCTGTATGTCTTCTTTGGAGAAATGTCTATTTAGTTCTTTGGCCCATTTTTTGATTGGGTCATTTATTTTTCTGGAATTGAGGTGTAGGAGTTGCTTGTATATTTTTGAGATTAGTTGTTTGTCAGTTGCTTCATTTGCTATTATTTTCTCCCATTCTGAAGGCTGCCTTTTCACCTTGCTAATAGTTTCCTTTGTAGTACAGAAGCTTTTAAGTTTAATTAGGTCCCGTTTGTTTATTTTTGTTTTTATTTCCAGTATTCTGGGAGGTGGGTCATAGAGGATCCTGCTGTGATGTATGTCGGAGAGTGTTTTGCTATGTTCTCCTCTAGGAGTTTTATAGTTTCTGGTCTTACGTTTAGATCTTTAATCCATTTTGAGTTTATTTTTGTGTATGGTGTTAAAAAGTGTTCTAGTTTCATTCTTTTACAAGTGGTTGACCAGTTTTCCCAGCACCACTTGTTAAAGCGATTGTCTTTAATCCATTGTATATTCTTGCATCCTTTGTCAAAGATAAGGTGTCCATAGATGCATGGTGAAAATTTGAAATGGTGAAAAATTGAAAACATTTCCCCTAAAGTCAGGAACAAGACAAGGGTGCCCACTTTCACCACTACTATTCAACATAATTTTGGAAGTTTTGGCCACAGCAATCAGAGCAGAAAAAGAAATAAAAGGAATCCAAATTGGAAAAGAAGAAGTAAAACTCTCACTGTTTGCAGATGACATGATCCTCTACATTGAAAACCCTAAAGACTCCACCAGAAAATTACTAGAGCTAATCAATGAATATAGTAAAGTTGCAGGATATAAAATCAACACACAGAAATCCCTTGCATTCCTATACACTGATAATGAGAAAATAGAAAGAGAAATTAAGGAAACAATTCCATTCACCATTGCAATGAAAAGAATAAAATACTTAGGAATATACCTACCTAAAGAAACTAAAGACCTATATATAGAAAAATATAAAACACTGGTGAAAGAAATCAAAGAGGACACTAATAGATGGAGAAATATACCATGTTCATGGATTGGAAGACTCAATATAGTGAAAATGAGTATACTACCCAAAGCAATCTATAGATTCAATGCAATCCCTATCAAGCTACCAACGGTATTCGTCCCAGAGCTAGAACAAATAATTTCACAATTTGCATGGAAATACAAAAAACCTCGAATAGCCAAAGCAATCTTGAGAAAGAAGAATGGAACTGGAGGAATCAACCTGCCGGACTTCAGGCTCTACTACAAAGCCACAGTCATCAAGACAGTATGGTACTGGCACAAAGACAGAAATATAGATCAATGGAACAAAATAGAAAGCCCAGAGATATATCTGAGGTTATTGATATTTCTCCAGGCAGTCTTGATCCCAGCTTGTGCTTCTTCCAGCCCAGAGTTTCTCATGATGTACTCTGTATATAAGTTAAATAAGCAGGGTGACAATATATAGCCTTGACATACTCCTTTGCCTATTTGGAACCAGTCTGTTGTTTCATGTCCAGTTCTAACTGTTGCTTCCTGACCTGCATACAAATTTCTCAAGAGGCAGGTCAGGTGGTCTGGTAGTCCCATTTCTTTCAGAATTTTCCACAGTTTATTGTGATCCACACAGTCAAAGGCTTTAGCATAGTCAATAAAGCAGAAAGAGATGTTTTTCTGGAACTCTCTTGCTTTTTCCATGATCCAGTGGATGTTGGCAATTTGATCTCTGGTTCTTCTGCCTTTTCTAAAACCAGCTTGAACATCTGGAAGTTCACAGTTCATGTATTGTTGAAGCCTGGCTTGGAGAATTTTGAGCATTACTTTACTAGCGTGTGAGATGTGTGCAATTGTGTGGTAGTTTGAGCATTTTTTGGCATTGCCTTTGTCCATATTGTAGTATATATCAGTCCTTCTTTCCTTTTTGCAGCTGAATAATATTTCTTTCCTTGTATGTAGAAATCACGTTTTGTTTATCCATTTGTCCTCCAATGGATATTTGGTTTATTTCCACATTTTGGCTGAATAATACTGCCTTGAACTTTAGTGTGTGTGTGTGTGTGTATATATATATATATATATTTATGTGAACATATGCTTTCATTTGTATTCAAATGAAATTACCATATCCTAGAAATGGAATTTTAGGTTATATGATACCTATATTTAATAATGATGACTTGATTTTTAATTCTGGCTCTTTTCTTATCCTGTGTTTTTAATCAAACTATTCCTCAGTTACTTTTTGTATAGAATGGAGCCACCTACTTCACATGCTTGTTTTAAAGCAATTAACTATGTAAAAGGCTTATAACTATAAACATCATACAAGTGTTATTTAAATCAATTTTAAGTTCTTCTTCTCTAAAGATTTTGTGAGAATCCTAATCATTTTGTAACAAAAGGAACAGTCTCAGATTTCATCAGAACTGGACACCTTTTCCAGTAATAATCATTGTTTGTTTTCCAAGAATGTCTAAAGCCATATTTTTCTGTGTTTAAATTGAGACTTTTCTTTAGTGCCATGCAATTTTTTCAGGCAAGAATATTGAAGTGGGTTGCTGATTCCTTCTCCAATAGGTATTAATAAATAGTGCTTATTATTTACATTGGCAAAAGATCAAAGTTCACCTAAATAATAAACTTTATAGAGCCTTCATTTCCCTGCAGTGTAGCTTCCAAACACTTCACTTCCTACTTTACTTTTAAGTTCTGGGGAAGAGTTTTAATTATTTTCTTGGCCCTACACTCTTAACCCTAGTGTCTTACCCTATATGTCTCTGTCACATGGCACTCAAGGAGCCAGTTTTATTCTGCTCCATTTTTTGGTATGAATTTCTTGCTTGTTGGGATACAAGGTGAAATGACTCTTACCATGGTGCAATACCATGACTTTCCCTGGTAATTTACTGTACATTCCACTATTGTATTTCTGACTAAGCCAGTTAAGCTGACAACCACGTAGACTACATTGATAGTAAGATCCCAAGTCCTGGGAAGCTCTATTTTAACAATATGACCCAGAGGACTTTGGGTCTCAGATTTTATTACTATAAAAGCAGTTTGCTTGGCATAAAGATAAAATATGATTTATAGTCAACTGTCTGGCAAATACATCAAATTGTTCTTAAGCAAAGGAGATAGAAAGGGACTTCTATTTACTGAGATCTTACTATGCGGAAGATGCCAGTTGCTTTAAGGAATATTTTGGACCAGGTCAAGTTTGAAGCATGATATGAGGTCCTCTATTTGTGCCTGATAGCACAGCTTCTTGTTGCAAAATGTCCCAGGGACTTTGTGACCATCACAGAGTGCTCCTAAGGACTGACATAGACGTCTTGACACACATCTTGTTTGGCATGAGTTCAGGATATCTGTAGGTGAGAAGTTAAACCTGATCCACATATTGTATTCAGACATCCACAAACAATTTGAGGGGCCTGGGATTCTTTGAAAGAGGCTGTCCTGGAGAAAGAGATCTTAGAAGTTCTGAGAAGATATAGAAGAACAGCTCTAGGCTGGTAACTTGTCTAAATGTCAAAGAGAGGCATGGATGTGGCAGCAGGAGGCTGCATATGACCTTCCCTGACATTGCTCCTCACCAGGTATGAGTGTGCTACAGCTGGGACCTACCTGCAAATCTGGTTCTAGGGAACTAACTTGAAATATCTCCCATCATGAGACCTGACAGGAATTTTCCTACTGCTCAGAAAGGGAGAGAAACATGAGAACAGCAGCCTGAGGCTAAGAGTAGGGACATGAGAAAAAAGTGGCCGAAGGCAAACCTCACCCACAGGCCCTCCCAGACACAATTAAATTAGTGGGAAGTGCTGTGCTGCGTTTAGTCACTCAATCTTGTGCAACTCTTTGCGACCCCATGAACTGTAGCCCACCAGGCTCCTCCGTCCATGGGGATTCTCCAGGCAAGAATACTAGAGTGGGTTGCCATGCCCTCCTCTGTGGGTTCCCAACCCAGGGATCAAACCCAGGTCTCCCACATTGCAGGCAGATTCTTTACCATCTGAGCCACCAGGAAGGGCTGTCATCAAAAACCTGATTTTTTTATTGTTGAGGAGATGGTCTCAAAGCCTTGAGAGTTAGAGACATTATTATAAATTTGAAATATAATACATTTATTTATTATTCAGTTATTTTTTGGCTGTGCTGGGTCTCCATTGCTGCACAGACTTTTCGTTAGTTGCAGAAAGCAAGGGCTGCTCTCTAGTTGTGGTGGGAAGCTTCTCATTGAGATGCTTTGGGAAGCACAGGCTTTAGGGCCTGCGGGCTTCAGTAGTGTAGTGCAAGAGCTCAGGGGTTATGGTTCCTAAGCACAGACTCAATAGTTGTGGTACACTAGTTTACCTGCTCCATAGCATGTGGGATTTTCCAGGGCCAGGGATTGAACCTGTGTCTCCTGCATCAGCAGGTAGATTCTTTATCACTGAGCCACTAGAGAAGCCCTAAATGTGAAATACTTATGTGTCTTGTCAGCTGAAGCCTAAGGCTGTAGGTTATGTGCATTTAACCAACATAATTAATTTTACAGAAGAAAAACTGAGGCTGAGTGATATAAGTCACCTAACTGCACAAGATAATTAACAGCAGACCCAGGAGTCAACACCTGATCTGTGTAACTGCAAAAGCCAAGATCACTGTCCCCTACCCTTTGCTTCCTGAGATACAGAAGATTCAATGGATCATAATCAATATGCACTTACAGTTCCGAATAACAGGATAAAAAGGAACATATGTTGAGCGATTATTCTATGCTGAGTGATTTGCCTGTGCATTAATATAATTTATTGATAAATTAATCAATATTTTTATTTTTTCTATTGTGTTTTCACCAAGGAATAATACCAGGGCCCTACACCTTTATATTGTCACCCTGCTTATTTAAGTTATATGCAGAGTACATCATGAGAAATGCTGGGCTGGAGGAAGCACAAGCTGGAATCAAGATTGCAGGGAGAAATATCAATAACCTCAGATATGCACATAACACCACCCTTATGGCAGAAAGTGAAGAAGAACTAAAGAGCCTCTTAATGAAAGTGAAAGAGGAGAGTGAAAAAGTTGACTTGAAGCTCAACATTCAGAAAACTAAGATCATGGCATCCGGTCCCATCGCTTCATGGGAAATAGATGGGGAAACAGTGGCTGACTTTATTTTTCTAGGCTCCAAGATTACTTTAGATGGTGGTTGAAGCCATGAAATTAAAAGACATTTACTCCTTAGAAGGAAAGTTATGACCAGCCTAGACAGCATATTGAAAAGCAGAGACATTACTTTGCCAATAAAGGTCAATCTAGTCAAGGCTATAGTTTTCCCAGCGGTCATGTATGGATGTGAGAGTTGGACTATAAAGAAAGCTGAGCGGCGAAGAATTGATGCTTTTGAACTGTGGTGTTGGAGAAGACTTTTAAGAGTCCCTTGGACTTCAAGGAGATCCAACCAGTCCATCCTAAAGGAGATGTTGTTCATTAGAGGTTGTTCATTAGAGGACTGATGTTGAAGGGGAAATTTCAATACTTTGGCCACCTGATGCAAAGAGCTGACTCATTTGAAAAGACCCTGGTGCTGGGAAAGATTGAGGGCAGGAGGAGAAGGGGACGACAGAGGATGAGATGGTTGGATGGCATCACCAACTCAATGGACATGGGTTTGGGTAGACTCCGGGAGTTGGTGATGGACAGGGAGGCCTGGTGTGCTGTAGTTCATGGAGTTGCAAAGAGTCGGACATGACTGAGCGACTGAACTGAACTGAACACCTTTGAATTTTAGATTCCTTTTAGCCTCAGAGTGAGTTTCAGGACTCATTTCAAAGCCCACTGCCAATACAGGGATTAAGCTTGATGGCCCCAAAAGAGATGAAAATGGAGGCTTTAGAAGAGTGACCCAACCCTGGAGGTTGTTCCCCAATTGAAACATGAGGAAGATTGTAGAATCTTTGAGTGCTTGACTCAGCATTCTGGAGATAACAAGCCCTGGTGGCTTAAATGATGAAGAATTGCCTGCAATGAGGGAGACCTGGGTTCTCTCCCTGGGTTGGGAAGATCCCTTGGAGGAGGACATTGCAACCCACTCCAGTATTCTTGCCTGGAGAATCCCCATGGACAGAGGAGCCTGGTGGGCTACAGTTCATGGGGTTGCAAAGAGTCGGACTGGACTGAGAGACTAAGCACAGCACAAAACATATGAGAATGGATGTTTGAACACCTGTGATAATTATCTTCAAATGCTGTATCTTAAGCACCTGGAGTAAATCGTTTTTGGCCAAGGAGTTGGTATAGAGAAACACTGCAATTATATATTGGGCAGGCCACCCAAGGAGGCCATCTCCAGTATGTGGCATAGAAGCAGTCCCCAACTATTGCTGAGAACCAGAGGGGGATATTAGCCATCCCTGTTGGCCAAGAGCCAGGCCCTTCTAGATTTTTCTAGGAATATGTAAGCCTCAGGGATTTTGTAAGCTCCTGTGAGGGTAACCTCAATTAATCACTTATACTGGACTTCATATATTGACTTTGATAAGTTGTGATTTGGATATGGCTATATTTAGAAAATAAAGAACCATGACAACTCTTGTACCTTGAGTGCTATGGAGCTATTCATACCTATTATACATGTAGTAACACACTTTCAGTTCATGCAATACATTTCTGAGGTTCTTGTATCACCTTCATTTTTACAGATAAAGAAATCAATCCTTGGAAAAGCTAAGCAACTTGCCCCTGTTCACAGAACTCATAAGCCTTACTTTAAAAAAAAACTTTTTTTAACTGGAAGATAAATTGCTTTACAATATTGTGTTAGTTTCTGCCACATATCAACGTGAATCAGCCATAGGTATACGTATGTCCCCTGTCTCATGAACCTCTCTCCCATCTCTCACCCCATTCCACCCCTCCAGGTTGTCACAGAGTGGAGAATTTGAACTTCCCTGGGGGCTTAGTAGTAAAGAATCTGCCTGAATGCAGGAGATGTACATTCATTCCCTGGATCAGGAAGATCCCCTGGAGAATGGCATGGCAACCCACTCCAGTATTCTTGCCTGGAGAATCCATGGACCGAGGAGCCTGGTGGGCTATATAGTCCATGAGGTCGCAAAGAGCTGGACATGGCTAAAGCAACTTAGCACATCACAGTACTAAGAATATGGAGAACTTAGGCTTTTCAGACTTGCTAGCCTTATAAAAGTCACTGCAACAAGTTTCTTCCACATGCCTTGAAAACTAATCCAAGGAGTCTGTCACCATAAACTATATAAACAAATTGTTACTCAGCATAAATAGGATTTGTAGCAGAATTCATTCTTATAAAACATTTATTGATATTCAATTATATATAGGACATAACAGAGTTGTCTGTAAAAAAAGGTACATCTTCAAATTTAGCTGGAGAGATAGAATCGTCAAGAGAGTGTTACAGAAAATAAATGTTATAGGAAATTGGATTGGATCACTAGTAGACAGTGCAATGGAAGGATTAGATGAGTCATAAGACATCAGCTCCATTCTGATACCAACTGTGCCACTTCTAGCTCCTTTAAGATTCTGAATTTCTCTGGGCCTCAGATTTGTCATTTAGAAACTGTTGATAGCAATATGTTCCCTTCTTTCCTCAGAGGGTTTTTAACCTTATATGTACAAAAATGTTTGCAAAACTGTGATGAACCACAAAGACTGTTTATCCCTTTTCATTAGTGCCATGTTTTCATGATTCATGGTAACTTTGATGATCACTTTCCTGTGGCAACTTGATTAAGCTATAGTACCCAGTTGTTTCATCTAACATTAGTCTAGATGTTTCTGTGAAAATATATTTTTACATTTTTGACATTATTCTTTAAATCAGTAGAGTTTGTGTAAAGCATATTATACTTCATAATGCAAATGGGCTTCATCCAAATAGTTGAAGACCTTGAGAGAAGAAATCGAAGTCCCCTGAAGAAAGAAGGAATTCTGTCCCAAGGCTGACTTCAGACTCAAGACTACCATAGCAACTCCTGCTAAAGCATCCAGCTTATTGACCAGCCCTCTAAATATCAGATTTGCCAGCTCCTACAATCGTATGAGACAACTCTTTAAAATAATGATCTCTCTAGAATAAATATGAAAGGTATATATAGGTATATATGCTTAGACATACATAAAAAGTCAGTCCTTAGTATCTATGGAGGTTTGATTGCCAAAGTCCTCATGGATTCCAAAATTCATGGATACTCAAATCCTTTAAATAAAATGATTTAGTACAATGAATACAGTTGGCCCGCCTTATCTGTGGATATGGAGATCAGACCATCTGTGTATATACAGATACATGTATATGTACACATGTACACACATATTTACACACATACACATACACACACATTCTATTGGTTCCACTTCTTGAGAATTCTCTCTAATAAATAGCTGTTCTGAAAGAAGAACTTACTTTGACAAGAAAAATGTGAAAAGCAATCAAATAAAACTCAGAAAATAGTATTTATTCTTGATATATTTTCTATAGGTCAATTTTGAATATATATGAAATAGTTATTATAGAGTATGTTTCACAATAATGTCTTCTACTATTCTAGTGAAAAGCACACACTGAATATACCCAAGTAGGAACAGTGATGAAATATGAACGTTTGCTATTGTTTGGGAGAGCAGATCTGCTTGTTGAGGCCTGAGTGTGTGCCTTTGCTCAAGGCACTCCTTGCATTTGGAATACTTTCTCTCCTCGTCATCCTTTGTGTAAATGGTATGCAACCCGTTTTCTAAGGCACAGCTCAATGGCTCTTCTGAGGGGAAATGCCCAATTCCTCTAGCTGAAAGTTGTCACTACCCCTTTTGACTCTGTTCCTCTTACAGTATTCATCACTTTACGTCCTGAAGTAGTTATTTACATTTGTGTTGTTCCCACATCTGGAAATAGCAGTCCTACATCTGGAAATAACACTGATAAATCAGAGTTTTCATCAGGGCCTGCAGTAGCTCCTTGCCTAAGATATCTTGATAAATACATACTGCATAAATAAACCTTTGTGGGTCATTTTGGTCTTTTGAGTTTAAGCTCTTTTCTCTAATTTGTCTATAACAAGTCCCATAAGGAGTTTCTATCAGAGTGACTGTGATCACTCACATGCAGCAGAGCTCCGGTGGTGAATATTTATTAGGTAGTGAAAGAATGAAAAGCAACATCATGGGGCTTTAGCTACAAGGTTGAAAGTTGGCTTAAAATGACATTTTAAATGAGGGAATTGTATGAACAGAGGTAGTGAAATCACACAGGCTTTGAAGTGAACTCTGGTGACTTCATAGTAACCAAGGTACTTCCTTGTTCTCTCCTGAAATGTTCTTGATATTTATCAGTGACATAAATTCACTGCTAAATATGTAACAAAAGCAAAGTACAAGTATCTGTGTACAGCATCAAATATTTCACTTTCAAAGATATTTTTATGCCTTCAATGAACAGTGTGTACTTTTCATCTAAATTCAGAACACTTTACTAACTTTGCATTTTGTGAATAGACACAGTGGCACAAAAAGATAAAATGACTTTTCTGGGGTAAAAAACAGAGCTGAAATCTATTTTAGGTCCCAGAATGCTTAAATTCCAATTTACATGTTTGACAAGCAGTATTCCTTGTATCTCAGAAGGAAAATTCATTGAAATGGTATGGTTGGAGAGCAAAAATATTTTTCTGAGTTCTATTCAACTAGCTTTCACTTTAATGTACCTAAAAGTTCTTAAAGCCAACATTACTCTGAAAGTAATATATAACAATCTAAACTCAATCATGGATCCAATATTTATTGATTGATAACATATAATAAAACTATATTGAGAGTTGAGGACCTATCCATGAGGAAAACATAGCTCCCACCCTCAGGAAGACCACTGATTATTGGGAGGGGGTGGACATACACACTAAATCAGCTGCTAAATCTTGATTGTTGCTTAACGTTACTTTTAGTTTTCCCTTCTGTCTATTCACTGTGGTAAAATAAATGATCCCCTTTACTGTCTTGTAGCTGAAAAGGTAAGATCTTTCTCCCTTTATATTGCAATTGCCCCTTCCTTGCTCAAAAAACACAAACATAATTCTTTAGAAATAAAGTTAAATTTTTCTGGATTCAGTCCCACTGAGGAGGATAATACTGGATTATCACAGAAAGGGCATGGATAGAGGTCTATTATTTGGAATTGAAGAAGGGGAGTGATTGAGACCTAGAGGTGATTTCCTGAGGTGCATGGGGACTTGGAATTTATGCCCACTTAGAATCTCAGTAGGCAGAAGGACCCCTGACAGGGAATGGATGTAGAAGACTACTGACTCAACTTCTATCTCTGTGGTCCTCTGCATCTTGGAGATTGCTTCTGGGGCTGAGACAATCATGGAGGTAGGGTACTACATAGCAAGAAAGTAGCCTAACTTAAACTAGGTCACATGGGCTTGACCAATGGGCAGGACAACTAGGCAACTAGAATGAACTCAACTCAAGAATCTTTTCCTCCTTGATGATACAGGATACTATACAATGTCCCCTGGGAATCATGAATCATCTCAAGGAAGAGCTCTCTAGTATCAATCAGTAGGAAACATGCTAGCAAGAGGGTTTGGAGCAAGGTTTATTTTGATTTTTCATCATAAGGCAATATGATTTTTGCTTCATGTGAGTCTCATGGGACAAATTCATATTCCTTACAGTCAGATAGATAGAGAAGTAGTAAATAGAGAATATACTGTGTGCCTGAAATGCTCCTGCTGCTAAGTCACTTCAGTCGTGTCCAACTCTGTGCGACCCAATGGACGGCAGCCCACCAGGCTCCCCCGTCCCTCGGATTCTCCAGGCAAGAACACTGGAGTGGGTTGCCATTTCCTTCTTCAATGCATGAAAGTGAAAAGTGAAAGTGAAGTCGCTCAGTCGTATCCGACTCTTCACGACCCCATGGACTGCAGCCTACCAGGCTCCTCTGTCCATGAGATTGTCCAGGCAAGAGTACTGGAGTGGGGTGCCATTGCCTTCTCCTGAAATGCTCCTAAGAGATAGTAATTACCCCACTCCCCAGATTTTAAAACTTGTTTGATCACTTTAGTGTTTTGCTATTGGAACATGTCTTAAAACTGATGCATATCTTTAACATTCTATTTGCTTTGCTTTTCAAAACAAAGTTGCTGTTTTAGAATCAAGAAAATATTATAATTCCCTGTAGAGAACTAAGGGGGACAGGAAAGTATAATAGAGGAACTGATTAGTTTTAAAGTACTCAAAAGATGAGTAGTGAACAAAGTGGAGTAAAGACAACATATTTGTAGATGGAAATATATGGGAAAAGCATCACAAATGCAAGAAAATCTGAGCATTGTTGGCAGGAAAATGGTTTGGCACCTGTTTTAACCAATATACAAAAATACTTGTTGAGGATGTATTCAAAGAGTATGGAAAATTATAGCAACAGAAAATTTTGCATAGAAGCAAATTCCTTTACTGATTGACTTCCACTGGTCAAAGCATAGTCAACACTCTGAAAAAAAAAATGTGATCACTTAGTCGCATGCTTATTCATAGATTAAAAATTTAAATAAAAAGATGAATCATGTTCCCATTAAGCAGCATTGTGACCTACGCCCTGGACCTTGGCATTTTGGTTATTTGTTACTGCTTATTTGCAAGAAAGTTCAGTATAGAGAGCTAATTCTAGCAAGAAGAGCTTTGTTTTGTATTTTTATATCTGCTCAAGGACTTGCCTCTTTTGGCAGAAGTGGGATAAAAACTTTACATTTTGCTGAGGATAACAGGTCAAAGCCTCCATCATCTGGCAACATATTTTCAATGTAGTTCAGGGCTGTGCAGTACTATTAGAAGTTGGCCCTGGGCTGAGGCTGTCCCTGTGGCCCACGCCTTAATCTAGCTCTGAGTTCAAGGAACTCAGAGCAGCAAAAGTGTGTTTATGGCAGGGATGGAAAATGAGGCAGAATAGTAAATTAATGTTTTAATGAAATACTTTGGCAATACACTATCTCTCTTGATCCCTACATCATTGTGCTACAGGTATCATCACTTCCATTTGAAAGATGATAAAACGGAAACTGAGAAAGTTAAACTACCTTAGAGGTCTCCTAAGCAAACAATAAGTAGAAAACAGAGTACAGGTTCTCTGAAGCTCAATTCATGTCCAGCCCAGTACCCTCCTTAATAGGCACTGTGATTCTCTAATCCCAGTGAAAGATTCTTTTATTTGTTCAAATAAATCAATGTATTTAATTTTTCAATAATTTTTTATGCCACAGGTATCAAAGCAAATTAGAGAATGAAATTAGAGAATCACAGCAAATTAGAGAAGACTCTTTAGTCTTCTTGAACAGCAAGGAGATCAACGCAGTCAATCTTAAAGGATATCAATCCTGAATACTCATTGGAAGGACTGAAACTGAAGCTCCAATACTTTGGCCACCTGATGTGAAGAGCCAACTCATTGGAAAAGACCCTGATGCTGGGAAAGACTGAGGGCAGGAGGAGAAGAGGATGACAGAGGATGAGATGGTTGGATGGCATCACCCATTCAATGGACATGCACTTGGGCAAACTCCAGGAGGCGGCGAGAGACAGGGGCATGCTGCAGTCCATGAGGCTGCGAAGAGTCAGACACGACTTGGCACCTGAACAACAACAGAGAATGAAAGTAAATTATCAAACTGGTTTAGATTAGAAAAACACTGTTTCCCTTTTTGACACTCAGTGTAAAGGTGCCTGTGTGCTTAGTCATGTTAGACTCTTTGAGACCTCATGGACTGTAGCCCACCAGGCTCCTCTGTCTATGAGGATTCTACAGGCAAGAATACTGGAGTGGGTAGCCATGCCCTCCTGCAGAGAATCTTCCCAATCAAGGATTGGGTGGAAGGGGTGGAACCCATATCTCAAACCCACATCTCCTGTGTCTTTGGCATTGCAGGAGGATTCTTTAGGCACTGAACCACCTGGGAAGCCCTCAGTGTAAGGGGTCCCTACACAATTATCAGGCTCCCAGTGGTTAATGGTAGAAGCTGCAGCTCATTATCTGACTTCGTCTAAAATGTGAACCATAACAAAAGGGACAGCCACATAATTGGGCCCTGGGACTACCAGGGCCCCTCCCACATCCTGGAAGGCTCCTGTTTTCCAATGGAGTTGGTAGCTGTTGTGAAAACTGGCAAATTCAAACCCAAGCAGTTGTGGTTTGTAAAGTTCTGATAGAGTTAAGGTAAGCAAATTTATTTGTAGCAAAATACATGCAGTGACTGTCCTTTGGGATAAGCATTCCTAAATAAGTTGCTGAAACACTGTGGATTTTTAGCCACAAAGTAATTCCCTGGTAATCAGTTTTGAATGCTGACAGGCTTGTTTTCTTCCTGGTTTCTTATTTCTGACCTTTTTAATTCCTTTCTTTAGCAACAGTTAGAATATTCCAACATAATTCTTTCCAAGGACTCTTTGTTAGCAGCTGTGAAATCTCTAAACTTCTGTTTCTATTTGGCTAATCATTAAGTGAGGTCGGTGTGGGGCTTGTGTCACACTTTCTAGTGAAATTAAGCAACTTCTCAACTGTTGAAAAACAAAGATTCTTGATTCCAAACATCCCAATAGTTTCTAAAACCTACTGTCACATTGCTATTATGGAGTATACAAAAAGTCTGTGCTTAATTTAGAACATGTTGAAACCACTCATCTTATTTTTTTTATTGTGTATGTGTGTTTTCAGTTTGTCCTTGCCATCTTATTTTAGTAAATAGACTGCAGTTAAAGAATTTGAAAAAGATAAGAACTAGAAACACTTTATATACTAGGATAATTATTTATTGTCTAAATAATACACACACACAGGCACACAGCACCAGCAATGGCAGCAACCATGTACCTTCTGGAGGAAGTTCTTGCCAAAATAATGAGATGAGATAGAAACACAGTATGATTATTATGTTATTGAAGGGGAGTGGCTAAATGCTATTACACACAGTGGTGATTCAGTATATGGTATATTTGGGGTAGAGTTTTAACATGCCTATGAAAGTTGCTCTTCAGGATCTTAAAACAGATGGCTGAATACAGATGAGTACTCAGCCAGGTCATAAAGTCATAGTAATGAGAAGCATAGGTACTTCTCAAGATTTCTTCAAGAGCCTTAAATACTGTTTAAAGAGCCTATATAGGTGGTTCACAATTGTCTTCTCAAACTTATATTTGTCCCCAACACACCTAATCTACTCCCATCAGCATGAAACAAACTTTTCTGGCATTGCTTCTTTGTACAAATAATTCTCTTGACTGTAAATACTTCTACTCCTTCTGTCTGTCAACATTTTAATGCTCTCTACTCACACAGAGCAGCCTGCTGGGCTCCATGGATCACAGAAGAGTCAGACATGACTTAGCGACTAAACAACAACTCACATAGCAACTCCTCAGTGAAGTACTTTTCAGTGACCCTGGGGAAGGTTGAGCAGTTACCCTCTCTGTTTTGCTAACACTGTTTATACCTGTCTTAAAGCACCTAACATGATAATATGTGTTCTACCACTAAACTTCATAACATTTCCAGAGTTTTAGACAAGAACTAGAAATACAATTAGAAAACAGAACTAACCAACCAAAAGTTGGGGAAAAGTCCCTGCAGAGGAGGCAAATCAATCTGTATAATTATATGCAAACTGAAGATAATGATCATGGCCCAATTCATCTTTAAATTATCAGCATTAGGCCGGGGTTTGATGTATAAAAGGCACACAGTGAATATTTACTTAAGTGAATCAGGATTTCAGTGTTGGATTTCCTGATCATGAATAAAAGACATTTCCTTAAACAGGTATCTGTTCATGTCTTTGCTACACTTTAGAAAAAAGGTAGAGGTTTATTATATAAATACTTTATTTACAGAGTGATAAAAATAATTGCAACTATAAGTCAAAAATCTGGCCTAGAAAAATTCTAAGTATGGTTAAATCAGTTTTAACTGTGTTCTTGGGATATTAATGCTTCCCAGATGGCTCAGTGGTAAATAATCCATCTATCAATATAGGAAACTCAGGAGACGTGGGTTTGATCCCTGGGGCAGGAAGATTCCCTGGGGGAAGAAATGGCAACCCACTCCGGTATTCTTGCCTGGACATGGACTGAGGAAACTGGTGGGCTACAGTCAACAGAATTTTTGCAAAGAATTGGCACAACTGAGCATGCACACATGTTAGGGAATATGTATTCCAGGAAAGAAGGAATTCCACAATCAAGTAAATTTAGGAAACAATGAGTTAAATGAAATTAAACAAGTTTCTTTATTGTATGACTTATCAAATGCTGGTATGTGTTGTAAATTTCTAAAAAGAGGGTGTGTGATTCATTTCCCAAACTTATTTGACAAAACAATCTTTTCATCAGAGAGGATTGGGTGACCATACAATTTATTGCTCAAACTGGGACACTTTTGAATGCATGAGTGTTAATATTTGTATCAGAACAATAGGTATAAATTGGGATTATGCCAGGAAAACCAGGATGTATGATCACCCTAATTCTACAGGATTAGTTTCTTTTGGAATACACTTTGAGAAAAGCTGAACTAGCAAGTCAAAGCTGGAAACTATTTGTATGTTAATACACATCCAATATTAGTATTTGAGTGGATGGTAACAGCACATGAAGATTACAAAACTATTAAATAAATGATATATTGCAATTTTTCCAGCACAAGCATCCTCACCATTTTTACAACTTTTCCTTTGAAAGTCTGTAATATGAATAATGGAAGTGATGATAGAATTGGGGAAGAACAGAACACAATGTAATTCCTCACTGAACAGCTAGGATTGGCCATATTGTCAATGATTTCAACTTTCAGGAAGATAGCAGTATTTCATACTTTTGAGCAAGGATACAAAAAGCTCCATAAGCACGATGCCACTTAGAAGTAACCCAAGTTCCAGACTAGCACTGTCCTAGAAACACAAGAGCCGCTACGTAATTTTAAACACTCCAATAGTCACCTTAGAAAATTACTTAAAAATAACAAGTGGAGCTAAGTTTAATATTTTTAACTCAACATATCTACAGTAATTCAAGAATGTGAATGAGATATTTTATTTTTCACTCTAAATCTTTAAAGTCTGGTGTGTATTTTACACTTACAGCCCAACTCAATTATCAACCACACTTCAAGTGCTCAGTAGCCACACGTGGCTAGTGGTTACCATATTGAAGAGCAACTTCTAGAACCTCTGACATAATTTTGTGTTTGGCTGTCCAGATGATTTCTGGGTAAAAATAAAATACATCATTGTGTTTAATAGTCTTCTGATTTTCCTGTCACTGTTATTGTCAACACAAATACTTATTGAAGCAAACTAGGTAATGAGGATAATAGTAGTTGGCATTTCTTATTTTCCTACATGCTAGCCACTTGTATCAAGTGTTTACATGCATTATCTTATGTAATCCCTGTGCCTGTGAGGTAGTTACTATTTGAATTCCTATTTTATGAGAGAGAAAACTAAGGCTGAGAGAGTAAATAACTTGCTCATGGCAGTCACCAATAAGACAGGGCCATGCAGTGCAGGATAAAACCAGGATGCTAATCCAGCTGATCCATGCCCCAGCTTCAGATTTCTACTCAATCTCTTACCAAATGTGATCATCTGGCAAGTTATTTTAAAAAACAAAAGTTATTTCTGATTTTGTTGAAAAGATTCAGTGAATACACTAATGTAAAGATGTAGCACAAAACCTGTCACATATTAAGCTCAGTTAACGTTGGCCTCATTAGTACATTATTTCTGTTAGTGTTATGTTATTATAAATACTATGAAGTAGCAGAGCCAGGAATCGAACTCAGATTTATCTGATTTTATGATAATATATTGTATTACAGCTAATTCCAAAAATTCCATAGTATTGCTTTCCATTGTATGAGCTTTTGATGTGTACTCAATTATCTGTTTTTATTTTGCAAATTTCCCTAAAATGTTCCAAAGGGCAAAGAAACAGATAATGAGTATTCATGTTGTAAAACCAGTCAAGGTAAATCAGTTTGAACTTTTTAGAAGAAAGGTATTTACATATATCCAAAAAACTGTAACTTACATGCTTTAAATTATTATGACATTTCAGGCAATTAGGCTTTATTCTTATCTAAGACTATAACATTAAAATGTTTATGTAGAGATGAAACATTTAAAATAAATTTGAAAATTTTTAAACATACTCAAAATAGAATTTTATAATGAATCCATAAGTACCAATCACACAGTTTCAACAGCTGAAAGCACAATTTCATTTCATCTGTACACTTACCACCACCACCACTGTATTATTTTAAAGAAATTTCAGACATCACATTACATTATTTCACCTCTCATTACATTATATACTTCCAAAAGGTAAGAATTTCCTGTGGAAAATCTCAGGCTTATATTGAGTATACCATTGTTCTGTGCTGTTGGAGAAGACTCTTAAGAGCCCCTTGGACTGCAAGGAGATCAAACCAATCAATCTTAAAGGAAATCAACCCTGAATACTCATTGGAAGACTGATGGTGAAGCTGAACCTCCAATACTTTGGCCACCTGATGTGAAGAGCTGAGTCCCTGGAAAAGACCCTGATGCTGGGAAAGACTAAAGGCAGGAGGGGAAGGGGTTGACAGAGGACAAGATGGTTGGATGGCATCACCGACTCAATGGACATGAATTTGAGCAAGCTCCAGGAGATGGTGAAGGACAGGGAAGCCTGGCATGCTGCAGTCCATGGGGTCACAAAGTGAGTGAACAACAGCCATTGTTCAAAAGATGGATTTAAGAATCTCAGCTTTAATTCCCCCCTCACTGCCACTTTCCTAAGAAATTTCCAGGTTATAGCAGTAATGTCAGCATTTCATTTGGTCTTGGACAATGGTTCTCAAACATTTTGCCCTCAAAGCCCCTTTACAGGGACTTCCCTGGCAGTCCAGTGGATAAGACTTCACCTTCCAGCGCAGGGGGTACGAGTTCAATCCCTGGATGGGAGCTACGACCCAAAGCCTTAAGGCCAAAAAACCAAAACATAAAAAAGAAGCAGTATTGTAACAAATTCAATAAGTACTCTAAAAATGTGCTGTGCTCTGTCACTTCAGGTATGTCCAGCTCTTTGCAACCCCATAGATTGTAGCCCACCACCCTCCTCTATCCATTGAATTTTCCAGGCAAGAATACTGGAGTGGGTTGCCATTTCCTTTTCCAGGGGACCTTTCTGACCCAGGGATTGAACCCCGATCCCTGGGTTTATGAAGTACACTTCATTAAAAACATACAGTTTTTCAAGCGCAATTATAATTTTACTGTGGAGAAACCTAGTAGACACCACCTTTATGGAGCTGACATCACCAAAATGGGAAATTGACATCATGTTCTCTTGATGTGTGGCCTGAGGCTATCACAGGATCACTTTTATTATACATGTTTCAAAATATTCATAATCTGCTTCTAATCACTAGGAAACTCACATCGAAAAACACAGTATAAAACAATTGTCCCAGACTCTTAAAAAATCACCGTCATGAAAACCCATATGGGAAGAAAAGGGTAGGGAACATGTTCTAATTTAAAGCACCTGAAAAAGACATGGCAATTACATGCAAAGCATACTCTTGAATTAGACCCTGGATTGGGCAATGATAGGGGGTGGACGGTGGAGATATAACATAAAGACAATCGTCAAAATTTAAATATGTATCAGGTAATAGAAAATTAGTGTTAAATTTCATAAGCTTGATCATTGTATTACGACTTTATAAGAGGCGTCCTTATTCTTAGTAAATATTAACTGAAGTAATTTGGAGTAAAGAAGTATGTCTGTGTCTCTCTCTCAAATGGTTCATGAAAATATTAATAATATTGATAGATGGTAAAATATAGAGTAATAAAGCAAACATGGCAAATATAAATAATTGATAAATCTGATTGAAGGGTACACAGAAGTTTCTTATGCTATTCATGTATCTTCTATAGGAAAATTATTTCAAAATAAGTAGCTAAAAGGAAAGACACTAATTCGGAATTTTAGAAATTCAGCTAAAATTTCTCCCAATTATACTAAGTTATCAAAAGGTTTATAGAAAATAAACAAACACATTGATGAATAAAACTGCTCTAAAACCTTTCTTAACTTGCATTTTAAAAATATAAAGCAAGAAAATGGAAAGTGGAAAAAGCTCACAATGGAATTAAAATAATTGTTACTTATTAACACATATTCTGAGCTGAATACTGTTTACAATACAAAGGTCTGTTTATACACTTATCTAGGCCACAGTTTTATGGAAATAAGCAAATAGTCTTATTATATCAATTCAAATTAACAAGCATACAGTAAAATCTATTACATGTTATCAGTGGTACAAGTACCTGGAAAAACGAAAAACAGAAACACAGAACTTATCCTTAAGGAGTCTTTAATTTTATTAACCAAAAAATTTTTGCATCCATAATTTAAAAAGTCAAATAAATGCCATATGTTTTAGGGCCCAAATGTTAATTATCAGTCAGCCTTGTCCACTGGAAATAAAACACAGGTCACTTATGTGTCGATAGTTTTTAATTTTCTAGAGCCATATTTTAACCCCTGAGATACCAGGAAAGCCCCTTTTAGAGCCATATTTTAAAAAGTAAAAAAAAAATGAAGTTAATTTTGAGAATATGTTTCGTTTAACCCAACATATCCAAAATATTACTTCTACATACAATCAATATTAAAATTATTAAAATATTAAGGTATTTTACATTCTTTTTTAATATCAAGTCTCAGAAATCAGTATTTTATATATTTACAGCACATTTATATTCATATCAGCCACAATTCAAGTACTCAACAGACCGTCATGACCAGTAGCTACAGTTCTGCACACATCAAGACTGATGGGAGAATTTCTTCTGTTAAAAAATAAACAAACAAAAGACACAAAGATCAATGGAACAGGATAGACAGCCCAGAAATAAACTCACCCACTTATGGTTAATTAATCTATGACAAAGGAAGCAAGAATATACAATGGAGAAAACACAGTCTCGTTAATAAATAGTACTGGGGAAAATGGACAGCTACATGTAAAAGAATGAAATTAGAACATTTTCTAACATCGCACACAAAAATAAATTCAAGATGGAGTGAAGACCTAAATGTAAGACCAGATAGTATGAAACTCCTAGAGGAAAATAGGCAGAACACTTTTTGACATAAATTGAAGTAATATTTTTTGGGGTCCCTTTCCTAACTGGAGAAGGAAATGGCAATCCACTCCAGTACTATTGCCTGGAAAAATCCCATAGACAGAGGAGCCTGGTAGGCAACAGTCCATGGGGTCGCAAAGAGTCAGACACGACTGAGCGACTTCACTTACTTACTTACTTCCTTCCTAAAGTAAAGGATATAAAAGCAAAAATAAACAAATGAGATCTAATTAAACTGAAAAGTTTTGCATAACAAAAGAAACTATGGGCAAAAAGGACAATCTACTGAATGGGAAGAAATATTTACAAATGGTATGATCAATAAGGAATTAATATCCAACATACATAAATAGCTCATACAACTCAACATCAAAGAAACAAACAACCCAACTAAAAAATAGATAGAAGAACTGAATAGATATTTTTCCAAAGAGGAAATGCAGATGGAAACGGCTACATGAAAAGATGCTCAACAGCACGAGTTATCAGGGAAATGCAAATCAAAACTAAAATGAGATTTGATCTCACACTTGGGAGAATGACTAAAGGGAACCCTCATACACAGTTGATGGGAATGTAACTTGGGATAGCCACTGTGGAAAACATTTTGGAGGTTTCTCAAAAACTAAAACTAGAACTACCATTTGTTGTTGTTCAGTCTTCAAGTTGTTGTGCACTACTCTTTGCAACCCCATGGACTGCAGCACACCAGGCTTTCCTGTCATTCATTATCTGCCAGAGTTTGCTCAAATTCATGTCCATTGAGTCAGTGATGCTATCTGTCTCATACTCTGCCTCCTTATCTCCTTTTGCCTTCAGTCTTTCCCAGCATCACAGTCTTTTCCAGTGAGTCACGTTTTCACATCAGGTTGCCAAAGTACTGGAGCTTCAGCTTCAGCATTAGTCCTTCCAATGAATATTCAGGGTTGATTTCCTTTACAATTGACTGGTTTAATCTCCCTGCAGTCCGAGAGATTCTCAAGAGTCTTCTCCACCACCACAGTTTGAAAGCATCAATTCTTCAGTACTCGGGCTTCTTTATGGTCCAAATTTCATATCCATACATGACTACTGGAAAAACCATAGCTCTGACTATATGGATCTTTGTTGGCAAAATGATGTCTCTGTTCTTTAATACACTGTCTAGGTTTGTCATAGGGCTTCCCTGGTGGCTTAGACAGTAAAGAATCTGCCTGCAATGTGAAAGACTTGGGTTCAATCCCTAGGTTGGGAAGCTCTCCTGGAGAAGGGAATGGCAACCCACTCCAGTATTCTTGCTTTGAGAATTCCATGGGCAGAGGAGCCTGGAGAGCTACAGTCCATGGAATTGCAGAGTCAGACACAAATGAGTGACTACACACACACATGACGAATCTAGGTTCGTCATAGATTTCCTTCCAAAGAGCAAGCGTCTTTTAATTTCAGGGCTTCAATCACCATTCGTAGTGATTTTGGAGCTCAAGAAAATAAAATCTGTCACTGTTTCCAGTTTTTCCTCTTCTATTCACCATGAAGTGATGGGACCAGATGCCATGATCTTAGTTTTTTTAATGTGGAGTTTTAAGCCAGCATTTTCACTCTCCTTTTTCACCCTCATCAAGAGGCTCTTTAGTTTCTCTTTACTTTCTGCCATTAGGGTGGTATCATCTGCATATCTGAAGTTGTTGATATTTCTCCCAGCGATCTTGATTTCAGCTTGCGATTCACCCAGCCACCATTTCACATGATGTACTCTGAATAGAAGTTAAATAAGCAGGGTGACGATATGCAGCCTTGTTGTATTTCTTTCCGAATTTTGAACCAGTAAGTTGTTCCGTATCTGGTTCTAACTCCTGCTTCTTAACCCACATACAGATTTCTCAGGAGACCCATGAAGTGTTCTGGTACTCCCATCTCTTTAAGAATCTTCCACAGTTTGTTGTGATACACACAGTCAAAGGATTTTAGCCTAGTCATTGAAGCAGAAGTAGATGTTTTTTCTGGAACTTCCTTGCTTTCTCCATGATGCAACAAAGCTTAGCAGTTTGATCTCTGGTTCCTCTGCTTCTTTGAAACCCAGCTTGTACAATTGGAAGTTCTCAGCTCATATACTATTGAAGCCTAGCTTGAAGGATTTTGAATATAACCTTGCTAACATCTGAAATAAGAGCAGCTGTACAGTAGCTTTAGCATTCTTTAGGACTGGAATGAAAACTAACCTTTTCCAGTCCTGTGGCCACGGCTGAGTTTTCCAAAATTGCTGACATATTGCATGCAGCACTTTAACAGCATCATCTTTTAGGATTTGAAATAGCTCAGCTGGAATTCCATCTACTACTCAGCTGTAAAAAGGAATGAAATTTTGCCATTTACAGCAACATGCATGGATTTGGAGGACATTCTCAAACTACCGCACAATTGCACTCATCTCGCACGCTAGTAAAGTCATGCTCAAAATTCTCCAAGCCAGGCTTCAGCAATATGTGAACCGTGAACTTCCTGATGTTCAAGCTGGTTTTAGAAAAGGCAGAGGAACCAGAGATCAAATTGCCAATATCCGCTGGATCATGGAAAAAGCAAGAGAGTTCCAGAAAAACATCTATTTCTGCTTTATTGACTATGCCAAAGCCTTTGACTGTGTGGATCACAATAAACTGTGGAAAATTCTGAAAGAGATGGGAATACCAGAGCACCTGACCTGCCTCTTGAGAAATCTGTATGCAGGTCAGGATGCAACAGTTAGAACTGGACATGGAACAACAGACTGGTTCCAAATAGGAAAAGGAGTTCATCAAGGCTGTATATTGTCACCCTGCTTATTTAACTTATATAAAGAGTACATCATGAGAAACGCTGGACTGGAAGAAACACAAGCTGGAATCAAGATTTCCGGGAGAAATATCAATAACCTCAGATATGTAGATGACACCACCCTTATGGCAGAAAGTGAAGAGGAACACAAAAGCCTCTTGATGAAAGTGAAAGTGGAGAGTGAAAAACTTGGCCTAAAGCTCAACATTCAGAAAACGAAGATCATGGCATCCGGTCCCATCACTTCATGGGAAATAGATGGGGAAACAGTGGAAACAGTGTCAGACTTTATTTTTCTGGGCTCCAAAATCACTGCAGATGGTGACTGCAGCCATGAAATTAAAAGATGCTTACTCCTTGGAAGGAAAGTTATGACCAACCTAGATAGCATATTCAAAAGCAGAGACATTACTTTGCCAACAAAGGTTCATCTAATCAAGGCTATAGTTTTTCCTGTGGTCATGTATGGAGTGAGAGTTGGCCTGTGAAGAAGGCTGAGCGCTGAAGAATTTATGCCTTTGAACTGTGGTGTTGGAGAAGACTCTTGAGAGTCCCTTGGACTGCAAGAAGATGCAACCAGTCCATTCTGAAGGAGATCAGCCCTGGGATTTCTTTGGAAGGAATGATGCTAAAGCTGAAACTCCAGTACTTTGGCCGCCTCATGCGAAGAGTTGACTCATTGGAAAAGACTCTGATGCTGGGAGGGATTGGGGGCAAGAGGAGACGAGTACGACGGAGGATGAGATGACTGGATGGCATCACTGACTCGATGGACCTGAGTCTGGGTGAACTCCGGGAGTTGGTGATGAACAGGGAGGCCTGGCGTGCTGAGATTCATGGGGTCGCAAAGAGTCGGACACGACTGAGCGACTGAACTGAACTGATGTTAAGTAAATTAAGTCAAAGAGAGAAAGAAAATACTGTATGATATCATATATATCATGATATAGTTTACAACAGTCTAGTGAATATAACAAAAAGAAGCAGACTCAAGCCTATAGAGAACAAGCTAGTGCTTACCAGTGGGGAGAGGGAAAAATTAAGGGACAATACAGGGGTAGGGGAATAAGAAGTACAAACTATTATATATAAAATAAGCTACAATGCAGGGAAGGTGACCAATAGTATATAATAACTATAAATGGAATAACTTATACAAATTGTGAATCACAACATTATACATCTGTAACATATAATACACAGAAGACCTGTACTAGAATAAAAAAGTAAAATAAACAAAAATTTAAAAATAGCCCAATGGCAGTGTATGGATTAGAAACTGCATTCATATGACCCTTTTGTAAATTTAATCCAAGTTTCCCCTGGTGTCATCATCCTAAGGGATATAAAAGAATTTTTATTGATAGCAATTACTCAAATTTGGTGAGCTTATTGTTCTCTGCCTTCCACAGAAGAATTTGTTTGGTCGCTAACTCTTTCCTACCCCATGGACTGTAGCCCACCAGGTTCCTCTATCCATGGGATTTCCCAGGCAAGAATACTAGTGTGGGTTGCCATTTCCTTCTCCAGGGGATCTTCCTGACCCTGTGATCAAACCCACATCTCTTACATTGGCAGGTGGATTTTTTTTACCACTGAATCACCCAGAAGTCCTTGCAGAACAATAGTCTGTTGCAATATTCCCCTTCATCATGGTATTTTTTTTTAGTTTCCAGGGATATATTGCCTATGTTCACAGACAATCACCATGCCTACTTCAGTTGAGAAACCACTTGAAGGAATGCATCATCACTGTCAAAGGCTGTGTCTCCCAGTGCATTCTAAATCAGCAGTTGAAGGATAAGAAATGGAACCACATTCTAGCCATAATTTATTGTGTCAGAGCAGCAATGTTGTGCTCCAAAATGTAGAAAATGTCCCTCTCCCAAATCTCGTCTTCTGTTATAAAAAGTTCCTTCAGCTGCCCCCACCAAAGCATTTATTCCCAAGAGGCTCTCATTTAATAGATCAGGAAAGAGACATAGTGCCCTCCACAGAATTTGTTTCTAGTGCCCAGGCATAACTCAATGAACCTATAAGCCTGGTCATTCAGGGCCATACAAATTAGATGAGACATAGTGAAAAGCTCTTATAAAACGTGGTCCACTGGAAGAGAAAACAGCAACCAACTTCAGTATTGTTACCTAGAGAACCCCAAAGACAGTATGAAAAGTCAAAAAGATATGATACCAGAAGATGAGACCCCCAGGTCAAAAGGTGTCCAATATGGTACTGGAGAAGAGTTGAGGGCAATTACTAAAAGCTCCAGAAAGAATGAAGTGGATGGGCCAAAGGGGAAATGACACTAGGTTGTGGATATGTCTGTTGGTGAAAATAAAGTAATATGCTATAAAGAACAATATTGCATAGGAACCTGGGATGTTAGGTCCTTGAATCAAGGTAAATGATATGGTCAAGCATGAGATGGCAGGACTGAATATAGACGTCTTAGTAATCAGTGAATTAAAATAGATAGGAATGGGTAAATTTAATTCAAATGACCATCATATTTATTATTGTGGGCAAGAATCCTTTAGAAGAAATGGAGTAGCCTTCATAGTCAACATAAGAGTCTGAAATACAGCACTCAGGTGCAATCCCCAAAATGACAGAATTATCTTGGTTAGTTTCCAACACAAATTATTCAACATCACAATAATCTAAGTTTATGCCCCAACCACTAATGCCAAAGATGTTGCAGTTGACCAGCTCTATGAAGATTTACAACACCTTCTAGAACTAACACCAAAAAAGAATGTCCTTTTCATCTTTTGGGGACTGGAATAGAAAAGTATGAAGTCAAGAGATACCTGGAATAACAGGCAAGTTTGGCCTTGGAGTACAAAATTAAGCATGGCAAAAGCTAAAGAGTTGTGTCAAGAGAACATACTGGTCATAGCAAACACCCTCTTCCAACAACACAAGAGATGACTCTACATATAGACATCACCAGATGGTTAATACTAATATCAGATTGATTATGTTCTTTGTAGCCAAAGATAGAGAAACTCTATACAGTCAGTAAAAACAAGACCTAAATCTGAAGGTCACCCAGATCATGAACTCTTATTGCATAATTCAGGCTTAAATTGAAGAAAATAGGAAAAATTTCTAGGCCATCAGGTATGACCTAAATAAAGCCCCTTATGATTATACAGCAGAGGTGATGAAGAGATTCAAGGGATTAGATCTGGTAGACAGAGTGCCTGAAGAACTAGGGATGGATATTTATAACACTGTACAGGAGGCAGTGACCAAAACCATCCCAAAGGAAAAAAAATGCAAGAAGGTGAATTGGTTGTCTGAGGAGGCTTTATAAATAGCTAAGAAAAGAAGAAAAGTGAAAGACAAGTGAGAAAGGGAAAGATATATCCAACTGAATGCAAAGTTTCAGAGAACAGCAAGTAGAGATAAGAAGGCCTCCTTAAATGAATAATGCAAGGAAAATAGAAGAAAACAATAGAATGGGAAAGATTAGAAATCTCTTCAGGGAAACGGGAAATATCAAGGGAACATTTCATGCAAGGATGGGCAGGATAAATTACTGAAATGGTAAGGACCTAGCAGAAGCAGAAGAAATGAAGAAGAGGTGGCAAGAAAACACAGAAGAACTATACAAAAAAGGTCTTAAACACTTGGATAACCACAATAATGTGGTCACTCACCTAGAGTCAGACATCCTGGAGTGTGAAGTCAAGTGGGCCTTAGGAAGCATTACTACAAGCAAAGCTAGCAGAGGTGATGGAATTCCTGCTGAGCTATTTAAAATCCTAAAAGATGATTACTGTTAAAGTGCTGCACTCAATATGTCAGCAGATTTGGAAAATTCAGCAGTGGCCACGGCACTTGGAAAAGGTTAATTTTCATTCCAATCCCAAAGAAGAGCAATGCCAAAGAATGTTCAAACTACTGTACAATTTTGTTCATGTCGCATGCTAGCAAAGTGAAAGTGAAAGTCTGTCACGTCTGACTCTTTGTGACCCCATGGACTATACAGCCCATGGAATTCTCCAGGCCAGAATACTGGAGTGGGTAGCCTTTTCTTTCTCCAGGGGATCTTCCCAACCCAGGGATCAAACCCAGGTCCCCTGAGTTGCAGGTGGATTCTTTACCAGCTGAGGACCAGGGAAGTCCAAGAATACTGGAGTGGGTAGCCTATCCTTTCTCCAGTGGATCTTCCCAACCTAGGAATCGAACCAGGGTTTCCTGCATTGCAGGTGGATTCTTTACCAGCTGAGCTACCAGGGAAATCTAGCAGGTAATGCTTAAAATCCTTCAAGTTAGGCTTCAGCAATATGTGAACAGAGAAATTCCAGTTGTACAAGCTGGGTTTCAAAGAGGCGGAGGAACCACAGTTCAAATTGCTAAAATTTGTTGTATCATAAAGAAAGCAAGGAAGTTCCAGAAAAAAAAAAAAAAAAATCTGCTTCATTGACTACATCAAAGTCTTTGACTGGGTAGATCCCAACAAACTATGGAATATTCTCAAAGAGATGGGAGTACCAGAACACTTTGTGTGTCTCCTGAGAAATCTGTATGAGGGTTAAGAAGCAACAATTAGAACCAGATATGGAACAACTTACTGGTTCAAAATTCAGAAAGGAGTATGACAAGCCTGTATATTGTCACCCTGTTTATTTAACTTCTACACAGAGCATAGCATAGGAAATGCCAGGCTGAATGAATCATAAGCTAGAATCAAGATTGGCAGGAGAAATATCAACAAACTCAGATATGCAAAGATGATACCAGCCTAATGGCAGAAAGTAAAGAGGAACTAAAGAGCCTCTTGATGAAGGTGAAGGAGGAGAGTGAAAAACCTGGCCTGAAACTCAACATTCAAAAAACTAAGATCATTGCATCTGGTCCCATCAATTCATGGCAAATTGAAGGGGAAAAAGTGGAAACAGTGTCAGATTTTATTTTCCAGGGCTCCAAAATCAGTGCAGATGGTGACTGCAGCCATGGAATTAAAAGACACTTGTTCCTTGGTAGAAAAGCCAAGAGAAACCTAGACAGAATATTAAAAAGCAGAGACATCACTTTACAAATGTTCATGTATTCAAAGCTATGGTTTTTCCAGTAGTCTTGTTTGGATGTGAGATTTAGACCATAAAGAAAGGTGAGCACCAAAGAATTGATGCTTCTGAACTGCGGTGCTGGAGGAGACTTGAGAGTCCCTTGGACTGCAAGGAGATCAAACCATTCAATTCTAAAGGAAATTGGTCCTGAATAATCGTTGAAGGACTGATGCTGAAGCTGAAGCTCCAGTATTTTGGCCACTTGATGAAGAGCAAGTGAAGAATAAACTCATTGGAAAAGACCCTGATGCTGGGAAAGTTTGAAGGCAAAAATAGAAGGGGGCAGCAGAGGATGAGATGGTTAGACAGCAACACTGACTCAATGGACATGAATTTGAGCAAACTCCAGGAGATAGTGAAGGACATAGGAGCCAGGCATGCTACAGTCCATGACATTGCAAAGATTCAGATACAACTTATCTGACTAAACAATAACAACTACAGGAAGGAACATGGTGCCCTCCACAGCATTTGTTTCTAGTGAGCAAGTTTCCATGCACTAACTTCCTCAGACTTTCCATAGCCCCAAACAATGCCCTCATGACAATCAACTCATGAAAAGCAGGCTCCTTTTAGGCCTGTCCTACCAGTTTTCGAGAAATGCTTCAGTTCAGTTCAGTTCAGTCGCTCAGTCATGTCTGACTCTTTGCGACCCCAGGAATCGCAGCACACCAGGCCTCCCTGTCCATCACCAACTCCCAGAGTTCACTTAGACTCACATCCATCGAGTCAGTGATGCCATCTCATTCTCTGTCGTCCCCTTCTCCTTCTGCCCCCGATCCCTCCTAGCATCAGAGTCTTTTCCAATCAGTCAACTCTTCCAATGGGGTGGCCAAAGTACTGGAGTTTCAGCTTCAGCATCATTCCTTCCAAAGAAATCCCAGGGCTGATCTCCTTCAGAATGGACTGGTTGGATCTCTTTGCATTCCAAGGGACTCTGAAGAGTCTTCTCCAACACCACAGTTCAAAAGCATCAATTCTTTGGTGCTCAGCTTTCTTCACAGTCCAACTCTCATACAAGAAATGCTTAGTCATGCCTAAATCCTGGCAGTGGACTCAGTCCACTTTGAAGTTGAGATTCCCATCACATAAGAATTTACATGTGAGTTAAGGTAATTTAAATGCAGAGGTCTATAGAAATATACCTTTATTTTATATAGTAGATGTTTTCCTGAAACTTTTATATCAATTCAAAATTTGTAAATTAATTCCTATTTAAAATTGAATATAGAATAGTAAGTATTGGATTGACCAAAAAATTCATTCTGGTTTTTCTATAACATCTTACTGATAAATGCAAATGAATTTTTTGGCCATCTCAATATTTGGTTTCTCTGGGAAAGCCTCTTGTAATCCAATTCTTCTAATTTTCTAGATGGAAAAAGTGGCCCAACCAGTTTAAGCCTCCATTTGAGATAAACGTAGTCTGCCCCATTTTTCCTAATTGCTGTCAGTCTTCTACTTCTGGCTCAGTGAGCATTTCATTATAACAGTTGCCTAGAAAGTTTGCTATTTTAAGGATTCATATGGAAAATGATAACAAAAAAGTGTGTGTGTTTGTGGGGGCACTCTTTCTGTGTATTAGTTAATGGGAGTGGGGAAGAAATCCAGAGATTGAAATGAAGAAATCTAAATCTAAGTCCCTGTTGAATCTGGCTGCACCTAGCATTGTATACATGACACAAAGCAAAGTAGATCTTTTCCTACATTTATTATTTTTTTTCTTATTCCAGATACGGTCAAAAGCTAACAAAGTCATTGGTTATTTTCTATGTACAATCCTAGTATGGAGTATGGGACAGGGACTCTACTGGCATATTTTAAGACTTGGAGGGTTGTTTTTTTTTAATATTTGAGATAGTTTATGAATTGTTCTGTTGTTCAATCTTTCATTCATTCAACAAGTATTTTTTTAACACCTGTAATGTAACAACTACTAAGCTAGGTTCCAGGTAAAAAGAGTGGAAAAGACATTTCCCTTGTTTCTTATAAAGACAAGAAGAGACGTAAAAACTAGATAAGGGTATAAAGAACAGGACAAGAAGAGAAGAAATTTCAATATGGTCTATGGTAAATATACCCATAGAAGAGATATCTAACCCACAGAAAGCTGCACTGGTGTCAATTCCACCTCCTTCCCCTACCCAAAAACCTGCAGGATGCTGTAAAGAAGAAGTGTTTATTTGGGGTCTTAAGGCAATTCAGAGACACAGATTCAGGTAACCCTAAAAGAGTATTTTCAAGGAAGGCAAAGAATCAGGGGCTTATAAAAGACAAAAAAGCCATAGGTTGTTAAAAGCTGTCTGGTGAGAATTCTGATTGACTCTAACTTGAGTCAGAAAATATTTCTCCTTATGGAATTACAAGTTATTTTAAGGTAGGGTTCTGATGAGTAGATAACCCGTCTTGAGTTATTTTAGGGTAAGGGTTTGATAAGTGTCTTGAATTTCTGGCTGGTGTTCTGGATGATTTCATCAGGTCAAAAGTCAGATTCCATCCAAGCTGAGATGTGCATTTAAGCCACACTTCCTTAAAGTTGTCTTGGCTCCATTGTAGAGAGCTCTTTTAGCAATATCAACTCCATTTTTATTCTCCTTTCACACTGGAAGTAGTGATATCAAAGTTAAGACATTAAGTATGAATTGGAATTATCTGGGAAAATGGTGGTGAAGGAGGTGACAAGATCAAGACTATGGAGGTGAAGAGTCAGAATGGAAAGCTCTTTAGATGACCCAGAGGTGAGACAGTACATGTTCTAGTTCCTGAAGCGTTTCAGGGAGGAAGTATCAAGAGATAAGGCAGGTGAGACATACTTGAATTGGATCAGTAAAACCCTTGAAGAACGTTCATGATATCAACTTCATTGTAGGGACCAGGAGATATAGAAGGGCTTATGAGTAGCTGATTTGCTTTTCAGGAAGATCCTATGACTACAGAGTTGAATAGGAAGCAAAGAAAGAGAGATTCATCAGTTGTAGTTTATCCTGATGACAAAACATAGACTTATGTGAAAGTGAAAGTGAAGTCGCTCGGTCATGTCCGACTCTTTGCGACCCCATGGACTGTAGCCCACCACACTTCTCCGTCCATGGGATTTTCCAGGCAAGAGTACTGGAATGGGTTGCCATGTAGACATAGACAAAACACAGATTTATGACTGCAGTAATAGAGACAGGTAGGCATAGCCAAGGACAGAGTTAGTAAGAAAGAAGCAGAATTGACAGGATTTGCTCACTAATTGAAGGGCAGGGCAGAGGAGCATACCTCACAGGTAAGCAAAGCATAGAAGCAAGACTCCAGCTTGTGAGGCAAAGTTCATTCACCCTTGATTCTCCACTGCCTAGCCAGCTGTCATGCAGAACACAGTGTGAAGCAAATATATGATGAATGGATGGATAAACATGGATTCACTGATTGACTATATACATTTATTAGTTAAAAAAAGCAGAGAACTTGAGGGGAAAGATTAAAACAAAGAATGAACATTGATAAAGAAAAAGACAGCTCAATTTGAACAACTCAAAATTTCCCATTTAGGTTGAGACTTCTGTGATATCTTATGAGATCTGAATCATAAGCTTAAGGGATTTAAGCAAAGCAAATAGTAAAGATTTGACTCAAACAACGCACTGGTTGATGTAAAGAAAACACACACACACATACTAAAGTAAAACTGGGAAAGAAAGCTAATCCTATGTGAGAAATGCAGGCTAGGTGAAAACATTCTATGTGATGAACATATAAATACACTGTAGTTATCCTTTTCTAAACCAGTGTAAAACTGAACTAGTACAATTTAACATAAAATTTAAAAACCAATAAGGTAGTGATCAATTTATATGTATCTTAACTTTACATAGAAAAGAGGGAAAGAAACTAAAAAGTACAACAAAATAAATTTTATGTTATTTCTTTATATACTATTCCTAATTATAATTATTAAATAACTAAAATAGCAAATGTCTAATTTTTTAAAAAAATGTAAAACTAGGCTCAAACCTGATGAACTACAGCTTGTGCAATTCTGTCTCATACAAGGGCACAAACAGAAACTCATACAAGAAGAGCATGTACCAAAACTACTGAATTGACTGCCAAATCTGAACAAGGAAACAATAAATCTGAGCAAGAATCAAGAAAAAGATTAAAGATTGACAGTAGCCTCCCTAGATAAGAATAGATTTAAACCATTATAAAAATATTCTACTAAGGGAATAGACGTTCCAGTGACACAGGAAAAAGAAAATCAAATCAAGACAACCAATAAATCTTAGGAGACATCATATTGTGTTATCAATAGCTGATGCTATGAATCTTTTTTCATGGGTGTGGTACAGCCTGCTACCAAACCTAGTATTCTAACTGGAACATTGGTTATTAGCTTCCACTGCCCATCAGTGCAAAGATAGCTCTCTGGGCTCTTTCACTTTTGACTTGAGGCAGAAAGTGCCTAAGTAGGCACTTTCATCAAGTAAAGTTTAGTTATTACCTGAGTTTTCTCTTTCTATGACAATTTTCTATTATTCTGTTTCAAAGATACCCCACTTACCACTGGTTTACTTAACTATTCCATAAGTCACGATTTCTATACCACTTAGTTGAATTAATGGGACCTCTGTGCTATCCAGAATTCTCAGTTTCAATTCTAATTTCTTGCCTATTTGATCATTCCCACCACTCAGATGAGGGGCCACCTATTTTTTTAAATTGCAGCCTTTGGGTTTGAATTTTTGTACCAGAAACATCATTTTAATGGTTAGAAACACTGTTATTTATGCAGCAGCCCCTCAGACAACAATTGCATCTAGATGCCAGAGTATTAAGTGTCCAATGATGCTCTTTCCACCCACTATAAAATTTGGTGCCCACTTCATTTGAACTGTGACTGGACATGCAGTTACCCATGGATTCTATCCACTAACCACTCACTTCCAGTCTTGGTGACTTCTCTTCAAATCCAAGTAATTGAATCATGTACAAACTACCCATAACAAAAATGCCAAAAATATTATAACTAAAAGGTTCTAAGTTTCAACCAATATACTAGCAGGAAGGTATAATGCTATAGTATAGCTCAACTATAAGAACACATACGGAGGAAAAATACAGAATTACAAACGTATGTGGATGATGGGCTGAAAACAAGAAAAATTTGGATGGACTGAAATAAAAAACAATTTCACATGTAAGTAATGGCCATAGAACTATGTGTGACAGCAGCAACTGACAGATTCCTCTGACATGCAGTAGAGTTGGTTTCTGTAATTTGGAGTACAAATAATTATGAATCCATAAGGTAAAATACAGAAGCACAAGTAATAAATTCAATAAATTTTGTCAGTGACTTCCCTAGTAGCTCAGCTGGTAAAGAATCTGCCTGCAATTCAGGAGACCCTGGTTTGATTCCTGGGTTGGAAAGATCTGCTGGAGAAGGGATAGGCTACCCACTCCAATATTCTTGGAGTTCTCTGGTGGATCAGCTGGTAAAGAATCTGCCTGCAATGTGGGAGATCTGGGTTCAATCCCTAGGTTGGGAAGATCCTGTGGAGAAGGGAACGGCTACCCACTCCAGTATTCTGGCCTGGAGAATTCCATGGAATGTATAGTCCATGGGGTTGCAAAGAGTTAGACACAGCTGAGCTACTTTCACTTTCATACAACAAAGGGTAGTCTTAATGTAGATGTAATAAGGAAGGAAATGTTGGTCATGGAGTGGTTATAATACCATCAATAGCATTTTACCATTAATCACAAACCATTAATCATGAGGCTCATTTCTAACTATAAGTGTCATTATATTTGTATATCAATATCTACATATAGTGCAGTGGTTCTCAACTGGGGCAACTTTTCCTCCCCAGTTGAGGAGAGGGAGAATTTGGCAATATCTGGGAACATTTTGGGTCCATTAAAATGAAGGATGCTACTGGCATCTAGTGGGTAGAGCCCAGTTCAGTTCAGTCACTTAGTCATGTCTCACTCTTTGCAACCCCATGAATTGCAGCACACCAGGCCTCCCTGTCCATCACCAACTTCCGGAGTCTACCCAAACCCATGTCCATTGAGCCGGTGATGCCATCCAGCCATCTCATCCTCTGTCATCCCCTTCTCCTCCTGCCCCTAACCCTTCCCAGCATTAGGGTCTTTTCCAATGTATCAACTGTTCGCATCAGGTGGCCAAAGTATTGGAGCTTCAACTTCAACATTAGTCCTTCCAATGAACACACAAGACTGATCTCCTTTAGGATGGACTGGTTGGATCTTCTTGCAGTTCAAGGGACTTTCAAGAGCCCTCTCCAACACCACAGTTCAAAAGCATCAATTCTTCGGTGCTCAGCTTTCTTTATAGTCCAACTCTCACATCCATACATGACTACTGGAAAAACCATAGCCTTGACTAGACGGACCTTTGTTGGCAAAGTAATGTCTCTGCTTTTCAATATGCTATCTAGGTTTGTCAAAACTTTCCTCCAAGGAGTAAGCGTCTTTTAATTTCATGGCTTCAATCACCATTCACAGTGATTTTGGAGTGCCCAAAAATAACGTCTGACACTGTTTCCACTGTTTCCCCATCTATTTCCCATGAAGTGATGGGACCAGATGCCATGATCTTAGTTTTCTGAATGTTGAGCTTTAAGCCAACTTTTTCACTTTCCTCTTTCACTTTCATCAAGAGGCTTTTTAGTTCCTCTTCACTTTCTGCCATAAGCACGGTGTCGTCTGCACATCTGAGGTTATTGATGTTGGTAGAGCCCAGAGATGTTACTAAATATCCTATACTGTACAGACATTGTTAAACATGCCTGCATTTATTTAAACAGCTGTCCTTGGAGGTGGGAAAGTGACAAACTGGGAGACTGGGACTAGCGTATACACACTACTATATATAAAATAGATAATAGGGACCTACTGTATAGCACAGGGAACTCTGTTCAATACTCTGTAATGGCCTATATGGGAAAAGAATCTAAAAAGGAATGTGTGTGTAAATATATATATTTATATAATATATGTATAGCTGATTGCTATATAGCAGAAACTAAACAAAACTGTAAATCAAGTATATGCCAACAAAAAATTTTTTTTAATAAAACTAAAGATATTTAAAAAACAAAACAAAAAATGAAGGATCTGTCCTTGATTCTGATATTATGATCAATCTGTTAGTTTAAAATACCCTCCAAAGCAAAGAATTTTCTAGTTCAAAATATCCATAGTGTTGAGGCACAGTAGCCCTAATATACAGTTGTTGAAATCACCCTGATGACCAAATTACCTCCAGGCACCACCTCCTGATAGAATCACATTGCAGGGGTTAAGATTCCAATATATAGAGAGATTCTTTAAGAGAATTTCTTTTGGAATTTTTATCTCCTTTCTCCTTATCTCTCAAAAATTCCAATGAGAAAATGTACCAATACTTCTGGAGAGCTTATTCTCTGTAACTAAATTCCAAAAGAAATTTCTCTTAAATTTAAGATTACAATACATAAGAGGAAAGGAGATAAAAACATTTAGTTTATTACAGCTGGTAACCATACCCCTCTTTCTCTTTAGAAACTATCTACCCTAGGACTCTTATATATGGTGTGGACAGAACTGACCCATCTGCCCCAGGCACGTGATGCAAATTTACTAGTCAGAACACTGTAAAACTCCATGCCACAGTGATTAGTTAAGTAACATGATGCTTTTCAGGGTGATGAGAACTAGATGTAAGACTTTTGCTTTAGTTGCAGGAAAAGAGGAGTTTGCTTGTGTGTTTTCCCCTGGAATTATTGCTAAACTGGTAGATGATAAGCCCAGGAGCTGCAAGGAGTTAGCACATTGAGGGAGACTGCCAAGGATCATAGCTACATCGAACAAAGCTGAAAGGTAGAGAATAAAGGACTGAGACCTACTGACATCAATGAATGATAGATCCAGCTAAGCCTTTAGAGATCTATCTCAAATTTGTCAGTTAATAGACCCAGTTCTCCCTCTCCCTCTTCTTTTCTTTACATAAGCTAGTTGCACTTAGCTTCTGACACCTGCAGGAAAGAGTCCCTTTTAGTAAAGACATTTTGAGGCAACAAAAGGCATACACAATAGAATTATTTAAAAGAAAATCAGAACCGGATATAGGAGGGCAAAATAAGCCAATCCGAAGTTAATACAAGCCAGTATTTTCCAATGTCTGATATATGTACTACTGATAATATGTGAGAAGACTTTAAACATTATACAAGTCATTTATTCTGACACCTTAACAATATTTTGAAGTAGATTAAAAATATAGTGAGCATGCCAAATCCAAGTATCCTATTAAAATACGTTTCTAAAAGTAAAAACCTGGCTTGATTAAAATTAGAATATTCTTCTGGAGATATGAGAATATGGCAAACATCATAAAGGTGTTATGCGAATATCTGAAATTTTGAAAGCATTGACAGAGTTGACATGACAGCATTAAATTTTGCTCTGAGTATCTGAGCAGACTGAGGTAGGGCAAGTGGGGTTTGCGGGGGTGGGATGTGGAAAGAAACACATAAGAGAAAATGTACCAATGCTTCTGGAGAGCTGATTCTCTGTAAAATCCAAAAGAAATTTCTCACTTAGCAATCTTACAGAGAGGCTATTAACTTATATAACTTAAGTAAAATATTCTGGACAATAGTCTTATCATCAACATAAAAGTAAATCCATAATACTTTTTCTTATAACAATCTTCCATTAAAATCAAGAGTTTTTACACTATAACTTAGTGCATTTGGTTCTATAGGAGGCTTAAGTTAATGCAGTATAACCATGCAGCCTCCCAGGAATCTAATTTAATGGAAAAATAAAAAATAGGTTACTTAAGGGTTTCAATTGAGAGCATTTCCTTTGAAAACTTTTCAAAATACCACATTTCTCACTGGGTATTGAGAGTAACTGAATAGCAAAAAATAATGGTTTAATGCTTTCTTAAGTGGTTTTGAAGGACTGGTGTTGTTCTACATTTCTAACAGGACAGACTCTGAGGCTTTCAAAATCAAGAGAACAAAAGACAACTATTATTGATGACAAAAAAGAAAAGGCTTTTTTGTAATTTAAAGACTTTTGTATCAACTACAATTAGGAACCTTCTTATAATAGGTAAGATATCAACATAATAGAAATTCATTTTTAGCAGGTCTTTTCAGTTAGGAACTATAGGAATACAAACTGGAGAGTGGGAAACCTAACAATTTATTGAAGAAAGAAAAATAAGGAACAATTATAATGGAATGGGTAGTCATTCCCTTCTCCAGGGGATCTTCCTGATGTAAGGATTAAACCTGGATCTCCAGCATTGCAGGCAGATTCTTTAACATCTGCGCCACCAGGGAAGCCCGATGGAACAACAGCAATAGGCAAATGAGAGAAACATCAGGAATTGGTCTTGGAAAGCATACTTTGGGAAACAAATGAAAACAGGAAGAGCTAAGTGTTAAAAAATAAAACCTGATCTAACAGAAGAGTGATAGAACATATCCAAAGAATAAAGCTCTTTGAGACATTGCTTTGAACTTGGGACAATGCTTTGCTATACTTAGAAAGCAGGAAGAGTACACTGTTTTCTATTTTACGTATGAAACAATTTTAATCATAGCCTTGGTTTAAACAAACATGAAAAGCATTAGTTGCTCAGTCATGTCCGACTCTTTGCAACACCAAGGACTGTAGCCTGCTAGGTTCCTCTATTGATGGAATTCTCCAGGCAAGAATACTGGAGTGGGTAGCCATTCCCTCTCCAGGGAATCTTCCTAACCTAGGGATCAAACCCAGATCTCTAGCACTGAAGACAGATTCTTTACTGTCTGAGACACCAGAAGATAAGACAAAGACCTGAACTGTTTTTGTAGTGAATTAGTTGAAGAAATGCAGACTCTAGAAAGATGCACTACAAAAGCACTTATTCCATTAAACCTTCATTTCTGATAATTTAAAGATTTGTTACTTTTCTTTTACTTGCATACATATTTGCAAGAAAAACTACCTTATTAGCACATATTGCTTCTTAGAAATTTATGGAAATTAAGAAGGGAATTAAAGGTAAAATATTAAATATTAGAGTAAAAGATCTTAAGTCTCCTTCTTACCATATTTCCCATAGAATTAACAGATAACCAATATTGTCTTTAGAGCAGTGATTTTTCCACTAATGATTACACTTTAAACACTTAACTTGCAAAAATCCATAACATATTGTAACCCAAACAATTGTATAATGTCAATCTCTCTCTTCACTTATACTGACATGACATCCCTCTTTTCTACTCCTGCCTAACTTGCTTAGAAAACAAGGTTATTCCATACAGGCAATATCACCACTTGATTATCACTTTTCTTCACTCTCAATGTGATAATTCATTATCTCTACTTACTACTTGTAGTTTTGTTAATTCAAAAGAAAGAAAAGAAAAGAACTTCCAGAAAGATGTTCATTTTTCTATGAGAAATTGACAAGCTTTTTGATTAGTATATACTTTGAATAGTGAATAAAATGCTCAAAATAATAAGCTTCTAAACCCTTACTATTGCATTTTTACAGCAGAAATATATTCAGGCAGATTACTTAAATATAATACATAATTCCTGGGCAATCCAGCACTACTCTTGAATGTATTTTATCATTCAGAGTCATTACTACATTCAAAATGAATTTTTGGTTTCTTCGTTTATGAGATGTTATATGTATCAAGAGTGTCAGAGAAAAGTAAATAAGATTAGAGAGGAAGTTGGTACATGGCAGAAAATTTTCCAATGAAAATAGGAGAATATTGAAGGAACTTAGCTGGCTGCAGAGGGTAGTTACAGCATTTACATTCTGATGAGTGAGAACAGAAGTTTCAGCCATGATTCAAAAATTTTGCATTGGGAGAGCCAAGATTATTTAGAAGAAAAGGAGACTGAGACCTACAAAGATCTGAAGTAGTTTCTTAGAACTCTGAACAGTCCTCCTTTAGTTTTTTCCCTCTCTTCCTTTCCTTCCTCCCTTCCTTTTTGTTTCTTCAATTCTTAGTCAACAGATATTTATTGAGAATCTGTACTAGGCAGCAGGGGATCAGGTAACTGAAAAATACAAATATACGGGATTGAATGCATATAAAAATAACAAGGTCCATCACCTTAGAGTCAAGTGAGGAAACATAAATATAAATAAGTTTGATTTGTTTTAAGCTGCAGTGGAATTACATGCAAGATTCCATGTGGGCACAGAGGAGAAAGGAGCATTTTACCTGGGAAATTCAGAAAAGGCTTCACAAAAGTGGTAAATACTTAAACTGATTGTTGAAGTACAAACTTGCCACAGAGACAACCTCAAGGAAACAGAAGAGAAGACATTCCAATTAGAGGGAATAAGGTGTGAAAAATGTGGCCTGTTGAGGCAACTCCACGACTGATGGAGTGTAAAGACTGAGGGGTTGGGTGCAGGGGGAGGAGTTACCAGAGAAAGAGGTTGAATAAGTTGGTAGGGACAAAGATGGTAGATATCGAAAGGCTGTTTGGGGGCATGGGCAGAAGAGATGAAAAACAGGTGACAATAGATAGTGAATAGGAGATAAAATTGATAAGCTATAGTAGCTGGAGATGAGAGGACAGAGACAGTGTAAGAGATAGGAGGACAGGATGGTTTTGAGGTTTCTTTTTTTTGCTGTTTTTTTTTTAAACATTACAATATTGTATTAGTTTTGCCCAACATCTAAATGAATCCGCCACAGGTATTCCCGTGCTCCCCATCCTGAACCCTCCTCCCTCCTCCCTCCCCATACCCTCCCTCTGGGCCGTCCCAGTGCACCAGCCCCAAGCATCCAGCATCGTGCATAGAACCTGGACTGGCGACTCGTCTCATACATGACATTACACATGTTTCAATGCCATTCTCCCAAATCTCCCCACCCTCTCCCTCTCCCACAGAGTCCACAAGACTGATCTATACATCAGTGTCTCTTTTGCTGTCTCGTACACAGGGTTATTGTTACCATCTTTCTAAATTCCATATATATGCATTAGTATACTGTATTGGTGTTTTTCTTTCTGGCTTACTTCACTCTGTATAATAGGCTCCAGTTTCATCCACCTCATTAGAACTGATTCAAATGTATTCTTTTTAATGGCTGAGTAATACTCCATTGTGTATATGTACCACCGCTTTCTTATCCATTCATCTGCTGATGGGCATCTAGGTTGCTTCCATGTCCTGGCTATTATAAACAGTGCTGCGATGAACATTGGGGTACACGTGTCTCTTTCCCTTCTGGTTTCCTCAGTGTGTATGCCCAGCAGTGGGATTGCTGGATCATAAGGCAGTTCTATTTCCAGTTTTTTAAGGAATCTCCACACTGTTCTCCATAGTGGCTGTCCTAGTTTGCATTCCCACCAACAGTGTAAGAGGGTTCCCTTTTCTCCACACCCTCTCCAGCATTTATTGCTTGTAGTCTTTTGGATCGCAGCCATTCTGACTGGCATGAAATGGTACCTCATAGTGGTTTTGATTTGCATTTCTCTGATAATGAGTGATGTTGAGCATCTTTTCATGTGTTTGTTAGCCATCTGTATGTCTTCTTTGGAGAAATGTCTATTTATTTCTTTGGCCCATTTTTTGATTGGGTCATTTATTTTTCTGGAATTGAGGTGTAGGAGTTGCTTGTATATTTTTGAGATTAGTTGTTTGTCAGTTGCTTCATTTGCTATTATTTTCTCCCATTCTGAAGGCTGCCTTTTCACCTTGCTAATAGTTTCCTTTGTTGTGCAGAAGCTTTTAAGTTTAATTAGGTCCCATTTGTTTATTTTTGCTTTTATTTCCAATATTCTGGGAGGTGGGTCATAGAGGACTGGAAAAGAGTACATATCAGTGTTATTCACTAAGACAAGATTAAGCGCCTGAAGAAGAAAGATTTGTAACAAAGATCATGAGTTTGAACTTGTGCATGATGGCTTTATGGAGCTTATCAGCTGGAGCTATAGATCTAGAGTAAATCCAATGGTGTTTGGAGATGGAGAGCCTGAGGAACATAACACTGGGATGTGTATGAACTTGCGTCAAAACAGGAAACTGTGATAGGATGACACATTCCCCTCATGTGTGTCAGACCTTATAATGTGGGTGCACATAGATACTGGGTTCCCAGGTGGCTCAGTCGTGAAGAATCTGCCTGCCAAGTAGGAGATGTGGGTTCACTCCCTGGGTCAGGAAGATCCCCTGGAGAAGGAAATGGCAATTCACTCCAGTGTTTTTGCCTGGGGAATTCCAAGGACAGAGGAGCCTCGCAGGCTACAGCCCATGAGGCAGACATGACTTAAGTGACCAAATAACAACAACATAGACACCATTATTACATAGGAGTTGAGTCATCACATCAAGTCAGTTTTCCTGCTTATTATAGCTTTCCTCTTTCATCGATTCAGACTCTTAGTCTAACTGAACATAAAGTAAACATACAAGATTCAGTGCCAAAAGTGTCCAGGTGATAAAAGAAGTACCAGTATTCCACTGTGTTTATCTTCCTAACTCTCTTAAAGGAGGAAAGATGGAAATGTGAGAAAGAAAATATGTAACCTCAGTTTTAAACAACTTTTTCAAATTAGTTTAAAATATTATCTTAGTCAAGGATCTGTAGAACTCGTCACCAACCTAAGTCTCTTTGACTATAATGTCTGCAGTATTTTCATTATATTATACTGCCTCTCAATAAAACTTTTAGACACATTTAATTGACAGCTGTGGCTAAATAATAAACCAAATATATCCAACGTATACTCATACTTTTTTGCTTTTTCCATTTTAGACATTAGTGAATGAGGAGTTTGAACTAATAATTGCTAAGGTCCCTTGACTACCAAACAAAGAATAAGGAACTTATTCAAACATGACCACTGATGTTGGCTAAGTTATTTGAGTGTTCAAATACTTAAGTACTTAAAAAAAAAATACAGTAACTTCCAGCAATGGGGATTTGAGAGGCATAACTGATTTAAAATTATCAAGTAGTATAGAATATATGGGGGGGGGGGGAGGGTGTGGCCATGCCAAGAAGCATGTGCAATCTTAGTTCCTGAACCAGGGATTGAACCCATGCCCATCTCACTGAAGGGTGGAGTCTCAAAAACTAAACAACTAGAGAAGTCTCTACAATCTAGTTTTGAATATGAATTATACATATTAGAGCAATAATTCCATGAATCATAGTCACCAATTACCTATTATATTCTACTGAGGTAATTAAAAGTAGGAATTTTATGCTCATAGGATTATAATTCTTATCGTGCCCCTCTAAGATGCAGGGGCACAATGCAGACTTATAAATAGGCTTAAATATTCATTTTTAAGCCAGAACAGATTATTCGTAATAATGAAAAGAATAATATGTTTATCTTCTTTTTTGCACTATCTTTCTGTTGTTATTCAGTTGTAAGTCGTGATTAACAGTGACCCCATGAACTTAGCATGCCAGGCTTCCCTGTTCTTCACTATATCCCGGAGTTTGATCAAACTCATATCCATTAAGTTGATGGTGCCATCCAACCATCTCTTCCTCTGTTGCCCTCTCCTAACAATCATTTCAAGCATCAGGGTCTTTTCCAGTGAGTTGGCTCTTGGCATCAAGTAGCCAAAGTATTGGAGCAATGGTCCTTTCATTGAATATGCAGTGTTGATTATCTTTAGGATTGGCTGGTTTGATCTCCTTGCTGTCCAAGGGACTCACAAAAGTCTTTTCCAGCACCACAGTTTGAAAGCACCAATTATTTGGTACTCAGCTTTCTTCATAGTCAAAATCTCATATCAGTACATGACTACTGGAAAAACCATAGCTTTGAATATATGGACCTTTGTTGGCAAAGTAATGTCTTTGTTTTTTAATATGCTGTCTAGGTTGATCATAGCTTTTCTGTTTTTTAATTTCATGGCTTCAGTCACCATCTGCAGTGATTTTGGAGTCCAAGACAATAAAATTTGTCACTGTTTCCACTTTTGCCAAGTCTATTTCCCCATCTATTCCCATTCCAGCCAGACATCCTGGAATGAAAAGTCAAGTGGGCCTTAGGAAGCATCGCTACGAACAAAGCTAGTGGAGGTGTTGGAATTCCAGTTGAGCTAATTCAAATCCTAAAAGATGATGCTGTGAAAGTACTGCACTCAATATGCCAGCACATTTGGAAAACTCAGCAGTGGCCACAGGACTGGAAAAGGTCAGTTTTCATTCCAGTCCCAAAGAAAGGCAATGCCAAAGAACGTTCAAACTACCACACAACTGTACTCATCTCACATGCTTGCAAAGTAATGTTCAAAATTCTCCAAGCCAGGCTTCAACAGTACATGAACCGAGAACTTCCAGATGTTCAAGCTGGATTTAGATAAGGCAGAGGAACCAGAGATCAAATTGCCAACATCCATTGGATCATCAAAAAAGCAAGAGTTCCAGAAAAACATCTAAATCTGTTTTATTGACTACACCAAAGCCTTAGACTGTGTGGATCACAACAAACTGCGGAAAATTCTGAAAAAGATGGGAATACCAGACCACCTGACCTACCTCCTAAGAAATCTGTATGCAGGTCAAGAAGCAAGTTAGAACAGGACATGGAACAACAGACTGGTTCCAAATCAGGAAAGGAGTACATCAAGGATGTATATTGTCACCTTGCTTATTTAACTTATATGCAGAGTACATCATGCAAAATGTTGGGCTGGATGAAGGACAAGTTGGAATCAAGATTGCCGGGAGAAATATCAATAACCTCAGTTATGCAGATGACACTACCCTTATGGCAGAAAGTGAAGAAGAACTAAAGAACCTCTTGATGAAAGTGAAGGAGGAGAGTGAAAAAGCTGGTTTAAAACTCAACATTCAGAAAACTAAGATCGTGGCATCTGGTCCTATCACTTCATGGCAAATAGATAGGGAAGCATTGAAAAGAGTGACAGACTTTATTGGGGTCGGGGGATGGTGCGCTCCATATCACTGCAGATGGTGACTGCAACCATGAAATTAAAAGACACTTGCTGCTTGGAAGAAAATCTATGAGGAGAAGGGGACAATGGAGGATGAGATTTTTGGATGGCATGACCGACTCAATGGACATGAGTTTGCATAAACTCCGGTAGTTGGTGATGGACAGGGAGGCCTGGCGTGCTGCAGTCCATGGGGTCGTAAAGAGCTGGACATGACTGAGTGACTGAACTGAACTGAACTGAACCCAGACAGCATATTAAAAAGCAGAGACATTACTTTGCCAACAAAGGCCCATCTAGTCAAAGCTATGGTTTTTCTAGTAGTCACATATGGATGTGAGAGTTGGACTGTAAAGAAAGCTGAGCACCAAAGAATTGATGCTTTTGAACTGTGGTGTTGGAGAAGACTCTTGAGAGTCCCTTGGACTGCAAAGAGATCAAACCAGTCCATCCTAAAGGAAATCAGTCCTGAATATTCATTGGAAGGATTGATGCTGAAGCTGAAACTCCGATACTTCGGCCACCTGATGTGAAGAACTGACTCATTAGAAAAGACCCTGATGCTGGGAAAGATTAAAGGTGGGAGGAGAAGGGGACGACAGAGGATGAGATACTTGGATGGCATCACCAACTCAATAGACATGAGTTTGAGAGAGCTGAGGGAGTTGGTGATGGATAGGGAAGCCTGGCATGCTTAAGTGCATGGGGTCTCAAAGAGTTGGACATGACTGAGCAACTGAACTGATTTGCCAAGAAGTGATGAGACCAGATGCCCTGATTTTAGTTTTTTGAATGTTGAGTTTTACAGTGGCTTTTTCACTTTCCTCTGTCACCCTCATCAAGAGACTCTTTATTTCCTCTTTACTTTCTGCCATTAGAGTGGTATCATCTGTATATCTGACGTTGTTGATATTACTCCCAGAAATCTTGATTCCAGCTTGTGATTCATCCAGCCTGGCATTTCTCATTATGTACTCTGTATAGAAGTTAAATAAGCAGAACAACAATATACAGCCTTGATGTACTCCTTGCTCAATTTTGAACCAGTGTGTTGTTCCATATTTGGTTCTAACTGTTGCTTCTTGACCTACATACAAGTTTCTCAGAAGACAGGTAAGGTGGTCTGGTATATCCATCTCTTTAAGAATGTTCCACAGTTTGTTGTGATCCACACAATCAAAAGCTTTTGCGTAATCCATGAAGTGTAATCCATGTTTTTGCGTAATCCACGTTTTGCATAATCCATGTTTTTCTGGAACTCCCTTGCTTTTTCTATAATACAACAGATGTTGGTAATTTGATCTCTGGTTCCTCTACCTTTTCTAAATCCTCCAGCTTATAAATCTCAGTTCATTTACTGCTAAAGCCTAGCTTGAAGGATTTTGAGAATTACTTTGCTAGCATGAGAAAACAGCACAATGGTACAGTAGTTTGAACATTCTTTGGTATTTCCCTTCTTCAAGATTGAAATGAAAACTGACATTTTCCAGTCCTGTGGCCACTGCTGAGTTTTCCAAATTTGTTAACATATTGAGTGCAGCATATTAACAGCATCTTTTAGGATTTTAAATATCTCAGCTGGAATTCCATAACCTTCACTGCCTTTGTTCCTAGTAATGCTTCCTAAGGCCCATTTGATGTCACACTCCAGGATTTCTGGCTCTAAGTAAGTGACCACACCATCATGGTTATCTGGGTCAGTAAGACCTTTCTTTATTTAGTGCTTTTGTGCATTCTTGTCACCTCTTCTTAATCTCTTCTGCTTCTATTAGATGCTTGCTGTTTCTATCCTTTATCATCCTCATCTTTGCATGAAATGCTCCCCTGGCTTCTCCAATTTTAAGAGATCTGTAATCTTTCCTATTCTATTGTTTTCTTTTATTTCTTTGCATTGTTCACTTAAGAAGGCTTTCTAATCTTTCCTTGCTATTCTCTGGAACTCTGCGTTCAGTTGGGTATATCTTTCCCTTTTCTCCTTTGCCTTTCACTTCTCTTCTTTTCTTAACTATTTGTAAAGACTCCTCAATTTTGCCTTTTTGCATTTCTTCTTGGGAATGGTTTTGGTCACTGCCTCATGTATAATGTTATGGACCTCTGTCCATAGTTTCAGGGACTCTATCAGATCTAATCCCTTGAATCTATTCATCAATTTCACTGTATAATCATAAGGAGTTTGATGTAGGTCATACCTTAATGGCCTAGTGGTTTTCCCTACTTTCTTAAACCTGAATTTTGCAATAATGAGCTGATGATATGAGCCACAGTCAGCGCCAGCTCTTCTTTTTACTGACTGCATAGAGCTTTCCATCTCTGGCTGCAAAGTATATAATCAATCTGATTTCAGTATTGACCATCTGTTGATGTCCATGTGTAGAATTTTCTCTTGTGTTGCTGAAAGAGGGTGTTTGCTATGACCAGTGTGTTCTCTTGACAAAATTCTTTAGCTTTTTCCCTGCTTCATTTTGTACACAAAGGCCAAACCTGCCTGTTACTCCAGGTATCTCTTGACTTCCTACTTTTGTATTCCAATCCCCTATGATAAAAAGGACATCTTTTTTTGGTGTAAGTCCTAGAAGGTCTTGTAGGTCTTCATATAACTGTTCAGCTTCCTTAGCATTAGTGATTGGCGCATAGACTTGGATTACTGTGATGTTGAATGGTTTGCCTTGGAAACAAATAGAGATCATTTTGTCATTTTTGAAGCTGCCCCCAAGTAATGCATTTCAGACTCTTTTTTTTAACTATGAGGACTACTCCATTTCTTCTACTTTCAGTAAAGATACTCAACTTCTCTGTGCTTCCATTTACTTCTTTGTGAAATGAAAGGAATTAATTAATGATTGCTAAAGAGGAGAAGGCAATGGCAACCCACTCCAGTATGCTTGCCTGGAGAATCCCATGGACGGAGGTGCCTGGTAGGCTGCAGTCCATGGGGTTGTGAAGAGTTGGACATGACTGAGTGACTTCACTTTCACTTTTCGCTTTCATGCATTGGAGAAGGAAATGGAAATCCACTTCAGTGTTCTTGCCTGGAGAATCCCAGGGATGGCGGAGCCTGGTAGGCTGCTATCTATGGAGTCACACAGAGTCAGACACAACTGAAGCGACTTGGCAAAGTCCTTTTCATCTTAAAATTGTATAAGTTCCAAGGCGAAAGACATTCAGCTTTTTTAAAAGAAATGGACTGTGCCCTCCTGGCACAGTGGTAAAGAATCTGCCTGCAACTAGGAGATGAGTTTGATCCCTGGGTCAGGAAGATCCCCTGAAGAAGGAAATAACAACCAACTCCTGTAATCTATGTTGGGGGAGGAGGAGGTGGTTGTTGGTAGAGGTAAGTTTAATCCTCTGGATGTCCTCATGAAGGTCCATACATCATAATCACCAGGATGGTTCTTTTTAAACAGACTGATGAGGCCTACCTCAGCATTTGATTTGGTTTCTGACTCAATGTGGTGCTTGAAGTTTTACAGTTCTAACAAGTTCCCAAGTGAGGTCACCAGGAGGGGAAAACACATTTTGAGAACTATTGGTCTATCTCCTTAAGTCCCTAGAGATGGCCAGTCTATTGTATGTTGTTCTGGTTCTTGTTCTCACTACAGTACTTCATTCCAAAGTTGCTTTCCAGACCAAGTCAACCTTGGTTTACTGTTTTGGCAACTGAATTGAGCTAAAAATGATTATTCCCAGAAGCCCCTAACAATATGCTCTGTATTTCTCGTCTCAGACTGGGCCCCTGGATACCTAAGACTGCTCAGGAAAAAAAAACAAAAACAAAAACAGTTCATACTCTGGATGTGCATTAGTTTGCTGGTCAACTAAGGTTGAGGCCATTCCTATTCATTGTTGTTAGCCACAACCCCCCTCCCTGGTCCCATTAGGTTGTGTGTTGATTTCTGCAGATTGTATTTTCTCTCCAAGGGCTCTTGGAATATCACATGCTTAGTAGCGTATGGCAGAGTCTGGAGATGTGAAGTTTTCTTGACTTGATAGAGCCTGTATAGCTATTTTGTAACTTATGAAAAATACTCAAATGTTGTGCCGTGGATCAAAAATGATCATTTGATTTACAAGTATATATTTAATATTATATAGGTTCAACATTATATAATACAATATACAATATTAAATGTATACTTGTAAATCAATTAGAGCTTCCCAGGTGGTTCAGCAGTAAAGACTCTCCCTGCAATGCAGGGGATGCAGGAAACACTGAGTTTGATCTCTGGGTCAGGAAGACGCCCTGAAGAGGAAATGGCAACCCACTCCAGTATTCTTGCTGGGAAAATCCCATGGACAGAGGAGCCTCATAGGCCACAGTAACCGTAGGCCATAGGGTCACAAAAAGTTGGACAAAACTGAAGTGACTGAAATGACAATGCATGCAGGTTCAATATAAAGAATTAAAAAGATATCGTATCAAGATAAGTAAGACATGATCCGAGCTCTGAGAGAGACTTAAGACTAATAATGGAGGAGACAGACATTTAAAAAGTAATGATATACAATGGAAAGTTACTCAGCCGTAAAAAGGAACAAAATCGAGTCATTTGTAGAGAACTGGATGGACCCAAAGTCTATCATATAAAGTGAAGTAAGTCAGAAAGAGAAAAACAAATATATTAATGCATATGTATAGAATCTAGAAAAATGGTACAGATAAATCTATTTGCAGGGCAGGAATAGAGACACAGATGTAGAGAATGGACAAATGGACACAGGGCGGGGGGAATGGGATGTGATAAATTGAGATTGGGACTGACATATATTCACTATCATGTGTAAAACAGATAGCTAGTGGGAGCCTGCTGTATAGTGCAGGGGGCTCAGCTCAGTGCTCTGTGGTGACATAGATGGGTGAGACTGGGGTGCGGGATGATATGGAGGTCTAGGACTGAGGGGCTATATGTATACATATAGGTGATTCACTTCATTGTATTGCAGAAACTAACAACACTGTAGAGCAACTATACCCCTATTTAAAAAAAAAAAAGTAATGATAATTTCCAAATAGAAAATCTATATATCACTGGCTTTGACAACATAGTATACTAAAAAAATATGTTGTTTAATGGATTCGCTAAATAGCTATTCATAGATAAATAACATCAAGATATACTATCTTATGGTTCCAATCCATTCAACCATTACTAACTTTCCAAGGGCAGTTCAGTTCAGTTGCTCAGTTGTGTCTGACTCTTTGTGACCTCATGCACTGCAGCATGCCAGGCATCCCTGTCCATCACCAACTCCCAGAGCTTACTCAAACTCATGTCCATCAAGTCAGTGATGCCATCCAACCATCTCATCCTCTGTCATCCCCTTCTCCTCCTACCTTCAGTAATTCCAAGCTTCAGGGTCTTTTCAAATGAGTCAGTTCTTCGCATCAGGTGACCAGAGTATTGGAGTTTCAGCTTCAGCATCAGTCCTTCCAATGAATATTCAGGACTGATCTCCTTTAGGATGGACTGGTTGGATCTCCTTGCAATCTTAGGAGTCTTCTCCAAAACCACAGTTCAAAAGCATCAATTTGTCAGTGCTCAGCTTTCTTTATACCCCAACTCTCACATCCATACATTACTACTGGAAAAATCATATTTTTGACTAGATGGACCTTTGTTGGTAAAGTAATGTCTCTGCTTTTTAATATGTTGATAAGGTTGGTCATAACTTTTCTTCCAAGGAGCAAGCATCTTTTAATTTCATGGCTGCAGACACCATCTGCAGTGATTTTGGAGCCCCCCAAAATAAAGTCTGTCACTGTTTTGTTTCACCATCTATTTGCCATGAAGTAATGGGACCAAATGCCATAATCTTAGTTTTCTCAAGTTGAGTTTTAAGCCAACCTTTTCTCTCTCTTCTTTCACATTCAACAAGAGGCTCTTTAGTTCTTCTTCACTTTCTTCCATAAGGTTGGTGTCATCTGCATATCTGAGGTTATTGATATTTCTCCCGGCAATCTTGATTCCAGCTTGTGCTTCATCCAGCATGGCATTTAGCACAATGTATTATGCATATAAGTTAAATAAGCAGGATAACAATATACAGCCTTTACGTACTCCTTTCACAATTTGGAACCAGTCTGTTTTTCCATGTCTGGTTCTAATTGGTGCTTCTTGACCTGCATACAGATTTCTCAGGAGGCAGGTCAGGTGGTCTGGTATTCCCATTTCTTTCAGAATTTTTCAGTTTGTTGTGATCCACAGTCAAAGGCGTTGGCATAGTCAATAAAGCAGAAATGGATGTTTCTCTGAACTCTCTTACTTTTTCCATGATCCAGTGGATGTTGGCAATTTGATCTCTGGTTTCTCTGCCTTATCTAAATCCAGCATGAATATCGGAAGTTCATGGTTCATGTACTATTGAAGCCTGGCTTGGAGAATTTTGAGCATTACTTGTGTGTGAGATGAGTGCAATTGTGCAGCCGTTTGAACATTCTTTGGCATTGCTTTTCTTTGGGATTGGAATGAAAACTGACCTTTTCCAGCCCTGTGGCCACTGCTTGAGTTTTCCTAATTTGCGACATATTGATTGCAGTACTTTCACAGCATCATCTTTTAGGATTTGAAATAGCTCAACTGGAACTCCATCACCCCCACTAGCTTTGTTTGTAGTGATGCTCCCAAAGGCCAACTTGACTTCACATTCCAGGATGTCTGGCTCTAGGTGAGTGATCATTCCATTGTGATTATCTGGGTCATGAAGACCTTTTTTGTAGTTCTTCTGTGTATTCTTGCCACCTCTTTTTAATATCTTCTCCTTCTATTAGGGCCATACCATTTCTGTCCTTTTTTGTGCCCATCTTTGCATGAAACTTTCCCTTGGTAGCTCTAATTTTCTCAAAGAGATTCCCAGTCTTTCCCATTCTATTGTTTTCCCCTATTTCTTTGCACTGATCACTGAGGAATGCTTTCTTATCTTTGCTTGCTATTCTTTAGAACTCTGTATTCAAATGGGTATATTTTTCCTTTTCTTCTTTGCTTTTTGCTTCTCTTCTTTTCACAGTTATTTTTAAGGCCTCCTCAGACAGCCATTTTACTTTTTTGCATTTCTTTTTCTTGGGGATAGTCTTGATCCCTGTCTCGAACCTCTGTCCATACTTCAGGCACTCTGTCTATCAGATCTAATCCCTTGAATCTAAGAGAGATAAATCCTCAGCAAATATAATATGAAGTTGATATATAATTCTTTAAGTTGATCAATTAATATATAGTAGCTCAGCATATTATTTAGAAATACATATATAAATGCCAAAAGAAGCAGTTCAGACTGGATGACTCTTGGGGGAGCAAGTTCAGTTCAGTTCAGTTCAGTCACTGAGTTGTGTCTGACTCTTTGCAACCCCATGAATCACAGCACACCAGGCCTCCCTGTCCATCACCATCTCCTGGAGTTCACTTAAACTCACATCCATTGAGTCAGTGATGCCATCCAGCCATCTCATCCTCTGTCGTCCCCTTTTCCTCCTGCCCCCAATCCCTCCCAACATCAGAGTCTTTTCCAATGAGTCAACTCTTCAAATAAGGTGTCAAAGTACTAGAGTTTCAGCTTTAGCATCATTCCTTCCAATGAACACCCAGGACGGATCTCCTTTAGAATGGACTGGTTGGATCTCCTTGCAGTCCAAGGGACTCTCAAGAGTCTTCTCCAACACCACAGTTCAAAAACATCAATTCTTTGGCGCTCAGCTTTCTTCACAGTCCAACTCTCACATCCATACATGACCACTGGAAAAACCATAGCCTTGATTAGACGGACCTTTGTTGGCAAAGTAATGTCTCTGCTTTTCAATATGCTATCTAGGTTAGTCATAACTTTTCTTCCAAGGAGTAAGTGTCTTTTAATTTCGTGGCTGCAGTCACCATCTGCAGTGATTTTGGAGCCCCAAAAAATAAAGTCTGACACTGTTTCCACTGTTTCCCCATCTATTTCCCATGAAGTGATGGGACCAGATGCCATGACCTTAGTTTTCTGAATGTTGAGCTTTAAGCCAACTTGTTTTACTCAGGGGATAGCAAATGAAGCACAGAATTTCTGGGCTTCCCTGTTGTTATAACCTTTGTAGTATCATTTTATTTTTTAATTCATATGAATGTATCACTTTTAATAAAGCTAAAAATTGATTTTCTAAAAGCTATATGTATTTTCAGTATGTACATACACTGAATTGTGTTGTATAACTGAAACTAATGTTTTATGTTAATTATATCTCAATTAAAATAAAGACAATAAACTTAAGATTTCAACTCTGAAATGGAAAATGAGCTACTAATAAACCCGAAGTATGAAAAGAGTAATAAAAATGAACCCCAAAATTACTGAAATAGAAATTACAAACTTCATCAATGTAACACCAAAAAAGTTATATGATAGAAGAGTCCATATCTTCTATTTTGATAGTTTCAGTGAGGTATTCATAGGGATGCATGGTATCTTCAAATCATCAACATTATCCAAACTGCTTACTCATCCATATGTAGATTGACTGTGAGTATATTATAATAAAGAGGTCAATGTTTTCCCCCTTTATTTAGAATAATTCAACTGAGACACTGAATATTCATTAAAGTAAAAGAGCAGTGGGGGAAAAAAGAACAGTAAGTAGCATATTGGAGACTATACCATACATAGGTCTTGAAATCATTTCTTGAATAAAGGTTATGTTTTAGGTATCTGGAGACCAGCGGTAGTAACTATCACCGATAATTTACTAGCACAATTCAGAATTCAGTTTTCCACAAAGATCAATAAAAAATCTGAATGAGTTGTACATAAGCTATTTCTAAAAAAGTAAGCCCCAGAAAGGCTTGTACTCAAAATGAATTTAAAAAGGAAAGAAGGGGAAAATCATTTGCTAGTTTACTTATCAAGATTTTAGTCCAGGAAAAATGAAACATTTAACTTGGGAGAACAAGAACAAATTCTCTTAAACACTGCTATACGTAACATTCACATAAATCCTAAAGCCATGGCACTTGGAGGTTGCATGGGGGAAATGATATTCATCACCCCTGCAGTATCCAAGTTTACTGCTATTCTGTCACTATAACTGGGACTCTGCCATGGGAAAGCAGAACCCTCGACTGGTAATTAAGACCACAATAGCTGCTGAATGCCACAGATCCCTGTGTGCAGCTACCTGAACAGTCTTTTACAAGGAAGGGTGTCACTACATCTTTAAATAATTAACATTAGCAAGGGGACCAGGGTGTTTCAGAAGACTTGCAACAGTACATTAACAATGACATTTATAAAGAAGTGGGTTAACAGAGCAGCAGGACAGGAGAAAGTGGCAAAGTATAAAGATAATGACAGGGAATACACGTGGAAAAAATGCCCTCGTTTTCATAAGTAAACTACCCTAATGTTTTCTGTTAAAATGAGGAGTTAATCTTAAAGGATCTTAGCAAGGCAAGATGAAAATAAAATTTAAAATAGATTCTGAGTCAAGGAGAGCCAAATAGGAAATATTAAACAAAACTGCCTATTCTTAGTGATATTCATAGACATTTTAAGAGAGCTTATGCATTTTATACATACAGGAAGATAAAATCCCCAGTCTTCTTAACCTAGCTTACAAACTTCCAAGACAGTTACTTCAAGGGAAATAGAATACTTCTTATTTCCTGGATCAAATCCAGTCTGTCAAACTGGGTAAAAAGAATTTGAGATAAGAAAATAACTTGCCAAAGAAAACAGAGAGAAAGATGTCTTGTGTTCTGCCAAAAAGAGGATATGCTATCAAGAATGAAATAAAGAAGGGGACTTGCTAAAACTGTTGAAACAAATATAGCTGGTACTGCTTGGTCTCAGGGTGAACATGCAAAAACAGAATCCTTGTATGCATGCTAAAGGAGGAAAATTCAAATATTGCTCGTTCATGTGTTCATGAGAGTAAGGAAGTCCTATCTGGAATGCAGTGTTCATCCTTATGTATTTCACATTTTAAGAACAAAGAGTTGGAAAACGCCTAGAGGCAAGCAAAAATTACAATGCAAGGGTATTTTCTACCCAAAATTCTACCCAAAATTAAATTGCAATTTTGTGGACAAAACATACTTATAATTTGGAGGAAAAGCTAAAGAAATGTTTTGGGCTTCAGACAAAAGCCTATGGTCATTATAATTTACCATTCTCATTTCTAAAGAAAAAAAGGGCAAGTAGTCAGAAAATTACATTTAGAAATAAGACGTCGAAAATGTTCTGAAAGGGAAAAAAAAAAATTAAAACATAGTCTAGGCTAAGGAGATTGTGAAAAGATCGGAGCCCACAGTTCCCACCATGGGATAGATTCCACAGCTTATAGCTACTGTGGAATCATCTATTCTCTCCTGTATCTTCTCTTTTCACAGTCCTTTTCTACATCTCTTTCTCCCATATTCAAAAGGTTGATAATCTACAAGTTTTAGAAGCTGGTAGGCAGGCATAAAAATTTTTATCCTTCAGTTTTTATTATTTAGAAACTAATATGATCCTGTCTCTAGATTTATCGATTTTTACAGTTTTATAATTTCAGCTTATTGGGACATACATAACCTATGTGGCACAATATATAGCCTAACTAGAAATTATGCTCACAAAGAAATTACGTCCCAAATTCACTACTATGTATTTGAAGAATTATACAGAGTCCCAAATATGAAGGGCGGTTTTCCAAGCATTAGGCCTAGATACAACAAAGGTAAAAATACACACTTCAACTCAATGCTAGTTCCCTTAGCTAAGGGAAGGCAGAGCAGACCACAGGCAACGATGATCAATGAGAGGACAAATAGTATTCGACTAACCACTCTCTACCAGGTTCTTTACACATGCTATGTTGGTAAATTTCATAACTCAGAAGTAGGTTTAATTATGTTTATCCTACACCTTTATTAAATAAAAATTATTTTCACTTTATGGATGAGGAAACAAACTCAGAACAGCAACTTGGCCAAAGTCCATAAAGCTATAATGGCTGCACAAGAACTCCAATTTAGGACTATCTGAAGCCTATACTTTTGTTACTATCCTGGTTCATAGGTTTGAAAATATTAGGGCTCTAATCTATACTTCTCAGTAATTTATAATGCTTTCCACTGTCACTGCGGCTTTAAATTATAGGAATCTCACTTTTGATACGAGACAAACTGATTCAGCTTCTAAGTTTGTTAGTTAAGTTCAACGGCAACTCCTTGTTTATATTTCTGAATTTCCAAACCTAATTATTTTACGAAAAGTCTGCCTGCTTTCTCGAAATCACTTTTTTCCCTAACACTGTAAACCAAGGTAACTTTGACATATCCATATTTTATGTGAGGACTCATAGAACTATGATTACATTTTCCTTTTAGATTTATTTCCATTCAGTTAATTTCATTAAGGCAGCCTTCATTTTAATTTTCTAATAATATTTTTAAAGAGTATTTATAATGGCTTAACAATCTGTTTAGTACACCCAAGATTTGTATTGGGAGCTTTCAGAAATATTAAAATCAAATAGTTTTATCAACTTTCATTTGTCAAAGGATAGATGTCTTGAGTTTAACATACGCTGTTTAATAATAAGCAAACATGATGGTAAGTAACGATTATGCAATAAATGCTAATTTGTTTAAAGTGGAGATGCTTATTCTATAATTCAGAACAGTGTTTATTTATCATCTCCATATTACCAAACTTCGTTTTAAGACAGCTGTCTAGTGTTTAACCTACTGAACAAAGGGAGTTACCCTAGGTAGTTTCCAATATTGAATATAAATTTTTAAAAGATTCCTGGGATTTACTTCTAAGGATTTAGATGTATTTTTCTGAGTGACATCTCTAAATGGGTACATTCGCTTTGGATAAAGAGAAAACAAGGCCTTTGGTGTTTGAGAGAAAGAACAACATGAGGAGGGAAAAAAGAAGTATTTTTCAATTCGTAAAACATCAGGGGAAGTGTGTGGAGGACCCATAGAGAAACGAACCTGAACTGCAACGTTACAAATACATTTATCCTTTTGAGAAATAGCAGCGGGCAGTAGAAACCTTTTCTAAGTGCCTTTGCTTTTTAGGAACGTCCATCAACAAGGTCTCTTCCACAATCCTGGCAGAGGCCTATTCATCCATTTCCACTGTTGAAGTTGGGACAAAGTCTGAGAAACCGCAGGCACCTGCGGCTCTGAGCGACCTGGCGAGGAACACAGGGAAGGGCGTCCCTTCTCCCATTTTCCGTCTGCAACTTCCAGAACTTTCTGACAGGAGCTAGAAAATCTGGCAGTCGCGCCTCAGAAAAAAGCTATTTCGGGGACGGAGACCTGGGTCTGCACTGATGCTCCGCAAAGGTGTGCGTCTCAGAAGAAGGGATGACACCTCGGTGGCGGAGACGAGCCACCTCCTCTCTTCAAACCTCTGTAGAAGAAGACTATCCGAGGAACGAGTTCGGACGCCAAAGGCTGCGACGGACCCACGGCCCCGCGTCAGACCGCAGGGCGCTCGTAGCCCGCGCCTCAGCCGGAAGTGGGCGTGGCCTCGGGCCGGGTAGGCGAAGCCAGGCGCGGCGTGGGGAGGTGGGGTTCCTCCCGGGGCCGGCCCGCAGCCGCGCGTTTCCGGCGCGCTCCCCCGCGTCTCGCGTCCTGTGGTCTCGCCCGTACCCCGCTGCCATGTTGGATTGTGAGGCCGTTGCCGCCGCCGCCGCCACTGCCGCCGAAGGAAGGTTGGGGGAGGAGTTGGGAGTTTAGCGCAGTCGCCGGAGTGCGAGGACAACGACCATCCGGCCAGAGCCTACCCCGGCGGGAACGGGGAGCTTCCCTTTCTCACAGCGGCCCGCCGTCGGCTCCTCCTTCCGTGGCCTCCTCCCTGCGCCGGAGGAGCTGCGAGATGCTACGCCTCTGATTCCCCTCCTCCCGCCCCTGTCACCCAGAAGGGGAACGAGCGCTCGCCCACTCGCCGGAGGAGACGGCCCTGGCCTCCCTACCCCGCCGGCGAAACCATGAGCTCCGGCCAGCAGCAGCCGCCGCCGCCGCGGAGGGTCACCAACGTGGGGTCCCTGCTGCTCACCCCGCAGGAGAACGAGTCCCTCTTCACCTTCCTCGGCAAGAAATGTGTGGTCAGTGGCTGAGACCCGCATCGCCGCCCCCGACCTTAGCCTCCGGGGCTCGGGAGGGAGCGCCGGGAAGTGGGAGCGGGGAAGGAGGCGGGAGCGGCGCGGGGAGGGTCGGACTGCCGGCCAGGCCTCTCTCTGACCCGGCTCCCTGGGTGCGGGCAGTGCGGGCCGGAGGCCGCCTCTAGGACCTGCCCGGGGAGCAGGGAAGTGTCAGGTCCTCAGCCTGTCCTGGAGCCCTGCTCGCTTGGTCCCGGTTCCGTGCCTCTGCTGCTTGTTCAGACTTTGCTGTCAGGCCTCGCGGGGATCTTTTTACAGGAGCTGCTTGGTCGTAGTGACTGGGCTCCTGGACTGTCTCTCGCTTCTCCTCCGACCCCGATGTGGGGGTACTTTCCTTCACAATGCCAACGGTTTCAGGAGTGGGTGGGTCGGGGACCGAAACCTAGATATGAATGAATCGGGCCGTAAGGTCTTTTATTCTCCCTTGAGGATCTCAGGAAAGAATGAAGTCGAGTGCATCGGTTTAGAACCGAGGGCATGTAGTGCTACTGCTCCCCACTGCAGAGAAACGAGGTTTATTTCTCCAGCAGTCTCGCTCAGGCCTGGTTTCTCTCTCCTCTCCACTGTTTTTGTTGTTGTTTGTTTGCATTGATGGGAGATGCTGCTCTCCCAGAACCAAGCTCAGGGGAACCGCGATCTCCAGTAGTTCTTGGCCTTTTGGGATCTGAGAATGGGTCTTAGGTCGGTGCTGTGCGGCCTGTTCCAACTCCAGATGGCCGGTTGGAGCCAGCAGCTCTGCTGTGGGAAGGGGAATGTGTTGTTGACGGAAGCATTCATTACATTGGCTGCTGGCGCTTCTGGGGGTGGGGAGGTTGTGCTCTGTGGGGTAGGCCTTGTCAGCCTGCATCTTATTGGGGTGGCTGAGTTGAGCTGTGGTTGAGACTGTTGAAACGCTTTTCGGGTCCCTTTCTCCCCACTTTACTGGTTAACACCTCAGAGTCTGTGCCACTGGCACCCCGGAACCACCGAGGGAAATGTCAACAGAGCTGTACCTTTTACAGTTTTCCTTCCTAATGTTAAATGTGTCACCCAGACTGCACCTGCTTGTTTAAGAAGTTAGGATTAGACAAGTTCTGGGAAGTTACTAGATTAATTGTTAACTTTCTAGGAGTTTACCCTTTGTATCCTGTTCCACCTGGTAGGAGATTGAATCATTACTTTTTTGCAGATGTGTTTCAACCTGATTAGAATAAAGTGAGGGAGGTGGCTTAAAATCAGGATTTGGGAAAACAGCTGTGAAGACAGTCAAGCCCCCTCTTCACTCTCCCCACACACTTTTTAAACAAACAAAATAACTGAGCCGGTGAGCCCTCTGTCTCACAGCAATTTAGTAATGTAGCCAAAACTAGAAAAGCAGGACTCCTGATGCCTGTTGTGTTGTACTTTCCACTACATCATGTTGTTTTAGAAGTTTTTTTCTTGTTATCTATTTAAAAGTGGTGTTAAAGGAATAATCACTTTTATTTTTCCACTGGAAGCTGATACAATTAAAGTGTAAGATTCTTAAAGCAGCCCTAATTTGTGCATATTTTCAACTTAGGAAAATCTCCAGCAATTTGAAGGTGACATTATCTGCAAATGAAAAGTTTTTTAAAAAAGTTTTCTGGTATACTACTTATGTTATATAATCTGTCTCAGAAAAGGAAGTAGTTGTACTATGTGTTACATACCAGACACATTAGGCAGGGAGGGACATTACATTTATACACAAGCATACTGACTAATTGCTCTGCATTTCCTATAATGTTCACTGGTGTCAAAAGAAATGACAGACGTGTAAGAATACAGTGATAGATAAAGAATGGATTTCTGTCATTTAGAACCACACTGTTGGAGTTACCTGCTCTTGTTGAATGAAATGGCTGCAAAGATTAATATTTGAAGTCTCCCATTATTAGACAGTAAAGAATGAGATCTTAATTTCTGAAATAGTCCCCCCCCCACCCCCACCCCCGCTTTGCTGACCTTGCAGTATTTTGTACATTACTGAAATATTTTGTCTCATTAAAAAAAAAAAAAATCACGCAGTGAGATATACAGGTCAGACCAAATTTGTTAAGCAAGAAGTGCAATCAGAGCTCTAAGAATTTTCAAGAAAATGAAGCTGGAGTAGTTACAGTCCTAGCTCTCACGAGTTTCATTCCTTCTTTCACTCAGCAAATTAGTATTGAGTAGCTAATTGTTGAGGTCAAAATCAGAGTTGATGTGTCCCCTCAGGGAGCTTACTGAATCTAGATAAAGAAACTAATGTGTAAACTGCTAAGTACATCAGTACTTCACAGTGACTGGTAAGACACTGCATGTTACAATGGAAAATATCCTGGGTTTGTAATCAGCAGTCCGGGGTTTAAATTCATAGTGTCAATTTGGATAAGTTTCTTAAGCCCCCTGTCCTAGAATTGGTTTTCTCATTTCTAGAATAGGGATACATCTCATTGGGTGGTTGTGTGTATCAGAAGGACTGTCCATAAATGTGTGGATGTTGTTATTTTTATAAAGGTTTAGGTGATCACAAGAGAGGATGAGTAAAAGCATTTTAGAATGGTCAGTACTTGAATATTTAAGTCTAGAAAGTATAGTCGTCATTGAATGCTCAAGTCCCTGTCAGTCAGTCCTTCATATCTAGAAATTCAGAGGGTCAGCTGTTCCTCCCAAGTTGTGAGAAGTATGAAACAGCTTGGGAAAGTCAGGGGACCTACAGATAATATGTTATGGAGCAAGAGGGGTTCTCAGGTTTACATGTGTGTTGGAATCATTGGGAGATTATTACAAATGTGTATGGCTAGGTCAGATTCCTAGATAATATTCAGATTCGTTGGTCTGAGGTGGAACTTTGGCATTTCTGTTTTTAGCAAGCTTAATAGAGACTAAGTTACATCACAGTTTGAGAATCATTGCTGAAATTCACAGTTTTCTAATAGGGTGATCCTGAAGCATGTTGGAAATGTTAATAGGTTTTCCCTCCATTTTTGGCCCATATTCTGTGATTTATTAAAGTTGAGCTCTTTCAGGATGCCACTTCTCTATCCCCTTAAAATAACAATGCATATTTCATAGATGTGGATGTAAGAGAGATGTAGTTGAGGAAGTATTGCACTGATTAGTGGTATACCACAAGATCAGATTGACTTTTAAAGTTTGAGGAGGAAGGTGGAGTCACTATAGAAGGATTGGAGGCAAAGGAGGTCAGATACATGTTTACAATAAGCTCCATGAAATATGATGAGGGTATGAATTAAACCAGTGCTGGTGGGATCAAGGACAAAAAGACTCCAATAGAATTTCATCCCCCTTAGAGGGCATGAGAGAAGGAAACTGGGGAAGAGGCACGTATAAAACAATTGGCAGAAAAAGTATGTAGAAACATGCATGTGTCACTATGTGTAAATATGCCTAGATGTTAGTGAAACTCTAAGTTGGTGATTGTTTTCATGGAGGATGTGAATCTTCAGTAAATCTATAGTTTTACCACAGTTTTTACAAATAGATTTTGAGAAAGCTGAGGTTTCATTTAAAGCCATATATAAATATATGTTAATATACTTTTACATAAAGTTAATAGTTCTAGTGCAGTTCATAGCTGTTAGTATTTTCTTAGAACAATTAAGGGTTAAACACAAGATCATTAAATCTTGTTTTGTTCTTTTGCCTTTTATGTCATGTGATTAATTATTTTCTATAAAGAGTATAGCCCTCTTGCCAAGAAGAGGTAAACATGTATATATGTTCCTTATTCAAGGATAATATTAAGAATTGGGGAAAAAACAAAATCTATACTATCTCTCAGCAATCATCTCCCATTTGGATTGGGGTTAGAAATATTATTGACTGCTACCATTCCCTGCATATTCACTTGGTTTGTTTTTTAGTGATATTTAAGAAGACATTTTAATTAACTAATTTTAATGTTTATTTATTTATTTTTAGTTCCTTAGCACTTGTTTTAACTTGCTTATTATTGTCTTTTAATTTTTGTGTATTTTTTTTCTCACCCTGTGTGTAATTCTGTGAGATTAGACTTTACATCTACAGTCTTATATAATTTTGATAATAACCAGCATATAGATCACTGCATACTTCTTGATTGCAAAATTAAAATAGTTAGCTTGTATACTCCTTAGTTCATTCAGCTTTTCTCATTGCTTGATCAGGTTGTTAAAACCTTCAGTTTCTAATGCGCATGGTATCTGGACTTTGTTCTTCATTTATTAGGAGAATAAAGCGGTTTAATTCTTCTGCTTAACTAATATGGTTGGTAGCAGTAGCTGTCCAACAGTTAACTTTGTTTCTGTTCTAAATTCTTACATAGGTTTAGAGGGAGAGGTGCCTAGAGAGATCATTGTCTTGATGAAGGCCTAAATTGAGGCAGTCCCGGAGGGAAGTTAGTTTTGGGAATATGTTTCACCTTGAGTTTTATGTTAGGAGGGAAAAGGTTAAAATTCATGGGATTTGGATTTGGAAGAGACAAAGACAGGAAGACAACCTAAGCTAGTGAAGAGGAAAAAAGGTACATACAAAAGTGAATTTCATACAGGATAGGCTGTAAGCACAGGAAATTTAGAAGAATCCAGCAGATCAGGGTTTGTCTATCCTGTTTCTTATTATTCTTAGGTCTGTAGTATAGGCAGACTTCTTCACAAGTATAAGCCTTAGTGTCTATATTTGTAAAATGAACTTAGCCAACAATTTCAGAGAATAGTACAGTGATGTGTGTAAAGCAGTTAGAATGCCTGCTGCTTATAAAGTGTTTTGGGAGTTTAGAGAAGCATGTGAAAGAATGTTGTCATTAATACTGTTGACTGCTTGGTTTAGATTTCTTGTTACTGGCAGGGAGGTTTTAAAGTAAAATCTTTAACTGTATATTACATTTGTTTTGATTTAGGTAAGTTAATTCTAACATTTTGGCTGAAAGTCAATACATTATAGAGTATGTAAATAAGAGTTAAGCAGCAGCTGGAACAAATCTATTTGAGGAATTTCTGGGTAACCTTAGCCCTTCTGGTTGCTGACCGGAAAGGGAAGAGGGGATACTTGTATAAGAGGAGTTCCTGGGTTTTTGTCCATGCTCTGCCACTGATTAATTATGAATGTGAACAAAAATCTCCACCTTCCTAACTTTCCTGACCACTTTCCTGATCTGAAACTGAGTGGTTGGACAGAACACACCACAGTCTTTCCACCTTTAATGTTCTACCACTCTAAATATTCTAGTTGCCAGGGACTCTAGCAGAGAAAGATCAGCTCTTCTGTTAACCTTGGCATATTTCTGTTTTGCACAGTGGAGACAAAGATAATATATATCTAAGTGCAAGATTGATTATCTAAGTGCAAGGTAGATCATCTAAAACCATTTCATTGCAGATTCCCATTTCTAACTCACTTTTTCTTTAGCATCACAATTTAATAGGCATCTTACCTCAGAAAGACCAGGGTTAACAGAATTAAACAGCATTAGTAATGGAATAATCAGCTCTTAACTTTGAATTATTATTATTATTATTTATTTTTATTACAAGGCATTTTTATATTACTATAAGTATGCCTTTTAATTAAGATGGAGTTACCAAGTCCAATATTTCGTTCACCAATTCCATCTAGAACCTTATTTCTTACGTGACACTGTATTAGTGATATGATAGTTTGATATTACCCTTTATTGCTTATTATATAAGGTTAAAAATAATTTGCTTTTTCTTTCAGTTTTTAGTTTTTAAGTGTTAAACTCAATAGTTATAGTGAACCGACTTGGTTATTTTAGGGAGACTAAGACTTGAGGTTTATAAGAGCAGGTAAGAGTTCAGTTTCGTTGTAAATATTCTGAGAGTCATAGCTTTGATCTAACAGTTTAGAACTCAGCATTATTAATATCACTGTAAAGATTCTGGAAACAAAACAAGTTCATACAGTCTTGTCCAGACTAATATATATTGCTAACATAAATAAAATTCTTACTGCCATGTGACTGAATGATCTGCTATTTTTTAAGTGTTAAATGTTGTTTACTAATTAGAAAATGTTTGGAATATTTGACTGTATTCATAAACGTAGTGTAACAAAAATGTATTGTTTTTATTTATTGTATCTACATCAGTATTCTTGGAAGTAAAGAGGATTACATCATTATAGTGTTAATATAAGAGAGTAAAATTATTAGAAAACACCAGTTTCACTTTACGATGTGTTATAAAGGAATTTATGAATTTTTTTTTTTTAAGAGACCAAATAACTGGTGTAATGTGGAGGAGGTGGATCTAAGAAAGTTCTCTTTAGAAAATAGAATCCAATGAACGGTTTGGAGTAACTTCATATTTCAGTTGGTATGACTGTCTGTTATAATAGTTTAATTGTTTTCAGTGTCCTTGGCTCCTCAGTTTGTCTGCCATGGTGATTTTGCTTTTTAACTTATTTTTTACTTGACCTGAAGATTGCTATAGAAGTCTATCTCTGTAAAAGGAGTACTCATTAAAGACCAGGTAAATTGAAACAAAGAGAAATACAGAAGACATCTGGGAAAGTAAAATGCCTTAAAAAAATTATCATCAAACAAATACACAGTAACTTTAGGACAATGAAGTGTTTTAAAGTTAAAACTTTTGTGTTAAACTTGGAGAAGCTAAAAGTATCTAGTATTTTTAAGTGTTAAAATAGAAGTGAAGTTGTTTGTCATTTGTTTGGTTCCAAAATAAATTTAAGTGAAATTCTCTCTCCAAACTGAAATACCTAAGAAATTTCATAGTAGTAAAGGAGCTGATTGATTTGTATGCAGTTCATGAAGCTAATCAAATGATTTCCTCTATTTTTATTAATAAAATATCATCGTGATCAAGAATCAAGGACTTGCCTCAGTATCTTGGAATACATGAAAAGGGCAAGGAAGATGTAGTCTTTACCTCTTAGTTCTTTACTAAGTAGGCAGGGAAGACAAAAATTATGCACATCAAGATAGTTTTGCAAGCCAGTGTAAAGTTTTGAATATTAGAAGAAGTAGGTATATCACTGTGAGTTTTAATACATCTTTATGGGGCTTGAGCATGATGTCTTGAATGGCCTGTAGAATTTATGTCAGAACAAGAAGCCATTCAGTTCAAGTGTAGGGAAATGTGTGAGCAACTGTGGAGTAGAAAATTTGCAGGAAGTATTTGAAAATACTGAATAGACTGGCTTGGCTAGAATTAAGAATGGTATTTGCTTGAGGAGATACTGAATGATAAGTTTGAAGGATAAATTGCAGCCAGATTTTAGAGAAGACCTTGAATGTCAGACCTAGGGATTGAGCTTTAGTCCCTAAGTAGGGAGAAGTCATGCTCCCTAGGTGGCACAGTCCTAACGAATCTGCCTGCCAGTGTAGGAGACAGAAGAGATGCGGGGTTGATCCTTGGGTCAGGAAGGTCCTCTGGAGTAGGAAATGGCAACCTGCTCCAGTATTCTTACCTGGGAAGTTCCATGGACAGAGGAGTCTGGAGGACTACAGTCCATGGGGCCACAAAGAGTCGGACACGACTGAGCGACCAAACGCATAACTGGACATATAAAGGGAGAAGTCACAAAGATTTTGACTCAACGTCAAGATAGGAAGTATCTAGAAATGGGGAAAACTGGAAATTCTTATTCATAAGAATAATTGAGTAACACTTTGTGGTTGTGGTTTAGTCGTTAAGTCTTGTCTGACTCTTGCGATCCCATGGACCGTAGCCTGCCAGGCTCCTGTATCCATGGATCTCACAGGAAAGAATAGTGGAGTGAGTTGCCATTTCCTTCTCCAGGGGATCTTCCCAACCCAGGCATCAAACCCATGTCTCTTACATTGCAGGTGTATTCTTTACGGCTTAGCCACCAGGGAAATTCTTGAGCTTTAACGTTTACTAAATATTTTCTTATTCATTATCTTAGCAGACCAGACCTGGCCTGGCTAAGGAACCTGAATTGTAGTGACGTCTAGAACAGAAAAAGAATGAGTAAATACTTGGCCTTAGTTCTCATGGCAGATACCACCTATCACTCACAGTGATTTTTCCTACTTTGTCACGATGGGGTTTCTGATTCACTCAGTGTATTCCTACATGCAGCCACTGTCAGTCAGTCCAGGATCACTGTCCATAAAATCTAGTTCCATTCCAAACAAACAACAACAAAAAAATCTAGTTCTATTCCAAAGCTATATTCTTGAAGTATAGTGAAGAAAATAATGGCAATATTTGGTTGACTCTGAATTCAAGATGACAGCAGAACCTCCTTGTGGAAATGGCTCCATAGTAGAAATTAGAAAAGATTAGAGCTGTTGGAATCCTTTGTGTAATGCTTATTATCGAGGCCTTAGGAGTGGAAGTAGATCTGTGAAGGTATCAATGCCTGTGAAGATAAAGAGGTAGGCAGTCTAGCCCATATTTGACTTGACCAGCATTTGACAAGGATAAATTTCAGTAAGGAGTTTAAAGGGAAGAAAGATGCTTTCTTTATAAATTACCAGAAAATGGTATTCTGCAGGTTAACTTTTTCACTTATATTTTGTATCTTTCAGATATTGCCATGTTCATTTATATTGGTTGCATCCTTTTTATTACTGCATCCTATATTTTATGTATTCCTTATAACTTACTAACCTCTGTAACAGTGTTCTAGGGCTAGTGTAACAGGATACCGCAAACTGTGTGGCTTAAAAAACAAATTTAATCTCTTACATATTTAGAGGCTAGAAGTCCAAAATCAAGGTGTTGGCAGGATTGGTTCCTTTTGGCAGCCCTGAGAGAGGATCTGTCCCATACATCTCCTAGCTTCTGGCATCTGCTGACCATTCTTTATATTCTTTGGCTTATACTTTCATGACTCCAGTCTCTACCTGTGTAATCATGACAGGATTCTCTTTTTGTTCTCTACTTGTCTGTTTCTCTGTCTTTTTGTGTAAGGAAACCAGTTATTGGACTAGTGTCAGCCCTAACTCATCTTAATTCGATTACATCTGCAAAGAATCTCTTGATATATGGTCATGTTCACAGATAAACAGGGGTTAGGGATAGTACCCGAGAAGGCAATGGCACCTCACTCCAGTACTCTTGCCTGGAAAATCTCATGGACGGAGGAGCCTGGTGGGCTGCAGTCCATGGGGTCACTGAGGGTCGGACACGACTGAGCGACTTCACTATCACTTTTCACTTTCATGCATTGGAGAAGGAAATGGCAACCCACTCCAGTGTTCTTGCCTGGAGAATCCCAGGGACGGGGGAGCCTGGTGGGCTGCCGTCTGTGGGGTCGCACAGAGTTGGACACGACTGAAGTGACTTAGCAGCAGTAGCAGCAGCAGGGATAGTACATCAGTGTATTTTTTTAGGGAGACACACAGTTCAACTCAAAACCATGGGTATTTTTACTTTCTATGTTTTTGCCTTTGAAACAGTGTTGTAATGAACATTCAAATATTATTTCTGTGTATCCTTTCTAGGTATCTCTATAGAGTAAACTCTAAGAAATGAAGTCAGAGAGCATGAGCATTAAAAAATAGTAATGGATACTGCTTAATTGTCTTCCAAAACAGTTATTGTGAAACTGTCTAGTTGCATGAACATTAGAGTTTAAAATCTTTTTTGCATTTGACCATTTCACTGGTGAAAAAAAATCTCATTGTAGTTTCTGAAGAAGTTATCTTTTTGAGTCTGTTGGTCATTTATATTTCTTCTGTAATTACCTGTTATTGTCTATAGACCGTTTTTCTATTGAATTATTTGCTTTTTTTTAGTGACCTGAAAACTATTTAGGAATAGTAATTTTATACTAAAATATTTTTCAGCAGTCATCATTTTATTTTTTGACAGAAATATTTTTGGTCATTGCATAGGTTTTTAATATTGTGTAGTTAAATGCGATAGTCTTTCAAGTGTATCAAGTTTTTATTTAATACTGTCTTAGTTCAGAATTGCGAGAGTATTTACTCACATTGTCCTAGTACATCTGTTGTTTTATTTTATACCTATTATCTTTGATCTTTCTGGAAGTGACTTTGGAAAACAAGAGTCATAGTATTACATTTTTATAATACAAATGGCCATGACACTACTTATTGAGCAGTTCATTTTTCCATACCTATTTGAAATGCTACCCCAGTAATTTACCACATTATCAGATGTACTTAGCTCCATTTCTACATTCTTTTTTTTTTTTTTAATTTTTTTGTCAGTGTATAGAATTTTTAGTTAGTATAGCTTTATAACGATGATACAGTTTGATTAGTTTTAAGTCCCTCATTGGGCTTCACTGGTGACTCAGACGGTAAAGAATCTGCCTGTATTGTGGGAAACCAGGGTTCGATCCCTGGATTGGAAGATCCCCTGGAGAAGGGCATGGCAACCCACTCCAGTATTCTTGCCTGAAGAATCTCTATGGACAGAGGAGCCTGGCGGGCTACAGTCCATGGATCACTCAAAGAGTTAGACAAGACTGAGCGACTAAGCACAGCATACAAGTCCCTCATTACTCTCCTTGTCAATATTTTCTAGCTGTTTTTATGTGCCTATGTTGTTGTTCAGTCACTATGTCATTTCTGATTCTTTGCAGCCCCATGAACTGCAACACAACAAGCTTCCCTGTCCTTTACTATCTCCCTGAGTTTGCTCAGATTCATATCCCTTGAGTCAGTGATGCTATCTTAACAATCTCATTCTCTGCCATCCTCTACTCTTCCTGCACTCTATCTTCCCAGGCATCAGGGTCTTTTCCAGTGAGTCAGGTCTTTGCATCAGGTGGCCAATGTATTGGAGCTTCAGCTTCAGCATCAGTCCTTCCAATGAATATTCAGGACTGATTTCCTTTAGGATTGACTGGTTTGATCTCCTGCAGTCCAAAGAACTCTCAAGAGTCTTCTCCAGCACCACAGTTTGAAAGCATCTATGCTTTGGCATTCAGCCTTCTTTATTGTCCAACTCTCACATCTGTATGTGACTACTGGAAAAACTATAGCTTTGACTAGATGGGCCTTTGTTGGTAAAGTAATGTCTCTGCTTTTTATTATGGTGTTAAGGTTTGTGATAGCTTTCCTTCTGAGAAGCAAGCGTCTTAATTTCATAGTTACAGTTACCGTCTACAGTTTTTTTGGAGCCCAAGAAAATAAAATCTGTCACTGCTTCCACTTTTCTATTTGCCATGAAGTGATGGGACCGGATGCCATGATCTTAGATGTTTGAATGTTGAGTTTCCGGCCAGCCTTTTCACTTTCTTTTACCCTCATCAAGAAGCTCTTTAGTTCCTCTTTACTTTCTGCCATTAGAGTAGAATCATCTGCTGTCTGAGGTTGATATTTCTCCTGGCAATCTGGATTCCAGCTTGTTATTCATCCAGCATTTCCTATGATGTACTCTGCATAGAAGTTAAATAAGCAGGGTGACATATACAGCCTTGACATATACAGTTCAGTTGCTCAGTTGTGTCCGACTCTTTGCGACTCCGTGAACCACAGCATGCCAGGCCTCCCTCTCCATCACCAACTTCTGGAGTTTACCCAAACTTATGTCCATTGAGTCGGTGATGCCATCTAACCATCTCATACTCTGTCGTCCCCTTCTCCTCCTGCCTTCAATTTTTCCAAACATCAGGGTCTTTTCAAATGAGTCAGCTCTTCGCATCAGTTCAGTTCAGTCGCTCAGTCCTGTCCAACTGTTTGCAATCCCATGAACCGCAGCACACCAGGCCTCCCTGTCCATCACCAACTCGAGGAGTCCACCCAAACCCATGTCCATTGAGTCGGTGATGCCATCCAACCATCTCATCCTCTGCTGTCCCCTTCTCCTCCTGCCCTCAATCTTTCCCAGCATCAGAGTCTTTTCAGATGAGTCAGCTCTTCGCATCAGGTGGCCAAAGTATTGGAGTTTCAGCTTCAACATCAGTCCTACCAATGAACACCCAGAACTGATCTCCTTTAGAATGGACTGGTTGGATCTCCTTGCCGTCCAATGGACTCTCAAGAGTCTTCTCCAACACCACAGTTCAAAAGCATCAGTTCTTCGGCACTCAGCTTTCTTTATAGTCCAACTGTCACATCCATACATGACTATTGGAAAAACCATAGCCTTGACCAGACGACCTTTATTGACAAAGTAATGTCTCTGCTTTTTCATATGCTGTATAGGTTGGTCATTTGAAAAGACCCTGATGCTGGGAAAGATTGAGGGCAGGAGGAGAAGGGGACGACAGAGGATGAGATGATTGGATGGCATCACTGACTCAATGGACATGGGTTTGGGTGAACTCTGGGAGTTGGTGATCGACAGGGAGGCCTGGCGTGCTGCAGTTCATGGGGTTGCAAAGAGTCGGACATGACTGAGCAACTGAACTGAACTAGGTTGGTCATAACTTTCTTCCAGGAGTAAGCATCTTTTAATTTCATGGCTGCAATCACCATCTGCAGTGATTTTGGGGCCCCAAAAAATAAAGTCAGCCACTGTTTCCCCATCTATTTGCCATGAAGTGATGGGGCCGGATGCCATGATCTTTGTTTTCTGAATGTTGAACTTTAAGCCAACTTTTTCAGTCTCCTCTTTCACTTTCATCAAGAGGCTCTTTAGTTCTTCACTTTCTGCAATAAGGGTGGTGTCATCTGCATATCTGAGGTTATTGATATTTCTCCAGGCAATCTTGATTCCAGCTTGTGCTTCCTCCAGCCCAGCATTTCTCATGATGTACTCTGCATATAAGTTAAATAAGCAGGGTGACAATAAACAGCCTTGACGTACTCCTTTTCCTATTTGAAACCAGTCTCTTGTTCCATGTCCAGTTCGAACTGTTGCTTCCTGACCTACATACAGGTTTCTCAAGAGGCAGGTCAGGTGGTCTGGTATTCCCATCTCTTTCAGAATTTTCCACAGTTTATTATGATCCACACAGTCAAAGGCTTTGGCATAGTCAATAAAGCAGAAATAGATGTTTTTTTGGAACTCTCTTGCTTTTTCTATCATCCAGTGGATGTTGGCAATTTGATCTCTGTTTCCTCTGCCTCTTCTAAAACCAGCTTGAATGTCTGGAAGTTCACAGTTCACGTATTGCTGAAGCCTGGCTTGGAGAATTTTGAGCATTACTTTACTAGTGTGTGCGATAAGTGCAATTGTGCAGTAGTTTGAACATTCTTTGGCATTGCCTTTCTGTGGGACTGGAATGAAAACTGACCTTTTCCAGTCCTGTGGCCACTGCTGAGTTTTCCAAATGTGCTGACATATTGAGTGCAGCATTTTGACAGCATCATCTTTCAGGATTTGAAATAGCTCAACTGGAATTCCATCACCTCTACTAGCTTTGTTCTTAGTGATGCTTCCCTAAGGCCCACTTGATTTCACATTCCAGGATGCCTGGCTCTAGGTGAGTGATCACACCATCGTGATTATCTGGATCGTGAAGATCTTTTTTGTATAGTTCTTCTGTGTATTCTTGCCACCTCTTCTTTTTTTTTTTTAATTTTATTTTATTTTTAAACTTTACATAATTGTATTAGTTTTGCCAAATATCAAAATGAATCCACCACATGTATACATGTGTTCCCCATCCTGAACCCTCCTCCCTCCTCCCTCTCCATACCATCTCTCTGGGTCGTCCCAGTGCTCTAGCCCCAAGCATCCAGTATCGTGCATCGAACCTGGACTGGCATCTCGTTTCTTACATGATATTTTACATGTTTCAATGCCATTCTCCCAAATCTTCCCACCCTCACCCTCTCCCACAGAGTCCATAAGACTGTTCTATACATCAGTGTCCCTTTTGCTGTCTCGTACACAGGGTTATTGTTACCATCTTTCTAAATTCCGTATATATGCGTTAGTATACTGTATTGGTGTTTTTCCTTCTGGCTTACTTCACTCTGTATAATAGGCTCCAGTTTCATCCACCTCATTAGAACTGATTCAAATGTATTCTTTTTAATGGCTGAGTAATACTCCATTGTGTATATGTACCACCGCTTTCTTATCCATTCATCTGCTGATGGACATCTAGGTTGCTTCCATGTCCTGGCTATTATAAACAGTGCTGCGATGAACATTGGGGTACACGTGTCTCTTTCCCTTCTGGTTTCCTCAGTGTGTATGCCCAGCAGTGGGATTGCTGGATCATAAGGCAGTTCTATTTCCAGTTTTTTAAGGAATCTCCACACTGTTCTCCATAGTGGCTGTACTAGTTTGCATTCCCACCAACAGTGTAAGAGGGTTCGCTTTTCTCCACACCCTCTCTAGCATTTATTATTTGCAGACTTTTGGATCGCAGCCATTCTGACTGGTGTGAAATGGTACCTCAGTGGTTTTGATTTGCATTTCTCTGATAGTCATGTTGAGCATCTTTTCATGTGTTTGTCACCTCTTCTTAATATATTCTCCTTCTGTTAGATCCATACCATTTCTATCCTTTATTGAGTCCATATTTGCATGAAATGTTCACTTAGTATCTATAATTTTCTTGAAGATAACTCTAGTCTTTCCCATTCTGTTGTTTTCCTCTGTTTCTTTGCATTGCTCGCTGAGGAAGGCTTTCTTATCTCTCCTTGATATTCTTTGGAACTCTGCATTCAAATGGGTATATCTTTCCTTTTCTCCTTTGCTTTTTGCTTCTCTTCTTTTCGTAGTTATTTGTAAGGCCTCCTCAGACAGCCATTTTGCTTTTTTGCATTTCTTTTGACATACACGGCCTTTCCTAATTTTGAACTAGTCAGTTGTTCCATATCTGATTCTAACTATTGCTTCTTGACCTGCGTGCAGGTTTCTTAGGAGGCAGGCAATCTGGTATTCCCATCTGTTTAAGAATTTTTCAGTTTTGTGATCCACACAGTTAAAGGCTTTAGCGTAGTCAATGAAGCAGAAGTAGATGTTTTTCTGGAATTCCCTTGACTTTTCTGTGAAGCAGTGAATGTTGGCAATTTGATCTCTGTCTGGTTCCTCTACGTTTTCTAAACCCAGCTTGTCCATCTGGAAGTTCTTGGTTCATATACTCCTGAAGCCTAGCTTGAAGGTTTTTCCCATACCCTTACTAGCATTCAAAGTGATTATGTGCGTGTACTTGGTACTTTTTTCACGACTTTACCTCCCACCCCATCTCCCATCAAAAAATATTTGCTTTAAAATAGCTTTGGATTTATCAATTAATATAGGAAAAATTGACTTAGTGAGGATTTCCATGGAAAGCAAGTCTTTTTAAAAAAATGTCCTTATTTCCTTTCATAGTTATATAATTTTCATATTGTGTGTGTGGGCACGCTCAGTTGTGTCCGACTTTTTTTGACCGCATGGACTGTAAGCCCACGAGGCTTCTCTGCCCATGGGGATTTTCCAGGCAAAAATACTGGAGTGGGTCACTATTTCCCCTCCAGGGGATCTGCCTGACCCAGGTCAAACCTGTGTTCCCTGTGGGCCCCTAAGTTGGCAGGCAGACTCTTTACCACTGAGCCACCTGGGAAGCCCCCACATCAAGTGTACTAGCCATCAAAATTTTTTTTTAATTTTAGGTACAAAAATGATCCCAATTATACTCATTGTTAAAAAACACACGCACACAGTTACTATATGGAATTAAAAGGTAAAATAGCCTTTTATACCTCTCATCTCCTAATATAATTAGTCTCCATAGAAAGCTCTTAAGGATTTGACATGTCTCTTTCCTTTCCGTTTTGTTTGTAGGTATGTGTATGAATGCATATGTTTGCACTTTACCTGCAAAGAGTCTGTTATTATATGAGGTACATATAAATTTACTTCATGGCCCCCTTTTTTTTTTAACCATCTTTATTATAGAAACTTGTAAACATATGTAAATTATAAAATAGGATAATGGGTATCAACTCATGGCTAGTCTTGTTTGCTTTATATCTCCAGTCACTTTTCTCTTTCCTGTGTTATTTGAAAATAAATAGACATTATATGATTTTCTTTTTCTTAATTAAGTCTGGCTAGAGGTATGTTAATTTTATTGATTTTTCTTAAAACAGGTTTTAGTTTAACTGATTTCTACTGTTTTTCTTGTTTTTTATTGATTTCTGTTCTGATTTTTTTTTTTTTTTTTTTTTTTTGCTTTCATTGAATTTAAATTGCTTTTCCTTTGTAAGGTGATAACTACTCAGGTTATTGATTTGAGACCTTTTTCTAACGTGGATATTTAGTACTGTACGTTATCTTGTAAACACTGCTTTACTGGCATCTCATATATTGGATCGGAGAAGGCAATGGCACCCCACTCCAGTACTCTTGCCTGGAAAATTCCATGGATGGAGGAGCCTAGTGGGCTGCAGTCCATGGGGTCGCTGAGGGTTGGACACGACTGAGCGACTTCACTTTCACTTTTCACTTTCATGCATTGGAGAAGGAAATGGCAACCCACTCCAGTGTTCTTGCCTGGAGAATCCCAGGGACGGGGGAGCCTGGTGGGCTGCCATCTCTGGGGTCGCACAGAGTCGGACATGACTGAAGTGACTTAGCAGTAGCATGTATTGGATATGTTGTATTTTCATTTAATTTAAATTACTTTCTAATTTTTCTTTTCATTTCTTTGACCCACACATTTTCTGTTGCTGTTTTCTAGAAGCATGCAATTTAGTGTTCAAGTTTTAGGGATTTTCCAGATTCTTCTGCTACTCATTTCTAACTTAATTCCATTATGTTAGAAAATATATGGATCCTTTTTATGTATAAGAATATGGTTTAAATTGATGTTCCACGTGCACTTGAAAATAACATGTATTTCACTGTTGTTAGGTGCTGTGCATGCATGCTAAGTTGCTTTAGTTGTGTCTTACTCTGCAACCCTATGGACTGTAGCCCACAAGGCTCCTCTCTCCATGGAATTCTCTAAGTAAGAATACTGGAGTGGGTTGCCATGCCCTCCCCCAGGGGATCTTCCCTGCCCAGGGATTGAACCTGTGTGTCTTAGCTTCTCCAGCATTGGCAGGCGGGTTCTTTACCACTAGCGCCATGGTGGAGTGTTCAGCAGATGTTAATTATATCAAGTTGATCAGTAGCATAGTTTACGTCTTTATCCTTACTGACTTTCTGTCTACTTGCTCTATCAATTTTGAGAGAAAGCTGTTAAGTTCTTCCATTATTGTTATGAATTTCTCCTTGCAGTTATATCAGTTTCTCTTCATTTGTTTTGAACCTGTTTATCATGAGCATAAACATTACAACAGTTATGTCCTGTTGAAGAATTGACCATCATCATGAAATGACCTCCATTTCTTCTGAAATCAACTGTTATTGGAGCTTTCTTTTAGTTGGTGTTATAATCTTTTTTGGCATTATTTTTAATATTCTCGTGTCTGTGTACTTAAAATAGGCTTCATATATGCGGCACATAGTTAGGTTTTCCTTTTGAAGGCCAATCTGGTAATATTTACTTTGGATGTTTAGACCATTTACATTTAAATCATTATTGATATGATTGGATTTAAACTCTACCATCTTACTGCTTGCTTTCTGTTTGTCTCACATCCTCTTTGTTCATTTTCTCTTTTTTTCTGCCTTTTTTTAGATTGAGTTAGTAGTTTTCTTTTAATCTCACTTTTTGGTTTATTGTAACTTTAGTTTTTGTAGTTGCTTTAGGGCTTACAGTGTTTAGGGCTTACGGTGTATGTCTTTAACTTACTGTGGTCTGTGTTCAAAGGATGTTTTATCACTTTTGAAAGAACTTTATATAATTGCACAGTTCCATTTCTTCCCTTCAGGATGTTGTGCTATATTTTGCCATACATTTTACCTTTCAATTCCATGATACATTGTTATTTTGCTCTAATGATTTAAATATTTTTAAAGGTGATTTGAAAGTAAGGGGGGGTGGGAGTCTTGTATTTATCCACTTATTATCATTTCTGTTGTCTTTAATTCCTTTGTGTAGATTCAGATTTCTTTCTGCTGTCAGTTTTCTTAAGTCCAAATATTTTTTCCCTCTTGCTCTCCGTCCCTCCCTCCCTGTCTCCCCTACTTTTTTTCCCCACCTTGAACATCTCTTATTGTACAGCTGATAAATTCTTACAGCTTTGTGTTTCTGGAAAAAATCTGTATTTTTAAATTTAATTTTATTTACTACTATTTTTCTTCATCTATCTTTATTTATTTATTTAACTTTTGGTTGTGCTCTTTGTTTCTGTGCCCAGGCTTTCTGTAGTTGCAGAGAGCGGGGGCTACTCTGTAGTTGTGGTGGTCGGGATTCTCATTGCAGTGGCTTCTCTCGTTGCAGAGCACAGGCTCTAGGTTAATCGGCTTCAGTAGTCGCAGCTCACTGGCTCTAGAGTGTGTGGGCTTCAATAGTTCTGGTGCGTGGGTTTAGTTGCTCCATGCATGTGGAATCTTCCTAGACCAGGGATCAAACGCTTGCATTGGCAGCTGGGTTCCTATCCTTCATACCACCAGGGAAGTGAAAAACATTTAGTCTATATTTTGCCCTGAACTTGAAAGATGTTTTCTCTGGATACATAATTCTACATTGATAGGTTTTTTTAATTTCTATAAAATGTTGCTCCATTATCTTCTGATTTGCAGTTACTGCTGACAGGAATTCTACTGTTGTCGTTTTCTTTAATCTTCTGTACACAGTATATCTTTTTTTTCTCTGATTACTTTTAAGATTTTTCTCTTTATTACTGGTTTTAAGGACTCTGATTATAATGTGCTTTTGCTATAGTTTTCTTATAATGTTGGGATTTCTTAAACTTCTTGGATATGTGAATTTATAATAAATCGATACCAAGCTTAGAAAATTTTCAGGCTTTTCCCTCCAATATCCACTCCCCCCTCCAAAGAAAAGCTAAACTTCAAAAAAACTAGACACATGTAAAGTGCTTGAAGTTGCTGTAGAATTCAGTATTGTAGAGCTCATTTTTGTTTCTTTCCATCTCATTCTCACTGTCACTTTGAGTTAGTAGCTAGTGCTATGTGAAATGAGTAGTCTCTTGTCTACAGTGTCTGATCTGCCATTAATACCATTTAGATGTTGACTTCTTCTCAGATATTGTAGTTTTCATTTCCAGAGTTTTAATTTGGATTTTTAAAAGTATATTCTATGTTTCTAAGTATTTAACATGTTCTATCTTTGCTCTGGCTAATGTATGGAATACAGTTATGGCAACTTTTAATGTCCTTGTCTATAATTTCTAACACCTGTATCAGGTTTTCATGATTTATCCTTATCTTCACTGTGAATCACATTTTTCTGCTTTTTCACATGCTTGGTAGTTTGTTTGTTTGTTTTTTTTTATTGTAAACCAGATATTGTGACATTTGTCTTTGAATTTTAATGGTAAGGTGTTAATTTTTAATTTTCCATCAAAATACTCTGCATTTGTTAGTTGCTGTAATTTAAGAGCATTCCCCCTTTTGCAATAATGACTAATTAAATATATCTGAAGATACAAATTTTTTTAAATTCTCATCATTGAAAACAATTTTGAATTAATATTCATGTAGTTCCTCTCTTCTTTGTTCCTGTTTCCTCAGCTATGATTATTCTTGGTTGTAGTCCAAATTTATGTTTGAAAGACTGCTTTCTAATAGATAATTAGCTTGTTTTTTTTTTAATTAGTAGACTTAATTTTTTTTCCAGCAGTTTTAGATTTACAGAAAAATTGTTTGGAAAGTCTGAAGGATTTACATATACCCTGTCTCCCTTTCCCCACCCCACTTTGTCCTGTAATGAATGGCTTGCATTAGTATGATACATTTGTTAAAATTGATGAGCCAGTATTGATGCATTATTACTAGTTCACATCTGTAGTTCAAGGAGATTTAAATCTGTACAGATCTATAGATTTTGGTTTTCACAAATGCTTGTCATATCCCCACCATTGTGATACCACACAGAGTGGTATGCCCTAAAAATACCGAAAGCTCCACTGTGTATCCCTCCTTTTGAAACTCTAGGAATCATTGGTTTTTTTTTTTTTTTTTTAAACTTTGTAGTTTTGCCTTTTCCAGAATGTCATGTAATTGGAACCATGCAATAGGTAGTATCTACAGATTGGTTTCTTTCATTTAGCATTTAAGATTCCTCCATGCCTTTTTATAATTCAATAGCTTGTTGCTTTTTAATGATTAAAAATATTTCATTTTAGTGTGTATGTATCACAGATTATTCATTTCACCTGTTAAAGGAAATCTCAATTGCTTCAGTTTTTGGTAGTTGTGAGTAAAGGTGCTGTAAACATTCGTGCTGGTTCGTGCATGGATGTACATTTACAGTTGACTTGGGTAAATATCTAGAAACACGATGGCTGCATCATGTGGGAAACCTGTGCTTAGCTTTGTTAGAAACTGCCAAACTGTCTTCCAAAACTGTTGCATTTTGTATTCCTACTGGGGATAAATGACAGTTTCTGTTGTTACACATTCTCCCCAGTATTTGGTGTGAGCAGTATTTTGGATTTTAGTTAATACTAATAGGTTTATCGGAGAAGGCAATGGCAACCCACTCCAGTACTCTTGCCTGGAAAATCCCATGGATGGAGGAGCCTGGTAGGCTGCAGTCCATGGGGTCGTGAAGAGTTATTCATGACTGAGCGACTTCACTTTCACTTTTCACTTTCATGCATTGGAGAAGGAAATGGCAACCCACTCCAGTGTTCTTGCCTGGAGAATCCCAGGGACGGGGGAGCCTTGTGGGCAGCCGTCTGTGGGGTTGCACAGAGTCCGACTGACTTAAGTGACTTAGCAGCAATAGAGTTATAGTCATGTCTCATTGTTCTAATTAGCCATTTCTAATGCTATATGATACTGAGTATCTTTTTGTATGTTTATTTGCTGTGTATCTTTGCTGAGGTGTCTGTTTAGTCTTTTTGCCCAAGTTTTAGTTGGATAGTTTGTTTCTGATTTTTGAGTTTTAAGAGTTCTCTGTCTTTTTTGGTATGTCTCCTTTATCATATGTTTATATGCATATTTTCACTCAATCTGTGGCTTTTCATTCCTTTATCAGTTTCTTTTGCAGAGCAGAAGTTTTTTTTAATGAAGTCCAGTATATCATTGTTCTCTTTTGTAGGTAGTTCTTTTGCTCTTGTTTCTAAAAAGTTATCATGAAACCCAGGGTCATGTACATTTTTTCCTATGTTATCTTTTAGAAGGTTTTACAGCTTCACATTTGGCAATTAAATCTATGATCAATTTAGAGTTAAATTTTGTGAAGTGTGTAAGAGCAGTATCTAGATTGATTTTGTTGTTTTTGTAAGTGGTTGTCCATATTTCAGGAAGATTATCCTTTTTCCATTGGATTGTCTTTGCTCCTTAATCAAAGATCAGTTGCATGTGTTTATGTGGATCTACTTCTGGGCTCTCATGTTATTAATTTGTGTCTTACCTTTTTTTTTCTTATTTAATCTTGATAAAAATTATTAATTTTATTGATCTTTTACTTTCTTTATTCCTATTTTCAATTGCATTGATTTCTGATGCAAATTGTATTTTTCTTCTTTTCTTTTGCTTTGGATTTAATTTGCTCTTCCTTTTTAGTTTCTCAAAGTACATACTTAGGTTATCGATTATAGATTTTTTTTTTCTTTTCTCATACATGCATTCAGTGCTATAAATTTTCCACTAGGCACTGCTTTTGCTGCATTCCACAAAATTTGGTAAGTTCATGTTTTCATTTTCACTTAGTTCAAAATATTTTAAGATTTCTCTTGAGATTTCATTGATCCGTCTGCTATTTAGAAGTATGTTTCATCTCCAAATGTTTTGAAGATCTCCAACTGTCTTTGTTATATTGATTTCTACATTGTTGTCTGAGAACATACTTTGTATGATTTCCTTATTGTTGTGTTTTATGGCCCAGGATATGGTCTGTCTTGGTGATTATTGCATGTAAGTTTGAAAAGAACATATATTCTACTGTTGATGTAGTCTATAAATGTGAACTGGATCCAGACGGATGGGATTGAGTATACGCTAAAAGATTAGCACTGTCTATTTTTTAGGTTCACTTAAAAACCACTAAATAGTTTGTTTATTTAACTCAGCATACTGGAAATTGTTTCCTGCTTCTGTGCTCATCTTACTGGCCTTGACGTGCTTTGAAAATTAGTGGGGAAAGTGCATTCTTCTTTTTCAAAGTATATTTTGACTTTGGTATGCTTTTCTGTGGGTGGAAGTATGATCCCCTTTTCTGTGGGTAGAGATTGCGGTGGAAGCAAATTCCTGTGTTTTGTGGCAGTTAAAATATTAGGAATGGCATTGCATAGACTGAAGGTTTTCATCATGTCATATAGATGTTTATGGTTAATTGAGGTGCCAAGAAGACAATTGCTGTCATTCTTCTAAAAATAATTTAAATACCACAGATGAGCAGTTACTACTTTTTTGAAAAATATTTAAAATAATTTCGATAATGTAGCAATAATTAATATGATTCTAAGAATCCTTTGACTTTCCATCCTTTTTATTTCATTCAGTGAATGAGTGCACACTGCATATGAAATACTTTGCTAGGGCTGAGGGTACATACATGGCCTTTGTCTTTAGAAGATAAACTGTTTATTGGTGAAGCAGACCTCACATAACAACCTATAACAAATCATTCAGTGATAAATGCTTCATTGGCTGTGTCAAGGAAATGTTACAGCTAATGTTGAGGGAAAAGGAATGTGTTGGCTACAAGAGGATCCCATGGACTCCAAAACAGAATTGAACAATAAAATTTCAGAAACAGTAGGAGGCTGGGAGGCTCTGAGAATAGTGACAGGAGTCAGTGGACCTTCTCTCAACTCCAGTAATCTCCCTGAACTCCTTAGTCTTGTGACTCCATTTGGAAAACCAAATTTCCAGGAGAGAATCTAAACTGACAGAGCTGTAGCCTCTGTGCTTGTCCCTGGAGAGAGGCAACAGGTCACTAACAATTAGAAGTATTGGGGGTTGGGAACAAGTAGCACCTGCAGCAGTGTAGGTTTATTATATATTGATAAAAGCTAGTGACTATCCAACCAAGATACAGTCCAGGATGGTTTGATCTCTCACTGACCTAAACCTTTAGGCATCATTCTTAAAAATTGTTTACTCTTTACTACAGTTCAGTTCAGTCGCTCAGTTGTGTCCGACTCTTTGCGACCCCATGGACTGCCGCATGTCAGGCATCCCAAATCATCACCAACTCCCAGAGCTTGCTCAGACTCATGTCCATCGAGTCAGTGATGCCATCCAACTGTCTCATCCTCTGTCATCCCCTTCTCCTGCCTTCAGTCTTTCCCAGCTTCAGGGTCTTTTCTCGTGAGTCCGTTCTTCACATCAGGTGGCCAAAGTATTGGAATTTCAGTTTTTTAGTTACAACTTTGATTCTAGATTTGAAGATGGTAAAGGTGTGAAGAGTGTCTTGTGTGTGTTTGGAAGTTTTGTTTTGTTTTTTTTCCTTCTGATTCTCTTTATTTTCATTGACCCACTTGCTGAAAACCAAGGAATACTGAAACTTTTTTTACTATGTAAAATCCTCATATTCTCCTCTGTCTCCTGCCCCTGCTACCCACAAGTTCTTGATCTATTAAATGGTTAAGTTCTTTTAAAAGGAAAACTAATATGAAATACCTTTTAATACCTGACTCCTTTGTAGGGATCGCAGTCTAATATCTAGTTATGCATGGTCATTCAATTTCAGTAATAATAACCAGAGTTAGACATACTGGCTCACATATTTTGAATAAAAATTGCCCTTTGAAACTAGCAACATTGAGTTTTCTGAGGATAAAACCTGGTTTATTGAGTAAATTTATTTTTCTGATTACTGACTAGATCATTATTAATGTTTTACATTACATTTTTAAGTCTTTTAAGAAATTGTAATAAAGTATGTTTTGACTCTGCAACCCCATGGACTGTAGCCCACCAGGCTCCTCCGTCCATGGAATTCTCCAGGCAAGAATTCTGGAGTGGGTTGCCATGCCCTCCTCCAGGGGATCTTCCCAACCCAGGGATCAAATCTAGCTCTCCCACATTGCACACAGTTTCTTCACCATCTGAGCCACCGGTGAAGCTGTAATGAAGTATTAATCTTAAAAACAACTTTGGAAAGGTCTTGCCTATCCCTCCCCCCCCCTTTTTTTTTTGCTTATCTGATTCTTACGTATAATGTATAAGAGAGTCTCAAATGTTGTACATTAAGGCCTTAAGTCAGCTTGTATGTTGAATTTAAACTGTTCCTTACTCTTAAAGCTTCTCTTTGCATGTCCTTCTCCCAACTTGATTGTACATATGAAAGTCAAGCAAATTAAATGTGCTTATATATAAAATATGTATGCACATTCCTATGATTGCCTTTAAAAGCTTGGGTAATTATGAATTGCTGCATATATTATAACAAATGTGGGGGATAGTCGATTGAATTTTAAACTTGCTTATCTTGATTAATCACGTTTAAGAGTTCAGAAGACTCAAAGAGAGTCTGTGAAAGAAATCATAGACTTTACCTTCATTACAGACACAGGCTATCTCCCCGTACTAGCCAAAGTTTGCTTTTCTCTTTATAGCTTTAGACACTCTAATATGTTCTATTCAGCAATGTTCTCTTTTAATTTTTTTTTTTTTTAAAGGGGAAAGACTTTTGAAAACTACTAGAAATTCTTCCTTGGTTATAGTTTCTAAACGGGAAAGATGATCTTTTTTATTTTTCTCAGACTTGTACCATGATATGACTTGAATAGGTCTTTTGTGTTTTTTGGTGTGAGTATATTTTTCAAATCAATATTTAATTACTTGAAAAGCTAAAATATTTACATAGTTTAAAATTAAATGTATGAAAAGAAATATTTTTGTCCTATCCTATCCTGCATTTGCCTGATAAAACCCACGCACACACACAAAACCCATAAACAACTGGCAACTGTTACTAGTTGAAATTTCTGTGTCTTTTTCTTTTGGAGAAGGAAATGGCAACCCACTCCAGTATTCTTGCCTGGTGAATCCCGTGAACAGAGGAGCCTGGCAGGCTACAGTCCATGGGGTGGCAGAGTTGGGCATGACTTAGCAACTAAACCACCAACCACCCATATTTAAGCAACAAAAATTATTTATTCTTGCTTCCACTATTGCACACAAATACTATACTGTACTCATTTTATATTTTGCTTTTTTCTCACATAACAGTGTTATCTAGACTTAAAGAGCCTCTTCATTTCTTTTTTAGGCAGCTGTTTAGTATCCCATTGATAGCTGAACTGTGGCTTATTTAATGAATTGAGTAGGTATTTTTAACTGATCTAGAAAATTCTAGTTGGCTGAGTAATTTTGGGTAGTTTTAAAGTTCTGAAGGTTTGTTTTAATAAATGTAAGATTTGAATTATTTTAATAGTTTTGATGGAAGTCTTTCTAAAATGAGTTACTCCATTACCCTAATTTAAATACATCAAACTGAACTTATTTTAGTTTCTATATAATAAGCTAGATTATCTGTGAACATTTTGGGTACCATATATTTTACTGTGTTGTATTTCCTTGTGTTGGATGCAAACTATCTTACCTTATGAATTTATTCATCTTGACCATGGTAAGACTTTTTATAGTTATTGCCAGTCAGTTATAGCTCTTCTTTTACACTGTATATCTGATTATATATTTCTCATCCCTCCTGATTACTAAAAACTTTCCTCTGTGCTTTATAAATTTACTACAGTGCTATATAAATTTATTACTGTTCCACATAAGCAAGTTTGAGTAATGCCTGCCTCTATTTTTTGAGTGCATGGGCTGTACGTAGGGGATTTATGGCAACTCTTTTGTTAAGGAAGCACTCCATTAGGCTTCCTTCCAGGAGAACTGTTCTTATTATCTATGAGTACTGAAGGGGAAACCCCTGTACTAGCTACCTCAGTGCTCATAATTTTTCCTGTTCAGGGCTTTTTGTTTTTTTCAAATGAACTTTAAATTTCTCAGCATGTTTGCTTCTTGTTGGCTTTTTAATTCTATATTCCATTTTATTCTTTAGTATTTCCTATCCAAAAAATGTTTAACCCAATCATTTGTTCATTTGTGTAGTTTGAAAGTGGAAGTGTTAGCCACTCAGACCTGTCCTGCTCTTGTGACCCCATGGACTACAGCCTGCCAGGTTCCACTGTCCATGGTATTCTCCAGGCCAGAATACTGGAGTGGATTGCCATTCCCTTCCTGACCCAAGGATCAAACTCAGGTCTCCTGCATTGCAGGCAGATTGTTTACCACTGAGGCACTAGGGAAGCCCTAAGGACCTTAATTACCTAAACAGTTGATTGACTTTTTGGAAGAGAATCTTATTTGTAAAACCTAGTGAAAAGAGGAACTGCTTCCTCCCTCTTATTTTTGATGACTGAATCTGACAAGATCATGTTGCTTATCCTTATAAACAGTAAGCTATAATAGTAGGTTAAGTGTTAGCACTTAAGGGAGTCCATAGGTGACCTCTGAACTGAGATTTGAAAGATGAGCAGAGTTAGCCAGGTAAAAGGAGGTGAGATACAGGGTGTTTGCATTTGGGAGCATGGAATTGAAATGGAAGATGAGGATATGAGAAAGGGTGATGAGTTAGACAAAAACAAACTCGTGTGTCTTCAACATACAGTGTGTGATAGATGAGAATGGGGCTATACATGCTTTCCTTTCTGTGATTGGGAATAAATTATTTCCCCCATCATTTTGCTAATATCCTACACTGATGAGACCACATCTAAATATCATCTGCTTCATTTTACCAGACTAATAAGGGCAGCCAGACTGATAAGGAATCCATAAGTGAGATCAGATGATGATGATTAAAATAAATTTTAGTTGAAAAGGAGATGACCTGAGAAATAGGGTTGTGAGGGCACATCTCTATTGGAAGTGAAAGAGTTCTTGGCGTTGTACAGAACTAAGTATGCTGTAATTAGTGGGGACAGTACACATCTCCAGTTTTATATTGTAGCTATGCAGCTAGCACCATACCAACTGCACAGCAAACACACAACGGGTATTTAAATGCATGAAGGTTAAAATACCTACAAGTGGCAATTGCTAGAAAACCAGGTTTAAGTTAAGTATTAAGAATTTTCTAACTGAGTTGCTTAGTGATGAGATAGTTTTTACCTTAAATTGTGAGCTTCCCTATTACAGCTGGCATTCAATTCAAGCAAATGCTATTTAATCATCTATTAAGAATGTTATGGAACTTCCCTCGTGGTCCAGTGGCTAAGACTCCCAGGTTCCCAATGCAGGGGGCCTGGATTTGATCCCAAGTCAAATACTTGAGCCACCTGATGTGAAAAGCTGACTCTGAAAAAGACCCTGATGCTGGGAAAGATTGAAGGTCGAAGGAGAAAGGGGTAGCAGAGGATGAGATAGCATCACTGACCCAGTGGACATGAATTTGAGCAAACTTGAGAGATTTTGGAGGACAGAGGAGCCTGGTGTGCTGCAGTCCATGAGGTCACAAAGAGTTGGACATGATTTAGTGACTCAACAACAAAAAAGAATGTTATATGAAAAACTGGTTATAAAGGAGCGCCCTCCCTCCTGACCTTGCTCCCCTCACCAAACACATAACCATTGGCCTTTTTGATCTGTTTCATTCAGTAGTATTTTGGAAGTTGCTCAGTCGCAGTTTTCTTTGTGGATAAGATCATTGTATGTAAAAAATAACTTAAGTTTGGTTTGGCAAAAGGAATATATTAGCTTAGATAGTTCATTTTTTTGGATTCAGAATTTTGTTGCCCTAATCGGTGCATCATTTTCTCACCCCAAGTAAGGCTGATCCAGGTCTTGGGGCCTGAAGCTTGTACAGTTTGGAGACGCTGTCTTTAAAAAAAAAAGCATCTAAAATCTAAATACAGAAGTAGAAAAGAATCACAACAAATGAGAAATACCATAAAGATTACAAAATCCAGAAAAATAGATTCTTACTATTGTAATTTCTGCTATTACTGAGTGATACACCTCCTTAATACTTTTTAACTACAGTTTTTGACCACATATTGTCAGTTACCTGTGTACATGACAACAATTTTATGTTTTCTGTGGAGAGAAACGTTCCTCTGTCCAAGGCTTGGCAAGCTATGGGCTTTATAAAAAAATCCAGCCTACTTGAATTTGTAAATAAAGTTCTGTTGGAATACAAGCACCTCCAAATTACCTGTAGCTGGGTTTGCACGCTACAGTGTTGAAAGAGACTGAATGGCCCACAAAGCCTAGAATATTAACTGCCTGGTAACTTTACAGGAAAAGACTCCTGCTTATTACATAATATGTTTGATCAGAATTTATTGTTTCCTATTATTGATAGGTGTAAAGCTGAAAGGAATTTTTTGAAAACAGTTACTGGTAATAGCACATCTCTACTTTTCTACACTTTGCTTAGAGGGTGCTTCTTGCCTTGTAAAAACATCTCTCTGATCTCAGGTGGCTGGACCACTGACCCCTCCCCAAGAAATGTCCATGAAGTTTGGTCATAGTATTCCACCCCTAGCAGGGAGCTAGACAGCATTTATTCAGATCCTTTTGCTCAGAGTTTAAGATTGGGTCTGGGTGGATCATGTGGTCCGGAAGGGACTGGTCATTTCTGGGGCTGGACAGACATTGAGATAAGGCATCCTTGGGTTAAATATACCAAGATCACCTTCAAGGAGTAGCTGGAGAAGATCCCCTAGGAATGAGAGTGGTGTTGCTGCTACTTCCTGTGTCTTCAGAGAGAAATAAGCCACGCCTTGTAAGGGGCTTCTCGAAGTAAAGGAGCCGAAAACTTAACTGCTGCTGCTGCTAAGTCGCTTCAGTCGTGTCCGACTCTATGCGACCCCATAGACGGCAGCCCACCAGGCTTCCCCGTCCCTGGGATTCTCCAGGCAAGAACACTGGAGTGGGTTGCCATTTCCTTCTCCAATGCATGAAAGTGAAAAGTGAAAGTGAAGTCGCTCAGTTGTGTCCGACTCTTCACGACCCCATGTACTGCAGCCCACCAGGCTCCTCCATCCATGGGATCTTCAAGGCAAAAGTACTGGAGTGGGGTGCCATTGCCCTCTCCGAAACTTAACTGACTTCCTAGTAAATCCGCCTGACTCCTTAGAGCATAGAACATGTATCTGGTTGAATTTTCTCTTCTCATAAAAATCCTTTTCTCTCCTGCACTAGTAATCTTCTGTTTTCCGCTATCTTCACCGCCTCCATCCTCTCCCTTCCCTCCCCAAGAATAAGGTAAAAATTTTAAACCAAATGGATGTGTAGAGGAATAAAATTATATTAAAGGTATATGTTCCTTATAGAATCATTTAGATGGATAAGGTAAAAATAGGACAATATAGGAACTGGGATGAATCCATGGGTATCATGTATCATGAACAGACAATAAATGTATCCAGAGCTGACCAATATATGACTTTTGGCAAACAAGGTGACCTCATGTTGGATTATATGCTTGATAAATTCATGGTGAAAGGGTATCAGATGATAATTTGGCTTTAAGATTCAGGAATACCCAAATCCTATCAGTGACCAAAATACCTACCTTTCTACCCTCTCATTCAGAACTGTTATTTGCAAAGGAAAGTGAAAGTAGAAACTGTACACACACATACACCTATTAGTTTGTTTGTCATTAAAGTGCTTAGGTTTCAGCTGGTAGCATTAAACTTTGGTTAACTGAGGTGAGCATCCCACCTTCGTTAAGAGAGAGGGATGTTTGATGTTGTTTCAATATTGTCTGTAACTTCATGCCACACCACTCTCTTATCTCCCACCCCACGCAGCTTCTAAAACTCTGCTAGCACTTTCCACGGTAGGGTCTTTGTTGCTTTGTGTACCTAGGGTGCTGCTTCCTTTCCACTTAACCGCAAACTCTGCTCACCCAACTCATCCCTTTTCACCCTTGAAGTACAGTGTCACTTCAGGGAAACCTTTTCATGCTGAGTAGCTTTTACACTTTACTTGCATACTGGATTTTTCCTTCATACCATTTGTAATAGTTACTAATATCTGCTTCCCATTAGAACTTATGTTTCAGGAGTACGTGTGTAATTCATTTTTGTGTTCAACACCCCTTTTATTCCCACCCCACCCCCATTTATCACAACCCTGTGTTTCTATTACATTGATGCAATTATTTTTTTCATTGTTGAAATTTGCCTTTGATACTGGAATACATTCTTAAATGTGGTTATATTATACATCATTTTAATGTACATTTATCACTTTATTTTTTTTGCTAATGACTTACTATTCGCAGTTTATATTTATTTTAGACTATGGAAATGATGTTAGATAAAAAGCAAATTCAAGCAGTTTTCTTATTCAAGTTCAAAATGGGTCATAAAGCAATGGAGACAACTCACAGTATCAGCAATACATTTGTCCCAGAAACTGCTGACAAACATATAGTGTGGTGGTAGTTCAAGACATTTTGCAAAGGAAATGAGAGCCTTGAAGATGAGCATAGTGACTGGCCATCAGAAGTTGACAATGACCACTTGAAAACAATCATCGAAGCTGTTCCTCTTGAAACTCCTATGAGGAGTTGATGAACTCAGTGTCGACTGTTCTATGGTTATTTGACATTTGAAGCAAATTGGAAAGGTTAAAAAAAAAGCTCAGTAAGTGGGTACCTTATGTTGAGTTCAGTTCAGTCGCTCAGTCATGTCCGACTGTTTGCAACCCCATGAACCGCAGCATGCCAGGCCTCCCTGTCTATCACCAACTCCTGGAGTCCACCCAAACCCATGTCCATTGAATCGGTGATGCCATCCAACCATCTCATCCTCTGTCGTCCCCTTCTCCTCCTGCCCTCAATCTTTCCCAGCAACAGGGTCTTTACACATGAGTCAGCTCTTCGCATCAGGTGCCCAAAGTATTGGAGTTTCAGCTTCAACATCAGTCCTTCCAGTGAATATTCAGGACTCATGTACTTTAGGGTGGACTGGTTGGATCTCCTTGCAGTCCAAGGGACTCTCAAGAGTCCTCTCCAACACCACAGTTCAAAAGCATCAATTCTTCAGCATTCAGATTTCTTTATAGTCCTACTATCACATCCATACATGACCACTGGAAAAACCATAGCCTTGACCAGACAGACCTTTGTTGACAAAGTAATGTCTCTGCTTTTCAATATACTATCTAGGTTGGTCATAATTTTCCTTCCAAGGAGTAAGCATCTTTTAATGTCATGGCTGCAACTGCTGCTGCTAAGTCGCTTCATTCATGTCCGACTCTCTGCGACCCCATAGACGGCAGCCCACCAGGCTCCCCCATCCCTGGGATTCTCCAAGCAAGAACACTGGAGTGGGTTGCCATTTCCTTCTCCAATGCATGAAAATGAAAAGTGAAAGTGAAGTCGCTAAGTCATGTCCGACTCTCAGCGACCCCATGGACCACAGCCTACCAGGCTCCTCCATCCATGGGATTTTCCAGGCAAGAGTACTGGAGTGGGGTGCCACTGCCTTCTGCAAAGCTGACCACAAATCAAAAACGTTGTCATTTTGAAGTGTCATCTTTTTATATGCATCAACACTAAACCATCTCTTGATGGGATTGTGACATGCGTTGAAAATGGATTTATACAACAACGGACAAAGACCAGCTCAGTGACTGGACTGAGAAGAAGCTGCAAAGCACTTCTCAAAGCCAAACTTACACCAGAAGAAGGTCATGGTCACTGGTGGCCTGCTGCCGGTCTGATCCACTACAGCTTTCTGAATGCTCTCGAAACCATTACATCTGACAAGTGTGCTCAGCAAATCGATGAGATGCACAGAAATCTGTAGGGCCTGCAGCTGGCATTGGTTAACAGAAAGAGCCAAGTTCTTCTCCAGGACAGTGCTTGACCATGTGTCACACAACCAGTGCTTCAAAAGTTGAACAGATTGGGCCACGAAGTTCCTCCTCATCCACCATGTTCATCTGAGTGAGTGAGTGAAAGTCACTCAGTTGTGTCCACCTCTTTAGGACCCCATGGACTATACAGTCCTTGCAATGCTTCAGGCCTGAATACTGGAGTGAGTAGCCTGTCCCTTCTTCAGTGAATCTTCCCAACCCGGGAATTGAACTGGGTCTCCTGCATTGTAGGTGGATTCTTTACCAGCTGAGCCACAGGGAAGTCCCATATTCATCTAAGCTCTCGCTTAACAGATCCAGCATCTCAACAACTTTTTGCAGGGAAAATGCTTCCACAACCAGCAGGATCCAGAAAATGCTTTGCAAGAGTTTGGTGAATCCTAAAGCATGGATTTTTATGCACAGGAATGAATAAACTATTTCCCATTGGTGGAAATGTGTTGATTGTAACGATTTCCATTTTAATTAATAAAGATGTGTTTGAGCCTAGTTATACTCCTTGGAAGGAAAGTTATGACCAACCTAGACAGCATATTCTCCAAGCCAGTCTTCAGCAATATGTGAACCATGAACTTCGTGATGTTCAAGCTGGTTTTAGAAAAGGCAGAGGAACCAGAGATCAAATTGCCAACATCCACTGGATCATGGAAAAAGCAAGAGAGTTCCAGAAAAACATCTTTTCTGTTTTATTGACTATGCCAAAGCTTTTGACTGTGTGGATCACAATAAACTGTGGGAAATTCTGAAAGAGATGGGAATACCAGACCACCGGACCTGCCTCTTGAGAAATCTGTATGCAGGTCAAGAAGCAACAGTTCGAACTGGACATGGAACAACAGACTGGTTCCAAATAGGAAAAGGAGTTCATCAAGGCTGTATATTGTTACCCTGCTTATTTAACTTATATAAAGAGTACATCATGAGAAACGCTGGACTGGGAGAAACACAAGCTGGAATCAAGATTGCCGGGAGAAATATCAATAACCTCAGATATGCAGATGACACCACCCTTATGGCAGAAAGTGAAGAGGAACTCAAAAGCCTCTTGATGAAAGTGAAAATGGAGAGTGAAAAAGTTGGCTTAAAGCTCAATATTCAGAAGACGAAGATCATGGCATCCGGTCCCACCACTTCATGGGAAATAGATGGGGAAACAGTGGAAACAGTGTCAGACTTTATTTTTTTGGGCTCCAAAATCACTACAGATGGTGACTGCAGCCATGAAATTAAAAGACGCTTACTCCTTGGAAGGAAAGTTATGACCAACCTAGATAGCATATTCAAAAGCAGAGACATTACTTTGCCAACAAAGGTCCGTCTAGTCAAGGCTATGGCTTTTCCTGTGGTCGTGTATGGATGTGAGAGTTGGACTGTGAAGAAGGCTGAGCACCGAAGAATTGATGCTTTTGAACTGTGGTGTTGGAGTAGACTCTTGAGAGTCTCTTGGACTTCAAGGAGATCCAACCAGTGCATTCTGAAGATCAGCCCTGGGATTTCTTTGGAAGGAATGATGCTAAAGCTGAAACTCCAATACTTTGGCCACCTCATGTGAAGAGTTGACTCATTGGAAAAGACTCTGATGCTGGGAGGGATTGGGGGCAGGAGGAGAAGGGGACGACAGAGGATGAGATGGCTGGATGGCATCACTGACTCGATGGACATGAGTCTGAGTGAACTCCGGGAGTTGGTGATGGACAGGGAGGCCTGGTGTGCTGCAATTCATGGGGTCACAAAGAGTCGGACACGACTGAACTGAACTGAGACAGAATATTCAAAAGCAGAGACATTACTTTGTTAACAAAGGTCCATCTAGTCAAGGCTATGGTTTTTCAGTGATCATGTATGGATGTGAGTTAGACTATAAAGAAAGCTGAGTGCCAAAGAATTGATGCTTTTGAACTGTGGTATTGGAGAAGACTCTTGAGAGTCCCTTGGACTGCAAGGAGATCCAACCAGTCCATCCTAAAGGAGATCAGTCCTGGGTGTTTATTGGAAGGACTGATGTTGAAGCTGAAACTCCAATACTTTGGCCACTTGATGTGAAGAGCTGACTCATTGGAAAAGACCCTGATGCTGGGAAAGATTGAGGGCAGGAGGAGAAGGGGACAACAGAGGATGAGATGGTTGGATGGCATCACTGACTCAATGGACATGGTTTGGTGAACTCCAGGAGTTGGTGATAGACAGGGAGGCCTGGTGTGCTGCGGTTCATGGGGTTGCAAAGAATCAGACACGACTTGAGCGACTGAACTGAACTGAATAATGGTTTAAAATTCATGGTCCAAAACGGCTGTTATCTTTGCACCAACCTAATAGATGCTCAGATTGATTATATTCTTTGCAGCCAAAGATGGAGAAGCTCTATACAGTCGGCAGAAAAGACCAGAAGCTGACTGTGGCTTGAATCATGAACTCTTTATTGCCAAATTCAGACTGAAAGAAAGTGGAGAAAACCACTAGACCATTCAGGTATGACCTAAATCAAATCCCTTATGACTATACAGTGCAAGTGAGAAATAGATTTAAGGCACTAGATATGATAGACAGAGTGCCTGATGAACTATGGACGGAGGTTCATGACATTGTACAGCAGACAGGGATCAAGACCATCCCCAAGAAAAAAAAGGCAAAAAGGCAAAATAGCTGTCTGAGGAGGCCTTACAAATAGCTTTGAAAAGACGGAAATCAAAAAGCAAAGGAGAAAAGGAAAGATATACCCATTTGAATGCAGAGTTCCAAAGAATAGCAAAGAGATACAAGAAAGCCTTCCTTAGCGATCAATGCAAAGAAATAGAGGAAAACAATAGAATGGGAAAGCCTAGAGATCTTGTCAAGAAAATTAGAGATACCAAGGGTCCATTTCATGCAAAGATGGGCTCAATAAAGGACAGAAATGGTATGGACCTAACAGAAGAAGGTATTAAGAAGAGGTGGCAAGAATACACAGAAGAACTATACAAAAAAGATCTTCACTACCCAGATAATCATGATGGTGTGATCACTCACCTAGAGCCAGATGTCTTGGAATGTGAAGTCAAGTGGGCCTTAGGAAGCATCACTACGAACAAAGCTAGTGGAGGTGATGGAAATCCAGTTGAGCTATTTCAAATCCTGAAAGATGATGCTGTGAAAGTGCTGCACTCAATATAGCAGCAAATATGGAAAACTCAGCAGTGGCCACGGGACTGGAAAAGGTCAGTTTTCATTCCAGTCTTAAAGAAAGGCAGTGCCACAGAATGCTCAGACTACCGCACAATTGCACTCATCTCACATGCTAGTAAAGTAATGCTCAAAATTTTCGAAGCCAGGCTTCAGCAATACGTGAACTGTGAACTTCCTGATGTTCAAGCTGGTTTTAGAAAAGGCAGAGGAACCAGAGATCAAATTTCCAACATCCACTGGATTATGGAAAAAGCAAGAGAGTTCCAGAAAAACATCTATTTCTGCTTTGTTGACTATGCCAAAGCCTTTGTGTGGATCACAATAAACTGTGGAAAATTCTGAAAGAGATGGGAATACCAGACCACCTGACGTGCCTCTTGAGAAACCTGTATGCAGGTCAGGAAGCAACAGTTAGAACTGGACACGGAACAACAGACTGGTTCCAAATAGGAAGAAGAGTACGCCAAGGCTGTATATCGTCACCCTGCTTATTTAACTTATATGCAAAGTACATCATGAGAAACGCTGGGCTGAAGGAAGCACAAGCTGGAATCAAGATTACCTGGAGAAATATCAATAACCTCAGGCAGATGACATCACCTGTATGGCAGAAGGTGAAGAAGAACTAAAGAGCCTCTTGGTAAAAGTGAAAGTGGAGAGTGAAAAAGTTGGCTTAAAGCTCAACATTCAGAAAACAAAGATCATGTCATCCATTCCCACCACTTCATGGCAAATAGATGGGGAAACAGTGGCTGACTTTATTTTGGGGGCCTCCAAAATTATTGCTGGATGGCATCACTGATGGACATGAGTTTGAGTGAACTCTTTGAGTTGGTGATGGACAGGGAGGCCTGGCATACTGTGATTGATTGGGTTGCAGAGTTGGACACGACTGAGCAACTGAAGTGAACTGAAAATTACTGCAGATGGTGACTGCAGCAATGAAATTAAAAGACGCTTACTCCTTGGAAGGAAAGTTATGACCAACCTAGACAGCATATTGGAAAGCAGAGGCATTACTTTGCCAACAAAGGTCCATCTAGTCAAGGCCATGGTTTTTCCATTAGTCACGTGTGGATGTGAGAGTTGGACTGTAAAGAAAGCTGAGTGCCGAAGAATTGATGCTTTTGAACTGTGGTGTTAGAGAAGACTCTTGGGAGTCCCTTGGACTGCAAGGAAATCCAACCAGTCCATCCTAAAGGAGGTCAGATCTGGGTGTTCATTGAAAGGACTGATTTTTAGGCTGAAACTCCAATACTTTGGCCATCTGATGTGAATAGCTGACTCATTGGAAAAGACCGTGATGCTGGGAAAGATTGAGGGCAGGAGGAGAAGGGGACGACAGAGGATAAGATAATTAAATGGCATCACTGACTCAATGGACAAGGGTTTGGGTGGACTCTGGGAGTTGGTGATGGACAGGGAGGCCTGGCGTGCTGTGGTTCATGGGGTCGCAAAGAGTAGGACAGGACTGAACGACTGAAGTGAACTGAATTGAAATGAATAGGTGCTCAATAAACATTTGATGAATAAATACATCCAGCACCAGTTTTTTAAATAGCTAGTAAGACCTTAGTGCTTGTGCCTCATCCTAAGGCAATAGCTGTTTTTAATCTGGCTCCATTTTCCTTCACTGTTGAGATTGTTTGTTACTACTTTTATATTCCTCCTTTTCCAGTCCTCAGCGTTGTTTGTTTTTTTTATTTTTAAATACTGTTCTTTGTGGAGCCTTCTGTCTTTGATATATGCTTTTTTAATTTCTACCGTTTTCTCTTTTTTTTTTTTTCTTTTTCTGGTTATTTCTCATTGTGCAAATTACCAGGTGATAAAAAAAATCTCTTCTTTAAAAAAAAAAAAAATCTCTTCTTTCCGGAATGAATTATTTGTGCTTTCTTTTTCTATGATTTTTACTCTTATTTACCACTTACTAATCTTGTTTCTATTTTTCAAATGGGTGGTTTCTGTATTGGGTTGTTAGGTTACCATGGAACAAAAGTGTTATTATAAGTTAATTATTTAGGAAATTGCTCTTTGAGATCACTGTATAATTAATTATCAGAATTCAAATTTTTATAGTTAATTTTTTTCATGGAGAAACAACCAAACTCCTTATCTTTCTTAACTTTTAATATTCCATTTATGTTTCATATTAAAATTTCATGTTCAGGATAATAATGGGGCATTTCATATAAATATGTCATCACAGTAAGAATATATTTAAAGCTTAGCTTTTATGCAATAAGAAAACTTAGCATTAATTTTTGCGAGTTAGATTTAGGAACTTGGGGCTACAAATGCACATAAAAAAAGCTGAAATGTTTTGACTAGTAATCTAGACCATTGGGATTGCAGAGAAGACTTTAATTTATTCAGTCAAATGATTTCTTTTTTCACAGTTTATTTTTAATATTCATTGAAAATGTCTGAACTTTTTTTAACACCATTGTATTTTTTTCATTAATAAAACAATAATCATTGTAGACAATTATTAAGTATTACATCATAGTACTTGTTGTAGACAGTTGATTGTCAAGCAAGGATATGTAAGTCCTGATATTTTTTAGTCTTTTCCCTGTCATCTGATTCTATAATAAATAAACGTCTGTTTTCTTAAAATTCTTATTCTGACCTGTTATATAATGTGGTTGTTATGATAGTGTGATTTGAGTCTTATTCAAGATGAAACCCCTTTTAACAAAGTGTTAATATAGAGGTACTCGGAAGAAGTGGCATTTTCCTTAGTTTTGGGTCTCTGCAGTTGCTAGTGTGTGTGGGGAGGTAGCATTGACTCTGAGAAGAGAGCCTGCTTCCTAGGACTGTCCTGACTGTGGAAGGGGATAAACAATCCCCCTCTTGTTATGAATCATTTATGCTTTAAACTTTGTCTATTTCAAGATAATTTCATACTTACAGAAAAGTTGTAAATGCAGTACAAAGTATTCCTGTTTACCCTTCCAACATGTTTGTCAAGTGTTTATAGCATTTTACCATGGTTTTCTCTATGTGTATGTATATGCATATTATTATTTTCTGAATCACTGGAGAATAAGTTGCTGATATGATGCCCCAAATATTTGAGGATCTGTATCCTAAAAAAAGGTCAATCTCTTTGCATTATCATAGTATCATTATCAAAATCATACTATGTAATTTTTAATTTAACATGTGTTTGCTTACTTGGGCAAAGTACAGGTGAAGTAGAATATAGACTTATAAAACTTTTAGGTACTTAAGGGAATTACAGTCTACTAATAATCAATTTTGGAGAAGGAAATGGCAACCCACTCCAGTGTTCTTGCCTGGAGAATCCCATGGACAGAGAAGCCTGGTAGGCTGCAGTCCATGGGGTTGCACGGAGTCGGACACGACTGAAGCGACGCAGCAACAACAGCAGCAATAATCAATTTAGAAAATTATTCCATTTTAGAATAAGATGTGTGATGTGACAAGATTTTAAACAGGATATTGTGTTTCTAGAAACGTGAAGGAAAAGCAGTCATTTCAACCTAGAGAATCAGGGAAATGCTTCTTGACTGTTGCAGTCAACCCCAGAGAAGTGGAAGTGCCCTGCCGAAGGACAGTGGTAGGGATTCACATCCCAGAATTCATCCTCCATTTTATTTCTGTCCTTGACAGTAAAAGTTCTGAGGACTGACGAACTGTTGGAATAACTCAGCACTAAAATGTCAGCAATGCGTGAGATAGGTCAGATTCTGTTTCTACGAAAGTTGATATAGTACTTTTTTTTCTTTTAATTATTAACAAATTTTCACCCTAACATTATTGAGCTTAAGAAACAGACTGATTTCCTTTCCTAAGCACTTGTCCATAGGTTGTTTTTCAAGAATACCTTCTTGATTATGAAAGACAAGAAGTAGTTGAGTTGATTAGCTGTAATTAAAGGAATGGAAGGAATGTTTTTAAAAACTTAATTAAGCCACTGTCAATCTAGAGTTTTAGGGATAGTCACTGTTTTTATTATTTCTGGCATTTGTATATTAAATGTTATGCTAGTCTTTATAATTATTCTGAATTAATCAGAAAAGGCTTTTATAAGGTGCTGTAATATATAGTTTTCAGACTTTGACAGTTTAAGAAGGAATGAAATAGGCACACTTAGACTGACAGTAACATTGTACCAAATTTTAAAAATTGTATTACTGAAAATTGCATATTAGTTGTGTTCTTTACTATTACAATTTTGTAAATTGTTTTAGACTAAGGTTTATAACACCAACCATACTTGTGTAGAGAATATAAAATTGTTTGCCAGATCTTAGATTTTGGTTTACATTTATGTAAATATTTAAATGAGATTTGGGGGTATTTGTGATTGTTATTAAGTCCATATATACACCCAGACAGTGTTTTGCACTGTTAATGTTTGTTCCTTTGACAAGGGAATTTCCATAACGGAATTTCAAACTCTTTAATAATACATTTTTTTTCTTTTGCAAGCTGTAACTTCTTGTTTTCTAGTTAAATAATAAAGTCAGAAGCTTCTTAGGACTTTTTCTTGGTATTTAAATTCCTAATTGTTTTTCTTTTTAGAAATAACCACATTTTTATAGCACCATATTAAAAGAGCTGGAATTTATATGAATTTTCCTTGGAAAACAAGTTTTCTCATCTGATTTTTTAAGTTTTCAACTTGATTTTTAACATCTTTGGTTAATAGATACAAAATCTTTTTTTCTGATATTTTCAATGCTAGGGGTTTAGGGTCACAGTGCCTGTGGAGGTGTCATGTTAAGACTGTACACTTACAGCTCACTGGTATGTTCTAAGCAGGCCAAGGGCACACCCACATTCTTCAATCTACTTTTTTAAAACCCAGTGTCCTAGTTTCTGAGCTGTCTTCGTAATTTTTCAACTGGCTCTTGTGGAATTTTTCCTGCTGCTTTGTGTCCTGTTCATGGCTGTCTATGAAATATAAAGATGAGTTTGGTCTGCAAAAGTTAAAAACATCATCAATCACTGTTACCTGGGAAAGTCTTTCTGAAATTTTGATCTCTAGCAGAACACTTATTTCTGAGTTTATTAATTGGTCTTTGAAATTCTCTTATCAAGAGAAGGCATTCCCCAGGCATAGTTATGTAACCCAAAACAGTTTCATCTCTAAATCTTAATGTAGTCTGTCTTTTTTTCACAATGCCCAGTGTTCATTGAACTGATGTACCAAGTCATAATTGTCTCCTATTTGTGGTTGTTTAAATATCTTCTGTTTTTAAAACATAATTTATATTTATATAAATATTTTGTTTTTATTTACATTAAAAATACAATTTTTAGTTTTATTTTATATTATTTCCTTAATTTCTAGTTTAGGAGTAAGATTTCTGGGTCAGAAAAAATTATTGTTTTCAGAGGATTTATAAGTGCTGACCTGTAAATGGGTGTATTACTCTTACAAAAATTGGAATTGAATAATAGTTCCATGTTAGATTGTAGTATATCAGTTCAGTTCAGTCGCTCAGTCGTGTCCGACTCTTTGCGACCCCATGAATTGTAGTATATAGGAAACTTAATTTAGAATTAAATGAAAGTTTCGATTGTATCATGATATCGTCATGAGGGAGGTAGTAGCTACAAAACCCTAATGCATGTTCTAAGGTATCCATTGTACACAATGAATTAACTCCTTTCCTGTGCATCTAAAAGGGTAATGGGAGAGTTGGAACAATAGTCACTCAGATCGTTTCCATATCTTCATTATAGCTTTCAAGCAGTGTGGCCAGGTGCACTTCACTTAAAATCTTTTTTTCCCTCAGTTTTACCATCTTTAAAAAAGGAGATGTTAGAATTCATCTTTCAGTATATGTTCAAAGTTAGCAGCACTGTAATTAATAAGCATAAATCTTGCTTATTACCTATAAATCTTAGTACCTATATTTAAGGGGTTAACTATTTTATAGAAGTCAGACTTTACTAATAGCTATTACTTTGTTGCTCAGATGTTCATTTTATGGGCTTCCCTGGTGGCTTGGCTGGTAAAGATCTGTCTGCAGTTGTGGGAGATCTGGGTTTGATCCCTGGGTTGGGCAGGTCCCCTGAAGAAGGGAAAGATTACCCACTCCAGTATTCTGGCCTGGAGAATTCCATGGATTGTATAGTCCGTGGGGTTGCAAAGAGTTGACCACAACTGAGCAACTTTCACTTCATTTTATTGGGAAATAGTATATAGTACTGGGAGTAAGAATACAGGATCTGAAGTTATAAATTGCCTGGATTCTAATTTCAATTCTGCTACTCAACTGTGTGATATTGGGCAAAGTATCCTCTGTAACCTTGGGTTTCTTAAGCATAAAATGAAGCTTTAATAGTAATAAAAATTGCGTTATATTTAAAAGTGCTTATGAGCGCATTCCTTATACATGTTAAACCTCAATGCATATTAACTTTCAATAATTATTTTTAGTATAGTTATTGTATTAGTTATGTATTACTACATAAGAAATTAGTTCAAAACATAGCTTAAAATAATGATAAATGTTTATTACGTTTTTGTTTCTTCGGGTCCAGAATTTAGGAGCAGGTTGGCAGGGGGTTCTGGTTCAGTCTCCTTGCATTCAAGGTGTTAGTAGGGGCTCAGTTATCATAGTGTAATTTTTAATCTAATGGCTATAAATTTGATGTTTTGCAGACCATGTCTTCGGCAGTGGTACAGTTATATGCAGCAGATCGGAACTGTATGTGGTCAAAGAAGTGCAGTGGTGTTGCTTGTCTTGTTAAGGACAATCCACAGAGATCTTATTTTTTAAGAATATTTGATATCAAGGTGAGTTTTGTTTTGCCTTAACTTAAAGTGTAGATGATTAGGTTTTCTACCTCAATTGTAATTTAGTATAGATTTGTTTATCCTTTATGTAATATTTAAATTATACTTAATGTTAGATGAGTGAAGCTTGGTTTGAGATATTGAAGCATGGGCATTGTGATCAAATTGGCAGTAAACCCTAAGCCAAATGTGAATAGTTGCCCATTTTATCTGTCCACATATTAAAGGTTTTGCTGGTTTGTCTCTTTTTATTCTTTTGGATTTGGACTTTGCCCACATTCTCTTATTTTCTAATGATACTCTTTTTATTCCATCCTGTCCATCACAGACTAGCATATATAGTTCTTGCAGGGAACTACAGAAGTGTATCTTAGCTTGGTATGTTCTTATTTACTGCAGCCTGGATTTAAAGTATTATACAATATCTATAGTAATGTATTTGCTGCCTATTTTATGTTGTTTCTCAACATAGGTATATTCAGATTTTCCCAGCTTTGTATCCCTCTGTCTCAAGTGTAAATCCACCTTGTCTTAGATTGGATGCCCTTTGTCAGGAATTCATCTCTGATAGTCACTGTAAAAATCATCTTTTTGCTGAGATGAAGTCTCTGTTTATCTTTTAAAATCTTTTCTGTGGGTAAGCCTCCTTACTTAATATTTATGTGTGGCAATAAGTATAATAGGGTTGTAGTTACAAAAAAAAAAAAAAAAAAACTATAAACTCCTGGACAGTACTTATGATTAAATAGGGTGTAATCAAACTGCTTTACTTTTCTGGGCTTCGGCTTATTTATTTGTAAAGTGCACTGACCATCTGGGTCTGTTGCAGAGTATTTCCCTGAGAGTAAGTTTAAGTCACTGCCCTTTGTAAATTAGTAATTTGTAACACCCATTTCACATACTTCAAGACAGCTGAGAGATGTGGTGTACTCCTGTTACTAACAGGAGTTTAACCATAGCAGCGAATTCTAGGGGGTAGGGAACACATGCATAGTTTAAAAGACACTCCTAAGTCCTTTGATATATTTCTCATCAGCAAGGAGAAGCACTATTTAGAAAGCAGATATACATAGAACTCCACTGAGAAGAAGGGGATTCCATTATAAAGGTCATAATGTGTGTAGTGGTGGTTTAGTTGCTAAATCATGTCCAACTCTGTGCGACCCCGTGGACTGCAGACCATTAGGCCCCTCTGTCCATGGAATTCTCAGGCAAGAATACTGGAGTGGGTTGCCATTTCTTTCTCCAGGAGATCTTCCCAACCCAAGAATTGAACCCAGGTCTCCAGCATTGCAGGCAGATTCTTTACCAACTGAGCTATGAGGGAGGCCCCATTACATGTATACAGCATTTTAAAATATTTTTGAATTGGTGGTCTAGGTGGAACCTTGCATTTCAGAATAGGGCTGTGATTATATTTCCTTAACCAGTCATCTCCAATTATAGGTAACCATTGCTAAATACTTACAATTAGCCACATTTGGTATTAAGGTTAATTATATTTCTTATACTAAGGCTATCGATATGACAGTCACTCATGGATCCCTTAACCATAGTTTAACCTTGTATACTTCAATCATCATTCTCTTTCTGCTCATGATTGATAGTACTTATACCAATGTTTAATTAGGAGTTCAGTTCAGTTGCTCAGTCATGTGACCCCATGGACTGCAGCACGCCAGGCTTTCCTATCCATCACCAACTCCCAGAGCTTGCTCAAACTCATGTCCATTAAGTCAGTGTTGCCATCCAACCATCTCATCCTTTGTCGTCCCCTTCTCCTCCTGCCTTCAATCTTTCCCAGCATCGAGGTCTTTTCCAGTGAGTCAGTTCTTTTCATTAGGTGGCCAGAGTATTGGAGCTTCAGCATCAGTCCTTCCAGTGAATATTCAGGACTGATTTCCTTTAGGATGGACTGGTTTGTTCTCCTTGCTGCCCATGGGACTCTCAGGAGTCTTCTCTAACACCACAGTTCAAAAGCATCAATTCTTTTGGAGAATTAATTAATCAGAATTAATTTTGGAGAATTAATGATAATTTATTAATAATAAATCAATTAATTAGGAGACCACTCTGCAAAAGTTAGAAATTCAAAGATTGTTAATGAACAGTACAGAGAAGGCATATTTGACCCTCTCAGTGTCTACAGAATTGAGGAAAAAAGAATGAAATCCAGTAATACTTGATATGTACACTCTAAATACTGCTGATAGAACTATGCTTTGATAATCAGTGCATGTACAAAAGAATCTTACCACTTCTAACATTGATGATCTAGTAATTGTTCTAGATATGTATTTGACCAAGTATATATTTGGAAATGCTTGGCTAACAAGATTATATCTTAGCATACTGAGTTCAACTCACTTGGTATGTAATTTTTATGAAAGAAACAACCAATATTTACTGTTTTGTTGCTACTTATTAAATTGTGTGATATGTTGTTTATGTATTGTACATATATGTGCTCTGTGTGTAAAGGCTATTAATATAAACAGTGCCCTAATATGAGTCATCTCCTTTATTTTTGTTCCTTTTCTTTTTTATTCCTAGAGGTTTTCTTATTGGTGACTCTTATTTCAACTTTTGTTTTTTTCTAGGATGGGAAACTATTGTGGGAACAAGAGCTATACAATAACTTTGTATATAATAGTCCTAGAGGATATTTTCATACCTTTGCTGGAGATGTAAGTCATATTTCCTTTATTTCCCTGCTTAGTGTAATTGCGTTTACATTTGTCTGTGGAAAGTATGTGCTTTTTGTGTAAATCCATTGTATAAAATATAAGGAGTTATTTTACTTTTAAAAGCCTAGTCACAGATATTACGGCTTAATAGGAAGCAATGGCTAAGATTTTAAGGGAAAAAAAAGGTTTCCGAGAGGAATGTAAATGTAATTTGGCATGTAGAAGAGGTTTCTTTTTCATCTTCTCTGTCTTATATAGTTTTAACCTGTCTGTGTGATTTTGGACAAATAGTTTAACTCTCTGAATTTTAGTTTTCCTGTCTATAAAAATGAAACCCCTAATCCATGGTAACTTTTAAATATTGAAGATTATATTGCCATACAAATTATTTTGTGAAAGAATAATTCATGGCCTAGAAGAGTACTAAAATGAAGTGTTAGCTGTTCACTTCTCTCCAACTCTTTGCAACCCCATAGACAGTAGCCCACCAGGCTTCTCTTTCCATGGATTCTCCAGGAAAGAATACTGGAGTGGGTAGCCATTTCCTTCTCCAGGGGATCTTCCTGACTCAGGAATTGAATCCAGTTCTCCCGCATTGCAGTCAGATTCTTTATTGTCTGAGTCACCAGGGAAAGTGAGACAGGGGAAACAGAATTTTAAAAATTTATTGCCTGTACCTGGGAACAGGGCTTCTTTGGTGGGTGAGGGGTAAAGAATCCACCTGCACTGCAGGAGATGCGGGTTCGACCCCTGGGTTGGGCAGATCCCCTGGAGAAGGAAATAGCAACCCACTCCAGTATTCTTGTTTGGGAAATTCCATGGACAGAGGAACCTGGAGGGCTGCAGCCCATGGGGTCACAAAAGAGATGGACACAACTTAGCAACTAAACAATGACAACAACAGCAACGTACTGGGGGACAATGTTAAAATGATTTTTGTACTACATACTCACAGGAGTTGTCTGAGGGAGGACTAGATTGAGTGACTTTAATACTCTTTGTTTGCATATTTGTATTTCCTAGATTTTCTACAATAAAAGGTTGGATTAGATGATATATCTGTCTTTTCAAAATGTATTTTCTTCTTTCTTTGTTATTTTTCACATTTTTCGTCATTGTATGTAAATATATGTACATACATAAAAGTGTGGACTAAATGCCATTATAATGTTAAGTGTGTTCTCACACTTTTAATAATGTACGTGAATACCTGTAATTAAGCTGCAAAATAAAATCATAAAAAAGAAAGAGTTGATCTGCATTTGATCAGTGTTTCTAGTGTTTGCCTTTTCAAATCCAAATGTTTACAGAGCTCTATTGAAGGATCAAATTCTGTTCACTTTTTTTTTTTTTTATTGAAGATGAAGTATCAGTTTAACATTTGAGTGTCTACTGTAACATAATAGTAGTCTTTTACTCTACCTTGTCCATGCTTTTTGCCTTCTTAAATTATTCAAGTGATTAAGTTCTTGTGTGCTAATAAAGTAAGGTTGCTTTCTTCAGAAATGTACTTTTGTTGGTTATTAACTTTTTTGTTAAATAAAGCTAAATTTATAGGTTTTGTTGTTTACCTTTTCTGTTGAAAATATTTCAGACCTGTCAAGTTGCTCTTAATTTTGCCAATGAAGAAGAAGCAAAAAAATTCCGAAAAGCAGTTACAGACTTGTTGGGACGACGACAAAGGAAATCTGGTAAGCATTTTTAAAAAATTTCTTTAAACAGGAGCTGGCTGTGGCTTACGGGACAGATCTGTTCTACCATCTATTTTTGTAAACAAAGTTTTATTAAAAACAACTATACTTGTTGATTTACATATTGTTCTTGACTATATTTTCTCCCACAACACAGTTGGATAGTTGACAAACACTATGAAGCACAAAGGCTAAAGTAATTCCTATCTGGCCCTTTACACAAAACAGGTCACTAATTTTCCCTTTAAAAAACTGACTATTTTTATTGGGTTGATTTTCTTTTTTTTTTAGAGAACTCCAGTAATCTTTTTCGTTGATAATATTTAACATACACTGACTCTTAATGTTTGCATTTTTATTTCATTATTTGTAACTCACATTTTAAAAAGTATTCTATATTTTGTGAACAAAGACTTTAGGCAAGCCTAGAAGCAGATATGCAAAGTTGCAAACAAGATCTGTAAACATTGCTTTTTCTGTTTTGTACCTAATGTTGTATGTTATAAAATCATAAGGAACTTAGTTTAATGCATGAGACTCTAATATATATAAGATATTAGCAAATGATGCAGGATAATATAGAGCTTTAAATTCATTGATGTAGAACTAACTACTCAACAGTAGTCAACTACCAGGCATTCCTGTTGTAAAGTGGGAAAAGAGTGATTGAGAAAGGTAAATCTCTCCAGAATCATCTTCTTAAGCAGATCACTTGTAGGACAAATAGCTTATGGGAGATACAACCAGCAAATAGATCCCCTTGAAACTAGCTATGCTCATATATTCCTTGAAAAAGTCTTTTTGTACGTCCAAGTATACGTTACCCCAGTTTGAAAATCACTGTATTCAAGGATCTGCTTTACCAGTAAGAGGGAATAAATCATGAAAAAGGACAGGAATATAAAGGCGTGTGTTACATTTTATACATGTTAACTTATTTTAATGGGTTTCCAAGGAGGAGGTAATGTGCAAAATGAAAATAAAATGAACTGAGTTGTTGCCTCACTGTCATCTTATTATATCCTCTTTGTAATGAGTGAATAGAATTATTAGGCACCTATTGTTTTTTACTCCTTTTTGGAGCCAGGGTTGTTTACCGCTTGATTCCATGCTGTGGAAGAATTTAATTCTGTGGAAGAATTTGAGGTTCAGTTCCTATTTCAGTGACATGTTGTGGTGCTAGGCCAGAGGCTCCCTGGAACTCCTTTTAGTCAAACTGTGTGACATTTTCAATATAAAAACAAGTTTAAAACACTTCTTACCATGTGGAATAATTGACTTTGAAATAGATAGGGCACCTAAAGGTGTCTTTCACCTGGTGCAGGAATTCTGTTTATGCAGTTCTTAAGCTTTTAGTCATAGTGTTTCAGAAGCAGAAAGATGGAAACCCACATGGGAGACAGCTGATTTATCACTGGGCATCCTGTCATGCTAAGTCAGCCTTCAGCCTCGCCTCTCTTTAACTTAGATGCATGGGGACCAACTTTTGGAGCAACAAATAATCAGCCAGTTTTAATTTGGAAGCCATCTACCTACCGTGCCCTCCTTAGGCCTTCACTTCTTTAGCTTAAGCACTTCCATTTTGTTATTCCTCACATAATATAATTTATAGACTCACTGTCTGTATATTGTGCTCTGAATGCACTATAGATTTTTATATCTTCTTCAAATGATCCACATTTAGAAAATGGTCCTGCTTCAAATATGATGTTCAGGTTTGAATGTAGTACTCCAACCATGGTATGACTAGTACTGTGATACTAAAAACTTCCCCTGATATGATTAAACACTATTCTGCTAATGTTTCTAGTAAACACTTTACACCATTCGCTTTCATTTTTAGTTCAACCAAAGATCTCTTTTTTTCTTAACATGGTACTCAAGCCAGGGTAGTGTTATATTCTAAGTAATTGCATTTTAGAACTTATACTCTGAACTTTACATTATCTCAGCATATTTCCATGTTTGTGTCACCACCAGTTTAAGAAGTATTTCCTCTCTGGATGCAGATGTAACATCACCTTAGAAACTAGAGATTTGACATTCATGGACACAGGATGTGCTTATATCAAATGTTTCAGAAAATTACTTCATCAGACCACCGGATGGAGTAATCCATTTGTATTTCCCATTGCCAGGATTTTCAAATTGCCCCTCAATTAAATCCTATTAATTTTAGGATTGTGACTGTTTAGAAACTAAATATTTTATTATATTTTTATTTATGGTATTTGGAAAATTTGGAATATTTTGGAAATATGATTTTGGAAAATTTTGTATTACAAAAGTCTGTGGAAATTGTGTTTGTTGGAAATTCTTCAACCACTTTTGAACTTTCATGAAAGGAAAATTGTGTCAAACCTAGTATGAATGCAAGACTATGAGTATGAATGCAACAGGTTAATAGCAGTTCTCTCGGTATTACTCCTCCTTAGTTGGCTATAGTTTTTCAGTGTTATTTCTGTCTGCCCCCATGCTTAGGCATCTATAGGTGTTTTCATTAGCTTTATGCTCTCATTCAGTCCCATAGCTTTAAATACTATTTGCTGCTGACTCCCAACATTTTATCTACCCCCTTTGACCTCATTCCTGACCTTCAGACTTGTGTGCTCCAGTTGTGTGTCAGAATAGCCTTCAAACTTATATGTATGAACAGAACACTTAATCCAGGCTCCCCAACCTGATTTAGACCTGCTCCTACTCTCCTGGTCTTCCCTGTCCCAGTAAAAGGCATTGGCTCTACCTTGTCACTCTGGCTCACAGAGGTTCTTCATAAACCCTATCAGTGAGTCCTATTGTCTCTGCCTTCAAAAACGTGTCTTGAGTCTGTTTCTCACTTCTGTTGCTACCACCCTAATCCAAGCCACCGTCGTTTGTCATCTGGACTACCTAACGCTCTCACTTGTCCCTCTGCTGTCACTGTATGCCCCTTACTCTCTCTTTTCCACATAATAACCAGGCAGAACTTTTAAAAACAGATTAGATCATGCCATTTGTATTCAAAACCTTGTAAGAGCTTCCTATCATATATGAAATACAGTCTATATTCCTTAACCCATGTCTTGTGGGATCCTACATGCTCCAGTTCCCTGGTTTCCCTTCTGACTTCTCTCCTTCCACTCTTCTTTGGTTCACTGCAGTCCAGTATTATGGTTTTGCCTTTATGCTGTTCTCTCCTGAGGGCCTTTAAATATGTTCCTTCTCTTGCTTTATTCAAATGGTGCCCAAATGTCAGTTCCTCAGAGAAACTCTTATTAACCACTTATAAGAGTAAGACAGTTTAGATGAGTTAATTTTTTATGTTGGTTTTTGTATTACATATGTCTAATAATATTCTTTCAATTTATTTCCTAACAGAGAAAAGACGAGACCCCCCAAATGGTAAGCTCTTCAATAATTATTGATCAAAAAAATTTTAGGTTGTAATTTAATCCTTGTAGAAACAAGTATCATAGACATTGTGCTCAGTTGCTTCAGTCATGCCCGACTCTGTGCAACCCTATGGACTGTAGGCCGCCAGGCTCCTCTGTCCATGGGATTTTCCAGGCAAGAAAACTGGAGTGGGTTGCCATTTCCTTCTCCAGGGGATCTTCCGACCGAGGGACTGAACCCAAGTCTCTTACATCTCGGGCATTGGCAGCCAGGTTCTTTATCACTAGCGCCACCTGGAAAGCCCCATCATACACATTAATACCTACTATTTAATATGTATGATTAAATACTGTAGTATATTGTGTTCTTATTTTAAAATAAATAATAGGTGGGGACTTAGAAATGTACTATTCTTTGGCTTTTTTCTAGGATGAGGGAAGACAACAAAGGCTGCCGTTCATTATTACATCTTAATTCCTTATGTACAGTTGATTTAAGTTCAAAAATTATACAAACTGGTCTTAATGTTTTCCTTAAAAAAAACAGTAAATGTTATCTATCATATCTCTTCATTTCCTGCTCTCATGTTTCTTTTTTTTCTTATTTCAAAAGATTATTTTGCAATGGGAATGTGAAACTAGCCCCTTTCAGAATGAACACTTAACTATTCTGGTATGTTTAAATAAATAGTAGCTGTGCTTACTGTGCTGATGTGTTTAGAACACATAGTAGCTGCACATAATCCTCTTTAATTTGATAATGAAGTAATGTGGATTGAAGTATTAGTAACTGAAATAATACAGATTCATTTATTTAAAATATATGTATTTATACTAAAGAATAAAAACAGGATACTAAGATATAAAAGACAAGGTCCTAGATCTTTTGTGCAGAGTTTCATCCTGGGTCCCATAAACTCTGGCTGAAGTTTTGTGCTAAATGTTGTATACATGTTCTTTTCTCTGGGGAGAGGGGATCCATGGCTTTCATCACATTGAAATGGGATCCCTGATCCTATGATAGTAAAGAACTGTTGTTCCAGGAGCCTTTGTTATAGTGGGGAATATAGCTGCTGCTTTTTCAAAGGCATCTCAATTATCTCATCAGAATATAGGATGATTATTCAGGGAAACATTTAATATAGTACAGAGTTCTTAATATATGACAACTGTTGGTGGTGGTTGGTTTTTGTTTCTTTTAAACCAACATATTACTTTCTGATTTTGTCCTTAAATTTGTTTTTGTGATATAATAACATGAACCAGACATTGCTGTATTAAATTTTGGATTATTTACCTTATTAGAATTTTTTTAAAAACTTGACTACCTTCAATAGTACTTAATATGTGCCAAGCATTGTATACTTTGACTTTCTCTTTGAATGGAAATTTTTAATACTTAGTCCTGTAACAGGACTGCTTGGGGATAAATAAAGTAATCAAAGTGTTTAGCATGGTGCTTAATACTAGTTACCATGATGAAGACAGTGACAGTGATCATACTCACAGCTACCCTTTAATGGTCATTTGCTACCTGCCAGGCACTGTCCAGAAACCAATTGAAGTAGCTGCTATATTATCCCTGATGTAGGTGAGAAGACTGGCACGATAGGTGACTTGCTCAGGGTCACAGAACTAGGAAAGTGGAGCAAGATTCAGTCTCAAGTGTTGCAGCTCCAGAGCCTGGCCCCGTAACCACTGTGCTGTAACCACTGTGCTACATCAGGATAGTTTTGAAGGAAAAACTGAGACCTAGAGAGGGTACGTAACATGCCTTGAGGTGTGCAGCTAGTATGTCACAGAAACAAGGGAAGCAGAGCAGCTGAGCCAGAAATCTTGCATCTGTGAACCTTTAATGTAGCATTAGAAGTTTTTCCACTTGTGTGCTCAATATTTCAATCTCCTCTTTTAATTTATTAAACTATTTGGCCTTCTGTGAGCATATATTAAGTAGCAGTGTGGAAGGCTTCCTAGTGTTAGCATCTTTAGGGAAAGTAATCTGAGATTATAAAGTGTAGATGTTGTACAAATAACATAATTAAAGTTAAGGATGTAAGTACTTTTTGATTTCTGTAATTTAATTAATACATATAAAATATGTTTTTGAAGAGGCACCTAATCCACAATGGTTTGAATTTGGATATTCTTTATGTGACAATGATGTTTTATAACTTTATTATCTCTAGTAAGAAATACTCATAATTAAATTTAGTTTCTTTCTCTGAAATGGTTCTTGTTTTAAAATCTTAAAATATAAAGTTTTAACCTTTTGGCACAGTGGTCCCAAACTTTTTTCATTAAATAAACAGAAAATTTTAAAATGGTATTGTTAAAAAATTATACAGCATGTGTTGCCAATATTTGCATACTTATTTATTTATAAGATACACGTACAATTATTAATAGAAATTTTCATATTTTTCCCTGCAGTGCAGTTGCTTGCCTTGTTCTCCCCATGGTGGAGAGAGGACTCAGGAATGTGGCCTATTGCTTTTCTGCATTTGCTGCGCTGCCACTAGGTGGCGATGGATACTTTTAACTGCCTTGCAGAGTCCATGCAGGGGCTTTGTCCCAATCCTCATTTCGATCAGTCTAGCCGACCTTTTCAAATTGTAACTGTAAAAAAGACACTTTATGTAGAAGTAACATGTATTCCTGCCCTAAAGTACAATTAGGACATGTGTTTTCCTCATTAACTCCTAATCCATACACTTTTTTTTTTTCTTTATTGGTCAACCTCACCTTTTAACTCAGACACTTTCCAATGATTTGTTCTCAGCTTTATGACTGCTTGACATCAGAGGTCACTAGGCCACCTGTTTCTCAACTATTTTACCTTGGTGAGAGCTCTCTGCTTTTTATGTAATTAAGCGGAAGAGTTTAGTTTGTTCTTTTAGTTTTAAATTTAACTAGAAATGCTGTTGAGTGAGAATATTAAAAAACCTTTTCTCTGACAGTTGTCGTTCATCAGAAGAAGGTAATTTGTCATAACTGCTTTTTGAAAAAGAAGGGAAACAGCCCCCCTTCATTATGTATTTACGTAATACATGTTCTTAGGATGAATGTAATTTCAGAAATGGAATAAGTAAAGTTTACTAGAAATGATTTATTTCTGTTACCATATCTTTCATAAACTTTATTTTAAAAATGATTCTGTACTATATACAAGTTATTAATTTTTTAGTCTGTCACTTTTAACTATTTAATTAGGCTTTAGAACATTATTTTAAATTTATTTCCTAACATCTTCAAACTGTAAAGTAAATGCTGCCAACAAAAATTGCCAAACACTTAGTCTCTTGAATGTGTAAAAAGCCCTTTTTTCTAAATTTTGAAACTCATAACCATTTCTTGTAACAGTTGGACCACAAACTAAGAGAACTGATAAATTGGTAAAGACATAAAATATACTTATTGTAAAGTTAGTGCTGTTGATCAGTCTTGGCATTTAACTGTTGTGTAAAAGGTACTCTAGTTAATAGAGTAGTGGACTAGACACCAAGACAGCAGAGTTTACCTTTCCCTTTGTCACTGACTGTGTGACTTTAGACAGGTCACCTGCCTCTTCCTGTCGTTAATTGTTGTTTTTTGTTTGTTTTGTTCTTTATTATAGAAAGAACACATCTGAGTATCATTCTGTTGGTGATGACACTGTCCTTAGTTTTTGTCTATAAAATGAAAGATTTTGAAAAACTAGCTAATTTCCCAGCTTATACCAGTTTTTTTAATAGGTCTCTAAAATCTGAATTTTTCTATATAGACTTAATTAAGTAGTGTTTTAACCAATACTGATGAAGTTTCTGTGAAATAAGTAAGTAGCTAATGGCACAGCTTTATGAACTGCTTGGTAGATGCATAACAATATATCCACACCTGATTTTGGAGGAGGGTGAGGAGGGGAAACTTTGGTATTTATTCTGAATATCAATTATATTTCATTCCTGTCCTTTTCATCCTTGACTTTCTTCAGAGATGGCTGAGTCATTTTCTCCAGTGAGTTGTAAATCAGGCTTACAAGAATCTTAACTTTATTATTTCCCAGAAAAGAATTTACTAGCTTGAATAATTTAAACTGTTAACTTTACCAACTTTATACCATTTAGGATATTCTTAGGATAATAGGTTACTTTTATATAAACTAAAGTAACATCAAAATATTTTTATTTTTCCTAAAATTAATTATAATCGTTAAATTTTTGTTTTGTTTTTCCGGCTGCACCACACAACTTGTGGGATCTTAGTTCCCCAACCAGGATTGAACCCAGTGCTCATGCAGTGAAGTGCAGAGTCCTTACCACTGAAACACCAGGGAATTCCCAAATTTCTGTTGTTTTATAATGGAGAATCTGGTTATTCCTTTATTATTGCTTTTTGGACACACCTATTTCAGGAAGGATGACAGCATAAAGAGAGTATCTAACTCTGATATACCTCAAACTGACTTCAGTTCAGTTCAGTCACTCAGTCGTGTCCGACTCTTTGTGACCCCATGGACCACAGCAAGCCAGGCCTCCCTGTCCAAAACCAACTCCCGGAGTTTACCCAAACTCATGTCCCTTGAGTCAGTGATGCCATGCAACCATCTCATCCTCTGTCGTCCCCTTCTTCTCCTGCCCTCTATCTTTCCTAGCATCACGGTGTTTACAAATGAGTCAGCTCTTCGCATCACGTGGCCAAAGTACTGGAGTTTCAGCTTCAACATCAGTCCTTCCAATGAACACCCAGGACTGATCTCCTTTAGGATGGACTGCTTGGATCTCCTTGCAGTCCAAGGGACTCTCAAGAGTCTTCTCCAACATCACAGATCAAAAGCATCAATTCTTCGGCACTCAGCTTTCTTTATAGTCCAACTCTCACATCCATACATGACCACTGGAAAAACCATAGCCTTGACTAGACGGACCTTTGTTGGCAAAGTAATGTCTCTGCTTTTTAATATGCTGTCTGGGTAGGTCATAACTTTCTTTCCAAGGAGTAAGCGTCTTTTAATTTCATGGCTGCAATCACTATCTGCAGTGATTTTGGAGCCCAAAAAATAAAGTCAGCCACTGTGTCCACTGTTTCCCCATCTATTTGCCATGAAGTGATGGGACTGGATGCCATGATCTTAGTTTTCTGAATGTTGAGCTTTAAGCCAACTTTTTCACTCTCCTCTTTCGCTTTCATCAAGAGACTCTTTAGTTCTTCTTCCCTTTCTGCTATAGGGTGGTGTCATCTGCATATCTGAGGTTATTGATATTTCTCCCAGCAATCATGATTCCAACTTGTGCTTCTTCCAGCCCAGCATTTCTCATGATGTACTCTGCATATGAGTTAAATAAGCAGGGTGACAATATACAGCCTTGACATACTCCTTTTCCTACTTGAAACTAGTCTGTTGTTCCATGTCCAGTTCTAACTGTTGCTTCCTGACCTGCATATAGATTTCTCAGGAGGCAGGTCAGGTGGTCTGGTATTCCCATCTCTTTCAGAATTTTCCACAGTTTATTGTGATTCACATAGTCAAAGGCTTTGGCATAGTCAATAAAATAGAAATCGCTGTTTTTCTGGAACTCTCTTGCTGTTTTGATGATCCAGCAGATGTTAGCAATTTGGTCTCTGGTTCCTCTGCCTTTTCTAAAACCAGCTTGAACGTCTGGAAGTGCATGGTTCATGTATTGCTGAAGCCTGGCTTGCAGAATTTTGAGCATTTCTTTACTAGCGTATGAGATGAGTGCAATTGTGCAGTAGTTTGAGCATTCTTTGGCATTGCCATTCTTTGGGATTGGAATGAAAACTGACCTTTTCCAGTGCTGTGGCCACTGCTGAGTTTTTCAAATTTGCTAACATATTGAGTGCAGCACTTTCACAGTGTCATCATTTAGAATTTGAAATAGCTCAACTGGAATTCCATCACCTCCACTAGCTTTGTTCATAGTGATACTTCCTAAGGCCCACTTGACTTCACCTTCCAGGATGTCTGGCTCTAGGTGAGTGATGACACTGTGATTATCTGGGTTATGAAGACCTTTTTTGTATACTTCTTCTGTGTATTCTTGCCACCTCTTCTTAATATCTTCTGTTAGGTCCCTACCATTTCTGTCCTTTATTGAGCCTATCTTTGCATGAAATGTTCCCTTGGTATCTCTAATTTTCTTGAAGAGATCTCTAGTCTTTCCCATTCTATTTTCCCTCTGTTTCTTTCCACTGATCATTGAGGAAGGCTTTCTTATCTCTCCTTGCTATTCTCTGGAACTCCACATTAAATGGGTATATCTTCTTTTCTCTTTTGCTTTTAGTGTCTCTTCTATTCACAGCTCTTTTAAGGCCTCCTCAAACAGCCATTTTGCTTTTTTGCATTTCTTTTTCTTGAAGATGGTCTTGATCCCTGTCTCCTATAATGTCACGAACCTCCGTGCATAGTTCATCAGGCACTCTATCTATCAGATCTAGTTCCTTAAATCTATTTCTGACTTCCACTGTATAATTATAAGGGATTTGATTTAGGTCATACCTGAATGGTCTAGTTGTTTTCCCCACTTTTCTTCAATTTGTCTGAATTTGGCAATAAGGAGTTCATGATCTGAGCCACAGTCAGCTCCCGGTCTTGTTTTTGCTGACTGTATAGAGCTTCTCCATCTTTGACTGCAAAGAATATACTCAGTCTGATTTTGGTGTTGGCCATTGGTGATGTCTGCGTGTAGAGTCTTCTCTTGTGTTGTTGGAAGAGGGTGTTTGCCATGACCAGTGCGTTCTCTTGGCAAAACTCTATGAGCCTTTGCCCTGCTTCATTCTGTACTCCAAGGCAAAATTTGCCTGTTACTCCAGGTGTTTCTTGACTTCCTACTTTTGCATTCCGGTCCCTTGTAATGAAATGATTGCTGCTGCTGCTAAGTCACTTCAGTCGTGTCCGACTCTGTGCGACCCCATGGACTGCAGCCCACCAGCCTCCTCCGTCCATGAGATTTTCCAGGCAAGAGTACTGGAGTGGGGTGCCATTGCCTTCTCCGTGAAATGATTAAGGGGGTTCTTAAATGTTATTAAGTATAAAGATAGGAGAGTAATAATTTGCAGCATCTTCTTTGAATGGTGTTGCTAATAATGATGAGTAATGATAAATTGTAAGAGGAGAGAAAACAGAAAGAGAAGAATGAGAAGTAAAAAGTGAGCACTAGATAAGTCTATGAAGATACTAGTATGACTCCAGTTCAACCCTTTAACATTTGAATTCTCATTATTTTTAATAAGTCCCTTTTTTGGAAACTACAGTGAACTCAAATCTTGAATCTGAACAAATTTGAAAATCTAGTTCTTTATCTCCTATTTAATAAACTTCCTATATTGCTTAACTAACCTTTAATTTTTGGTCCAATTATTGTCAGATTATTCCTTGATGCTAAATCAGCTTTTAATGGTTTTATCCATATTTTTCACTAGCTTCCATTTTTTTCCAAGAAGAATTTTTACTTCTTGCCAATATGAGCAATTTCCTACAGAATTTTGTATGAAACTATAAATAGAACTTTTAGACATTTACATACTGTACTTAATGACTTTGAATATTAAGGGAAAATAGCTGAATTGTGTATATCTTTTAGTTGTGTACAAATTATTTGTCTGATAAATTGGCAGATGGCGTTTATAATTTTATTTTTACTGTATTTCATCTTCAATAGTAGAGTTGAGGGAGAAAAAATTAGTTATATATAGTTTCCCATGGAGATAAGTGTTTTTTTTCAGACAATGTTTATGAATAGGTTGCCTTTGAGGTTTTCAGGATAATTGAAGAACTATTGTCAAGTTGGCATTTAGTGATCACTCAGGATACATTAGCCTATAATTTCTTAGAGTTTCTATCTGCCATTCTATGGTTGTGTTGGAGATTCCATACACCACCCCTCCAGTTGGTGATTCACTAGAAGGACTCACAAGACTGAGCATATAGTAAAGATCTCTTACAGTGAAAAAATACAAAGCAAAAACAACAAAAAAAAAAGGGAAAACACGTGGGATTAAGTCTGAGGGGAACCACACACAATCTTCCAAGAGTTTTCTGTCATTGGTCACAGGGAATGTGCTTAATTTCTCTAGCAATGAGTTGTTGCAACACACATGAGATGTGTTAAGGAGAAACTCAGTGCCTGGGGTTTACTGGGGGCTAGTCATGTGGGCATCTTCTGTCTAGTACATACCAAGATTCTAGACTCACAGAAGGAAAGCAGGTATCAGCATAAAACATACTGATAGTACTAATAGTTGAGACACAATGAGCCCATCTTATCAGGGAATAAGAACCCTCTTAAAATCCTAGATCCTTAGATGCCAGCTAAGGGCCAGCCTTGCAAGCAGGCCTTTCTAAAGATAGCAGTCTTAGGCCTACTCTGTTAACTCTTTCTCTGCATAATAGTGATTATATTTTATACAACGTTTTTAAAATTGTCATTACTATGATCATCTCAGAGGAGTTTGGTCTAATAGGAAGTTTTGTCATACATTAAGAGAATCATACATTTAAATGGAATCTCTGAGGAACATGTGTTGCCCTTCAGTTTAATTTTTAAAGGAATTTTTAAGATGAATTTGTTTCATTCAGACTTTCATACCTTTAAGAGCAAGAGTACTTTTATGAATTATAAAACAAAATTTTTTGTGCTACATTTAGTGTCACTTCTGGAGATGCTGTTAATAATACCTGAAAATGCCTAAGGTCTTTTTGCTGTTGATTCTTGTGGAAGATGGAATGTTTTAAGAATTTTTGTGTCTTAAATTTTTGAGCTATATACTTCTGATAGCCAAAGTATATGTATAGTAATGAGAAAGATGCTACTAGACTTAAATATTACTGTTTTGGAAAAAATGATAATAATAATTATATAAGCATTTTTTTCCTCATAGACTAATAAAGTTGAAATAAAGAAGTAAAACTAGATTTCTTTACTAGATTTAAAACAAAGATGCTTCTTTTCTTTTATTCTTCTTATGTAATGTATGCCACTTTATTAATGAATAATGTGTTGGATGTGAAGCTTGTAATAGTCAAAATTTATTGGGTCAGATAAATTTAAATTCTTGTTGAAAATTCATTGTACTTTATGAGATTTAGTATTATAAAAATAGTTTTCTTTGAAATAATGTATCTATGCTAATTTAAGAATTTGTTATAGACTTCTGCAGTTTAAGAATTTTTGAAATTTATTATTTATAAAAATTAACATGTGATTTTAAAACAAATAATTTATAGTATTGAAGTGGTCCTGCTTCAGAAAAAGGTATTTAAATTATAAATTATGATTGTGATAATTCTTAAATCTCTTTCATATTATTTTGACTTTATTTGCAGGTCCTAATCTACCCATGGCAACAGTTGACATAAAAAATCCAGAAATTACAACAAATAGATTTTATGGTCCGCAAATCAACAACATCTCCCATACCAAAGAAAAGAAAAAAGGAAAAGCTAAAAAGAAGAGGTTAACTAAGGCAGATATTGGAACACCAAGCAATTTCCAGTAAGGCAGTTCTTTTATTATTCTTATCTTTACTTTTGATTTATTCATTTCTGCTCTTTTTTTAAATTGTTAGAAAGTTCTATTTTCTTTTTGGGAGACCCCTTACCTTTATCGCTTGCATACCTTCTGCTATAATTTTGTTGTTGGAGTTTTTAAAGGCTATTGATCAATAGACTTTATATGAATCTTAGTTACTTTACTTTTCCACCTATCAGAAAAGAAAAATTAGAGTTGTTTTTTCAACTAATTGTTGGACATGAAAATGAAATCTCACTTTTCTCTATAAATGATATTTTGAAATTACCTAAAGGCATTGTCCTATTCTGTTTGGGCTGCTAACAGAATACTATAGACTGGGTAGCTGATAAAGAACAGAAATTTATTTCTCACAGTTCTGGAGGATGTAAAGAGGCAGGCAAGATTTATTTAGTGTCTTGTAAAATCCCACTTCTTAGTTCATTGCCGTCTCCTCATTGTGTCCTCACATGTTGGAAGAGGGCGAGAGAGCTCTCCAGGCCTCTTTCTTAATGGCACCAATCCTATTCTTGGGGAATCTACCTTCATGACCTGATTACCTCCCCAGATCCTCATCTCCAGGAATTATCACATTGGGATTCGATCTCAAGATAGGAATTTTTGGAAAACTCAGTCTATTGTAGGCATCAAACCTTTGATATTCATTCGATGTATTTCAAGCATTCTCCTGTGCATTCTTCATTTCTTCATAACAGAATTCCTGTTGTCTTACACATGTAATGCTTGTATTCTTGGAAATGGATGCTCAGAAAGGTTGTGCAAAAATACTAAGGCTCAGTTAGTAGTGGAGTTGGGGCTAGAATCCTGGTCTCTTGACTACTTACACTTTTTTTCCCTGAAAATGATTTTGTCTATGAGAACCATTAGTTCAGGCTAAAAATTCACTGGTTGGGTTGGATTTCATGTGTATTATGTTTTTATTGTCACTTACGCATTTTTTTTTTCTGTTTTTTTTCTTTCTGCTACTTTAGACACATTGGACATGTGGGTTGGGATCCGAATACTGGCTTTGATGTAAGTTATTTTCAAGCCATAAATGTTATAACTCTAAATATGTAGGAATGTCATGTCCTACCTTTAGACTTTTATGCTTATACATTTTTGTGAGTTCTAGTGTTTGGTTGAATGTGCTTATATTCATGTTCATATTCCACTGAGGTTTAAAATCATATATTGTTCTATCATTGATGGCTAAGTCTCTAAAGAGAATTTTTTTTTTTTAGGCTTTATCTACTATAATATGAAATCTCTATGTTTTGAAAGCCAAGAGGAGAAAATTGTTTCTGCAAAGTGATCATTTGAGGGGAATATAAGCCAAATTACTTGAAAGTACTATAGTCACATTCTGAATATCCAAAGATTGTCTAGATCTTTGTATTCTATTGCTTCTTCTTGGTGATTTCGTCATTCATTCATTTATAGCATTTGAGCAAAATAGTTGAAAATTGGTTACCTAAGTATACATATTTAACATTTGACTGATAATCAGGGTTTGGAAAAATTATGTTGAAAAGAAATATTATTTGTGATTAGAATCAAAAATTATTTTGGTTACTTTTTTATTACTAGAACTACAGTGTTAACACCACAATATTAAAAAAAAAAAAAAAACTTTATTTTTTTTCTATTAGGGTATAGCCAATTAACAAACAATGTTTTGATAGTCTGAGGTGAACAGTGACGGGACTCAGCCATACATATACATATACCCACTCTCCCCCAAGGGCTTCCTGGGTGGTTCTAGTGGTAAAGAACCTGCCTACCAATGCAGGAGACATAGGAAATGTGCGTTCGATACCTGGGTTGAGAAGATCCCTGGAGAAGGTCATGGCAACCCACTCCAGTATTCTTGCTTGGAGAATCACATGGACAGAGGAGCTTAGCAGGACAGTCCATAAGTTCACAAAGAGACATACACGACAGAAGTGACTTAGCATGCACATTCTCTCCAAAACTCCCCTCCCATCCAAGCTGCCACATAACATCAAACAGAGTCCCATAGGCTATAGAGTAGGTCCTTGTTAGTTAAGCATTTTAAATATAGCAGTGTATACATTTCCATCTGGCAACCATAAGTTCCTTCTCTAAGTCTGTAAGTCTTCTGTTTTTTTGTAAGTAAGTTCAGTTGCATCATTTCTTTTTAGATTCCACATATAAGGGATGCCATGTGATATTTCTCCTGTATTTGATCTACTTCAGTCAGTCAGTATGACACTCTCTAGGTCCATCTGTGTTGCTGCAGATGGCATTATTTCATTTTTAATGGCTGAGTAATATTCCATTGTATATATGTACCACCTCTTCTTCATCCATTCCTGTCAGTTGACTTTGAGGTTGCTTCCATGTCTTGTCATAAACAGCACCACAGTGTTTTTGAATGCCTCTTTGTCTTGGGCATTTTACAGGGTACTTGGGTTATGAAGAGGTACTTGACCTCAAATTTTTTAATAGATTTAATAATACTTTTTGTGGTTATTTGTGATTATATCTAAATCTTATTTAGGACAAGGTAGAATAGATGAACTTTAGAGATGTATCATTCATGAAGGGATTGGTAAAAATCAAAATAAGATGCTTTTTTTTACAAAGGTAGGAAACAAAAAGAAAACATAAAATATAAAGCCTATTCTTTGTTCTTATCTTTTTCTGTTTTTTATAAGATATTTACTTAGCATATAAATATTCTAACTATATTAAAAATTTATAAACACAAAAGAAAATAATTTCATAAAAGGCACAGATATGAGAATAAAATTTCAACTTGCTGTTGTGAAAAATTGGGGATAGATTTTATAGTTAGCAATTATTTTATCTGTTGTAGCTGAATAATTTGGATCCAGAATTGAAGAATCTTTTTGATATGTGTGGAATCTCAGAGGCACAACTTAAAGACAGAGAAACATCAAAAGTTATATATGACTTCATTGAAAAAACAGGAGGTGTTGAAGCTGTTAAAAATGAACTGCGAAGGCAAGGTAACTTCTATTTCTGTTTAGGCATTCTGACTATTTTTCCTTTGAATCTTTTGAAGTCAGTTGCGTGGATGACAGCTACATATGTTCATGTGAACCTTCCTTAAGCAGAATGTTGTAATTTATGGGATAACTTGTTTAGCCCAGTGTACTGGATTTTACATTATTTCAGTATAACTAAAAAACTTGTCAAGACTTTTCTAACTATTTAAAAGTCTTATATTAAATTCATGAAAATTCATACAAAGTCTTCTGGCTGTTTGGTTTTAGAATAAAAAAGTGTAGTTGCATATTTCACTTAGTAAATGTTAGAGACCACTATCAAAGTTGCATTTATGACAATTAGAAGTAGTAATTTAAATATAATTATGAATTCTATAATGTATAATAAGCATTTTTAGAATATAAATAATGCAAAATCTTTATTTTGAAATAAATTTTTTTCTTAGCTAAAATATAAAACTTGCCATTTGGTACCTGCGAACACAAACAACTTGCACCTTTTTAAGATTTGATATTTTATTTAAATCACCATGTTTTTTGGTCATATTTTAATAATTGTCACAATTAAATATAAATACACTTAACTCTGAGTTTTCCAATATGACTGTTACCTCTTTACCAGTTAATTCACTGGGGGCTACTTTTCTTCCTCCTTTTTGCATACTCGTGATAAGACAGTATAGCAAAACAAAAGCTCCAGATAATCAAAGCATTCTTTTGAAGAATTTAACTAACATTTTAAATTAGGTATTTGACCTACCTGTATCTTTTTCACTGCTGATGTTCATTCATTCATTCATATATTCAGTAAACATTATTGTGTTAGCACTAGTCTCTACTCAGGATATTTAGATACAAAGATATGGTTTCTGCCCTCAGAAATCTTACTATCTATTGTGACAACAGATAATGTAAACAATCATGCAGTCATAATTGCTGTTGTGGAAACGCAATGCTAATTCCACTGAAAATAGTATGATGATGATTTATCTTATTTTGTGAAAAAAAATCACATTTCCAAATTGTATGGATTTTTAATAAAAACATCTGGGCAACATTGTTTTTAAATGCTGCCAAAATAAGTCATGGTTATAATTAGTGTGCAAATGATGGAGGTCTTGAAGACCTAGTTTGTTCTTTGACTGTCTTTTTCTCCACTGTTAACATTCACCTTCATCTTACACCAGATGATGCTCAGGGTCTCTCTGAACTGTTTATAAATACTCTTGGCATTTATTAGACAGTCCATATTGCTGGCCTCTCGCCTGAATATCTGTAACTGAGAGTGGTCTGTATTAACTTGATTGAGTTTGTTTTTTTAAACTTTCTTATTACTGCTTTTTATTCTAGTTGCTTTTAAAATATCAAATTAGGCAAAGTGCTTAATTGAATTACCTAAAAGCAAAGGAAAAAATTCATAGGCATTACAAAAAAAAATACTTGAGAAACTTAATACTCAAGAATCTTAACTCCCAGTGTGGAACTTTTTAGACACCCAAGAATGATTTTATAGAAGATACATTTTTTAAGAGGAAGAATAAAAAGACAGATAATGATTTATTATGGAAATGTTTCCTAGGCAAAGCATATAGCGTGTTCAGAAGTATGATAAAAATAGGGAGAAGTTTATGAAGTTGCCATAAAAATAGGTTTTGTAAGACCTGACTCAAATTTCTTGAAATTATTTTGTAATATCATGTAATCAGGCTTGTAAAAAGTGGAATTATTTTGTAAAATCATGTAATCAGGCTTGTAAAAAGTGGTAAACCTTATCATTTCCAGTATATCTTTTTGTGTATCTGTGCAGTTGTTTGAAGTCCATTAATTTATAATAAATAATCTGCTCTTTAGGTCCACCACAATGGAGTGGTATGTATGGGGATGTTATTTGACCCAGTGTCCTAAATTATGCATGTGTTTATTTTCAAAGAAGCTATTAACTCATATATCCTGCCTCCAAAACTAATATCCAGTAAGGTTTTCTTCCCTTTATTCAAACTAATGTTTGGGGTATATAGATGCTAAAGTAAGAAAGGAAATTTATTTCTATGAGTCAGATCATTTTTGTCTGTAATTTAATTTTTTTGAAATTTTGTGGGTTACCTCTTACAGCACTGCTATTGTTTTTAGTTTTACTTATTATACTTATTTTTAGTGATTGGTTTTTACACTTGGCATTATTTCAATAATCTACATAAAATATACTTGTATTTTTAACATTAATTTGGGGCAGTTCAGATCAGTCACACAGTCGTGTCCAACTCTTTGCGACCCCATGAACTGCAACACGCCAGGCCTCCCTGTCCATCACCAGCTCCTGGAGTCTACCTAAACCCATGTCCATCGAGTTGGTGATGCCATCCAACCATCTCATCCTCTGTTGTCCCCTTCTCCTCCTGCCCTCAGTCTATCCCAGCATCAGGGTCTTTTCAAATGAGTCAGCTCTTCACATCAGGTGGCCAAAGTATTGGGAGTTTCAGCTTTAGCATCAGTCCTTCCAATGAACACCCAGGACTGATCTCCTTTAGGATGGACTGGTTGGATCTCCTTGCAGTCCAAGGGACTCTCAAGAGTCTTCTCCAACACCACAGTTCAAAAGCATCAATTCGGGGCTCAGCTTTCTTCACAGTCCAACTCTCACATCCATACATGACTACTGGAAAAACCATAGCCTTGACTAGACAGACCTTTGTTGGCAAAGTAATGTCTCTGCTTTTTAGTATGCTGTCTAGGCTGGTCATAACTTTCCTTCCAAGGAGTAAGCGTCTTTTAATTTCATGGCTGCAGTTACCATCTGCAGGGATTTTGGAGCCTAGAAAAATAAAGTCAGCCACTGTGTCCACTGTTTCCCTATTTATTTGCCATGAAGTGATGGGACCGGGTGCCATGATCTTAGTTTTCTGAATGCTGAGCTTTAAGCGGGGAGGACTAAACATAAACATGCAGTTGGGTGAAGGACAACTCAGGGAGCTGTCAGTATTCCCATAGATTTCAATCTGTGTTGAATAATATATGCCTGCTTTGCTTAATCCTGATGAGAGTGCATGAGAGCAGTTCTTCAAAGTGTTTCCTGAATTCTGTAACACATTTCTTTTAAATATTAATGTATTTATATTGTTTTATAATTTCTGCTTTTAATTCCCTTAAATATCAAATATCTAGAGTTATCTACTGGTTATGCTTAATTTGACCTGAAATAATTATTTTTAAATATATCAGCTTGTCATTACAGTGTACCATCAAGAGGAAGTTTTTCTGAAAGTTTCAGTCTTCCTTTCTCACTAACCTTTGATAGTAAGAACAGTTTGATTTGTTGTAAATTTTGTGTCATGCTTTTTATTTACTAATTAAATATCTAAGAACTATCATTGTCATTCTGAATCTGGTGTTTGTGGTGACTCAGAGTTTTGAAAACCTATAGGCCTTCAGACTTTCTCATAGTGGTGTGTGGTGTCTGCCCAGTAGACGTTTTTGTGCATGTGAACCTAGCTGATGTTGTGCCATCTCTCCTCTCTTCTCCTCTTAATTCCTTCATATTTTTACCCTGAGATATGGTATATCTTTAGCATACTTTCCTTTTTATGTAGTCATAGTACAGATTATAAAAATAGAAAGGTGGTAATAGATGTTTTCCTCATGAAAATACAGAGAGATTTCCAGTCACTTTTCAGAGAATAGAAATGCTAAACTTGTGCTGTACCCAAATTTGGTACAGCTGATAATTTATTGACTATAAATTAATGCTCTCCCCTTGCCTGAGCACTAATTTAGTGTCTCTTTGAGTGATTATTAGCTGAATCACAAATTATTCCAATCAGTGTGCTTACTCCCAGTTCAAAAGAACTTTATTCTCTCTACTGGAGATTCTTCATTGTACATAGAACATTATGGTTCCAGAGTCCTTAGCAAAACCACAGGAAATGATTGACTAACAATACAGTTTTTGTAGTATAGAGTGAGTCCTTTTCCTCTTGATTAGCAAACAATTAAATCATAAAAAATACTAGTTCAGATAAATATCGTTGCTTTTTGAAATGCAAGCCTTAAATTGATTAAAATGATTATATCTGCTTGGAGGATTTGACGTACTCTCCTATTCAGGGGCTGTACATAATGTACATAGACCATGTCCTCTTGGTTTTACTGTTACCACAAAATATGCTTGAAAAAGACTGGTCTTAGCAAGTTTGTCTTCTTGCTTTGGATCTGGTGAGAAAATTGGGTGAACCTTAGCTGCAGCAGCAGCATGCCTTGAGTGTAAATCATGGGCACTTCCCTTAGGGGTGGCTTGTATCCAAGTAGGATGACTCTCCTGTTTGCTGCTCCATGTTTCCAGTTTTAAAAGTCTCTGTATCAGGAGACAATACCCTTGTGAGCCTTGCCTTACTGTCTTTTTCATCTCATGTTTATGACTAAATTTGATAGCATATTTTATAGCATATTTCCCATGATTATCTCAAATGAAATTAGAAAATAATGTTTGGCTTTCCTTTGAAGTGAGGGGTTTTTTTTTCCTCTTGGAGTCTCAGTGAACTCCGGGAGTTGGTGATGGACAGGGAGGCCTGGCGTGCTGCGATTCATGGGGTCGCAAAGAGTTAGACTGATCTGATCTGATCTGATCATTGCATTTTTGAGCATCTAATCCTATAATTTGAAATTAAGGTGGGTATTTGTATAGACTTTAGAACTATCCATCAGGAATATATTAGTTTGTACCAGTAAATATAAATAGCTTTATTCCTTTAAAAGAAAAAGTTATTTCTTTTCCTACTCATTCTTTAAATTAATGAAAAAATAATGAAGTTTATTATTCTGTAAATTTGTGTATGCTCTTGGTAAAATCATGCCTCTGGAAATGTAATATGTTTATACTTTGAACTTCTCTGTTTTAACTTACACTTTACCTTTAGTAAAATAAGAATGTATATATTATTACTGTCAGAGTAATGTTAATATTTTACTACTAACTTGAATTTTACAGCATTTAGAAATTTTCAGTAAATTTGTTAATGTCTCCTGAATAAGTAATTGAACATTTCAGCTGAGCAACCCACCTCCCTTACTGCCATTACTAGAATTACACTATATCTATCACTATATTATATATTTATTATATATGTATTATGTATTCTTATATATCCTATAAACACAAAAATAGAGGACATTATAAATTACAAATGTAAGTTAGATGACAAAGGTTCACATTGTAAAAGAAAATCCCATGGACAGAGGAGCCTGTTAGGCTGCAGTCCATGGAGTCGCTGAGGGTCAGACACAACTGAGCGACTTCACTTTCACTTTTCACTTTCATGCATTGGAGAAGGAAATGGCAATCCACTCCAGTGTTCTTGCCTGGAGAATCCCAGGACGGGGGAGCCTGGTGGCCTGCCATCTATGGGGTTGCACAGAGTCGGACACGACTGAAGTGACTTAGCAGTAGCAGCAGATTAACTTGAGTAAATTCTAATAGATTATACTACATTAGCTATTTAATTCTGAATATAAATCAACTATATAGAACAGCTAACTATACTTGATTCTTTAAAGAGGAAAAATAACCATTGATTTTTATTTTCTAACAACTAAATTCTACTACTTCAGCGAATATTTTTTCAAGACCAGGAAAGTGATCTTTAGGCTGAAGATTCCCAAATTATTGGGAATTATAAGATATCATAAGAATTATAAGATATCATCTTTGCTCAGATAGCTTTGTAATTAAAATACAAAGATGAGGCCTTTTTTTCCTCATACTGTTGTAATACATGTTGAAATATGTTGCTTTTTCAGTATAATGTTTGTGGGGGGAAAAAAGCATGCTTTCTTTTTTCCTGTTTGTATTTCAGCACCACCACCTCCACCACCATCAAGGGGAGGGCCGCCCCCTCCTCCCCCGCCTCCACATAGCTCGGGCCCTCCTCCCCCTCCTGCCAGGGGAAGAGGGGCTCCTCCTCCACCACCTTCAAGAGCTCCCACAGCTGCACCGCCACCACCGCCTCCATCCAGGCCAGGTGTAGGAGCCCCTCCACCACCGCCAAACAGGATGTACCCTCCTCCACTTCCAGCTCTTCCCTCCTCAGCACCTTCAGGGCCTCCACCACCACCTCCACCTCTGTCAGTGAGCGGGTCAGTGGCACCACCACCTCCGCCGCCACCTCCGCCTCCACCAGGGCCACCACCTCCCCCTGGCCTCCCTTCTGATGGTGACCACCAAGTTCCAACTCCTGCAGGAAGCAAAGCAGCTCTTTTAGATCAAATTAGAGAGGGTGCTCAGCTAAAAAAAGTGGAACAGAACAGTCGGCCGGTGTCCTGCTCTGGAAGGGATGCACTTTTAGACCAGATACGACAGGGTATTCAACTGAAATCTGTAAGTAATCCATTCTTTTCAATCTAGACTACCTATCTTCATGGAATTTTAAAGTATTATAAGATGTCTTTGGAAAGAAATATTTTTTTTACTTTTTCTCGTGGTATTTTTTTTAACCCAATGAACTTCTGATATTTTTAATACCATAAAACGCACACATTTATACCTTTACCTGTGTAACCTATATTTCTATATCAAAATACCACCTTAGAAAGTTCCCTCATGCCTCTCTCCCTTCTCAAAAAGAATCACTGATCTGATTTCTGTCACCATAGTTTTAGTTTACCTGTTATAGAATTTCAATAAAGAGAATATTGCACTGTGTTCAAAATTCATTGTTCTAGACTTTTAAATAAAATTTAATTGAGAGAAAAATCTTTATTAAACTACACAGAAGTAAAAGTAGCCATATTGAAATGAATCGTAATCATTTTGGTAAAGTCAGACTATTAACTGTATGAAAACTAAACTATATTTTAAAGTTTCTGTGTCAAAAATTTAGATTAGTAGAGAATCAGACTCCACAGAGAATTGAAAGAATTTCTGTGGTGATGGCAGATAATTTTGGATTCTCTGAGTTGGATGAGGTCATCATTTAGCCTTCTTCTAGAGCAGGGCTTCCCTGTTGGCAGTGTGAGAGACTCAGGTTCGACCCCTGGGTCGGGAAGATCCTCTGGAGAAGGAAATGGCAACCCACTCCAGGACCCTTGCCTGGAAAATCCCATGGACAGAGAAGCCTGGTATGCTACAGTCCATGGGGTCGCAAAGAGTCAGACACAACTGAGCGACTTCACTTTCACTTAGAGCAGAGGTTACCAAACTTTTTTCTTTAAAGGACTAGACAGTAAACATTTTAGGCTTGCAAACCCATATAGTATGTTACAACTGCTCAGCTCTGCTGTTACAGCACAGATGCAACAGCCGTACATATACTGTGAAAGCAGCCATAGACAGCACATAAATGAATGGACATGGTTGTGTTCTATAAAGCTGTATTTATGGACACTGAAATTTGAATTTCATATAATTTGTACATATCACAAATATTCTTCTTTCATTTTTGTTTTCTTTCAACCATTTGAAAGTGTAAAAATCATTCTTAGCTTTAAGAAAGTTATACAAAAAGATGAGACAGACTAGATTTGGCCCGTGCAGTAGTTTGCTGACCCCTGACCTAAAGCCTAAGCTACCTAACATTCCTACACTTCCTCCAGGCCTTTAGATGTGGTCTCTCAGTTCTTGGAGGAACACTTTTCTGTAGGACTTCAGACAGAAATGATAGCTTTTTCTATGAAGTAAATGGAACTAAAAGGAGGAGATTTTTAATGGAAAATTATTTTGCAGTAGGTAGAGAATTATAATTTCCTAAATCCTAGAAACTGTCTAGGAGGGAAATGACAGATAGGGAACACAACTAATTGAATGAAGGCATTTAAACATTAGCATAGCACAGATTTAAGAAACTTCTGGTCTTTAAAGTGTGTTTAGATCTTTTCTTAACATGTATCCAGAATGATACTTAGATCAGCCTCTGAACAATCAACTTCCCTCTTCCCATTTATTTCTGACTAAAGGTTTCTCAGGAACTGAATAGTTGTTAGCGGGCAGAATTATTGTCAAAATGACCACAGCCCAGATGAAGAGCAGATTTTAATGGGGCCGTCCGTACCCTTTAGAATTTCAGGTACATAAGTTGACCCTTGGACACGGGAGTTATGTGTACAAGCCCCTGGAGCAGTCAGATGTGTGTATAACTTTTGACTCCCCCAAAACTTAATTACTAATGGCCTGTTGTTATCTGGAAGCCTTACAATAACATAAAAATGAACATGTTTTATATGTTTTATATATATATTATACTATATGCTATATTCTTAAAGTAAGCTAGAGAAGAGAAATGTTAAGAAAATCATAAGGAAGAGAAAACACATTTACAGTACTGAATTGGATTTATTGATACTATAACTTTACATCATCTGCTCACAAGATGAATAGTCTGTTAGTACCTACGTCAGTATTGGTCAATATTCTTTTTTTATATATATATATATTCTTATATAATGCTAGATGTTATATGTAATACACTAGACATTGAAAATGAAAATATGATAAATTTATAGTTATTTACAGGTATAACAATTTATATGTTGATAATGATTGCTTTATGGTAGCCTAGTATATTCAGTATTATTGCTTCACAGTAGCTGACCTACATACTAATGAATGAATCATTATAAAATTTTTATGGCATATATTATTACAGTCATATTCTTAATACTGTATTGGAAACATTGTTTTTTTGTTGTTGTTTTTTTTTTCAAAACCACTTACCTGTGATGATGGACAGCTACACGGTTTCTCCAGTTACGAGAGAGGCATACTGTATGGTGATATAATATGGTGTAATCTTGTACACTGTGTCCTACATGATGAATACTTAGGCAATGTTGATATGAAAATATTTCATACAGTTCTCACCATGTAGTTATTAGATTTTCACAAAAAGGCACACTTACACAACAGATAAGTTTATTTTATTAACTGTATGGCATGATCAGTTCAGTTCAGTCACTCAGTCCAACTCTTTGCGGCCCCATGGAGTGCAGCACGCCAGGTTTCCTGTCCATCACCAACTCCCGGAGCTTGCTCAACTCATGTCCATCGAGTTGGTGATGCCATCCAACCATCTCATCCTCTGTCATCCCCTTCTCCTCCTGTCTTCAGTCTTTCCCAGCATCAGATCTTTTCCAATGAGTATCAGGTGGTCAAAATATTGAAGTTTCAGCTTCAACATCAGTCTTTCCAATGAATATTCAGGACTGATTTCCTTTAGGATTGATTGGTTTGATCTCCTTGCTGTCCAAGGGACTCATAGTAGTCTTCCCCAACACCACGGTTCAGAAGCATCAGTTCTTGTGCGCTCAGCTTTCTTTATAGTCCAACTCTCACATCCATACATGACTACTGGAAAAACCATAGCTTTGACTAGACGGACCTTTGTTGACAAAGTAATGTCTCTGCTTTTTAATGTGCTGTCTAAGTTGGTCATAGCTTTTCTTCCAAGGAGCAGACATTAATTTCGTAGCTGCAGTGATTTTGGAGCCCCCCCCCAAAATAAAATCTGTCACTGTTTCCATTGTTTCCACATCAATTTGCCACGAAGTGATGGAACCAGATGCCATGATCTTTATTTTTTGAATGTTGAGTTTTAAGCCAACTTTTCACTCTGCTCTTTGACTTTCATCAAGAGGCTTTTTAGTTCCTCTTGACTTTCTGCTATAAGGGTGGTGTCATTTGCATATCTGAGGTTATTGATATTTCTCCTGGCAGTCTTGATTCCAGCTTGTGCTTCATCCAGCTCTGCATTTTGGATGATGTACACTACATATAAGTTAAATAAGTAAGGTGACAATGTACAGCTTTGACATACTCCTTTCCCAGTTTGCAGCCAGTCTGTTGTTCCATGTCTGGTTTTAACAGTTGCTTCTTGACCTGCATACAGATTTCTGAGGAGGCAGGTCAGGTGATCTGGTACTTTCATCTCTTTAAGAATTTTCACAGTTTGTTGTTATCCACACAGTCAGTGGCTTTGGCGTAGTCAATAAAGCAGAAGTAGATGTTTTTCTGGAACTCTCTTGCTTTTTCGATGATCCAATGGATGTTGGCAATTTGATATCTGGTTCCTCTGCATTTTCTAAATCCAACTTGAACATCTGGAAGTTCATGGTTCACGTACTGTTGAAGTCTAGCTTTGAGAATTTTGAGCATTACTTTGCTACTGTGTGAGATGAGTGCAATTGTGTGGTAGTTTGAGCATTCTTTGGCATTGCCTCTGTTTAGGACTGGAATGAAAACTGATCTTTTCCAGTCCTGTGGCCACTGCTGAGTTTTCCAAATTTGTTGGCATATTGAGTGCAGTACTTTCACAGCATCATCTTTTAGGATTTGAAATAAGTCAACTGGAATTCCATCACCCCCACTAGCTTCTTTCGTAGTGATGCTTCCTAAGGCCCACTTGACTTTGCATTCCAGAATGTCTGGCTCTAGGTGAGTGATCACACCATTGTGGTTATCTGGGTCATTAAGATCTTTTTTGTATAGTTCTGTGTATTCTTGCCACCTCTTCGTAATATCTTCTGCTTCTGTTAGGTCCATACCATTTCTGTCCTTGATTGTGCCCATCTTTGCATGAAAAGCTCCCTTGGTATCTCTCGTTTTCTTGAAGAGATCTCTAGTCTTTCCCATTCTGTTGTTTTCTCTATTTCTTTGCATTGATCACTGAGGAAGGCTTTCTTATCTCTCCTTGCTATTCTTTGGAACTCTGCATGATGATGGCATGATGATTACTTCTACCGCTTAAGTGAAAGTGGATCATCACAAAGGTCTTCATCATTGTTGTCTTCACACTGAGTAGGCTGAGGAGGAGGAGTAGGAAAAGAAGGGGTTGGTCTCCTACACCTAACTGCAGTGATAGCTTCATGAATTTCTTGTTCTTTTTTCATTATGACCTTAATGCTGGATTCATTTATCCTTAATTGGTGGGCAGCTGCAAACCTCATTCTATAGAACATATCACACAATTCAGCTTTTTCTTGTAATGTCATGACTTTTCTCCCCTTCTTTGGAGTACTTCCAGCATCACCAGTGGCACTTGTCCCACGGTTTTATTCAAGGATTGCAGTATTGCACTCAATCCAATGAAAAATACACGAGAACTGCAAGAGATCACTTTTTACTGCGATACACAATTTACTGGGGAGACAAAGTGCTCACACTAGTAGAATCACAAGGAGTTTCAAGTAGATACTCATGCTTGGCTCACTGAATTAGCGACAGAAGGTATCTGCAAAATTAGGGCAATAGTACAGTGTGCACTGCAATTAATCTTATGCAGTTATAATTTAAAACTGCATCTTTACATTTATTTACATTTCTGTTAACAGGGAATGATGCCATGTATGTAGGATTTCCCAAAGTCTCTGTGTGTGCATAAGCTTTAATAAATTCTAACTTCTTACAATAGATTTGTATATACTTTATGGTAGTAAATGGTAAAGTAGACCTGTATCTACATATGTTTTATGCATTCATGACATGTCTAACTTTTTCTTTTCATGAATTTGGGCAATGGGGTTCATCTATTAAGTTTTTTCAGATGTAGAAGATCTTTAAAAAATGTCCCAATACATTTATTGAAAAAAATCTGCATATTAGTGGACCCATGCAATTCAAACTCATGTTATTCAAGGGTAGCTATGTGTATGTGTGTAATTATTTAGTATAGCTGTGCTATTTCATTTTTAATTATACCAATAACATACTTTTCTGTGGATACTATCAGGGACAAAATTAACAAAATGAGTATTTTGTATAAATGACTACTTATTTTAATCAAAGTGCACAGAGAGCAGTACTTTCTAAATTGTATTTTTTTCCCCTTAGTTTCTACAGATTTCCTATAGTCTCTTTTTTAATGGGGCTTCCCTTGTGGCTTAGCTGGTAAAGAATTCCACTTGCAATGCAGAAGACCTGGGTTTGATCTCTGGGTTGGGAAGATCCCCTGGAGAAGGAGAAGGCTACCCACTCCAGTATTCTGGCCTGGAGAATTCCATGACTGTACAGTCCATGGGGTTGGAAAGAGTCGGGAGTGTTGAAATCAGGGATTATTTTATATAGAAATTCGATTTTAATAAAATCCTTTTTTTTCTGTTTTAATGAGACCCTTTACTGATAGGGTTTAAAAAAAAAAAAAAAAACTTTTTATTTTGTACTGGGGTATAGTCGATTAACACAATGTTACAGTAGTTTCAGATGAACAACAAAGGGACTCAGCCATGCTTATACATGTATCCATTCTCCCCCAAGCCCCACTCCCATCCAAGCTGACACATAACATTGAGCAGTTACATGTGCTGTACAGTAGGTCTTTGTTGGTTATGCATTTTAAATATAGCAGTGTGTACATGACCTTCCCAAAGTCCCTAACCGTCACGTTCCCTGGCATCCATAAGTTCATTTTCTAAGTCTGTGAGTCTCTTTAATGAGACCCTTTAATATTGATTTTTTTCCCCCAAATGTAGTTTGTATTAGATAAAGTAAATAGTACTTTAGTTGGGGAAAGTTAGTTGCCTTGTGAGGTACATTTTGAAGGCTACCCATCTGATCTCCTTAAAGAGAAGTTTCACATACATGAGAAGGAAGGTTAATTTTGAATTACAGTATATATATTGTCTATTATACATATTTAGAATATGTATGTATACATATGTGTACATATTTATACATTATATCTATGCTATGCTAAGTCACTTCAGTCGTGTCCGACTCTGCGACCCCATAGACAGCAGCCCACCAGGCTCCCCCATCCCTGGGATTCTCCATGCAAGAACACTGGAGTGGGTTGCCATTTCCTTCTCCAGTGCATGAAAGTGAAAAGTGAAAGTGAAGTCGCTCAGTCGTGTCCGACTCTTAGCCACCCCATGGAGTGCAGCCTAATAGGCTCCTCCGTCCATGGGATTTTCGAAGCAAGAGGACTGGAGTGGGGTGCCATTGTCTTCTAAGTTATACTTTATAACTTTATATTAAATATAATATTTAAAATTATAAAGCTTATTAGCAAAGTTGAATTTTTCAGGAAAATATAAGTCTCTTTAAATGCTCTTAGATATCTTGAAATGTGCTTCTCACCTTGTAGTTCTCGGAATCTAAATATGTCCTCAGTTTTATAAAATACCCTTTGATAACTGTTTTAAAGTTTCTTATCAGCCCAGGTTTTGTATATTAGAATAAACAGAAGTAACTCAACTTCAAGGGCAAGTAGCAAAAAGTTTGATTTTTAATCTAAATTTGGAAATCTGTTGATGGCCTATACATTAAAAATGGAAAATATATCTTGCATAAGTCTTCTAAAGCAGCAATTTTGTTTTGTTTTTTTTTGTTTTTTCTTAATTCATTTAATCCTATCCTGGGCTTGATTGTTTGCTTTTTTGGTTTTATTTTGTTTTAAAATAATGAAGTGATTGTAAGAGAGAAAGATTTTCTGGAGAGAGAGACTTTTTGATAAGGATGTATTACTCAGTTTTGCTGACTTTCCTTTCCAAGGTAACTGATGCCCCAGAGTCTACACCACCAGCACCTGCACCCACTTCAGGAATTGTAGGTGCATTAATGGAAGTGATGCAGAAGAGGAGCAAAGCCATTCATTCTTCAGGTATATTTGCATGTGTATACGTATAGTTAATAAATTTGAATATTTGAAGTTCTGTTTCTCTTTTTGTTCTATGACAGTCTTTTCTAGATTTTCTTCCTGCTACTGAATAACTTATTGATATAGGTTCTCAGACTTATTTTAAGATGTTGTCACTGTGACTAGTCTGTTTGAAGCTTAATGGAGGCCATGTCATAACCATAAATTGGAAGAACAATTTTGGCAAAAATGGCAGTTTTGTTTCCCAAACTAGAAGTATTAATAGAATGCCTAGCAAACAACTTCTTAAAAAAGACTTGACATTCCTGTATCTCATTCCTGAGACATTCTTGTAACTTAAGGTAAATTTAGGTTTCCCTGATTTGTAAGAATTGGGACTGAGAAATGAGATAAATTGTATTGTTTCTGGGGTTTGCTAAAGAACCCTAGTTTTTTGTTTTCTCTTTTTTGTTTTTTCCCAAAACATTATTTGAATAAAATAGTTTGTACTTGTGGTTATTAAACATATGCACACCACCATTAAATGAGTATCATTTTTGAAAGAGAGAAAGAATATGGGTTTTGCTACGGTAATGGTGGAGATTTACTGAAGAACATGATGTATTAGATGCAGATCTTTGTTCTTATTAAATCTATTATTTATTCTCTGTGGTGGACCTCATTTCTCCAGATTGTTACATGGAGAGAATTCATAAATCAGATGATTGATATGAATAGCAAATTATTATGCAAATAACCAGAAGGTTGCTGAGCACATAGTAGGTGCTCAGTAAATGTTGTTTTCTTTGTTTATTTCCCCTTAAGGATGTGGATGTCTATGATCCTTTAGCAACATTTGTTTTCCTTAAATAGGCATTTTTATTTCTATACTGTGCTAAAAAGATAGAATAGGCTAATTCAGTCCACAAGTATTCATTGTGAGATAATAAGAAAAAAAGAAAAATCCCTGCCTTTATGGAGCATGCATTCCAGTGAGAAAGAGAGAGATAATAAATAAAACAAATTCGAAAATATGTACTTTAAATAGTGATATGTACTAAGGAAAGAAAGTAAGCAGAAAAAGACTAACAGACTGTGAGAGAGAATTTCATTTATCATAGGATAATGAGGCTTACCTAAGATATCATTTGAGAAAAGACTCAAAGGAGTTCAGGGAGTAAACCATGTAGAAAACAGGAAAATATGCACAGCCAATACAAACTCCCTGAGGTTGAGGAACAGTGCCAAGGTCAGTAGGGGTGGAACAAGAAGAAGAATAAGGAAGAAAGAGAAAGAAGAATAAGGAAGAAAAAAATAAGAAAGTAGTATGCGAGGTGGCAGGAAGCCGAGAGTAAGGCTTTGGAGGCCATGACTGTGGTGGGCGGCCACTGGAAGGTTCTTAGCAGAGTAATGATTGGCAGTGATCCGAGCAGGATATGATGCAGCTTTGAACCAGATTGGTAGCTCCTGAGAAGTGGTTGGATACTAGTTATACTTTGAATGTGGATAACATTGGGTTTGTTGATGGATTGAAAACAAAATTTGGGAAAAAAGGAGTGATGGATGAGTCTGAGGTTTTTGACCTGAGCAACTCAAAGAGTGAAGTTTTCATTAATAGAATGGAGAAAGATTTAGGAGGACCAAGTTTGAAAGGAAAGATAGGAATTTGATTCTGTACATATTAAATTTGGGATACTTACTAAAAATTTAAAAGTATATGTTGAGTAGGCATTTGGTTATGAGTCAAATTCAGGGGAGAGATGTGAACTGTTAATATAATTCTGCATGTAATTAAGTACACGGTATTTAAAGGTACAGAACTGGATGAGATCATCAAAGAAGTGGGTATAAACAGAGAAGAGAAAGTCTAGTAGAGTTTGGAGGACTGGCGAATGTGGTATCTTAGAAGTCAGGGGAAGAAGTTTGAAGGAGGGCAGGGTGATCATCTGGGTTAGATGGGTGTGATGGGTCACAAAACTGAAAACAGAGAATTGAGCTTTAGCTTTAGGAGAAGGGAAAGGCTACCCACTGCAGTTCTGACCTGGAGAATTCCATGGACTGTATAGTCCATGGGATCACAAAGAGTCAGACACGACTGAACGACTTTCATGTTCAAGTTCACTTTTAGTGATAGTAGGTCCTTGGTGACTGGGAAAGAGCAGTGCCAGTGGGTTCAAGAGAGAATCAGGGTAGAAAAGGAGATTGGGTATTGGGGTGCCTACTCTGTTTCCTCTATGGCTTAGTGCTGATGCGGTTCCTACCTGTCACTGGAATTATAACTGAAGTCAGCTAAACAACGTGCAAGTATATTTTTTTTTTGCAGCTTTTCTTGTGATATGTGTGTTGATTCATAGAAAATGAAGTTTTAGTTGCCCAGTCTGATTCTTTGCAACCCCATGGACTGTAAACCACCAGGCTCCTCCCTGCATGGAATTCTCCAGGAAAGAATAGTGGAATGGGTAACCATTTTCTTCTCCAGGGGAGCTTCCCAACCCAGGGATTGAACCGGGTCTCCTGCATTGTGGGCAGATTCTTTACCATCTGAGCCACCAGAGAAGCCCTGTTGATTCAGTGAGATCAACTCGTGATTTTACACATAAGGAAGCACAGGTTGAAACTGGTTCCATAGAGATTAAGGAACTAGAATCCAAGTCTTCTTACTCCTAATCTTCAGCTCACAATCAAATACTCTTTAAATGTATTTTATTGATTCATTTTAAACCATTTTAGTAACTGGATTCCTCCAGGTTGTATTTTAGAAGTTGAATAGCAAGAATTATGTTGTGTCATTTTATTTATGTGTATGTTTTAATTGTCTTACTGATTCTCTTCTAGACGAAGATGAGGATGAAGATGATGATGAAGATTTTGAGGATGATGATGAATGGGAAGACTGATCTATATATTATATATATATATTTTTAAGGTGAAATACTAAACACTACTTTCTGTCTATGGATTCTGTAAAATTATCATGTAAATGTTCTACCAATTTGCTGTATATTTTTGTTGCCTTTTTGCTTTTTTTTTATTAATCTGTGCAATACCTCATTTAATCTGTAAGGGTTTGTCATAATCCTCTGCAAAGCTACTCCCTGTGACTGTGTGCACGTTTACACCAGGATGCTCACTTGATTTGTGAGTGTTTTTCATTCCATCAACAAGGGAGTTTAAATATTATATGTGAGACTGACAAAAACCTTAATGTAATTTAGTTATAATGCCAGAAGGAAAACACTATTTTCATACCCTACTTTTTCTGTACCTAAATTTTCTTATTAAAATCTAGTATAGCACTACATTCTTTTTTAAGTGATGCAAACCTTAGTTTATTTAGCCCCTTCTTTTTGAACACATGCCACATGAATGTTGAAACTGATACATTGCACAGTTCTCTAGACTTCACTACACTGATGCAAGTTCTCAAATTTTAGCAATATGCTCTACGTAAAATCACTACAGAGATGCTAGTTGGGAAAATGAGTAACACATCTCTTACAGCAGTATTGCCTGTTGTTGTACAGATCTGGTATTTGGAGGCTGGAATCATAAGGAGCCCTTGCATCCCTAATACTTGACTGAGGTTATTTTTGTGTTATAGCAAATGTGGCAGGCTCTTTTTGGCAAAAATTTTTAAAAAGTATTTTTGGTATTATTCTGAAAGAAAAGATGTTAAAGTTTAGGGGATCTTAGATATAATTCCATACTACATGAACTGAAGGAGGCTATACATTGTGGTGTTTGATTAATTTACTATAAAAAATTCAGAACATAAAAATGAGGTAGGATTAAGTATTTTTATTTTGCAGTCTGTATGGATTGAGATAATTCAGAAATACCAACCATAGAAATCTTACCTAGTTGGCTAAGGTATACCCTGTAATAGTGAAACTATAATATGCTGGGTGTTTTTTTTTAAATTTTGATAATTTCTCAAGGTTTTTGTCAAATGTCAGGTGAAGGGTTACCTTTTTCTTAAAAGATTGATGGTCCCAATGTCAAATTTCTTGAAACACAAAACCCAATGATAGATTTTTAAGAAGCAAAAATAAAACTTTACAACCTGCATATCTGTTATATATGCTACATGATGTGTTAAAATTAGGGTTTCCTTGCCTCTCTACAGTACACTAGTCTGCCTAAGGGTGATTGTTTCATATATATAGCATTAATTATCATACCTGCCTACTTTAAATTTTAGGTAGAAAAATGATCTGATTTAAATAAATACAGACACCTATTTTTCTCACATTGAGTCATATACAGAATGTAGTTCCAAATGTATTTCATTACTATAGTCACAATATCTGACTAAAAATTAAGCTCTCTATAATTGTACCGACCAAAATCTAGTTATTGGCATGATCTTGACAGGCTGGACCTGCAAGATGTGGCTTGAATTTTAACCAGTTATCACATAATCTCTAGTGATCATGCATCTAGTTATCATGAGAAATAATTTAAAAGGTTTTGTTGCTGAAAGCAGTAAGTGGTGCAGTACAATAGTTAAGTTATTCAGAGACTGTTACCTACCTTGCAGGAATAATTTAAGCTCATGGGAAAGATTCTAGACTTTTTGTTTCTTGCAAAAAAAACAGTGCCCTCTGCTGCTAAAAACCTTTTTCTGCTTACTTTTTTTTTTTTTATTGTGGCTTAATTTCTGTGGGTCTGGTGTGGATGAGGCTGGACAACAACAACCAATAAAATTAGGAATTTGTGCAAATGGTAAATAGAACGTTTTAATTATTTTAAATAATATTGATCATTTTCCTTTTTGTTTCTTTTAGACATTATATAAATTTTTTGCAATATCTTGGAAATGTCTTTAATGCCAATTTAAGATATCTGTTCACTTTGGGGCAAGGAATGCAGGGTTTTCTAGCTAACTTCGTTATGATAAAGATTTATCAGGAGCTGCTCTGAGCAGAGGATATCAAATCTTCGAATTGGAAACACAATTCTAAACATGTGAGATGGGTATAAAATTTGCCAATGGTAATTGAGTTTATTCTTTCTTCTTAAAGGACAAAAAAAAAAGACTTTTGTTGTTGCACAAAGTCTAAATTAATATTGGTTGAAACACAGCAGCTGTGGGATTCAGTCCAGGCATGAAGACTAAATCCACTGTAGATGTAAAGGTTGCATGTTTTCAGTCCTCCACCGCCTCGCACCGTGGACAGCACTATACCTGTGCATCGTCTGAGAGCTTCCCACATGCACTCCAGCTAAATGATTGTCTGGTAGCCTTCGCGTTTAACAAACTAGCATGAGGCTTTTTATATCTAAATGCTACGTGATAGACAATTTCAGCTAGCCACATATTGTATGTATGAGATTCATAAAGACTTTCAATCATTCATTTCCATTTATCAACTGAAATTTTGTTTAGTATGTGAATTTTTTTTTTTTTTTTTTTGAAATGTATAGTGAATAGGATGTTGCACTGGTGGCAATTCATCATGGAGCATAATAAAATTAATTTGACCCAAATAGTATAAAATAGTTTGTTTTCATTTGTTTATTGTTAAGAGATTAAAATGGGTAAAAAAAAAAATTTCAAACTGTTTAATAATGGATTCACAGCAGTGAATGGAAATGGTTGAAGTTTTCAGCCAACTGCATGCCCTGAAAGTCGGAGTGTGCCATTAAATAAACTTGGTGAGCAAAAGAATGTTACACCCTGTTCTGCCGGGAAACGTGACAGCTGCTCAGCTGTTCCTCCAGGAGCCACTGCTGTGGTATACAGAGTGTTCACATTGCAAGGTCACATTGGAACTTGGGCACACCGAAAATGTTGTGCTTTCCTAAATCAGAGTGATAGTGGAGTTTACTGGTAGTTTCAGTAAAAGCCAAATACAGTAGTTCATGTGGAAGGAACTTAAAGAGCTTTGCTATCAAAGGTGGTGCTTACTTTTAAACAGGAAATTCAGTTTTTGATAAGTAGAATTTTCCGTTCTACTGACCCTGGCACAAGTGGGTGTCTGAAGATTAAGCTGAGTTGTGGAATCTGTTGTGTAGGATGCTGCAAAATGCCTTCTAAAAGCATTGGTCACATTTAAACATTTTCCATAATGATATGTCCTTTTACAAATTTGTTTCTATTGTACAAATGTGAACCCTTAAGAATGTGTTAACCACACTTTTAAAAAGTTTTTTAAAGAGAGAGGTGCCTTAGAATTGCTTTTGTCATATTATATTTATCTATTCAATGAAGAAATTCCTGAAATTACTTACTCTGCTTTAGAAATGGAATTCTTAAAGGAGAACTATAGGGAAAAGGCCTATTACAGTACAATGGAAAATTCTTGATGAACATTTTACTTAGCACACTTACCTTATTGACACTGTCACATCATACCTCCAAAACAGCATACTTTTTGTAATCTCTTGTTCTTTTATTCTTAGATTTTTTTCCTTTAAGTGTGCTTTTTAGTGAAGCCACTAGAAAAAGGCATAATAACCTGGCTCTTACTAATATGATGGGGAACTTACTTTGCAGTTAATGTTAAGACTGTATCTTTTGTATGTGCTGCATGGCATCTTCCTTTGCCATGAGGGGAACCCATTGAAAATTTTGGCTTTATAAAACAAATCTGGATAAATCAACAACAGCTTAAACTTTTTTTTTTTTTTTTTTAATTTATACCAGTGATCAGGCTTGCCTGATGGCTCAGATGGTAAAGAATCTCCCTGCAATACAGGAGACCCGTGTTCAATCCCTGGATTGGGAAGATTGCCAGAGAGGGAAATGGCAACCCACTCCAATATTCTTGCCTGAAGAATTTCATGGACAGAGGAGCTTGGCAGGCTACAGTCCATGGAGTTGCAAAGAGTTGGACACAACTGAGTGACTAGCACTCACTCAACTCACTAAAAAAGAAATGTTAATTTGCACCAGTGATCAATCTACTGATACATATATAGTATTACATTTTACACAAGTCCAGTGTAAATCTAAACCAGCCATGTGTACCACTGTCAAGATCAGTCAAGATATGAATAACAATTACTTTGAGTAAAATATAACAGTAGCTTATAGGTGGTTTCTAGCTTAGGTGTTTGTATATTGGGGCATTTCTGATAAATTTGAAGTACTCTTAATTTTTTAACAACTGCAAAATTTTCTTATCCTTAGTAAGGATCTTTTAAAAATTTGTTAAGAACTACAGTTATAGCAGTATCAAATTGCATTATGGAAATTGAAGTTCCATGTGTCATATTGGCATTTTTTAATCTTGAATTTGGTTGCCATGTCTTGACCTAAATTCAGTCTTATCATAGTTCTTGCTAGATGTTTGAGGATTTTCATCAAGGCCAGCATCAATATCTTCCTTATTTAAACTGATTATTAAAATTAAATATATGATGGGCATTAAAATATAACAATAGTCTCTGATCCTGTCCTTCCTTAAATCTAAAATACTTACGTCACAACTGAAAAACAGTTGGGAGACCATCGAAGTTATATCAAGCATATACTCATATCCTGGATGAGAGCGTGTCTGGGGTAGTTGAGGGACTTGCTTGAGGCCCATTAGAGCCAAATATTAATAGTAGAAGCCAGATCTGACTACTAAATCAGCTGCTCTTTCCCATATACCATGATACTGTTTTATTCTTGTTTTCACTGTTTTTCTTAAGTTGTGGATAAATTGCAGATTTACTTTGTTTCTGCAAGATTTACGGCTACAAATTTCACCCTTTCTCACATGTCAACTGGGTGTTGATAAAAGCCTCTAGCATCCTGTTCCCATCTTTGCCTAGTAAAGCAGGCTGGCTTTGACGAGACAGCCTGATTCTGAAGCATGTGATGGTATCTTGGCTCAGTGATGGCAGTCACCCTACATTGTCCAAGCATTCAGTCAGCACAGGACACTTCTGTCAGTACTGAGTGGAAAACAAATTGAGGTTTTTATTCTACATCCAAATTCTTTTCATTAGTTCCTTGTAAATGGGCATTGCCTTTATTTAAACATAAGTATTTTGTAAACCCTTATGGTCAATGGCCTGACAGAAAATTACTGAGAATGTATTAATCTTTCTGCCTAATTATCAGCCAACAGCTGTACTGTCAATTTATAGACCAGGAGTTCTTCCAAGGAGCACAAGGACAAACTGGACACTTGAAATCCAACTTTTTGCTTCTCTTACTGTTGAGACAGGAGAATTCTAACTAGGTTGCATGTACTTCACCTTTGCTGTAAAAGGGACAGGAAAATAAAATATATTTAGTATTTGTGGTGTTGAAAGAAATTAAGTGAAAGGAAAAGACATTATCACGTCCAGTTAACGTTAGGGAAATCAACAAAGCCATTCATAACGTCTCAATTCTGTAGTTGTCTATTTGACAACTTGGGTCCTTAAATCAGCTTCCAGGCCTAAAAAGAAACCTTCTTCTTTTTTTAAATGAGTGGGAGTCTAAGGAGGCTGAGCATAGAAAAGAATTTTGTGTGTGTTTGTCTACACAGAATTTGTGTCTCCAGCCATTGTTTTTAAAACTGGGATTGGGAGAAAACTCAGCAAGTAAAATTAAGTGGGTTCGAATCTCCATTTTGAAGGATAATGACTAGTTAGGGAAAAACTGATGCAATAGAATATTTGGGTTCTGTTTGTTTATTGAGCAAGGATGTAAGTGTAGAAGGGCCAACTTCTTAGTTGTGTATTCAACTAAGGCTCAATATAGTCCATTCAGATAGAAAATTTTTAACTTCCTTAAAAACACTGCCAAACTTTGCTGTGGGTATTTGCTGAAGGTTGTGATATAGATAACATTAATAGTTCAGTAATTATGAGAGTCTAATAAACCTCATCCTAAAACTAACTACTTTCCAAGCCACCTCTAAATGATCTATTGTTATAGTCTTGTTTTCATGCATGATGCCTCCAGGTCCCATAGAGCATGATTATAAGGTCCTGCTGCCTCAAGATGTTTAGAAAGTTCAGGTGGATTGTGAGCCAGTTGAATGCTTTAAAATCTCTACTAGGGCCTCACAGTTTAACATGCCTGGGACAGCCTGACATGGTTCATGCCAGTTAAACGACAAACAAAGAGAAATTCTATATACAACCTGAGCCCTGTCAGCATCCTTTTTACTTGACATTTTCATTGCTTTGATTTCTAGAACCCAGAAGAACAAAAACTTGTTGACAGGAGTCACTGCAGTCAGCCCTCTGTTTCTGTGGGGTTTGCATCAAAAGATGAAGGGCTAATTGTATTCCCTGTACTGAACCATATTATTTTTTATTTTTTAATTTTTTATTTAAATTTTTAAAAATTGTATTTTTTTTAATTTAATTTTTTATGCCACACCATGCAACTTGTGTGATTTTAGTTCCTCAGCCAGGGATAATGGGAATGAGAATGTAGAGTCTGAACAACTGAACCACCATTTTATATAAGGGACTTCAGCAGACTTGAACTTTGGTATCCATGGAATTCCAAATCCTCTGTGGATACTGAGGGATGACTGTATTTTTCATATGTGTTTCCTCACTTCCCAGCTAACTGAATATTAAACCAATCATTATTCCGTTGGTTATTCCAATAGCCTGCTTGGGAAAAGATGGTAGGGAGATAAAATTATGCATTTGAGTCCTGTTTTGATTCTATAAAACTTATTCTAGTCATTATGTACAGTTCAGTTGCTCAAAATTATGCATTTGAGTCCTGTTTTGATTCTATAAAACTTATTCTAGTCATGATGTACAGTTCAGTTCAGTTGCTCAGTCATGTCCAACTCTTTGTGACCCCATGGACTGCAGCACGCCATGCCCTGTCCATCACTCCCAGAGTTTACTCAAACTCATGTCCATTGAGTCAGTGATGCCATCCAACCATCTCATCCTCTGTCGTCCCTTTCTCCCAGCCTCAATCTTTCCCACCATCAGGGTCTTTTCAAACTTCACCTCAGGTGGCCAAAGTATTGGAGTTTCAGCTTTAGCATCAGTCCTTCCAATGAATATTCAGGACTGATTTCCTTTAGGATGGACTGGTTGGATCTACTTGCATCCAAAGAACTCTCAAGAGTGTTCAACACCACAGTTCAGAAGCATCAATTCTTCGGCGCTCAGCCTTCTTTATAGTCCAACTCTCACATCCATACATGACTACTAGAAAAACCATAGCTTTGACTAGATGGACCTTTGTTGGCAAAGTAGTGTCTCTGCTTTTTAATATGCTGTCTAGGTTGGTCATAACTTTTCTTCCAAGGAGCAAGCATCTTTTAATTTCATGGCTGCAGTCACCATCTCCAGTGATTTTGAAGCCCCTCAAAAATAAAGTCTGCCCCTGTTTCCACTCTTTCCCCATCTATTTGCCATGAAGTGATGGGACCAGATGCCACGATCTTCGTTTTTTGAATGTTGAGTTTTAAGCCAACTTTTTCACTCACCTCTTTTACTTTCATCAAGAGGCTCATTAGTTCTTGACTTTCTGCCATAAGGGTGGTGTCATCTGCATATCTGAGGTTATTGATATTTCTCCCAGTAATCTTGATTCCAACTTGTGCTTCATCCAGCCCTGCATTTCGCATGATGTTCTCTGCATATGAGTTAAATAAGCAGGGTGACAATATACAGCCTTGACATACTCCTTTCCCTATTGGGAACCAGTCTGTTGTTCCATGTCCGGTTTTAACAGTTGCTTCTTAACCTGCACTCAGATTTCTCAGGAGGCAGGTCGTGTGGTCTAGTGTTCTCATCTCTTGAAGAATTTTTCAGTTTGTTTTGATCCACACAGTCAAAGGCTTTGGCATAGTCAATAAAGCAGAAGTAGATATTTTTTTGGAACTCTTGCTTTGTTTGATGAACCAACGGATATTGGAAATTTGATCTCTGGTTCCTCTGCCTTTTCTAAATCCAGTTTGAACATCTGGAAGTTCTTGATTCACATACTATTGAAGCCTAGCTTGGAGAATTTTGAGCATTACTTTGCTAGTGTGAGAGTAATACATACATACATCCATTCTTTTTAAGATTCTGTTCCCATATTGTTCATTACAGAGTTTTAAGTAGTGTTCCCTATGCTATACAGTAAGTTCTTATTATCTATTATATTTTTCATTTTTATTGAAATATAGTTGATTCACAATGTTGTACCAGTCTGCTTTACAGCAAAGTGACTAAGTTATACACATATATACAGTCTTGTAATATTCTTTTCCGTTATGATTTATTACAAGATATTAATATAGTTCCCTATGCTATACATTAGGACTTTGGTGTTTATAAACCAAACTATTTTAAATGATTGTTGTTACTGTAATTTGGAAGTAGGCCACAATATAAATCTCTCATTGCATGTATTAATATATTTCTACCTTAGGGTAATAGAGTAAATTCATGTGACCACATAATTTTAAGACCCATTGAGAGATCAGGCTTCCGTCTCAACCGTCTGCCAGATCCCTAGTAGGTTTTTGTAGTTTATTACCTTGACGTAACTAGGAATAGAAAGTGTGTGTGCATGCTAAGTTGTTCCAGTTGTGTCAGACTCTTTGCCACCCCATGGGACTGTAGCCTGCCAGGATCCTGTCTGTGGAATTCTTCACACTTTAACAATGATATCAGCTCATGAGAATTGTTCTGACAAGTCTGGAGAAGCACACTTGATGCTATGTCAAGATCAAAATATAGAAACCTTTTCCCCAAGTTTTGGTTTCCATGCGTTAATTCCCAATGGCATTTTTTTTTAAAGCATCTTCCCCAAAGATAGAAACTACTACGCAATGTCAAATAGGAAACCGGAAGAAGCAACAGGTTTCAGAAAATTATAAGGCTGCTTCCCAGTCTTCAGTTACTACTTCTCTTGAAAGCATTGTCCCCTTAAGCCATCCTCTAGCTTTACTTTTTTCTCTGACTCAAAGCAACAACCTCTATTCTGCTCACCTCTCCTAGAAATTATCCAACACAATTTTTGGCTATTGTTGTATGGTTCCAGTCACTCCTCCCCCATGACAGAAAATAATAATTGGTAACCAGGAGGGCTAGCTAGGGAGTATAAAATACACAGAAGAGGACTTGGTTTTGCATGTGTGAGTTCTTGAAACTTGTGACGTATTATTGGGACTTGGGGAGACACAATGAAAGTTGGCTTCTTCTAAGTATTAATGATATCAAGAACACCTTCAAGTAAGGACTATCCTGGTGGTCCAGTGGTTAAGACTATGCTTCCACTGCAGGAGGTGTGGGTTTGATCCCTGATTGGGGAACTATTAATAAGATCTTGTGGCCAAAAAGAGATGGGGTTGGGGGAGAACACCTTCAAATATTGGTTCTGCTTTGTATGGGGAGTACATTACCTGCCCACACAAATGTTTTTCTAGTAAACACTGTCCCCAGAGGGCACAGCTAACACTTGCCCACTTAGCTTGCAATTCTCAGTGTAGACGGATTTCTGACTTCCTCAGCGAGGCATCCCCTGGTCCTGTCTCCTGTCTGCAGAGGGTACTGAACTGTGAGCACCCAGCTAGTTCAGACCAAGCCACTTTTTGATAATAATGGTGAAGCCAGTAAAGGGGCTTCCAGAAGCCCCTTGGCTGTGCTTTCGCCACTCCCAGACCTTTCATCACTGAGATGCTGAGAAAAATCAGGTTTAAAGGGACCCACCATTTCCAGGCAAGAATACTGGAGTGGCCATTTCCAACTCTAAAGGATCTTCCTGACCCAGGGATCAAACCTGCATCTCTTGCATCTCCTGCATTGCCAGGCAGATTCTTTACCAATAACGCCACCTGGGAAGCCCCACATTGGAATACTTAGTAAGTTGGGCATGACATGAAATGTTTTACATGGGAGAGTTATTATTCCCATTTTTTAGTCAAGCAAATGCAAAGTTGAGTTAAACAATTGGCACAAAGTTAAATAGTAAATAGGGGCTTCCCTAGTGGCTCAGATGGTAAGAATCTGTCTGCAATGCAGGAGACCTGGGTTCGATCCCTGGGTTGGGAAGATCCCCTAGAAAAGGGAATGGCAACCCATTAGTATTCTTGCCTGGAGAATCCCACAGACAAGAGAAGCCTGGTGTGCTACAGTCCATGGGGTTGCAAAGAGTTGGACACAATGAGTGGCTAACACATACAAATAGTAAATGGCAGAGCTGAGCATCAGACTTAGGTCTGACAATACAAAAAACGTACCCTAAACCACTATAGTTCTCTGCCTCCTAAGTGCATTGACACCAGTAATGATCTGAATAAACAATTAAAATATTACTCCATTATCTTTACTTCAACTGTAGAAGGCTTGGGATTGTTCTGCTTTTGCAATGCGAAGACCCAGAGGGAAATGCTGTCACACTCTTCAGTTCAGTCACTCAGTCATGTCCGATTCTTTGGGACCCCATGGACTGCAGCACACCAAGCTTTCCTGTCCATCACCAACTCCCAGAGCTGGCTCAATCTCATGTCCATTGAATCAGTGATACCATCCAACCATCTCATCCTCTGTTGTCATCCCCTTCTCCTGCCTTCAATCTTTCCCAGCATCAGAGTCTTTTCCAATGAGTCGGTACTTCCCATCAGGTGGCCAGAGTATTGGAGTTTCAGCTTCAACATCAGTCATTCCAGTGATTATTCAGGACCGATTTCCTTTAAGATTGACTGGTTTGATCTCCTTGGAGTCCAAGGGACTCTCAATAGTCTTCTCCAACACCACATTAAAAAGCATCAATTCTTTGGCTCTCAACTTTCTTTATGGTCCAACTCTAACATCCATACATGACTACTAGAAAAACCATAGCCTTGACTAGACGGACCTTTGTTGGCAAAGTAATGTCTCTGCTTTTTAATATACTGTCTAGGTTGGTCATAACTTTTCTTCCAAGGAGCAAGCGTCTTTTAATTTCATGGCTGAAGTCACCACCTGCAGTGATTTTGAAGCCTCCCAAAATAAAGTCTCATTGTTTCCCCATCTACTTGCCATGAAGTGATGGGACCAGATGCCATGATTTTCGTTTTTTAAATGTTGAGTTTTAAGCCAACTTTTTCACTCTCCTCTTTAATTTTCATCAAGAGGCTCTTTAGTTCTTCTTCGCTTTCTGCCACAAGGGTGGTATCATCTGCATATCTGAGGTTACTGATACTTCTCCCAGCAATCTTGATTCCAGCTTGTGCTTCATCCAGCCCTGCATTTTGCATGATTTTCTCTGCATATAAGTTAAATAAGCAGGTGACAATATACAGCCTTGATGTACTCCTTTTCCTATTTGGAACCAGTCTGTTGTTCCATGTCCAGTTCTAACAGTTGCTTCTTGACCTGCATACAGATTTCTCAGGAGGCAGGTAAGGTGGTCTGGTGTTCCCATCTCTTTAAGAATTTTCCACAGTTTGTTTTGATTCACACAGTAAAAGGCTTTGGTATAGTCAATAAAGCAGAAGTAGATATTTTTCTGGAACTCTCTTGCTTTTTCTGTGATCCAGTCAATGTTGGCAATTTGATCTGTGGTTTCCTCTGCCTTTTCTAAATCCAGCTTGAACATCTGGAAGTTCTTGGTTCACATACTGTTGAAGCCCAGCTTGGAGAATTTTGAGCATTACTTTTCTAGCATATGAGATGAGTGCAACAGTGCAATAGTTTGAACATTCTTTGGCATTGCCTTTGTTTGAGATTGGAATGAAAACAGACCTTTTCCAGTCCTGTGGCCACTACTGAGTTTTCCAAATTTGCTGGCATACTGAGTGCAATACTTTCACAGCATCATCTTTTAGGATTTGAGATAGCTCAGCTGGAATTTCATCACCTCCACTAGCTTTGTTCTTAGTGATATGCTATTTAAAAGAGAGAGAGAAAAAAATATGTTAAAATCATGCAGCTAAACCAGCAGCCACTAAAGCAAACCAAGGCAAGTTTTGAGATTACTACAGCCTCAGTTTTTTGGAGTATTCATGAATAGAATCTTTTGTCATTTTTTGTTTGCTCATCCCCAATTCCCATTCCTCCTCCCATCACCATCAAAACATTTTTTTTCCATTTAAATGTTAGCTTAGGTAACTTGCATGCTTAATAATCCCAGATGCTTAATAAATGATTACAAGTGATTTGAGTCATCCCAAATGCTTAATAAATGATTACACAAGAATTTATTTGGAATTACCTCAGAATCCTGTCTCTGAATTTCAAGTAACCTCTGTCAATGTGTCTCTTTCTTTAAGCATTTTTCATTGATTTCATATTTTTTCACCCCATGGTGACTTTTAACTTATGATGATCATACATGGAGAAGAAGCTGGATTTGTTTTGCCTTTTATTCTTTAGCTTCTCTTAAAAATAATTCACATTTTAAAAAACAAATTTTATTGATATTAATGACAGCTTCTAGGGGTAGAAGCATAGATACCATCCCCATAAGTTTTGATGGTCAAGTTTCTTGTTACACTTGTTATACTTCCTACAAGTGTCTCAGAGAAGAGTCACCGAAAAGTCTTGGCAGCATTCAGAGAAAAATAAATATATGCATTGGAGAGTATGCTCGTGCTCCTCCTAACTGTGTTATTTTCAGTTTTCTGCTGGTCTCCTGCATATTCTGTACCCCCCAGCTGAAAATGATGATAAAGCAAGAGCCACAGATTAAAGTATAACTGCCAGAAAGATGTTCACAAATACATATAAGTGAGTGTATTTTCCCTCTGACACTTCTTTAAATGTCAAAAAAAAAAAAAAAAAGCTTAAGTTTCCCAATTTTTCTCCAATGTAAAGAGTTTCTCCAACTGCCATTTGTTGGATTATTGGTTCACGTGTATGTTAAGTGTGGCTGCCACCCAGCCCCAGCTTGGAGGAGAATTAATGCTTGAGAAATGCAGGAAGGGCAACTTCCAAACTGTAATCTGAGACTGACTTTAGATTATTTTTGTATTTATGTACTTCACTGGTGGCTCAGAGGTAAAGAATCCACCTGCAATGCAGGAGATGCAGGTTCAGATCCCTGGGTTGGGAAGATCCTCTGGAGAAGTAAATGGCTACCCACTCCAGTATTCCTGCTTGGAAAATTCCATGGACAGAGGAGCCTGATGGGCTACAGTCCATGGGGTTGCAAAAGAGTCAGACACGACTTAACGGCTATACAGCAATGACTACACAGATGGATCAACTGAGATTTCATTCAGGAAGAGAGAAAATTTAACAGTTGGTGCTACGGATAACAGGATTTTGATCAGAGATGACCAGACTTTCCAAATACATACCTAATTTTTAAAACTTCTAAACATATAACCACAACAGTCATGTTGCTAAGAAGTTGCTGAATTTGTCATAAAGCCTACATGGCTAATTACACAAGGTTTAAATCTCAGACAAGTGATTAGTCATCTGAAAATTAGTGCAGAATAGCCAATCAACAAGTAGATAATAGATCAAAGTAAAGACTTCAGCTTTGGAGTGCGAATTTGTCTAATGAATTCAATGTTAGGGGGTTAAAGATTATACAAATTTGACCTCAGGATTGTTTATTTAGAGAACAAGACTTTTGTTTTCCAGTTGTCAGTCCTCGGCTCATCCAAACACTCATGACTGTATCCTGAGGACAGATCTAAGATCCCACGGGAGAAGGGGTGGAGTGAGGCTTCGAGGGGAGAGAGCCAGCAAGAGTGGATGCAGATATTCTTAGAGCTCTGGCCTGCCGTGCACACAGATGGGCAGCCTACCACTGGCTGCTCCCTAGAGAAGCCCTCCTTCGAGCTCCTTAGTCTCCACATGTAGTGGAGTCTAAGGCAGTCTCCTGCCCTGTCATGAGTGGTCATAGTAGTTTGGTCACTCAGTCCAACTCTTTGCAATCCCATAGGCTGTAGCAAGCCACATTTCTCTATCTATGGGATTTTCTAGGCAAGAATACTGGAGTGGGTTGCCATTTCTTTCTCCAGGGGATCTTCCCTACCCAGGTATCGAACCTGAGTCTCCTGCATTGGCAGGCAGATTCTTTACCACTGAGCCACCAGAGAAGCCCCACCCTGTCATAGACCCTGGGATAAATCTTGCCTCTGCACTTCCTTTCTCAACCACTATCATTTTTGGTTCCTCATCACCCTTTAGCCACCTGGGGAGGAATGGAGAGGATATATGATCACATCGTCTCTTTATTGCTGAGCAGCTAATCATCTCCACCAATTTGTATGTATTGAGTGCTTGCTGTTTATTAGCAATGAAGGTAAGATAAAGTCCCTGATCTCTAGGATATAGAATCCAGTAGGTGAGCAGGAAGATTAAGACATCTACACAGATAGCATATATAATGCAAGGCAAGATATACATTGCCTTGTATTATATATGCTATATATATAAGTATTGTGAGACTGTGGAATGTAGAATACAAGAGGGGAGGATGATGGAGGAAGAAGATGAGTTCAGCCTTAAATACATTGTGTCTGGGGTGCTTGTTCTTTTAAAAGAGTGGATTTAGAATCATAAGGGTGGTATTTGTGCTGGAGGTAAGAATTTGGGCATCATGTGGTAAGAGTGGAATTTAAAGATGAGACTTTGGATGAGGTCACCCAGGGAGAGTGTGGAAAAGAATAGATCTCCTTTGAAAGATGCCCCTTTCCCCATCTCCTTGGTGCAATAAGTGACTCATCTTTCAAGGTCTTCTGAAGAATGAGTAGGTGGTCCCTAGATGTAGAGAGTGGGAAGGGAATTCCGGGCAGATTGATGGTCTGTGAAAGGTGTGTGTCAAGAGGTGGCATCACTGATTCAGTGAGCTGCACGTTGCTCAGAATGGCTTAAGCATGGGGAGCATGAGGACAGATTGATCTCGGGTAGTCTCAGTCTACAATGACTTGAGGCTGGGCTTGGGTTCCCAGGCAGAGATTGAGGCTGAGTCATGGTGGTGAGAGTACCAGATCCTAGCCACTAGGCTAGTGGTCTGTGACAGGGGACCTGGCCCTTCAGCTTTTCAGAAAAGAATTCCCACAAAGACAGAAAGTAGTCCCTGATGGCTCAGATGGTAAAGAATCTTCCTGCAATGCGGGAGACCCGGGTTTGATCCCTGGTTCAGTAAGATCCCCTAGAGAAGGGAATGGCAACCCTCCCCAGTGTTCTTGCCTGGAAAAAATCCTCGGACAGAGGGGCCTGGAGGGCTACAGTCCATAGGATTGCAAAGAGTTGGACATGACTGAGCAGCTAACACACACAGTGAAACAAGTAAAAGTATTTATTAGTAGAAAAAAGAAGTATAGTATGTGTAAATAGAGCTATCTCAGAGAGAGAGAGAGTTGCTGAGTTGCACCCTTTTGACAGTTTGAATTACTTTTATGGGGCATTTCTTCTGGGTTTCCTTTGGCCAGTCCTTTTGGTTTGCCTGAGTCACAGTCCATATTTGGTGTATCTCAGGATCCTCCCATGAGTTCACACACAACTCTTAGCCAAGATGAATTATACCACAAAGGCCTATGGGTAGAGCATCCCTTGACATCACTCTCATTTTGATCTCCAAGGAGCTTTCCTGAGTATGTATAGTTGGGGAGGTCTCCTGACTTGGAGAATGAGAAATACGTGGTCTGGGTAGGCCCCAGTTTTAACTGTCCTGCTATTCCTGTCTTGGAGTTTTGGTCCATAGGGAATGAGTTGCCAATCAGTTTATCCTTGGGGGCCCCATCTACTGCCTGCCTCAAGATGAGGATGAAAGATCGGCAGGGCCACATTTTCCAGGCCAAGGGAGCTGAGCTTTATTCTGTAGAATGTGGGTTATCACAAATTGCATTTGGGAAAAATATCACTTAAGCAAGTAGAGAAAAAATGGGCGAGGGAGAATGGAGACAGAGAAACCAGTTAGGAAGCAATTGGTTAGGAAAAAGCCAGTTCAGAAGCAACAGTCCAGATAACAGATTGTGAGTGACTCCTCAAAGGTTTTTATGGTGGTTAAGGAGAGGAAATGACATTTTTAAGAGGAGAAATTCTATTCATGGCCATAACCTGAGGGAAACTCCTGTTAAATTAAAGCTTCTGATCTGCCCCACTCTGACCAGTTTGCATATGCAAAAGTAAACTGGAGCTGCTCTTTGGCAGGAGTTGAAGAGCGTTGAATTTGCTGTGCAGAACAGAATGAAAAGAACTTGGAACTCCCAGGAGTGATGTAGGAGGATAGTAACGAAGACCAATCATGAGAGAAGAAGAAGGAGTGATAAACTAACAATAAAATACAGACTATCATGTTGTATAAAATGTAAGTAGGGGGAAAAAATCTCAAATAGGGAGTTAGTCCCTCTATTACTGTTGTAACATATGCTTGAAATCACTGTGTTACTGTAATAACAATCTTTCCTTCATTTCCCGAATTTTCATGTAATGTCGAGGCTGTGGAAACCAGGAAAGAGGGCTGATTGTCACAGGTCTATTGTCACATTAGGTCACTGTCGACTGAAATAGGGCCAGGCAACCGTAGGTTTGCAAGAGGCATGTTTGGTGCATGGAACCAGAGACAACCATGAGCAGATAAAGCCTCTATCCCCTATCCTCTTCATCCCAGGAATTCTCAGAACTCTTTGGACTGTCACGGAGGTGCACTGAGGTTTCCAGTTAACTTTATCTTGACTATTAAATACATGTGTATGGCACATACAGTCTTCCCTGCTGGCTCAGATGGTAAAGAATGTGCCTGCACGGTGGGAGACCCGGCTTCAGTTCCCGGGTTGGGGACATCCCCTGGAGAAAGCAATCGCTAGCCACTCCAGTATTCTTGCCTGGAAAATCCCAAGGACAGAGGAGCCTGGCGGGCTACAGTCCATGGGGTCACAAAGAGTTGGACACGACTGGGTGACTAATGTCACATCACATCATATGCACATACATATGTCACTTTTTTTTTAAGTTTTTGCAAATCTCTTTATACATATGTCACTTTTATTTGACATGAGGAAAAATATGTACATAATATATGCATGTATTTGTATTTAAATATGTAAATATTATATATAAATAAGATTTTATCACATCAAGTAAAAATTATAGTAGATACTTGCGTATGTAGATACATCTGGTTGGCCAAAAATGTTCATTTGAGTTTTTCCATAAGAAGGTACAGAAAAACCCAGATGAACTTTTTGACCAACCCAATATATATAATATAATACAATACAATGACATACCAGGAATATGTGACTTTTAATTCTGAGGTTTGTGGACGCTCCGACCCTCTTCAAGAGGAGCATATCCATTTTCTGAAGCATTTGAGTTATCGCACTCTACCCCTCCAACCTGATGTCCATCTTCACGGCTCCCATGGACTTGCTCCCGCCAAGAGCACCAGTTTGAGTGAACGCCTTTGAGCTCAGGAACACACTGAGGCATTTTGCGCTGCCAACTGGCCCTTCCTTAGTGCAACTCTCTGCTTTGCCACCTGACTCTCCTCTGGTTTTTCTTTAAACATACTCAGTCAGCCTCTGCCCTTTTCTTGGAGTGACCTCGTCCAAACCCCCATCTTTAAGTGCTACTCATACTCAACCCCACAAATCCTTATTTCCAGCACAAACCTACCTTCCCCATGATCACTACTTCCAAATGGACAGGTACCTCAGACACAACACTATTTAAAACTGAACGTATCTTCTTCCTCCAATACTTGCTGTATCCTGTTCTCCCATTTTGTCGCACGACTATCCACCCAAACGGCCCAGCCTGGACATGTCAATCAACCTGGACGCCTCTCTTCTGTTGCCCCCTGCCTCCCTTCACCTAATCAGTCACTAAATTCTGTGGAGCATGCGCTTTCTCAGTCTCTGCTTTATCTGTTCTGACATCTTCACACCTACACAGTGTTCGCAGTCTGTCTGCATGTCTTCATTTCTAGGTCATTGCAGTGGTCTCCTTACTGGTCTTCTTGCCACCAGCCTGGGCCTCACTGAGTCCGTTCTTCTCTCAGTCGCTGTTGTTCAGTCGCTCAGTTACATTCGACTCTTTGCAACCCCATGGACTGTCATGCTAGGCTTCCCTGTCTTCACTGTCTCCTTGTTCAAACTCATGTCCATTGAGTCAATGATGCCATCCAACCATCTTATCCTCTATTTCCCCCATCTCCTGCCCTCAATCTTTCCTAGCATCAGGGTCTTTTCCAATGAGTTAGCTCTTTGTATCAGGCCAAAGCCATATTTTTGCAAAGCTGTATAAACATCATGTCATGCTTTTTGAAATTCTTTGATGCTTGCCATGACCCTCAGAATGAATCCCCATTCTTTAGCTTACACTGAGTTGTTCAGGGCAGACTATTGTGGCTCTTGGACCCTTCCAGCCTTTTTATTCAGACATAGATAATTTTATGGACTTTTGGGAATTTGTCTTACCAAGCCATGCCTCTGTGGTTCAGTAGGCATATGATTTGACTGAGAGAAAGCTGGTAAACATGACAGTTTGGTCGAAACCTAATTTCCAGTTTTGGTGCACCATAATGATGGTGTATTCACAAACCCTGTCTAACTGGGGGATGGCTTCTCAGCTGTGATTTTTTTCAGTCAGTCGTTTCTTCTAGGGGCTTTTCAGAAAAGTTAAATGTTAGAATGACTCAAAAAGATAAGTTGGAACAAACCAAATTCCAAATAAGCAGTCTAATCAAAATAACCTAAATATCCAAGTTATTAAAATTGCTTAAATAAAATACAGTAGGTTATGTGACGGTATGTAAGTTATATGTGTGTTTAAATATGCATTAAGAAGGGTCTAAAAGGATATACTAAAGGGTTGTCAGCAATTCTGCATGGGTGAGATTGTGGAGATTTGTATGTTTTTTGCCTTATCTGTATATTCTAATTTGTCTTAATGATCACATACTACTTTTGTCAAAGACCATACAGAAACTATTTACTAGTACTATTCTTAATCCACAAAACCTATCAATACTAGAAGAAAGACTGAAATATTAACTCTTCACCAAATTCTTGCTTTTTATAGAATGACATTAACCCTATGATTTTCTATTTTCTGTAAGACCCTGTTCTCTCAAGCTTAAATGTCTTTCCTCATTCATCACCCCTACCATTTGATTCCTTTTTCAGCCTGGTGTCTTCTCCATTCTTTAAAATTCTAAAACAAGTGTCATCTTCCTTGAGAAGCTTTTCTTGACCCCTTATCTGCTTATGGTCAAGGGTCTATGGTAAACAGTGGCTGGCTCACAAGTCAAACCCATCCAATTCTTCTACTGTCCAGTCTGCAGACTAAAGAGAGTTTTAACATTTTTTAATGGTTGAAAAAATGATCAAAAGAAGAATATGAACAGCACATGAAAATTACATGAAATTTGAATTCTTGTGTCAACAAATAAGTTGTATTAGAACAGAGACATGCTCATTCACTTGCATATTATCTGTAGCTGTTTTCACCCCATAATGGCAGGGTTGAGTAGTTGTGACAGAGACCAAGTGGCCCACAGAGTCTAAAATATTTAAATATGTTATACAATATTTTAAATATCTCTGGCCCTTTATAGAGATTTGCTAACACCAGTTTTAGAAGATTAGGCTTCCTCAGTGCTCACAAAGGACTCTATACCTCCTGCAAATTCTGGAAGGAACAAGGATCCTGATTGGAAGTGAAAGACACTTTCTAATTCAACTTGGTCTCCCCAGCATCAAGCAGAGAGCCTCATCCACAGGAGGCACCTGATAGACACAGTGCCTGAAGGAATGGTGTCAGTTTCCTCCCCCAGACTTGTAAGTGACATGAAGACAGGCAGTTTTATCTCCTTTGTTCACTGCACATCCTCAGTGTCCAGAAGTATTTGGAATGTGGCAGGCACTCAGAGAACAATTGTGAAAGTTCAGTGCCTCAGTATCAATGCAATATTTCTGAGTTTTGTAATTCTTAGGTCAGGTCTTTGACTTTTACATCTACTATTTGATGACTGATGAAAACAAAACCCCACCTTCCAAACCTCAGAGAAACAAAGAAAAGACAGTGTGAACTTCTCACAAAAAGAAGTAGTTAAGAGGTCTTTTCAAGAACATATCGATTTACCCCTGTCTATGGTGCTTCTCAATACACGCACTGCAGTCTCTTTTTACCTCTTCCTCTCCCTCACTTTGCATGCGAAGAGTTGACTCGTTGGAAAAGACTCTGATGTTGGGAGGGATTGGGGGCAGGAGGAGAAGGGGACGACAGAGGATGAGATGGCTGGATGGCATCACTGACTCGATGGACGTGAGTCTGAGTGAACTCCGGGAGTTGGTGATGGATAGGGAGGCCTGGCATGCTGTGATTCATGGGGTCGCAAAGAGTCGGACACGACTGAGCAACTGAACTGAACTCCCTCACTTGGAGCAACTGCATCAGGGCAGGTATTAAATCACGATCCTGCTGACACTGAGTTATTGAATACCTGTGGCAGCAGGGCTCCAGACGCAGAGTGAGACTCAGCATTTTGGCCCTGTTTCAACCAGGATGAGGTGTACTTTAAGAGATTAATGTGCAGATATAAATCATGGTCTAAACACTTCATCTGGTCTTGGACAGCCCCTCTCCCAGTGAGCTGAACGCTCTTTATAGGGAATGAACTAGCTAGCTTTCATACCAGGTCTGTGAGTTTGCAGGAATGATGAACTTGGGATTCCTGTTCTGGGCTGAAGAGTCATGACACTTTGCCTGGCTCTAGTGCTGTCTTCTGAAATCACATTCTAAAAATGCTTTCCTTGAACGAAAAATATGCCAACTTAGTGTCCAACTATATCATACTTGTCTTATTAGGGGCTTTACAATGTTTTGAAGGTTGAGTATGGGGATCTGGATGCTTATTTCCATTTTGTTAAGTGCCTTATCAGTGGATGCTCCTCTCTCTCGAAGCCCAAAAATTTCCAGCAAGGCCAAAATCTGAAGGAGGAGATATTTGTCTCCCAAACACTCTTGTCTGGTGAGAAGGCCTAGCCAGTCCCCACAGCCTAGCATCTCTTGGCAGCCCAGGAGCTAGCCTCTTCCTCATACCTCTGCACACCCCCTTTTTTCTGGGATTTATACATGGTTTTATCAAAGGATCTATTTATCAGCAACCATTTACTCCTTTGCTTCATCATGGTGGAGCTGAAAGCTCTTCACATTCAGAAGAGCCCTGTTCTCATGCACACACAGAGGTCGGGGAAAGGAAGGTCAGTCTTGGCTTTTTGTGCTAATTGACTACACACACACACACACCCATGCTTGCCTTTTAAAAATCTATATTTTAGCTTTTTTTCTTTTGCACAATAGTAAATAAGCATGATTGTGAACATTCATGAAAAGGGGTAAAATACTGAAGTCACTGCTAAAGGAAACTGACATTCCCATTGTCCTTCTAAGCACAGGGAGCCTTAGGACTCTGAGTCCAGATGGAAGCAGAGACATGCAGGGATGCAGAAGGAGCATGCATGGACTTCTGAAACAGTCTCCCATGCATCCCCAGCCCCTCTGAACCTGGTTTTCCTCGTGGATTAAATGGAAAGAGCACCTTTTAATGTTGTTGTGAAAAGTATACAACTTAGTTCAGAAAATGTCAGTCACTCCCCACACAAAGTCAGGAAATAATTATTAAAGACCCTGGTGACCCAAGAGCTCACCAGGACCTCTATCATTCTCTATAGGACACAAAGGAAACATTGCTAATCAAAGATAATACGAAGGACTTTAGAGGAGATTTGTAGTTTTCATAAGCTGGAGTGCAGCACCAGGTGGAATGAAGGTAATCTCTGACAGATCTTCCTCTTATCTGAAAATCCAGATCTTTCTTGAATGAAAGAGAGATGGGGTAGGATGATTGCAAATGCACGCACCCTTGTCCGTGCATGTGTGTAGTGGACGCTGACATCACCACTACGAAGGCAGAGCACACAGACGCACTAAACTCAGGGTCCCCAACCTCCAGGATAGAATGACTGATGATCTGAGGTGGAGCTGATGTAATAACAATAGAAATAAAGTACATAATACATGTAATGTTCTTGAATCATCTGGAGAATATCTTCCCCTCCCCCACCCCCTTCCATGGAAAAATTGTCTTACATGAAATCAGTCCCTGGTGCCAGAAAGGTTGGGGACCGCTGCACTAAACTAAAGCTTATCACAGGGTGAGCTCAAAGGAGACTTGAGTGGTGACTCTTTAGCATTACCCTCAAGACAGGTATGCAGGGCGCCTATCTTCCAGGTGTTCCCTTAGCACTTGTTTCATCTCTACCAAGAAACTCTCTAATTTGCCATTTTTTTCCAGAAACAGTTAACTTTAATTATAAATGATTGAATGACTTCTGGGTGTCTATCAGCCTTATGGGAATGGGGGAGTATCAGTTGACATCCTGGGTCCAATATTCATGCCTCTAGGATGACAATGGTTAAGTTGGGTCTTTTCCCAAGCTTTTATTAGTATCTCACTACCAAAAAGACCTTTAAAAGGGTTCTTGATTCCAGACCTTTAGAGAGAGCTCTAATCAGATTTTCTTAGACATGAGAAAACAAAGGCAAATGCTAAGTACCCAAAACATTTTGGGGGTAAGAATGTAATATGTTTAATATTTAGCAAAGTTACATACACACCTGACAGATGTGATTATCCACTTACAAAAAATATTAGTTTGCTTAAAAAAAAACAAAAAAACTTCAATCCAAATTTATTAGGATTACAAAAATAATAGCACATTTCATGAACTCATTACAGCTCAGAGTTACCAACACGTCCAGAGCATGTTTAAATAAACTGCTTCTTGTCAATACAAATCTCATGACATAAAAAAGAAGTTTATTTTCATATTTACAGAAGAAACATGCCGGTAGTTTCTTAACATTCTCTTTGGAATTAATGGGTGAGGCTATTTTTAAAGTCGGAGAACATCTCAAATTGAAGAAGGTATTTTAGAAACATCTCACAATACATTTTATCTAATACCAACTGAATAATGCTGCATCCTCTTCTAAAAATCAGGCTTTTATCGCAGAGCTTCTGGAACTTCCACCTACAAAAATAGGGGATTCTCTTTCAATAAAAACAATGCAAATGATAAAGTGGAAAAAAAAATATCTGTAGAGTATGACTTTAGCAGTATTTTCCAGAAAGAACTCAGATTGCTGTGTGTGTGTGTGCTAAATTGCTTCAGTCGTGTCCAACTCTTTGCGACTCTATGGACTGTGGTCCGCCAGGCTCCTCTGTCCACTGGATTCTCCAGGCAAAAATACTGGAGTGGGTTGCCATGCCCTTTGCCAGGGGATCTTCCCTAGGGATTGAACCCAAGAGGTCTCTTACCTCTCCTGCATTGGCAGGTGGGTTCTTTACCCCTAGTGCCACCTGGGAAACCCAGATTTTTGCTGGGTGATGTTCAAATTTTTTATTATAAATTAAGTGTTAAGTCACTTGCAAGAAAGAAAGAAAAGGAAAATGTTGCTCAGTTGTGTCTGATTCTTTGTGACCCCGTGGACTGTAGCCTACCAGACTCCTCCATCCATGGGATTCTCCAGGCAAGAAAACTGGAGTGGGTTGCCATTTCCTTCTCCAGAGGATCTCTCTGACCCAGGGATCGAACCCGTATCTCCTGCATAGCAGGCAGACGCTTTACCTTCTGAGCCATCAGGGAAGTCCAATCACTTGCACCTCGGTGGTAAACTTTTTGTCAAGTGATGAATCTGTTTTGGAGACATATACCCTGATTTCTTATTAAGGAAATTGGGATTTTTTTTTCTTTTTTAGGTTGAAATGTCTTAAGATGAGCCTGGCCCTTAAAAGAATGAGATGCCAAGAAGGTGGACCAAGCGCATCTCTCAAACAGAAACGTCCTCTCTCTAGTGAGCTGCTCTTGATGCTCCAGATTTGGCAGCCTGCTCTGGTGTATACTGATAAGTGTTAGAGAGGTGGTTTGGTACCCGAGTGCGGTGGAGGCTGACTCCTACGCTAGGTGCTCGCCCCATCTGCCTTTGGGTTACTTACCCGCCTTAGCTGTTTTATGCTGCTTCCCCGAATAGCTTCCATGAGATTCTCGTGAGCTGATCTCTGTGGGGTAGAAGGTCGGGAACTGTCTTCCATTTTCTTCTCCTGCACCGACCTCAGGGAATTTTTAATTTCTTTTAGGATATTGTTTGGCTGTTTCTTAGCCTTTTTCCCTTTTTTCTTTTTCTGTCCGTTTTGTAATGCCCGCTGGGCACTCTCCTGCTGTTTGATGACTTCCGCAATGTTGCGGGTGATGAGCTTCTTCTCTGGGGCCGGAGGCGGGGGAGGCGGAGGCGGGGGTGGCAGCCTTTGGGGAGCAAGGGGAGGTGGCGGTGGGGGTGGGGGAGGGGGAGGGGGCGGAGGCGGAGGCGGGGGCGGGGCCGCCGGAGACGGAGGGCGGCTCCTCACAGTTTGGACTTTCTTGGGGAGTTTGGGGGACGACCAGGGGGAGTGCTTGGGAGACGCGTACGGTGAAGAGCCTGGCGTGCCTCTCTGCCAGACTTTGGTCCTAAGGTTGGCTCCTCCGTCGTATCCCTCCTGCTGTTTCTGCTCCTGCATCCGCTTCTGCCGCTGCTTATCCATGTTTCTGGTCAGGAGGCTGGTCATGCTCATTCTTGGTCCTGGCAGCTCGAAATGGTAGCCCAGCCTTAGGAGCGTGGTGTTCTCCCTCAGCAGCTTGACGATCTCCATCTCCACCTGGCTGCCCATGATGTGCCTCTGGTTGTGGAAGCGCAGCTCGGTGAGCACGGTGTTGTGCTGCAGCGCCCTCATGATGGCCAGGATGCCCTTGCCCGTGATGAAGTTGGACTCGATGTTGATGCTGGTGATGTGCCGGTTGACCCGGAGCATGTCCGCGATGGCCGTGGCCGCGCTGTCGTCGGCGCGCGTGTTGGCCAGGCTGAAGGTCTTCACCACCGTGTTGGCCTTGAGGGCCTCGGCGAAGCGGGCGAGCGTCTGCGAGGTGATGTTCTCGATGTTGTTCAGATTGACTTCCGTGGTGTCGGGGTCGTTGTTTTTAATCTTTTCCAGAGCATCCTCGATCACTGTGGGGTTCCCGCAGGGGTGAATGGCAGCCGGGGGGGACTCCGTGTTCCTTCCACTGTGGCCGTTAGTCAGATGTATGTTTTCGATTTGACTTTTAAACGTCTTTGGCCTCGCGTTGTCAGAATGGACACTATCGGAATGCACAGCTCCGTTCATCCCTTCCGCGTTCGCACCTGTTCTTTCCTCTCCTTCGCTGTCCTCCTCCTCCTCGTCCTCGTCCTCCTCCTCCTCTTCCGTGTACACATCCTCAGAAACCTCACTGTTACATTCTGTAAAGACAAGCTCTTCCTCACTCTCTTCTTTGTCCTCTTCTGCAACCTGAAGAGCAGAGTATCCTCATGAGGTTTGCCGTTTTAAGCACATTGTTACATTTTACAAAAGTAACACGTGGCTTTGCAATATATACCTGCAACCAGATCATCACGGTGGTCCCTCTAAAACTCACACAATGTGATATGTCAATTATATCTGAATACATTCTTTAAAAAAGTAACACAAGCAAGTAAGACAAAACTTTCTAAGGATAAAAAGTTGTCTCCAGCTACTAATCTCCCTAGTTCAGGTGAACAGGGTTAACATTTCCTTGCATAACTTTCACCAGCTTTTTCTGTATTCTGCAGAAATTTTTTTGTATTCTGCAAAATAAATATCCAGAATTCAGTTGATGGAATAAGAGTTCGCCATCATTTTGCCAGTTTTTAACAAATAAGTGGGAGCTTCTGCTCTGGAAAACCCTTGATAGCATTCTTATTCTCTTAACTCCCTCTCCTGAATGACTTAAATTCTAGTCTACTTAAAATTTAGCAGAGTCAGCCGTCCCTTGGGGAATCACCCTTCTGTCCTTCCTTATTTCTCCATCCCAAACATACAAATGACAACAAAAATACATAACACATTTATGAGTTCCCTTTCTTTTCTTTAAGATTTTTTTTGAGGGGACCATTTTTTAAAAGTCTTCATATTGGATTTTGTTCCGTTATTCCTTCTGCTTTGTGTTTTGGCTTTTTGGCCCTGAGGCATGCGGGATATTAGCTCCCTGACCAGGGATCGAACTTACACCTTCTGTATTGAAAGGCAAAGTTTTAACCACTGAACCATCAGGGAAATCCTTGGGTTCCCTTTCTTAATGTGCAGAAATTCTTCCCCCAGTCTGCCTCCTATAGTCTCTGTGACAGGAGCCCAGAGCCCTCTGCCATGTCCTATGTCAGTGCATACAGAGACTGGGCACCTCCCTCTAAGTAGAGCCTGGCACGAGGTCTCAGAGACGACACCACCTGGAAGCTGAGGCTGTCTCTGTCTTTTTTCTGGGGAAAAAAACCGAGGGAGCAGATCAAAACCCATCTCTATGCAGAAACTCATTCGGGTCATCCTTTGCAGCAAATCGGCTTGAAATTTCATGTTATCATAGGGTTAAATGAGACGGGACTTCAGAAGACAGGAGGTGGGAAAGATAATTGCCTTTGGCATTAACTACATTTCAACCGTTATGTGAAACAGCAGAGAACAGTAGAAAAATCTTGAAGCAAGCCACTGCCTCAGCCTGATGGCCTTAAATTATTTACCAGGTATCAATTATGAAAGACTTTCAGGCAAACACAATTTCACTTCATCTTGGTCCTTCCTGTTAACAAGACTTTGTACTGAGAAGTTCAGCTGACCCCCACTTTTTTCTTTTCCTCGCTACCTTTTCTGATAAAATAAAAATCTGGCAATTGCTGACAGAGTCTGATTTTCCCTAATGCTATCTTTTTAATCCTTTAGTTTCTCTAAAGCCCGAAGACCCTTTCCTGTCCCCAAAGCCAGAATTCTTCCTTCTACATGGGAATGTTTTTGACCCCAGCCTCCTGCTGCCTGAGGCACGTGGAATGAGCTTTGGAAAACACTGCGCTGGTCTCCAGGTTTGTTTGCCCAGTTGCTGTCACAAAATAGCCTCCAGTTATCCACTTGTTTGGAGTGGCAGGCACCAAGTGATGGCCTGGGGAAGGGGTCAGCCACTCCTGGGATGGCTTGTCCAGTCTTAATTTACTCACTTGTTCAGGAGCAGGAGGGAGAGTGACACTGTGTGTGTGTGTGTGTGTGTGTGTGTGTGTGTGTGTGTGTATGTGTGTGTGTAGCTGTTTCAGTATTTGGAGGAAAGGGGCCTGTCTCAAAATTCAAGGTATACTGCCTGTCATACCACTGTTAAATGGTACCCCTCTAGTTTTTCAAAGACCTTTAGGCTTTATCTTCAAGAGATATTTTTCCCTTAAATATATTTGCAGAGATCATATCTGAAACTCTTATTCAGCAATGAGTTGTCCTGTGACATCTCAATGACATTTCCTCCAGAAAGCCTTCTTTGACATCTCCTCAAATTATCTTTGTTATGTGATCCCACGATGCTGTAACTCCTCCAATAAAGTACCTCTTTAATTATTTGTTTTTTTCTCCCAAAAGACTGTTTGCAGGGTGACAAAAAGGATCATGTCTGTTCTCACCTCACACAGTGCTCAGCAGGTATTAGGGGCTCGGTAAAATTTGTTAACTGAATGGCTCTAAATTGACATTAGTTAACAGCCTTTGGTGTTAACAGCCTCAGGCTTCCCTGGTGACTCAGTTGGTAAAGAATCCATCTGCAATTCAGGAGACCTGGGTTCGATCCCTGGGTTGGGAAGATCCCCTTGGTGGAGGGCATGGCAACCCACTCCAGTATTCTTGCCTAGAGAATTCCATGGACAGAGAAGCCTGGCAGGCTATAATCCATGAGGTCACAAAAAGTCGGACATGACTGAGCAACTAAGTACAGCACAGCATAACAGCCTCTAAGTCAGGGGAGGTCTCGGATAAGAGTACAGATCAGGTGGATGGGAAGAAGGTGATTGATTGTCCTGGTTTGCCCGGGGCTGAAAGGTATTCCAGAAAAGAGTTCTGCATTCTAAAATCTACACAGTCCAAGCCAAGATGGTTAGCCACTCTAGTTGGGGGACATCTCAGAGAAGAACAGCAAAAGGGAGAAAGATATCCAGAGAAGAAGGAAGAATGATGTTAAAGCAATTGTTGCCCACTTTCAAAATAATTCTCTCATTTGGACTGACTGCAGTGTTCCAGATCACCTATCTGCAACTGCTCTGGAATTAACCCAGATCCTTGCAAGGGCTTCCCTGGTGGCTCAGATGGTAAAGAATCTGACTGCAATGCATGAAACCTGGGTTTTATCCCTGGGTTGGGAAGATCCCTTGAAGAAGGGAATGGCAACCACTCTAGTATTCTTGCTGGGAGAATCCCCATGGACAGAGGAGCCTGGTGGGCTACAGTCCATGGGGTCACAAAGAGTCAGACACGATTGACTAACACTTGCAAGAATGGGGGTGGAAAGGTTGGGGTGGGGTGAGGCAGGGAAGCTTGAAGCACTGAAGGGGGCGATAGGGAGAAGCGAATATGGGTACACTTAGGGAATAAATAAGGCAACAAGAAGAGGGTGGCCAACCATTTCTCCTCATTACTTCCCTGGCACCATTACATGAAGAAGGAGGCAGTAAGCATGGTTTCCCATTCTGGTTCTGGTTCTACCCATAAAAAACTGGTTTTGTTCATTGTGTTAGTCACTAAGTCATGTCCTACATGTGGTCACAAAGATGTGACCCAATGGACTGTAGCCCACCAGCCTTCTCTGTCCATGGAATTCTCCAGGCAAGAACACTGGAGTGGGTTGCCGTTTCCTTCTCCAGAGTATCTTCCCCACTCAGGGTTCGAATCCGTGTCTCCTGCATTGGCAGGCAGATTCTTTACTGCTGAGCCACCAGGGAAGCCTCAAAAAGAGCTGGTTGATTTTAGACAAATCAGTAAATCCCTGGGATAGATGGTCTCAAGGAAACTGCAATAGAGTTGAGCGGTTCTCCAACCACAGGGTATGTCAAAAGCACCAGGAGGGCTTGTGAAGCCACACAGTGCTGGGCCCTACTCCCAGAGTTCTTCATTCATCTGGTCTGGGGGAGCCCTAGAATGAGTTGGAAGGTCCCAGGTGTTGCTGATGTACCCACATTCTGAGAATTGCAGTCTTTGTGCCAACAGGACTTGGTTTGAATTTCAGCTAGAAGCTGTTAATCTCAAGTGAGTTTCTTAACCTCTCCCAGGCTCACTTCTCATATCCAGAAGGTGAGAGTTCAATGAAGTAATGTGAATGTACTTACTGGCACCTATGCCTGACACCCAGCAGATACTCAAGCTCAAGGAGTTGGACCTTTGGGTCTCCAGGGCTTCTTGGAGATGTTTAATGTAGGATAAGTTTGTGGGAGTCCAGGTGGACAGAAGCTGTCATTCAATAGGTGTTGAACATGATTTTCATAAATATTTACAGAGCCAACAGTAGCCTGAGAAGCATGACCCCTCATCTCCTTCTCATGGTCTACACTGGGCTGCTCTTCACTTACACTGTCACCCTTTCCCCCACCCACCCACCAGTCAGCTGCTCTGAGCTTTTTCCTGGAGTTGAGATGGATTGACACCCTCCACTGGCAAACTTCTGCTCAGCACTCCTTGTGACTCTAGAGACAACTTGCCAGCGGGGAAAGGGGAGCGGGAGAAAAGTTAACTAGCTGAGAAAGGAATCAAAGTTCATCAACACACAGCCTCTCTAATTGAGCTGATAAGCCATTGGCAGGGCTCAGGGATCAGCAAAACCTTTGGCAGGAGCAGGTGGGTTTCATCAACAGCTGACAACAGGCTTTGTCCTTTGTTTTCCACTCATCTCAATATGTTATGATATTAAAATGCCTTTGTTGGGTGATTACTCCAGTGGCTGTCTGTCCTAGATATTATGAGGCAATTTTAATCTTTTTTATTAGGGAAAATCTTTAAGAACTGTTAGGAAAATGTGATACTTCGTATATTTGACCAGATTTCAGACACACATTTCCACATCAAAAAAAAAAAGACCTTATGTTTGTGGAAGAATTGACCGACCCAAATCCTGGCCCATTTTGTGTATCCTTCCTTCTCACCACTCACCTTCAGACCCTCAATGCAGGTTGCCACTGTGGCCTTGGCAAACCCTGGCCTGATTCTGGTGGCCCATTCTGCAATGATTGACATGGACAAAACTCACACGTATCTTGCTACAAATGTGGCCCCCACACTCTATCATCAAGATCATCTAACAGTTCCTGGATTAGTACTATGAAAGTCTTGCCATTGGCTTCAGGCCATTTTGATCTTAGATGATTCCAGTAGAGCACACAGGTTTTAAACTATTGCTCTTGAGCAATGTTCTTCCACAAATTCAAGAATTTGTTATTTTTATATTCTTATTGCCATAACTATATTTCCAGAGCTTAGTCTTTTGAACTTCCTTCTATGAATGATTTATTTGACAAAATCAAATTAACTATTTACTGAGCAGAGAACAAGAGCTTAATAGACCTGACCTCTAATATAAATGCATTTTCTGGCCTCAGAATCACCATTATAAAATAGGAAGGAATCTTAGAGATCATCCTAGCAGGGATGCTTAACCTGGAGCCTTAGGAGGGTTTCAGGATGTGTGCCATCATTTTGAAATTCCATGTAAAATTTTGTATGTTTACACAAGCACACATGCATTTTCTTAGGAAAATCTTTAACATAAAAATCTCAAAATGGTGTTTGAAGAACACCCTCCATTGATATGAAAGAGAACTCTGCAGAACTGACTCTCTGTTCAAGGTCTTACAACTTGGGTGCAGAGCAGGAATAAGAAATAAGGTCCCCTGACTCTCCACCCCATATATTACTCACCACCCTACGTTTCCTGGTGTTGGAAAAAGGAATTAGTTTTATTGTAGCCACCATCACAGTCCAAGCAACAGATTACCCACTATTGTCTTTCTAGAAGAAAATAAATTTACTTAGCTGCCGTATACATTTACATAACTGCCATATATATGTGTATAAAACAAGTATTATGCCACATCCTTAACTTATAACTCAAATTAGACTTTTGTTTGGCAAAATATCTAAACCCATGCTTTGCTTGCGAATTATTTTCCTCTTGAAGATCCCATCCTTGTTGATGACGGGACCCCCCAACTAAGAATCTTTCATATAATCCATTAGGTTGTGATAAAAGTTAGATGACTATTTCAGCCTGAGAAAATTTTCAATAGCAGGTGCAAGTGGATTGTAAGAAAAGTGATGAGGAATGAAAAATTAGAAAAAAATAAAAAAGATTCCTGGGTTCGGGGTTGGGAGATTGGGAATAGCTAAGGAAAATAATCCAAGAGCCTACCTTTCCACACTCCCCCAGCCTCTCCTTCTCCAAGAGTTTCTGGGACTCCTTTTCCCAATAGGCCATCAGCGCCTCTCTGCTGAATGTCCCTGTGGGGGTTTTCTCGGTCAGACTCTTTTGCCTCATCCCCACCGGGAGGCTGTGATCAGGTTCAATGTCGTCCAGCTCCCTCTCTAGCTCCTTCAGCTCCTCGGCTGACAGGGAAGCCAGGAGTTCGTCCTCATCGATGGATTCATATTTGCTAAGTCCTCTCCTGTAGCCAAAGGTAGACATGGTCCCTGCTTTGTCAGACCCACAAGGAGCTTGGGGAACCAGGCATTCAAGGCAGCCAGCAGCAGGCAGGGAGGAGAGTGGGCAGGCTGGTTAGCAACTGGTGTTGGGAGTGCCTGCGATAGCCTTTTAAGAGTGGTGATACAGGCTGTGACAATGCAGAGAGGGGTGAAGGCATAGGCTGTTTTAAGCATCAGACGTCAGCTAGACATTTGAACACAAAGAATGTCACATCAGTGGTGGATGGAGGTCTCAGAACCAGTGGGGATTATTCACATACTGGCCAGGGACATATTTAGCTGAGCCTAATGGCTCATGAGGACAGGCAGACAGGGCTTCAGATAGGAAGTAACCGGCTTCTTATTTTGTTTTCAAACAACAAGAGGGTAAAAACGTATTTCTAAAATGGCTCATTACCACCACCATGGTCATGAAAAGATTCTCTTCCTATAATCTTCCAGGATGGGAAATGACTACACATGCCTTTAGAGTAGTTATTCTGGTTCTCCTAAAAAACATATCGTGGGTGGCATGATGAGAACAGAAGGTTATACTGATATAGCACTTTTCTATTGTCATTGCATTTGCAGTTTACAAAGCGCCTGAATGTAATTTTCCTAACCATAAGTCCTGAGAGATGATTTACATTAAAATCTCCCTTTACAGATTTTGGCAAGTGAAGCTCTGAGAAATTAAGTGAAGTCAGACAGCTAGAAGGGTGGAAGCCTTTGCACTCTCTCTCCTCTGCACAAAATGGCTTCCTTCTCCTCACCCCCTAAGTATTAGTAAACAACTTGATTCACAAATGAAACTCCCCAAAAGATAAATAACAATATCGGACAAGATTTATTATGAACTGACACTATGCCAGTCTAGTGCTAAGCATTTTAAACATTGATCTCACTTAATCCCACAGTCCCATGAAGTGTATACTATTACCCATGTTTTACTAGTACAGATTCAGAGAGGTTAAGTAACTAGCCCAGGACCACAGTGCTAAGAAATGGTGGAGCTAGAATTTGCAACTGGATTTGTGTCTGGGCTGAAAACTGAAGAGATGCTAATTTGAAATTATATACTTGCCCACATTTTTATGAATATGATGAAATAAACACACAGTTTACCGGGTTTCATAAATATATCATCCTAGCATACAGATATATGAACATCTGTTAAAATGTATATATATATATAGAGCTATACATGTGTCAACACAAATACATGATATTTTGTTTATACATTCAGTAGTTGTGAAGGTTTGGGTTGTTTCCAGGTTTGGGGAGTTATGACCAATGTTGAACACTTACTGCAAGTCTATGTAGCCACATGTTTTTATTTCCCTTGGGTAGCTAGTTTGCAGTAGTGGAATTGCTGAGTTATATGGTAAATTTACTTTTCATGAAACTGCCTAATTATTTTCCAGAATGGCTGTACCAATCTACTTTCCTACCAGCAATGAGGAGCATCCCAGTTTCTCCACATCCTAACATGTTTTTGCTGAAGTGTTGGATTATAGCTATTTCAGTGCCTATGAAATGGTATCTCATTATTGTTTTAAATTTCATTCCTCTAATAACTAATAACAGCACACACACTAATGATGTGTGCTGTGTTTAGTTGTTCAGTTGTGTCTAGCTCTTTGCAACTTCATGGACTGTAGCCCGCCAGGCTCCTCTGTCCATGGAGATTCTCCAGGCAAGAATACTGGAGTGGGTTACATGCCCTCCTCCAGGGGATCTTCCCAACTTAGGGATCGAACCCAGGTCTCCCACATTGCAGACAGATTCTTTACCATCTGGTCCACCAGGGAAGCCCGTAACTAGTGATACTGAGCATCATGTCATATGTTTACTGGCAATCTTATATCAACTTTAGTAAAATATTCATTTAAATCTTATGCTCATTTTTAAATCAGGTTGTCTTATTACTAAGTTATAAAGATTATTTTTATAATCTGGACTTTATCAGATTTGCAGATATTATCTGTCATTCTGTGGATTGTCTTTTGAAAAGTAAACCTATTTAATTTTGATGAAGTTCAGTTTATCTATTTCTTCTATTGCTTGAGCTTTTGGTATTATAACTAAGATATCTTTTCCTAACACAAGATCTGAGACTTACTTTTATGCATTCTTCTAAGAGTTTTATAGTTTTGAGTTTTCATAGGTATATTACACATTTTGATTTAATATTTGCATCTGTGTAGGGTAATGGTCTAAATTCATCTTTTTGTATACAGATGTCCAATTGTCTTAGGATTTTTTTTTATTGAATTGCATTGGTGCCTTTGTGGAAAATTAATTGGTCATAAATGTAAGGGTTTATTTCTGGAAAGTAGGTCATGTTCTGTAGATCTGTGAGTCTATTTTCTTAAGACAGTACCACCTAGTCTTAATTATTATAGCTTTGTAGTATGTACTGAAACCAGGAAGTATAAGTTCTTCACTTTTTTTCTTTTGCAAGAATGTTTTGGCTAAGTATTATGGTCTTAACTCATTATGAAATTCTGTCTCCCAAAATAACTATGACTCTTTTCAGTGATACTACTGGGATAATTATGATATTAGAAATGATGAGTTCATTGTCTTTTTATGGCCTTTAGCATATACCTTTGTTGTAGCCTTAGTGATAATACATTTTTTATGTGAAAATAATTTTGATTTTTGGAAATTACATAAAATATTATATCCAAATCTGATGAATAAGATGAGTTATTCAGCTGAATAATAAATTTTAGGTTAAAAGATGAATTATGATTACAACTGTATAAAAACCTGTTTTTTTTTAAAAGATGAAAAATGCATTAAAATGATAGTATACTTTTGTTTTTTCAACAATTATGTATTAGGCACATATGATATGCTGACCACTATATAAATTTGAGATGCGTAATTGTAAAAAAAATAAAATTGTGTTTTACTTTTTCTCTCTTGTTTGTAGTTTTTCTATTTTAATATTATTTTTATCTGACAACTTATTGAACATACACTGCCTGTCAGGTTCTAAATTAAGTGCTGGCATTAGAGCATTGAAGAAAACCAAAAATAAAAATTCCTTCCTTCATGGAGTTTACAGTCTCACTGGGGGAAACAGACAATATGTAAATAAATGAGTAAATACAGAACATACAGACAGAAGTTCAGTGGAGAGAAATAAAGTGGGATAAAAGGGAAGAAAGAAGATTGTGCAGGTAATATTTCAAGTAGGGAAGATCTCTGTTTTAATAAGGTGACTTTTGAGCACAGATCTGAAGTAAGGTCTTGATGCAATAATACACAGTTAATATGACTATAAAATACTGACTGAAATATTTTTGGAATCACAGATTCTCAGCTTTCAAAGGGACTTGGAAAAACCTCAATCCTCTGTGACTTCTATAAGTGGTCGTTTAGTTAGTGTTTGCTTGAGTACTTTTGGTGAAAACTGTACATTACCAAAAACGCCTTCCGTTGTTGGAGGGCTCAAATCACTACAACATCTTTCTTTCTACTGTGTTAAAACTAATCTCTTGAAAAATCACCATAAATATATTTAAGTTTTCTCATTGGAACAATGCAGAATAAATATGTTCTTTTGTGAGTTTCTTCTTCCAAATCTTAGGTAGCCCATGAATGACTCTGAAAATTACTCTGGAAGAGGCGACATTAAAGTGTTTTGCTCTGTGGCAGCATCATTGGGGGAAAAAAAAATATTATAGCCTCTCAAGACACTCCATTAAGAACAATGGTCATTCAGACATCCTAGTATATATATTACAAATCACTCTAATTATGATAACAATCACAGCTCATGGATGATCTTAGTTCACTGGATCCCTCTTTATGTTTTCTCCACAGACTTTAAATCCATTGGATAAAATTCTGTTGACTAATTAAACATCAATGCCTGACTCTGGCCAGAAGTAAGTATGATGAAAAATTTAGATTTCCTTGCAAACTTGTCTGCACTGAGGGGAAAAATCCCAGTCAAAAGTTCTCTGAGTGTCACCATTTTCTATTTTGGGATATTTAACCTGATCACATTGTGTTTTCAAGTAGGATTGCTTTTAGAGCCATCAGTACTACAAGCCTTCTGAAGATTTGCATTTTCTTTTTAAAACAATCTCTCTCAGAGGGAATTATTTTCATGCTTCTTGATTGTCAATCAGATATACATTATTTCCCAGGACATCAGCAATTTCCTTTTTAGTGAAAATAGTTTTTTTTTTTCTTTCAACCATTTTTTCCCTTTGATTTCCTCTTGAAAATAGTATTATTTGTTTCTTTATTCAACGTCCATTTACCAGATGTCTGCTGTGTGGATAGGTGCTGTGCTGGAAGCTAGGGTTATAAACTGAAAAATAAAAATTGATCTAGACGCTGCTGCCTCAGGAGCTCATGCTTCTCAGAGAGAGGCAGACAGCTGACAGTAACAAAGTGCAGTGACAGCTCCGCCGAGGTGCCAACAAGAGTAGAGCTGTGGAATAAATACAGATGAAGAAGCAAGGCAGCCCACGTGGCTGCAGTTGGAGAAGTCACAGGAACCATAAAGAGATTTCCTGGAAGAGAGAGAAGCCTCTGAGCAAACACACAAGAGCATGAAAACAAAAACACAAACAAAAACAAAACCAGGCATTGTTCAGTAGAGGTGGGGAGTAGGTGGGGCTAGGCAGAAACTGGCCCTGGTTCTTATTTCCCCTGCAACTCCTTTTTTTCCCTCCTAGCCACCACCATCATGGCTGACACCTGGTAGACACATATAGATGCTGAATATTTTATATTTGCAGGGTCATGTCAAGGAGTTTTGGACTTTATTACATCTAAAGTTAAGTGGACATCTCTAACATTATCCCATAGCCACAACTTGCCTTCTTAAATACAAGCTACCGTTAATCCCAGCAAGTGTCCTGGTACTAATGGAGACTCAAGAAGAGCAAAACTCATCAGCACCTCCAAAAATCAGCACTATGGGCCCTGCCAGCAGAGCTGGGATTTCAGTAAGTAATATTTTTAGGCAGTGATCAGACACCTCCTAACTCCAGTGGTATGTAATAAATGCTTCAGCCTAAACCTCGATAATTGAGGGAGACCCTCTCTTTAAGGTGAGTTTCTTGGCTTGTGGCTTATGCACTTTTGGCTCTTAATGTTCAGAAATGTTGAGAGGTCGGTTCAATTAAGTTCAGCCTCTCAGTCTTGTCCGACTTTGTGACCCCATGAATGGCAGCATACCTGGCCTCCCTGTCCATCACCAACTCCCAGAGTTTACTCAAACTCATGTTCATAGAGTCGGTGATGCCGTCCAACCATCTCATCCTCTGTCGTCCCCTTCTCCTCCTGCCCTCAATCTTTCCCAGCATCAGGGTCTTTGCAAATGAGTCAGCTCTTCCCAGCAGGTGGCCAAAGTACTGAAGTTTCAGCTTCAACATAGGTTCTTCCAATGAACAACCAGGACTGAACTCCTTTAGGATAGACTGGTTGGATCTCCTTGCAGTCCAAGGGACTCTCAGGAGTCTTCCCCAACACCACAGTTCAAAAGCACCAATTCTTCAGCACTCAACTTTCTTTATAGTCCAATACATCCATACATGACTACTGGAAAAACCATAGCCTTGACTAGATGGACTTTTGTTGACAAAATTATGTCCCTATTTTTTAATATGCTGTCTAGGTTGGTCATAACTTTCCTCCCAAGGAGTAAGAGTCTTTTAATTTGATGGCTGCAATCACCATCCACAGTGATTTTGGAGCCCCCCAAAATAAAGCCAGCCACTGTTTCCCCATCTATTTCTCATGAAGTGATGGGACTGGATGCCATGATCTTAGTTTTCTGAATATTGAACTTTAAGCCAACTTTTTCACTCTTCTCTTTCACTTTCATCAAGAGGCTTTTTAGTTCGTCTTCACTTTCTGTCATAAGGATGGTGTCATCTGCATATCTGAGGTTATTGATATTTCTCCAGGCAATCTTAATTCCAGCTTGTGCTTCTTCCAGCCCAGCATTTTTCATGATGTACTCTGCATATAAGTTAAATAAGCAGGGTGACAATATACAGCCTTGATGTACTCCTTTTCCTATTTGGAACCAGTCTGTTGTTCCCTGTCTAGTTCTAACTGTTTCTTCCTGACCTGCATGCAGATTTCTCAAGAGACAGGTCGGGTGGTCTGGTATTCCCATTTCCTTCAGAATTTTCCACAGTTTATTGTGATCCACACAGTCAAAGGTTTGGCATAGTCAATAAAGCAGAAGTACATGTTTTTCTGGAACTCTCTTGCTTTTCCCATGATGCAGCGGATGTTGGCAATTTGATCTCTGGTTCCTCTGCCTTTTCTACAACCAGCTTGAACATCTGGAAGTTCACGGTTCACATATTGCTGAAGCCTGGCTTGGAGAATTTTGAGCATTACTTTACTAGCGTGTGAAATAAGTGCAATTATGTGGTAGTTTGAGCATTCTTTGGCATTGCCTTTCTTCAGGACTGGAAACAAAATTGACCTATTCCAGTCCTGTGGCCACTGCTGAGTTTTCCAAATTTTCTGGCATATTGAGTGCAGCACTTTCACAGCATCATCTTTTAGGATTTGAAATACCTCAAGTGGAATTCCATCACCTCAGGTTCTATTAGTTGAGTCTTTATTTTCTTTAATAACCCCTACGTTTCAGGAAGAATTTGGTAATTTTAGGAACTGTTCATATTTCAAAATATTTATATGCAAACCATTATATATAGAACGGATGAATAACAAGGTCCTGGTGTGTAGTCCAGGGAGCTATGTTCAATGTCCAGTGTAATAAGTCATAACAGAAAAGAAAAAAAAAGTTTGTATAGTCATTTTTAAAATTTATAACCACAAAGAAAAGTTAAATGAATGTATCATAAGAATATATTTAATAAACCTTTCATTTCCCCTCGTTCTTGGCTTTATTCTACTGTAGGCACTTGTCGCTCACAAATTTAACACGTAGTTTCAGCGATTTGAAAGGACCCCAAAGGGCCAAGATTTACAATAACATGTAATTTGACTGAGCTAATATTTGTGTCTTCAGGAATTTTTTATGAAACCATCAATAAAAACTTCATTGGAGGTGGGGAGGAAGTGGGGTAGGAAAGAGTGTTGTCTCATGGCACGAAAACCTCAACTTGCTCTGAATCAGTAACCTGATTTTCTTCTTTCCACTTCCCCCACCCCAAAGCTTTCACATTTCTGAAAATGGTCTCCTCATCCACCTAGTTGTGGAGCCTGTGTGTCATCTTCTCTCACCAATATTATCATATTCAGTCACAGGCTCTTGAATCCTACTTTATCTGTGTATGCTCCGCCCAGTCCCAGTCTAAGCTCCTGTCCTCATTTTCCCTGATGCCCAACATTGTTTCCTTTGCCACAGTATAGCTCATTTTATGAAACCACAGATCTCATCTGGTCATTCTCTACCTAAGACCCTCTTATAGGGCTCCCATTGTCCTTCAGAAAGAAACTTTCATCCTGCCCTCTGGCCACTCCAGGAAAAGTCCCCGCTTACCTCTCCAGTCTCAACTTGGGTCACTTCCTCCAACCCTCACCCTCAGCCACTTGGGGCTTCTGAACCCTAGGCTGGCCTCCATCCCAAGCCATTTGCATGCTCCCTCCACTTGCCTGGGAGGCCTCTGCTTCCTTCTCCTTCCTCTTTTTTTTTTTTTTCTCCTCTGTGGCAGTTACTATTTTATACATTCTTTTTTAAAATTTTTATTTTTTTAATTGAAGGATAATTGCTTTACAGAATTTTGTTGTTTTCTGTCAAACATCAACATGAATCAGCCATAGGTGTACATATGTCCCCTCCCTCTTGAACCTCCCTCCCATCTCCCTCCCCATCCCAGCCCTCTAGGTTGATACAGAGCCCCTGTTTGAGTTCCCTGAGACATACAGCAAATTCCCATTGGCTATCTATTTTTCTATTTTACATATGGTAATGTAAGTTTCTGTGTTACTTTCTCCATACATTTCACCCTCCCCTCCCCTCTCCCTGTGTCTGTAAGTCTGTTCTCTGTTTCTCCATTGCTGCCCTGCAAATAAATTCATCAGTGCCATCTTTCTGGATTCCATGTATATGCATTCAGTTCAGTTCAGTTCAGTCTCTCAGTCGTGTCTGACTCTTTGCGACCCCATGAACCGCAGCATGCCAGGCCTCCCTGTCCATCACCAACTCCCAGAATCCAGCCAAACCTATGTCCATTGTATCCACGATGCCATCCAACCATCTCATCCTCTGTCGTCCCGTTCTCCTCCTGCCCTCAATCTTTCCCAGCATCAGGGTCTTTGCAAATGAGTCTGCTCTCCGCATCAGGTGGCCAAAGTATTGGAGTTTCAGCTTCAGCATCAGTTCTTCCAATGAATATTCAGGACTGATTTCCTTTAGGATGGACTGCTTGGATCTCCTTGCAGTCCAAGGGACTCTCAGGAGTCTTCTCCAACACCACAGTTCAAAAGCATCAATTCTTTGGCGCTCAGCCTTCTTCACAGTCCAACTCTCGCATCCATACATGACCACAGGAAAAACCATAGCCTTGACTAGACGGACCTTTGTTGGCAAAGTAATGTCTCTGCTTTTTAATATGCTGTCTAGGTTGGTCATAACTTTCTTTCCAAGGAGTAAGCATCTTTTAATTTCATGACTGCAGTCACCATCTGCAGTGATTTTGGAGCCCAGAAAAATAGTCAGCCATTGTTTCCACTATTTCCCCATCTATTTGCCATGAAGTGTAAGTGCATTAGTATGCGATATTTCTCTTTCTCTTTCTGACTTCACTCTTATAATAGGCTCTAGGTTCATGCACCTCATTAGATTCCTTACTCTTAAGTAACACTCCCAAAGGGAGGTCTTTCCTGATGCCTGAGGTCAGCTTAGTTCTCTAAGTTCCCACAAAACTTTATTCTATGCAGCATCCCACTTGGGATCACTTGATTTGAATCTGTCTTCACAGGAAAGGAATTTTTTCCCAAAGGAAGGAGCTATGTCTGCTCATTCATCATCCCCAAGGCTTACTAAAGTTCTCAGGTGTTTAAGAAGAATTAAAAAAAAAAAAACAAAAACACAAAGCCCAGAGACTTTCCTGGCAGTCCAGTAGTTAAGACTCAGGTCTCCCAATGCCGGGGTGGGGGTGGGGGTGGGAGTGGGTGCAGGTTTCCCAGCCAGGGCTAGATCTCACATGCCATCTGGCACAGTCTATAAATAAATAAATAAGATTAAATAAAGTAAAAATATAAAAGAAAGAAAAAGTTGAAAAAACAACTCAGATGGTTTCCAGTGTAGACAGGGGTAGATCCAGGTCTTATGGAATCTAGTGATTTTACAGTGATGGGGACCTCTTTAAGAATAATAATATAAAACAAAATTAGTTATAAGAGTGTATAAAACACAGCTACCCTGGTGGCTCAGCAGTAAAGAATCCACCTGCAATGCAGGAGATGCAGGAGACTCAAGTCCAATCCCTGGGTCCAAAAGATCCCCTGGAGGAAGAAATGGCAACCCACTTCAGTATTCTTGCCTGAAGAATCTCATGGACAGAGAAGACTGGAGGGTTACAGTCCATGGGGTTGCAAAGAGTCAGACGTGACTGAAGCAACTGAGCAAGCAGAGCTTTTTTCTCTTGAAGTGGCTTACCAGAAATGCATATAGCAAAATGGCACCTAATTATAACCTGGCTTCTTGGCTCTCACACAAAAACCCCCTCAACATTCCATTACTCCTGGGACTCCCAACACTCACAAGGGCCCAGAAGCTCCTGCTTCATGATCAGTCTGCCTCTGAATGTGGCTTCCAATCTAACAAATTAGCCTGACTGGTTACTGTGTTCATATCTCACAATGACTTTTTTGTTCATTTCATGGATGCCTTTCTTATTTAAATTGTTCTCAGTTTGCTGATGAGGAAACATGAAAATCATATGCTACAGTGTCATTTGCAAAGTTGGGGAACTGGAAATTCTCTTATTTTCACAAGTATCAACTATCTACTGTTAACAAGTTATTCCTAACTTTCACCTTCTATTTTTGTTGTTTTTTTTTTTAAAAGGGCTTAGCTCCTCTCTCTCATTGTACAATTGCCAGATTGCTTCCTGAACTAGATTTAACCTGTTTCTCACTTATGCAGAAGAATTTGGGTTTTCAACAATTCCTATGGCTGGTTGATCCAAAGGCTGCAGAACTAACGCAATGACCCCTAAGGAAGTGAAGCTTCCGACTTCACTCAGTCTGTCTGCTGGGAGCTTCTCAGATAGCAGGAGACAGGCTCCCGGGGGGAATGTCAGGCAAAGGTCAGGCCCAGCACAGATGACAACCAAACAGGCCCCATGGATCAGATGAGAACTGGCAATACCCTTATCAAGTCTTCTCTCTCAGGCTTGGCAGCCAAGCAAATCTCCCAGCTGTGCCAGCTTGTGGTTGTGAGCATGAGTCAAATTTAAAATTATTAGAGCTATTTATAAAGCTAATATCTTGCCATTGTATAACGTTTATAGTTTACAAAATGCTTTTACATACAGTGTGCCAGGCAGTCCGACATAGTAATCGGATCTCCACTGAATAATTGTGTGTAGCTGCCACTTACTGCGTGTGAGGCAACGCTTGGTGAAATAGATACTATGCCACCCATTTTATAAAGGGTGAAAATGGGTTCTGGGGTTCTGAGAGGTTAAAAATTCTCTTTAAGTATACCCAGCTACGATGTGATAATTAGTGTTATGTTCTGTGAGTCCGAGTGCTTCTCATGTTGAGATTTTCCAGTTTGTCATTTCAAAATGTACCAAAATAGAAGACAGATGGGATGAAAGACAGAAATTTTTAATAGCACAGCTAATGCTTTGTCTTGTGTGTAGTAGGTTCAAGTATCCTTTGCTGAACTAATTCAAACATGTAAGAATGAGCCCCAGTGCAAGTTAATAGACAAGCTGATAATGTTAAAATTATAAAGACCAAAAAAAAGTGGTTGTCAGAAAAAATTCAAAAGTGAGGAAAGAATAGCTGAATTTCTTCAATCAGGTTTCCTCCTAAGGCAGCTCATAAACATGAAATTCCACTTACAGAAGTGGGAACAGATTTGACATATATCATATGAAATCCTGATAAAGGAAGTTTTACGTGGGGTATCCTGGAAGGTCTGAGACTTTCATTCATTTCAGTAACCACTTAGTTGTAACCCCATGTGTTGATATGATAGTTTGGGGCTGGTTTGTTCACTGTGTATTAAGAAGAATGATCGGCACTCAAGACCACCCAAGACACAGATTTGTTCCCTGGGAGAGCTCTCTCCTCAAGTTTATGACAACTGTCACTTAAGAAAACTCCAGTCCTGCAGGGAAGTGGTAACTGAAAAGGCAGAACAGCTGAGATTCCACTGTGAAGAGGGGCTAGAAAGGTAAATTCAGTGTCAAAGTCTGGGAATTGTGGGGACACAGTGTGCTCTGAGATGGCACAGTCAGTGCTTGAGAGCTGGTGTCTGGTTACTGAGCTTTTTCATTGGCAAATTTCTCTGGAAAATCAAGGGCACTGTCTTTTCACACACTCACAGTTCCTCACTGACATTTCCGTCCTCGGTTGTCCTGGATTCCTGAGATCCACAGCCTTTTGAAAGCTTGCCTTCTCTGATTTCCCCTGGAATGCCATCCCACCCCCATTTCTCCTGGCTTTCTTTTCCACTGCACCTCCAGGGAATCCGAACTAGTTCTCATGAGTGTTACAAAACACCCATCCATCCCAGGATACCATGACACCTTGTCAGTTTATGCCCTCACTTGGACAGGAAAGCTTCATTTTTAGCTCTCTAAACTACATGTTTTTGTGTGTTTTGTAGATAATAATAATAGGTGGGAAAGTCATATTATAAGCTTCATGGAAATGTCAGAGGCTGGCAGAGCAGGCTGTGTTTGTTTGGGTTTGAGAGCCAGTTCAACTGGTGAAGGCAATAGGCACTGCCCTTGAATGCTGTGTCCTCATCTGCTTTTCATGGTCTTATCAGCAGAGCAAAACTAATAAATCATGGGCTGCCAGTGCAAGAACTGAGCACTTTCCTCTGAGCCAGATGACTCCATTGTTCAGCTGGGCGACCTCAGCAAGGTCGTAAACACGGCACCACCTGTCAGCAAGAGACATGCTCTTCTTGTTTTTTTTTTTTTTTTAAGTGTAGTTGATGGGCCATAACATTCACTCAACTTTGTGTAAAGTTCGATCATTATTTTCAGTAAATTTACCAAGTTGTGCAACCATCACCATGATTCAATTTTAGAACATTTCCCGTGACTTCCCAAAATCCCTGTGCCTGCTTGCATTCAACCTTTGTGCCCACCCCGTTGAGCTCCAGGCAACCACTCCTCTGTTTTCTGTCTCTGTATATTTGCTTTAGCTGGACATTTTATACAAACAGAATCATGCAATAGTGTTCTTTCACATCTGGCTTCTTTCACTCAACATAATGCTTTTGAGATTCATCCATGTTGTAGTATGTTGCCAAATAGTAATCCATTGTATAGACTGGCCATACTGTCTTTATCCATTCACCAGTTGATGGACATTTGGATTGCTTCCACTTTTGGGTTGCTCTCCGAATGCTCTCCTAATCCGTACTAAAAATGATGTGGTGAAAACAACATGGGATTTGCAATCAGAAGCCCTATACTGCATCCTAGCCCCAGCATTTACTATCTTAGTTAACTGTAGAACTGATTTCCTTATCTATAGAGTAGAGTTCATTAACCCCTTCACTGTCCTGCTCCTACAGCAAAGGGGGATGACATATGAGAAATGCTTCGTGAACTGTAAAACACAGGACAAAGGAAGGGCATTGTTACTGAAGTAGTCCTGCTAGAACATATTAAAATGAACCATATTTCTCTCAAGAATCTTTCCACATTCATAGAACAAATGATCTATGGCAGGAAGGTAGGAAGTAACTATCTTTTTCCTTCCATGGTCATTGGGTTCTCATCATTTTCCCTTACCAAACCCTGCTATTTAGAAAGATTTTTGAATGATTCTCTCTTAAATTTATTTGTATTTTAAACTGTATTTTTGATTGTCAAATAAAAGGCTTTGTTTCCCATTGAAGAGAGTGTCTTCAGATATCCTAGAATCAATCATGAAGTTGGACTCAGTATAGTTGCAGTTCAAATTTAATCAGGGCATCCAACTCACAGGTTCAGTTTTTGCCTCTTCGGTACCTCAGACAACTCTGAAGGTCAGTCCCCCAGTAAGGGGCTTAGGGCCACAGTTGAGTCCAAGTTGAAAGGCTTCTAATGAGTTAAAGCCTGAGCAAATATTTCTATCCTCCAGATAAAAATTATTAAAACTGGTGCTTCACTGAAACAATATTAAACCAATTTGGATAACTAGATCATGAGGGGCTACTAGAACAATCAGGAACATAGATTGCTGACTACTGAATGTCATGTCTGGTTATTTGACTTCCACAAAGCATGAAAAAGTTTTTTTGAGAAGCCAGTACAGGCTTTGCTTCAAACAGAAAGAACCAGATACTGCTGTCTCACACCCACTCAATCCTCAAGTAAGTATCATATTTATCACCCTCCACACTTTCTACCTTATCCAACACTACAGTCTGCTTCCAAGGAGTTTTATCTAAAATCTTATTGGAATCTCCTGGGATGAAAGACTTCCAAAGAAAGAGAAATGACTGTCTCTCATCTACTAGAATCTGAAACACAGAATATGAGCACCCATCCAGTGCCTCTGGTGGAATCCCTGGTCAATCCATCATTAGAACTCAGGCACTCCCAGTGCCCAGATTCAAATTACTAGACTGTCTCCTTCCGAAAACAGCAAATCCCCAGACATCTCTAGCACTCCGTGAGATTACACAACACAGGCCACTGAGGTCAAATAAGTCTATTTCCTTCTACACATCCTCTCCCCTAAGAAGCCCTTCTTCCTTTTTGATGATCGGGACTATATCAAGCAATAGCAGATGTGGGGTTTCATGTGCTGTGTCATAAAAGACTCCATCTTTTTTTTGGAAATTTCCATACTGTCTCACCCTTATGCACTGATTTTTCAAAAACCTGCATCAAAGCAAGTGTTACCTAAGAATATTTGCTGTACAACATTTACACAATTGTCATATCTTATGCACCATTGACTTATGCCTGGAAACATGTTCTGAGACTATTTACAATGATTAACCCATATTCTTCAGGAGGTACATGGTTTCAATGAGCTTATGAAATTATTGTAAGTCAGAAATGCAAATAGTATTTAAAGATGACCTACTGAAAAACTAAACAAACCTCACTCAAATGAGAGGCCATATCTGCTTCTTCCCAACCAGAGTCTCTGTATGGTACAAAACAGAATCCACAGTTACCAAAACAGCTATGATCATCTTGGCAGCATGAAAGATGTCATCAAAACCCTATCATGTTGATTAAACATGATAGTGGTTAAACAGGCACCATGTAGAATGTTTGGCTTCTCCTGAAGCTCACTGGAGAGAAGCAGCTGTTGCCCTCCCAGATAAAGTGACATATTCTTGGAGAAACAGAGTTCTAATTAGATATAATATAATCCTCTTACCATCCAGCTCATCCCAAAACAAAAACACTGCTAGAAAATTTCAACATGTAATAAAAAAGAGGTTGAGTCCATTTTGAATATAGTGATTGTTTCAGTTTCATAGAATATATTTTTCTCCTGCTTCACAAGTACCAAAGAACCACTTTCAACCCATAGTAGGTGCAATTAATTCATATCCTTTCATTCAAGTGTTTCTTGAATATATTTACATAAAACACACTAAAGAAAATGTCAAAATTTGTGTACTAGAGTTTATTTAATATCTGAGGTATCTTGAATGTATTTATACAAAAATACAGTAAATATCCAAGTTTTAGTTTATTTAATATCTGAAGTATCATATGGTACACTTAAATCTTAAAAAAAAAAAATCTACTTAGAGTAATATTATAGATAACAATGCATTTTAGCCACAAGTAGGAGAGCAACAGAAGAATCACAAAATCCCATACCCAAAACATTATAGTTCTAATTAAATACATTAGAGTTTAATCTATATGAAAATATATTCTTTAGGGAATAAAAGTGATTAAAACTATATGTCTAATTATACAGTTTTTTCATACTTATAGCTAGAGCTAAATACAATTTGTATAGCTCATAAACTAGTGAGATAATACTATTGAAAGAATACAATAACTCAAGATAAAAATGATTATAAGAAAATCTAAGAATGAATCCAAGTAATTACATAATTAAAGCTATATAACCAATTCAGAGATTCAGAACTATCATTTTACCATGAGGTCACTGATTAATTTTGTCTGGATCTTACATAACATAACATTCACTCATTCAATGTATTCAACAAGTAATTTTTGCATTCTCTCTATGCTCTAGGGAATGTGTTTGGCCCTAAGAAAACACTGTAAAACAAATCAGACATAGACCCTGCCCTCACAGAGCTTACAGTCTAGTGGAGAGACCGATGGGAACATAGGTTTCTGTAATACGGCACAAGAAGTGCTGTTCTAGGGCCTCCCATCCTAGAGGAAGGAACACCTAAACTGAGACCTGTAGGATAAGGGGTGGAGGGAGGAAGGAGGAGGTGGAAAGAGGATTCCAGGCAGAAGGAGAAGAACGTACAAAGACCCTGAGAGCTAAGAAAATAGAGTCTCTTTTAAAACAGTGGTTCCCAAACCAAAGACCTCAGAGACTTGTTGGGCTAGAATGAAATTTTCACTCATCAATGTGGAAATGAAGACCAAACTGTTAAGTTTTTACAAAGATAAAGTAATTCAATTTTAATAATCGAGTTTAAGGCAGCCCCATTTTCTGGCACTAAAATGGCCCTTCTTTTATGAAATATCCATGATAATAGATTTTATATATGTATATATAAAATAGATGGCCCTATTTTTAAAACAGAAACTAGTGATGTATAGGTAGCCTAGTTGGTAAAGAATCTGCCTGCAGTGTACGAGACCCAGGTTCTATCCCTGGTTTGGGAAGATCTCCTGGAGAAGGAAATGGTAACCTACTCCAGTATTCTTGCCTGAAAAACCTCATGGACAGAGGAGCCTGGTGGGCCAAAGTCCATGGGATTGCCAGAGTCGGACATGATTTAGCGACTAAACCACCACCACAGTGATGTATAAAATCACTGTTCAAAGCATTAACTTATCAGGGGCATTTAACATGTTTAAAGAGATGGCACAAGGGAAATACCAAGAGATAAGGCTAAGAGGAAGGCAGGGAGTTGGAGCGGATGGAGAACTTTGGACTTTATCCCAAGAGCAGTGGGAATGATTTTAAGCAGGGGAGTGAAACTTGCTTACATTTGTAAAAGATCACTCTGGGATATTATGTGTAGAACATGGGTTAGATGAGGCAAGACAGCAGAGAGAAAGATCAGTTTGTCACAGCAATATCCCAGGAAGAAAGGAGATAAGAGCTGGTATTCAGGCTGAATCAGTGAGACTGAGTAGAAGAAGATGACTTCATGAAATAAACTTGGAGAAGGAAAATGGGATGGTCAAGTTTTATGTCCAAGCTTTTGACTTGGGAAACTGAATCAATAATTGGGTTAATGAGAGTCCCTTGGACTGCAAGGAGATCAAACCAGTCAATTCTAAAGGAAATCAGTCCTGAATATACATTGGAAGGACTGATGCAGAAGCTGAAGCTCCAATACTTTGGCCACCTGATGCAAAGAACTGACTCACTTGAAAAGACCCTGGTGCTGGGCAAGATTGAAGGCAGGAGGAGAAGGGGATGACAGAAGACGAGATGGTTGGATGGCATCACCGACTCAATGGACATGAGTTTGAGCAAGCTCTGGGAGTTGGTGCAGGACAGGGAAGCCTGGTCTGCTGCAGTCCATGGGGTCACAAAGATTCAGGTATGACTGAGTGACTGAATAATTGAGCTAGAGATAGTAAGAGAAGGAGGCTTTTTTTTTTTTTTTTTGTGGAGGAAGACAGCACGTTTGCTTTAGGATATGTTGAATTTGAGGATTCTTTGTATTCAAAGGTCCTTTAGGCCAATTGTCTACACAGGTCTCATGTGTATGAGAGAAAAAGTTAAACTTCAGATATAAATTTTACAGTCAAAAAACATGTAGGTTGTAAATAAAACCATGGGTATGGATGAAATTTCCTGTTGAACGTAGCATAAAAAAAGAGAACTTAAGATATGTTACTAAAGAGTTGGTAGGAGATGCACAGCATAGAAAGAAGCCAGAGACAGAGTGGTTAGAGGGGTTGGAAGATGGCCAAGAGAGCAAGATACCTGGAAAACCAAGGGAAGATCATTTTCTGGAGGCAGACTAGGTAATAGTGTCAGATGCTGCAGCAATCAGTTGCAAAGACTGGAGGATGCTCAAGGAAAGTAGCAACAAACAAGTTGATAAGGACCTTGGGAAGGGCAGTGGAGGGAGTAGAAGTCAGATGACAATGAGGGCGTCTGAAGAGACAGGGAGGAGCTCTTTTATACAGTGTGGCAATAAGAGAAAGGACAGAATTTGCCAGCAACTGGGGTTTGAGAAAGTGATTCTTTGTTTTACGAACAATGGAGAGACTTGCTCATGGATACTGTAGGGGCCACTTGATAGGAGAGTTTGAAGACTTGTTGCAAGCGATGATAATAGAAATTCAAATGCAAAATATTAACTTGCTTTAAAAAAATCACAATGTAAAGTTCTTTAAAGATGTGAAATATGGTGTTCCCCAAAGAACCCAGGATCCAGTTATAAAATTGTCAATGGATTTAAGTATATGTCAGGATGTAACATGATTCCAAGAAATTCTCTGAGGGAATCTCATTTAAACATATTTTTAAAGTCACATTTAAAAATATTATTTTAAATTATGGCAAATTTAGCTCTTGTCCATAGAGGTCATACTCTTTAAATAATATGTATCTTTGAATAGTTGGTGGTAGAGAGAGCTTCTCCATCAAGGTTGGCTGGCAGAGCCGCTGCAGCCCCATCAGTCTTCGAATTTTTAACCGACATAAATGCTTTAATGAGCATGGATTCTCTAAAGTGAATGGGAAAAACAAGCAAAAAATAAAAACAATATGAATGAAACTATAAGATACAGACTGTTTTAGAACAATACTAAGTGTCATTCTAAAAAACAAGCATGCACATATTAGTAACTGGTGACTAAGTAAAATTCAAATTGCAATTAAGCATTCCACACCATTCCTCTAGAATGCAAGCTCCATGGAGGTAGGCATTTAGTGTGCCTCTGTGTCAAAAAGACAGCTTGACTTCTAGAGAGTGTTCAACTAGAATATGCTTTTTGTTTTTGTTTTTAACCTCACCATGTGACATGGGGGATCTTCCTCCCTTGGGGATCAGACTCCCTGCAGTGGGAGCATGGAGTGGAATCTTAATCACTGGACCATCAGGGAAGTACAGAATATGTTAAATGAATGAATGGACTTGATTAAAGAAAGCAAATGCTCATATCTCCTACTATTTATTTTTTAGAACTGAGTATTTTAGAGATATATTCCTTCGCTTCTGTTCTCTCCTACCATCTTTCTGATGAATAGTTATCTGTGAAACATCTGATACAACTGATTCCATATGTCCATGATTCAATCTTAGGTTTGGTTCAGTGTATGACACCTAAAAATTTTATATTTTTCAAAAAATCTGCTAATGTTCAAATAACTGATGTTAGTCTTTCTTTTCAACTCTTACTTTATCTCTAGTAACTTTATCTTTAGTATAATTACAGTACCGAAATATTAATCCAGCAAAGGAGTGAGTGAAAAGGCAGCATTGCCCACAGGCTTAGAGGTAAGCTCTGGACTCAGTCGGCTTGGATTAAAATCATGTCTCTGCCACTTAAATAGTATTTGTGTTATCCTGGACAAGTTACTTAACCCCTATGATCTCAGCATTCTCACCTGGGAAATGTGGATCACAATGGGACTTACCTCATAGGGCTGTTTAAATATGGAACAAATTAATTCACGTAAAGCATTACAAAAGTGTTTGGTACATTGTAATCTTTTGTGAACAATCACTCAATTTAATAATCAAAGAGATCACATTTTTTGTTACATTTGCAATTATAAATACTCAAGTTATTTTGAAAAAATTAAGACTGTTTTTCAAAAACTATTGAGGCAAAGTTATCATTACTAAAATAGATAGAATAAACCCATCTTTAAAAAAAATTTATTTTTTCCTCTAACAAAAACTCTGCCCTACATATACCTGGAGAAATCCTGACATCCAGTGGTTAACTATATTCATAGCAGTCAACTGACTACACTCTAGTCGCAATGATGTGTCTGAAACAACTAGAAAACTTTCTGGTCTTATTCTTACTTGGATTTCTTTTCTAAAGTCACAGGAATTTGTAATTCTTTTCCAATACAAACACATGGACAATGTATTACTAATTAGAAGGAAAATCTGTTCTATGACAGGAAGTACAGTAGTATTGGAGAAAGAGCCTATGTTTAAATGAGATGGACTAGAGTTCAAATCCTTGTTTTGTTATTTTTCTGTCTGTAACTTTGGGAAATAATTTATATAAGCCTCATGGTTTTTTCCTTTACAATCTCCAAAATATTTTAACTCTTTCATTGTAAAATATAGATAAAGCAACTGTACATATGGTTTCTTAAGTGATTATCAGGTGAACATCTGCAAACCTCTCCTAGGTCATGAATAGGACTTCCCCAGTCATCCCAGAATTCCCTCCACAATCCGTCCAAACTTCATTCCCTGTAAGAAACTACTCTTCAGACGTTTATAGTAATCACTTTCTTTACAGCTTCATTATCTTCGTGTGCTATCCCTAAACTAGTATTGACAGTATTTTTTTTTTTTTTTTAGTTTGATGTGTTCTTTTTAATTCTTTTAATCTGTTGGTCCTTCTCTCCATCCCCTTCTCTTTCTTTCAGTTAATCTTTAAGATCCAAAATGCTGTCTTCATCTGTCCTGCTTCATTTGGACTTCACTCCTAAGTTGGGCTTCTGTTCAGAAGGGTAACTAGCTTCAAGAATTTATAGAGTCCAGGCTATTATGTAAACCTCCTTTAGCCTTAGTTTTTAATTTTTAAAAATTAGCAATGATAATACCTAACTCTTCAAGCTGTGGGGGTTCATGACATGCTTACATACACACTTCAGATACTTCATATAACCTTACCATGTAATAAAAATAACATAAAAATACTAATAATTTAGTCTTTAAAATAGGTAAATTTACTAAGTGTTTTTAATGCTGTAGGCATTATGCTAAACACCTTACATGTGACATCTCTTTAAATTCCCACAACAACCTTAAGAGGTAAATACTATGCAAGCCCATTCTGCAGTGGGAAAACCTTGATATAAAAAGAATAAGTAACCATCCTCAAAGTCACACAACCAGTATGACTATCTTGGTTTTCTTATAGGAAATTAAACGTTAAAAAAAATCCCCTTCCCTGAATGAAACAAAAATGATAGAATAAATTGTTGCTTGTTTCCATGAAAATATCAGCCCTGAATGACCTTGCACTATGTGGATCAGCAATGCTATACCAGGGCAAGAACAATGCTGCATCCTATTTCAGACCTATCTGACCCCAGAGGTCAATTTCTAAGCTCCATCATTCACTAGATTCTCTGAGATTCCTGTTTTAGTTGCCACAAAGTCTATTCTAGCATAGAACTCATTCCAATGGAAGAGCCACGTGAGGAAAACCCAAGCTTACCACCTAATGTGTGTTCAGCTGAACTAACACTCTTTCTAGCCAATCAAATCTCCACTGTTTTTGCCAACTTCCGTCTCTTGCTACCATGGTCAGAACAGTCCAAATTCAGATTATATACTTTAATGTCTGAGACTCTGATTGAAACTAAGTGCTTAGATGAACATTTCTTTTTATAGAACTTTATATCTAACAAATATGGTATGTAAATCAGGTAAACATTTCAATTTCATCTTTTTGACTATAAAATATCATCTACTAATTTGCATAAAGTTTGCTTGATCTTAAAGAATGGGATGTTGTGGTTTTGTTATACCATTGAAGATTGATTTAGGTGTATTAAGAGTGCCAGAATATTTAAATATATTGTCAGGTTCTAGGATGCTTCTTTAGCCTCCATGAAATTGTCCAAGTAGGTTTTGAAAGTACATTTTTCCAAACTCATATTTTGAAAGAGAAAACATTCCCAATTTATAATTTTTTTTCTGGTTGTTATATGTATTTGGAGTAATTTTAGATGTATTTTATTGAAACTTTCATAATATGACTCACTTTTATGATTATAACTAAGCTTTAACCTAGAAAATACAAAATGGCCTGCCTGTAAAACATACTTTTAATAGTAGGAATTTGTCAGTAAAGACCCAGAGAGCCTAGATCAAAAAGGATATTTTAATTCATTCCATTCATTCATTTATTTAGTATTGAGTATCTACTGCTTATGAGGCATTATGCTAAGCCCTGAGAGTACAAAAATAAACAAAACGGATCCCTGCCCACATGCAGAATCCTATACTTTATGATATTATAGAAGTTAACTTTTAAAAAGTGAGTTCTATTCAGAATGTTGATATAGTTATGGTATTGTTCATTATACAATTAAACAGTTGGAAAGTGTCAAGAAAAAGCAAAAAGTATCTTCTATCAGAGGAACTATTAAGGATGATTTGAGAAAACAGATAAATCTGAATATAAGGTAGCACTGAAAAAGTATCAAAACTGACATTAAGAAATTTTTCCTATATACATTCTCCATAAAAAATTTTGTAGGAAAAACTTTTGCTTTTACCTAGTATTTGACGGATTTCTGGCCATTCTCTCTGTACTTCTAGTGCAGATTTCAGTTTAGCACACAGAGGGATATAATCCATGTAATCTATTAATACACGAATAACACTGCCTACCAAGTGCTTCATCCAGGGGACTGTAATAAACTCACAGAACTGAGAGAAGTAATAAAATTGAAGTTAGTAGCAATTTTAATATACTATATTCATAAAAAATTTTGTTCTGACAAATTACTACCTTTGCCTTTTTACATGAAATAAAAGTACCCTTCTTGTTATGAACCAAAAAAGCAAAGTAAATGATTTGTTTGTTTCTGTGAAACAATGAGCCCTGGAGCATGTGTGGCTCTGATGTGACAGTACTCAGCATAATGTGGAAGAACCATGCTATTTTCCATGATTCTTCTTACTGTGTTTCTAGCCCCCAAATTCCACCAAATAAGCATGAGTTATTAATTGCATACATTTTCCAAATTATTCAACATTTGGTTTCCAATTCAAGAAAACTATACTTTTGGGGGCCTAGTTTTATGCTTATTTCCCCATCTCATTGCAAACAAAAACACAAGAAGAAGAAAAATATAAAAGTTGGAGTTTGTTTTTCTTTTCTTGGAACATCCCTAAATGAGCAAAATTATGATGCTGACCCAATACGAAGAAGAGAAGGGTGTAACTCACCGGGTTATCTTTTATGACACAAGATGTCCATCCCGGCAGTACCTCTTCCTCTATCTCCGACCACAAAAACGAGTTTCCAAAGATGTCCCCATGCATGCATTCAAAGCACATCTCCACCTGATAGCCATTATTCAGCAACAGCCTGAGCATTACCTCGTCATTTAGGGCATACTGTATGGCACTGGGGAAACGAGTGTCATTCACATGCATGAAGTAACAATTGACATTAGCTCCATGGGCAAGAAGCAGCCGGACAATTTCATGATTATTGGCCCTCACTGCCACCAGTAGACAGTTGAGGGGATCTAGGTTTGGGTCTGCACCTGCAGCCAGGAGGATTTCTGTGCAAAGGATATCATTATTGCAAACAGCAAAATAGAGCGCAGTCTTCCGTTCGTCATCATAGCTCTCAGAAATGTGGTCAGCAAGCAGGCTGTTGACATCAAAGCCATTTTCAATAAGCAGTTCTAGGCACTGTGCATTTTGTCCATCTGCTGCTGAGTGAATTGGTGTTAGCCCACTTTTCTGGATTGCATGTTTGGATGTTACTGGAATAAGATATTTCAGTGCACTAAAAAAAAAAAAAAAAAAAAAGAATCGAATATCCACATGGCAGGAAGAAAATCAAGAAATGAAATAAACCAGCTTCCATGCTGGACAAGTGAACACAATTTGATTAGTTTCCTTTATTTTCTCTAGATAACCTTACACAAAAATATTCAGTCTCTGTCCATTGACTTAGTACTATCCAGTTTAGTTTTGATTTAGCTTCCCAGTCTAAATATTCCTGGGGAACCTACTAGATCTTATATATTTGGTTCTAGAATTGTGATTCTTCAGGAACCCTCCCCATTTTTCAATTATTCTCTGAACAACATATTATCTATAATCAACCAGGGCTACTTAATGAAGAAAATATAACAGAAAAGTAGGTCCATTCAATCTCACAGATGAATGCTTCATACTGTTGACTTAATCAGAACCATGGAGTCACAGGAAATTAGAGCTGGAAGTCACCTTGGGCATCACTGAGTCCAGCCCTTTTATTACCAGCAAAGCCATATGAAGACTTGAGAAGCGAAATGACTTGTCCAAGGTCACACAGATGCAGAAGAGTAATGACTAGAATTTAGGCCTCTTGAATTCTTGTTATTCCGCTTCACTGCTCCATGAACAATCTATGCTTTAGTATTGTCCATGTATATCCTCTCTACTTACTTGAACCTGAATTATTAGCAACAAGAAGGGTCTTTATTGTTCCATCAGTCTTACATGAATTCAATTGAGATAACTAACCACAGCTTGTATTACTAAGAACCTGTGACAAATAGCTGTGAATTTCACACTTGACTGATGAATTGGGCATGTATGAGAGCCACAGGCAAGGAGAACTTGATCTCTTGTGCCTAATTCAGAGCTACCAGGTGTGAATTTATGAACACTGGGAGTAAATCCAGGTAAACTTTAACAACATGTCACTTCGCATCAATTACTTGTCATTAGCCACTTAACTTAGCCAATGTCACCACTGAAAGTGATGAAGCCTAATGATTTCAAAGGTTTTGAATTTATGAAATACATTTAATTGCCAAAAACCATCCTTTCAAGGTGGGTAGTTTATTATGATTATAGATTTCTATTGGTGTGTTGGTTGTGGCACATTTTGTGATTTTAAAATATATCTGACCATTTTATTAAAGAAACCTAAATTTATAATGATACTTTTCTATTCAAGGATATATTTTATATTATAATATCTGTTTATGTTGATAAAAATTGGAGTATTACAAATTTCAATCCTTTGCCAAGGGCAAAATTTTTAGAAGCCCTGTAGCCTTCTGTTAAACAGATTTTTTTTAAAAAAGGCACATTTGGGTGGCGTGTGCAGAAGTCTCACTTATAACTTTCTTCTAAAGGAAAATATCTTTTCATTTGACAAGCAGTATAAATTCAATGTGGAAATTTTTTAAGGTATAAGAATATAAAAAGAAGGGGAAAATCAAACACATAGATATACAAAACTTGTGAACATTTTGCCTTTTTCTTTTTGGATGTTGGGAGACATATTTAAGATAATACCATATATACAAGTTTGTGTTTTCAACTTGAAGTGATAACGCTATGGTTTATTACTCACAGGTAATGTCCCTCATAGGCAGCTCGGTGTATAGGAAGGTGCCCTGCTCTGTTAGGTATGTTTCCACTTCCTCCATATTCCAGCAGGAGGGAGATGCAGTCAGGATTGCCCCCTCCTGCTGCCTCAAACAACACCGATGCACCGTCATCCGCCAAAGCAAGCACGTCACCTCCTGGCAGTATAAGACATGCAGCAGAGTGATCACTGGGCAGACGTCAAGATCATCTCCTTAAAAATAACCTGTGGTTTTCCTTTCTGGTTAGGACTTAAAAATACAGAATTAAGAACATCTGTGTTCTTAGCCTTTTCAATAAGCAATCATGAAGCATGTTTCATTCAATTAGAAAATCTTTCCCTCACTGACATCTGAGAAATCAAGTCAATTTTCATGATAGGAAAATGCTCCCTAAAAAAGGTCTAGTTAGACTTTTAAAGACAAAGTTAATGCTCTGTCTCATTTCAACAAATCTTTATCAACTGTCTTCTATGTGCAAACACCATGCATGATCCAGCAGAAGATCCTAAGATGAATAAGCCTGACTATCTTAAATGGCTCAGAGGGAGAATGACACAAAATATCATCAAAGAACACAAATTGTGTAATATTCAAATGTCATGAGGACCAGAAGGCATGATGTAGGGGAAAGTGGTCTGTTTGAATTATGGCTTTGTTCCTGACTGTGAGAGTTTGGGGCAAGCTACTTACTTCCATGAATTTCCAACTCCTTATCTGTAAACTACAGTAATATAGCTTATTTCATATGGCTTATTTGATAATTAAATGAGTTGCATTGTGGGGGAATTTCAAAAATGTTATCTTTTCCCTACAGAGGATCCTTGAGAATAATGTGGTCCTAGGCAACCCACTCCAATACTCTTGCCTGGAAAGTCCCATGGGCGGAGGAGCCTGGTGGGTTGTAGTCCACGGGGTCGGGAAGAGTTGGACACGACTGAGCGACTTCACTTTCACTTTTCACTTTCATGCATTGGAGAAGGAAATGGCAACCCACTCCAGTGTTCTTGCCTGGAGAATCCCAGGGACGGGGGAGCCTGGTGGGCTGCCATCTACGAGGTCGCACAGAGTCAGACACGACTGAAGCAACTTAGCAGCAACAGCAGAGATAGCCATCAGGGCCGGGCACTCAGATTTGTAGGTCCCCATGCATAGGATTCAAGTGAGTTGTGCAATAGGGGCCTATTGCGGGGCTTATTGAGGGATGGAGTAAAAATCTGATGCCCAGATACATTCAGGAGAGGAAGAGGAGGCAGTGAGGTCTGTCTCTGAAATGAGACAGATGGAGAAAAGGAGATCTGAGAGGCAGGAGAAACACTGCTTGTGCTCAGTCGCTCAGTCATGTCCGACTCTGCAACCCCATGGATGGTAGCCCGCTAGGCTCCTCTGTCCATGGGATTTCCCAGGCAAGAATGCTGGAGAGGGTTGCCATTTCCTCCTCCAGGAGATCTTCTGACCCAGGGATCGAACCTGTGTTTCCTGCATTGGCAAGCAGATTCTTTACCACTGAGCCACCTGGGAAGCGCAGGAGAAACATCAGCAACATGTAATTCCTTTCCACGTACCTTTGTGGATCAGATGTTCCAACACATCACAGTGACCATACTCGGCCGCAACACCTAACGGGGTCACTCCAAATCCGTCTTTTAGGTGGACATTGCCTCCATTGTTTAGTAGCAGAGCTATGATGTCTTTGTGGCCTTGTTTGGCTGCTTCATGCATTGCTGACCATCGCTTCACACAGGGCTGGTCAAGACTGGTGTTGTGTTTAAGCAGAGCAGACACCATGTCATAGGAGCCTCTTTTAATAGCTTGAAGGTGATTTTTAAAAAGAACAGTCAACAGGAGGCATATAACATAAATCCCTTACATGGCACTACACTAATTACCAGATTTAATATCAAGAGAGAAATTAGTGACACCTTTTCTTGTATTTTCCATACCCCTCTGTTTCTCATAACTGGTTTCTCTCAAGGAATGTAAGCATATAAGATGATACTGCCTTTTCTTTAAGACCCTGACCTGAGCAGGGGTAAGAGTTTCGTGGAAAACAGGATGCATGTCACTGAGTTAGGATACTTTGTGTCCTCTTTCTAAACTTCCACTCCATCCCTGAGATGAAAATAATATCAACTTTTGTATCAGTTAAATAAATTAAATAATGTATGTAAAATGCTTAGTATACAGTAGGAGCTCGATAAATGATAACCATTATTATTATTATGATTTCCTCACTTCTAGGATCATGGAGTCACCTGTGCAGATAGTGTTTATCAAGTTTTTCTCCCTGTAGAGAGAGTTTTTTCCCACCAAAGTAGGAAATATTAAATGAACATTTCTTTCCCATACTCTTATGAGATGTTAGCAATAGGAATGTTTAGAATCCAGGTAGGTCAGTTGTTCTTCTTACAGGTGAAGTACATGACAGCTGATGTACCATGTTTTCTGAGGTTCAATAAATCAGATGTCTCTCTCCCTCTCTTCTTTTTCTAGTAGCTGAAATTACACTGTTAAGTCTTTTTCTCTTTCTGATTGTTAATGGATTCTCCCAGGTTAGATATAAATACTTCTCTAAGGTGTCATGCATTTCCCTCTTATCAGTATGTAAAATCTTAATAAGAAAAACAGCAGGATGAAGGTTACTCTCTAACACTTATTCATTTGTTCATTCTTTCATTCAGTTAATATGTGCTGGCTATATGTAAATGTTAGTCATTCAGTCGTGTCTGACTCTTTGTGACCCCGTAGACTGTAGCCCACTAGGCTCCTCTGTCCATGGGGATTCTCCAGGCAAGAATACTGGAGTGGGTAGCCATGCCTTCCTCCAGGGAATCTTCCTATCCCAGGGATTGAACCCAGGTCTCCTGCATTGCAGGCAGATTCTTTACTGTTTGAGTCACTTGTTAGGTACAGCGGGCAGCAGGAAAAAGACAGACATGGTTCTCACTTGGGGAATTTGAAGCCTGGGGAGTGAAGGCGATACTGCTTTCTGTTTGAATAAAGATTCAAAGACTGGGCCTTTGCTGGGAAAGACAGAAGGGGATATGGGGGCACACGGAACATCTTGAGCAGGTAAGAAGCTGAAGGTGGAAAGGCTCTGAGGCCAAGGCAAGAGAGATGGCTCCAAAAGGCAGAAAAAGAGGATGAGGACAAATTGTCTATTTCACTAGGAGGCAAGCAAGCCATCACTGCAGCAATTTCAGTTTTTCTCCTGCTCACTGTCTGAAGCACAATCTGTTGACAAATGCCTTTCTCTGAATCACCCACCTGCCACTGGCAGCTCTAATTACAGTGAATTACCTCATCCTAGCTGGTGCTCTTGCAAAGCAAACATCGATAACTTAAATGAAATAAGAGATAATGTGCCCTCATTTATCTTCTTGCTCCTATTCCATTTTTTCTAATTAGAAAAAAAAATGTAATAAAATAATGAATCTCTTCTTTTATGATCTGTTTTCCTTTTGTCTGACTCAGGGAACATGTTGATTAGAGATACTAGCCTTTCTTCAAGAAAATAACAGCATATATAAGCCATATTCAACTTGAAATAACTAAAAAAAATAAAACTTTACTTGTAGTTCAGCTTTTGGAACTAAAAATATATTTTATTTCTCATAGAAATAATAATGAAAATCGTGGGGAACCCCTCTTCCAAGCTAAACCATGAAGACATCCTTAACCAATAATTGGCTAAATACTGAAAACTAACAAGGTACAGTATGTGTGAAATGTAACTGAGTAAAATACAAATTAAATAATTTATGAAGTAAAGAATACATTTCACATAATATATGTATCGTTATATGCTTAGAGGACAGCAAGCCTCAGGTGAAGAGTTAAGGAATTTAAGGGGGTATTTTGCATAAGTTATAGGCATTTTTGAACACCTTATAGTTTGCTGGCACTTTCTTTCTTTAAAAAAAATTTTGTAATTTTCTTTCTGGATATATGTGTTTTGCCCATCCAGTTCCAGTTCAGTCGCTCAGTCATGTCCTACTCTTCATGAGTTTTGCCCATATAATTTACTTAATATCTTCAGTGATAATCTGACTCATATGACATACCAATAGAGATTTTCTTCTGCAGTAGCTAGAGAAGGATTGGAAGACTGAGAGAGGAGATGGAGTAAAGAGGATATATACCGATTTGTGAGAAAGAAAATAAAGTAAAATTAACTGAGCTGTGAATGGCACCATGTTCTGGGAAAGTGGAAAGCAGAGGAACTGAGCTGTTGTACCAGACCGTTCCCTTGGCTTCCTCTGCACGCTGGGACCCTCTGGTCAGGACAATCATGTGACTGTCCTACTGGAGGAAGGTGACGCCAACTTTAGAGGGATGGGCTGAGAAGGAGTCTGTGTGCAAAAAACACTTAGTAACTATAAGATCATCACAAATCAGATATCTACACTCACTTCTGAATTGTTGTGCGAGAGAGGAATGAACTTTCTTTTCGAAGTCATTGCGGTTTGTTTGTTTTATGTATCTGTGTTTGTTTGCTGGTTTTGTTATGGACGCTTTACCTGTACCCTGACTATAATAATTAGTTTTTCCAATTTAATCTGAATTGGAGAAGGCTAAAAGCTGCCACATAGGGCAAGAGTAAAGAAGAAATCAGAGCAGAACGCTCCCGAGATGTGATAACACTATTCATTTAACATTTATGTGCAGGGGCAAAGGCCTGTTGTTGATCCCCTCTGTGTCCCATGAGTCACAACTATTTCTTTGGAAGTTTCACAGATTCCACTGCTCTCTTATTTCCCCAATTTACTTTGGATATACACCTTTGTTATAGCATTTATTAATACTTGTTTTCTATTTCGATTATATCTAGGCTCTCACTAGATTCTTTGAAAGATGATCATTCCATTTGTACTGTGCTATTCAGCATAGAATCTGGTTTACTGTGACTTCTAGACTGGTTCCAAATCAGGAAAGGAGTACGTCAAGGCTGTATATTGTCACCCTGCTTATTTAACTTATATAAAGAGAACATCATGAGACTTATATAACTTATATAAAGAGACTTATTTAACTTATATAAAGAGAACATCATGAGACTGCAAGGAGATCCAACCAGTCCATCCTAAAGGAGATCAGTTCTGGGTGTTCACTGGAAGGACTGAGGCTGAAGCTGAAACTCCAATACTTTGGCCACCTGCTGTGAAGAGCTGACTCACTTGAAAAGACCATGATGCTGGGAAAGATTGAGGGCAGGAGAAGGGGATGACAGAGGATGAGATGGCTGGATGGCATCACCAACTCAATGGACACGAGTTTGGGTCAACTCTGGGAGTCAGTGATGGACAGGAAGGCCTGGTGTTCTGCAGTCCATGGGGTAGCAAACAGTCGGACACAACTGAGCGACTGAACTGAACTGAACTAGATAAATGTTGGGTGCATTGATGTTGCTGAATTAATGTTGTCAACTGTAAATATTTTACTGATGTTTGAATTATCTAAGTTTTCTGTTAACAATATTCAGGCTGTTCTTAAAATTCTAGAGATTTCCCTGTGGACAGGCACTGGGGTAGTGTTGACTCACTGTGACCACAGCTCACGATGCTTTATTGGCTTCCTCTGGGATCTCTGAATATTCATAAGGACTGATGCTGAAGCTGGAACTCTAATACTTTGGCTACCTGATGCAAAGAACTGACTCGTTTGAAAAGACCCTGATGCTGGGAAAGATTTAAGGCAGGAGGAGAAGGGGATGACAGAGGATGAGATGGTTGGATGGCATCACCAACTCAATGGACATGAGTTTGAGTAACCTCTGGGAGTTGGTGATGGACAGGGAGGCCTGGTGTGCTGCAGTCCATGGGGTCGCAAAGAGTTGGTCATGACTGGGCAACTTAACTGAACTGAATGGCTTGAATGGCTGGTGAAAAATCTCAGGGCTGCTTCCCCTCCTCCTGCCACACATGCATTATTTCATAACATCTCTCCTTTCCTGAGCATCTACCATGTGGCAGAAGTTTACATATTAATATTTTTCTCTATTGACTTTATTGACTATGCAAAAGCCTTTGACTGTGTAGATCACAACAAACTGTGGAAAATTCTTAAAGAGATGGGAATACCAGACCACCTGATCTGCCTCCTGAGAAATCTGTATGCAAGTCAGAAACAACAGTTAGAATTGGACATGGAATAATAGACTGGTTCCAAATTGGGAAAGGAGTATGTCAAGGCTGTATATTGTCACCCTACTTATTTAACTTATATGCAGAGTACATCATGAAAAATGCCAGGCTGGATGAAGTACCATCTGGAATCAAGATTGCTGGGAGAAATAGAAATAACCTCAGATATGCAGATGATACCACCCTTACGGTTAAAAGTGAAGAAGAACTAAAAAGCCTCTTGATGAAAGTGAAAGAGGAGAGTGAGAAAGTCGGCTTAAAGCTCAACATTCAGAAAACTAAGATCATGGCATCTGGTCCCACCACTTCATGACAAATAGATGGGAAAACAATGGAAATGGTGAGAGACTTTATTTTTAGAGGTCCAAAATCACTGCAGATGGTGACTGCAGCCATGAAATTAAAACACGCTTGCTCCTTGGAAGAAAAGTTATGACAAACCTAGACAGCATGTTAAAAAGCAGAGACATTACTTTGCCAACAAAAGTCTGTCTAGTCAAAGCTATGGCTTTTCCAGTAGTCATGTATGGATGTGAGAGTTGGACCTATGTCCCTGAGAGAAAGAAAGGTTATCTGTGGTCATCTATAGTTAATCTCATCTCACTCTGCTACTGCAAATAGACGTGCCAATACTTATTGGTCAACAAACAGCAGGATATACAAGCCTGAGAAGAAGCTGTGTATAGATAAACAACATCTTCATGCTTACAATCATTCCCTTGATGTGTTGCAGTGGTGACCCCAGGGACACACTTGTGTGCTCAGAATCTGCTGGATCTCCTGCCTTCAAATTTGGTTTCATCATTCTGCTCTGTACCTCATGTCTCTCTCTGGAGTCCCCTTTCTGCCTCTTTGATTAAGCTACAGATCACAAATGCAATATCCCTTACAGGCCGGACCCCACTTAGAAACTATTCCTTCAAAACTGACACTCCTGGGCTCATAAAACTCCTCATTAGAGGAGTTTCTGATTAACTGGTGCTGATTAACTGGTGCTGAAAGAGCTTTCACATTTCACCTCCTGGTGGGACAAGAAAACAAAATCATATGGCAGGTGAGATGGGGGTTAGGAAAGGACGTCAGAGAGTGGAAACAGATGAGGTCACATAATTTTAGCCAATACATTAAATACTGAATAAATATTATTTGTCTCAAATTATAAAAGTTCTAGGAAAAATAGGTCATTTACCAAGCAGAAGGGGCGTCTCTCCTTTGTCATTTTTGGTGTTTGGCCACACTCCTTTCTCTAGTAAAGTTCTTACATTTTCCACCAGACCAGCTTTGACTGCCAAAGTCAAAGGTGTTTCTCCATCAGAGGTCTTGAACTCCCAGAGCGTCTTATAAGATGCTGAGATATGAAAGCATGTGGAAAATTAAAAGTCTTTACTTAAAGGATGTCATATAGAACAGAATGATGCAATACCATCTACACTAGATGGGACAAAGTCAATTGACGAAAAAAAGAAGATTAAAAAGAGAAATGATTAAAGTCTAGCAAATGATGGTGAGTAGAAATAGATGAGCATGGGCTTGCTAATCAAGTTGACAGCTAGCAAACCAACATCTGTGTTTCAAGGTGTTTTTTACAAAAAAAGATAATGGGTTGTGACTTCTCACTTCTTAATAAATTATAAACAACTTCCCTAATCCTTTGTATTATTATTTAAATTGAACCTGAAATTGTTTTTTGTCAAATGAAGTCTGTGCCTGTGGGAATGACAAGTATTTGATCAATGATGCATCCTATCAGAATATGTTACAAAAGAAATACCATGCTTAACATCATCTTCTATATCTGACTATCTATCCTATCTGTCTATTTTTAACTTTTTGTAGCTGGCTGACCAGCTGGATAGTTAATTATCCAGTAGCTATCATTATCTCTTACAGCAGCACTAGGAAGCAACATTGAAGGTTGACAAGAAGGGCATTCTCAAAGTGTTTTACAAGATGCTGGGATGTGAAAAACACTGTTGGAACGTAGAAATTATTAATAATATTTAACCCTGTGTAGATATACCACAACAGTTATTCATATTTGCATGATGAAAAAAGTAATGTAATATAAGGACAGATAATGTAAGTATTACTTGTACAAAATAATACTCTTTTGGAAACTATTAACTCAGTTCAAGATGAAAGTTTACAACTGACTTTGAAAAGCAAAATATTTTATACTTAAATCAATTAATTAATGGTGTATATAAACTTTTAGGTGATAATCACATCTTCCCACCAAACTGGGTCATATTTTTAGAAAGATGTAAAGGGTAAACCCTGAACTCCACAAAATTGGCTAATTTTGTACTCAGTTTAAAGCATGAGTACTATCTTTTCCAAATTGCAAATCACCTTTTATTCTACTTTTTCTTTTTGCTTATTATGTTCATTGGGAATACTCCAGAACATCTGCATTTGGGCTTCAGTTTGGTTAAAGGCATTCTACATTTTCTTACCATCCAAGACAACTTCAAGTATCTGCTGAATGGGTTGAACAACAGCTTCATGCAGTGGAAACCATCCTTTTTCATCAGCTTCATCCAAAGCATATTTATATTTCACATACTCCTGGAGCTCAAGAATGTGACCTAAAATAAACACATGGGCTGATAACAAATCTCTCAGCCAGATGGAATCTCCAGTCCATTCTACTGTAGGTGATAAATCCATTTACCTTGCTGTATGGCCTCCACAAGCTTTCTGTTCTGATCGCTTAGTGGTACAAATCTACCAGGGAAAGAAATACAAGCCATATTTGTATTCATGATATAAAGGAACCGAAACATTTATTCAGTTTTTGCACATGCGTTTAATAATCAGGATCTTCAAGAAATGCACACAACTGATGTTATCTACTTTAAAAATGTAAATGTCTAAAAGTCAGATACAGAGTATGTTTATGATACACTGGACCTATGAACATTAGGGAAGATGGAAAAGTAGAAGGTTAAAACATTGTCTTTGAAATTAATTGTAGGCAATGAAAAAGGGGTAAATAACTGGAGTCAGAGACGGAAGAGCTGCTTTCAGATGTTGTGATTTTGTGAACCTGAGGAGGCCAGCAGCCTCTCTGGACGGTGGTTCCTGCATCAGTAAAATGAGAAGATTATATAGGAAGATCTCTAAGGTTTCTCCCAACTTTAAAAATTCTATGCTCAATAAAGGTTTCTTGCTCTGAATTTAATAATGGCTAATTAATGGTTGCTTGTTTGGGAGCATATGCTGTACATTGCATGTTAGTCTTTAATCAACTGTGAAAACTAGTGAAAAATAGGCAAAGCATTTACTGAACAAATTCCAATCACTGACCCAGGAGGTCATTGTCAACCCTCATGGAAATTCTCTGATGTGTGTTTATACAAAGGTGACTAGGTATTGAATAACAAATTGATTTAACTCTATTAAAGCAGAAACATCCACTGGTATTCCAGGGTTGTGAATGCCTTCCTGGGAGATAAGGGAAGAATGAAAGAGACCAGAAATATAAATGTTAACATGTCTGTTTTTTAAAAGCTCAAAAGCAATCATTTTCTAGCACTAAATCTTTTCAAAAGCACTACTAATTTCAGAATACAGGATTCTAAATACTATAATCAAATTTAAAGGTAAATTAAAGTTTAGTTTTGTCAGAAGTATAATGTGTGCTGCTCAAAAACAAAAATGTACTTTGGCGGTTTTAGATGCTATAACTCTTGCCAACACAAAACACCAATTTCATGTATAATTTCTTAACTGCTGTCACTTTAACAGTAGATAATTAAAAATTCTGGTTTATATATCACTTTGCTATATATTAGAAAAGCCTTCAACTCTTTTCCCACTCATTAAGCTTATAGGCAGGTGAGTTAGCATTATTCTTCATATTTTAAAGATGCAAAATGGAATATATTACTTATAAAGGTTGCCTGAGAAAGTAGCACAACCGGTTCTGTATATGTATCTATACGTTAGTCATATAAACAGTGTTTACAATTTCATTCACATTATTTACTGTCCTTTTTGATTCTATATGAATTGAGGAAATAGGCAATCCTATACAACCAAATTGAACTGGGAATTTCCTATCTAGGTAGTCTCATACTTCACAGGAAATGGGAATTTGTAGAATCAGAATGCTAAACCTGTGCACAGCAGTTCTTGTAAAGGTGTTGAATTTCCTGCCACAAAAAAAAGGTAGAGGGGTCTGGAAACATTATTCATTTTATCTTACAAAAAATTAATGCCATGAAGTTTAGTTGAGGATCATCAATTTGAATGTTACCTTTCAGGATAAAATACAGTCTTGCCAGCTTCAATAGATTCTTGAATACTGAGCTGAACATCATAACTTGTAAGATGGTCTTCATCAGGGTCATCATTAGCATCCATGACGGGATTTAATTTTGAAGCAGGAAATTTCTTATTATCAGCAAAAGCCACAGAACAGCATATAGAGTCAACATGAAAGAGGCAAAATGAAAAATACATTCATCTTTTCTCATTTAAAAAGATACAGAGGTAGTTAACATTTAATTTATATTATATATGTATAAAATGCCCATTCTAACTTTTGAAACCTTTGATTACCTGCCCTTTAAGTGTCAGTGTTTTCTGGCTTTTGACTTTCTTTTGAGTAATGACTACAGTTGGGCTTAGAATGAATTTTTCTACATTTCTGATTTACACTAATTTGGCCCATCATTTCCTCAAGACATTACTCTACATAACACATTAGAAGTTTAAAACTCCGAGAAGACAGACAAAGGAAGGAGTAAAGAACAACTAGCCTTCCTCTTTGCTGTTTTGTTGCTAAATTGTGTCCAATTCTTTTTGGATCCTATGGACTGTAGGCCACCAGGCTTCTCTGTCCCTGGGACTTCCCTGGAGGAATACTGGAGTGGGTTTCCATTTCCTTCTCCAGGGGATCTTCCCAACCCAAGGATGGAAACTGTGTCTCCTGCATTGGTAGGTGGATTCTTTACCACTGAGCCACTTGGGAAGTCCTTCACATCCTTTACTTTTTCTATATTCTCTGTCCTCTGTGTGTGCTTTTTCACTGATTTAGTTCTTTCTACTCCCAAAGTGGTTTGAGTTGACTGCCTTGAATTGCAGTTATTTCTGTATTTGCATTCAACTCCTTCTACGAAAACATATACTCTTTGAGGTGAGGGGTTCGATGTGACTCATCTCTGCATCACCTACAACTCTAGAAGGTGCTTGGCATAAGGAAGCATCCCAGCGAACATCTGTTGAATTAAAGTTGAGAGAATGGAACGTCACAAACATAATGACCTAGCTCTGACCTCAGGAAGTTTGATGGTGTACATGGAGAAGACACAAAGGTAACTTTAAATAGAAGGCACTGACAACTTTCAGCCCTGTTCTCCCTGAGAAAACACTGTCTAGTCTCACAATGACAGAGAGGGCAATGGCACCCCACTCCAGTACTCTTGCCTGGAAAATCCCATGGACGGAGGAGCCTGGTAGGCTGCAGTCCATGGGGTTGTGAAGAGTCGGAAACAACTGAGCGACTTCACTTTCACTTTTCACTTCCATGCATTGGAGAAGGAAATGGCAACCCACTCCAGTGCTCTTGCCTGGAGAATCCCAGGGATGGGGGAGCCTGGTGGGCTGCCGTCTATGGGGTCACACAGAGTCGGACATGACTGAAGCGACTTAGTAGCAGCAGCAGCAGTCTCACAATGAAGTGAACAGCTTTCAGAAGTCCAGAACTTTAATAGAGGAGAGGATTAATCCGATAAAAATGGCCTTAAGCGCTTGAAGAACTTCCTTACTGACCAGATGGGTTTGATAGATCATGTGGCTCTCTGGATGCTCCCAGAAATCCACATTTATGGACTTGAGCTACCTGTGTTCCTGGCTGTAGAAAGATCCTTTCTCACACCTTGGCAGAAAGGCATTCCTAATGCAGTTAAGGATGCTGAAGTGCTAATGTAAGGGAGTGGTAAAGACCTGCTTTATCCAGTGAGGTTTAAATGTGGGAACTGGCAAACACAAAGCCGAATTAAAACTGACTTCTTGCTTTTGAAGAAAACAGTCAAAAGAGAAGAACTTCTGGACTGACTTATTTAATTTATTGATGGCTGTTTCAGTTCTCCCTAATCCATGTTTCAACTCAGAGCCACCACGAATGGGAGTGCAGGTTGCATACCGCACAAGTGCTCCTGGCTGATAAAATCCAGCCAAACCTCCCCCACATGAGCTGTGCCCGCTGGCAGGTGGCTATGCACACCCCAAGGAAGCAGCATTTTTCTTCATTTGCACCAAAGGGCTTATAGCCTGTGGGATTCCCGAACTCGGTCAAGCATTTTTTAACACCAGAAAGTTAAACAAAAAGTGGCCAAGTTATTTAGTATTTTAGATAAAAAATGAGGAGAAACAGATTTGACATCTTTTACCATCTAGTCTTCAATCCTCTCCCAAAGTGGAAGGACCTCAGAATTTGGTTACTCTCCTTCAGAAAGAATAGGGATACCATACCCATGATATTCATGAAATTTTATGCAGCTACTATTTGGTTCACATTTTCTTTTGCCTTGTTTTACAGGGAAAGTTCTAAGGTCTGACTGGGTCTCAGCATCATTTGAACAGTTAAAATTTGGGTCATTTTAACTCCATGGCCAGACCAGAGATCAGCCCTCCTATAGATTCCCCATTTCTTCCCTAGCACTGTTCTATTACAAACCACTGCCATTGACTGGCCCAGCTCCTCTGAAGACAAACACAAAAATGTAGCTTATTTCTCATTGTCTTATTTCTTTCAGATATCAAATTAGAGGAGTATGTGTCTCCCATTACAGTTGGATCAATTGCTTTACCTTATAAAGAGAAAGTTTAGTAAGTATGCACATCAAAACAGTTCTAACAGCTGCTGCGTGCTAAGTTGCTCCATCATGTCTGACTCTGCGACCCCATGGACTGTAGCCCACCAGGCTCCTCTTTCCATGGCATTCTCCAGGCAAGAATACTGGAGTGGGTTTCCTTCCCCAGGGGATCTTCCTGACCCAGGGGTTGAACCCATGTCTCTTACTGGCATTGGAACACTTCGTCTCTGCACTGGCAAGCAGATTCTTGACCACTAGCGCCACCTGGGAAGCCAGTTCTACAGCTGGCTGATAATCACAGGAAATTAATTTGAGCCATAGAACTTTTCAAGCCAAAATGTATCATCTATGCAAAATTTTACATTGTCCAGTGTGTTATCTAGGGGGGAAAGTCACAAATAGTATTCTGTGAGCAATTTCCAAAACACAGTTGATTCTTGCTTTGCCTCTTCTTATTGTTCAAGCCTTAAGGACAGCTCTATACATGCTGACAGTCAAGGTCCCTGACCTGCGGACAGACTGCACATGAACTTAATGGCATCATGACTTTATTGCTTATTGTTCTGTACCAGTGGCCCTACTATAACCTTGATACAGAAAGGGGAGAACAGTGATGATGTTTGGAGGATGTCCATGAGATAGTAATAGCACTTCGCTAAGTATGTCTCTCATACCAGGGTATCTTAGCAACCTTAAAAGCTCGACATATGGGCTTGGGATCCTATTCACCAAATAGACTCAGATGGCATTTAAAAAAATTTATTGCTTATTGGTTCATTGTCTATCTCTTCCTCCTAGAATGTAATGTAATAAGAATAGAGAACTAGTCTAACTTCAGAGACTAGGAAAGCAGTATCTCAAGGTACATAGACTCTAAACATGTGTTGAAAGAATGAAAAAATGAATGAATGAGCTAATAAATGAACTTAAGATAATTTAGGCTCTGCTTTATTCTTAGAACTAACCATTTTCTTTATGGAGAGTCTTTATTCTGATGGGAACAGTTTTAAAGTCTCTATTGAATTTGTTATAATATTGATTCTGCTTTATGGTTTAGTTTTTTGACTACGAGGCATGTGGGGTCTTAGCTTGCTGACCAGGGATCGAACCTGTACACTCTGCACTGGAAGGCGAAGTCTCAACCGTAGTACCATCAGGGAAGTCCCTGGTGTCTTTATTCTAATTAGATGAATTAGATTACCCATTCTGTGTTAGGCTTCATTTTTCTCCCTTCTGTGCTTTTATGTCTTATGTCTTATCTCACTTCATTCACAAGGCCCTCCCAGCTGTTTCACTCATGGTCTCCACAGCCCCAAGCCTGGCTCCAGCCACTCCTCCGGTGGAAGCCTTTGGTGAATTCTTCAGTTCCTCTCTGACCCTCTTAATCCTTGAGTATCTCTGCTTACCCGGTGTTTTCCAACTGAATTTACAATCATTTTGTATTAGTTTTGCAAGTTCTTTACATTTTTGTATTTTGTATTCTCACCAGGACTATTCATTTTCTGAGGGGAATAAAGCCTTAACTTTTTTGTCTTGTATATCTTTTCTCTTTGCTCCCACTCCTAGTCAACTATAGGAAATGGCTGTTCTCATGGTCACTGGAAAACAGTTGTTGACTCATTACTGGCAGACAAGTCCTGAGTGTCTTCAGATAGCAGGACTGGATGATGAAGTTAGATGTGTGGCATCGCCTGTCGCCTTTCTCACTAATGTCACGTGGTGATGGGGGGCATCGCACGGCTCTGGGATTAGTAATAGGATACAGGGCCTTTTGCCTATTTAAATCACCAGCTTAATGCTAAACCTGCTTGAAATGTAGCCTTCCAGTACGTGAGATATCACAGACTCCTTACGGCAACAGTTCCCAAACTTTTTGGCACCAGGGACTGGTTTCATGGAAGACAATTTTTTTTTTTTCACAGACCAGGGCTGGGGAGATGGTTTTGGGATGATTCAAGTGCCTTACATTTATCGTGCACTTTATTTCTATTATTATTACATCAGCTCCACCTCAGATCATCAGGCATAAGATCCAGGAGGTTGGGGACCCCTGCTTTAGAGAACTGAGTTGCTCTGTGAAAAGTTCTTTTAAATGTCTTTTAACTACCACCAAAAAGGAAATTATCTAAAACTCTTAACTCTTTTGTGGGCTTTACTGGTGGCTCAGATGATAAAAAATCCACCTGCAGTGCAGAAGACTCAGGTTAGATCCCTGAGTTAGGAAGATCCCCTAGAGAAGGGAATGGCAACCCACTCCAATATTCTTGCCTAGGGAATTCCATGGACAGAGGAGCCTGGCGTGCTACAGTCCATGGGGTCGCAAAGAGTTACAACTGAGCAACTAACACACAACAAAAACTGTTTGGTACCTCTAACAACAGCGGGATCTCAATGGAGAGAAAATTCTTACTGCTACATGGAACAACCCCCATCTAAAACAAGCTGTCTCTAACCTTTCCTGAAAGCTTTGGATGAAGGTGTCAGGCAGACAATCAAAGAAGCATCAGTGGAACAGAACCAGAGATGTCAAGATGCAGAGGAGGGCAGGAGGAGAGCCTGTTTACTGTTAGGCTTTGTTTAAAACTATTCAAATAAAGCACCAGCCAGCAGTCTGATAAAGGGCCAAATAATATTTGACATCTTTCAAGATTGCCGGGAGAAATATCAATAACTTCAGATATGCAGATGACGCCACCCTTATGGCAGAAAGTGAAGAGGAACTAAAAAGCCTCTTGATGAAAGTGAAAACAGAGAGTGAAAAAGTTGGCTTAAAGCTCAACATTCAGAAAACGAAGATCATGGCATCTGGTCCCATCACTTCATGGGAAATAGATGGGGAAACAGTGGAAACAGTGGCTGATTTTATTTTGGGGGGCTCCAAAATCACTGCAGATGGTGACTGCAGCCATGAAATTAAAAGAGGCTTACTCCTTGGAAGAAAAGTTATGATCAACCTTGATAGCATATTCAAAAGCAGAGACATTACGTTGCCAACAAAGGTCTGTCTCATCAAGGCTATGGTTTTTCCAGGGGTCATGTATGGATGTGAGAGTTGGACTGTGAAGAAAGCTGAGCACCGAAGAATTGATGCTTTTGAACTGTGGTGTTGGAGAAGACTCTTGAGAGTCCCTTAGACTGCAAGGAGATCCAACCAGTCCATCCTAAAGGAGATCAGTCCTGGGTGTTCATTGGAAGCACTGATGCTAAAGCTGAAACTCCAATACTTTGGCCACCTCATGTGAAGAGTTGACTCACTGGAAAAGACCCTGATGCTGGGAGGGATTGGGGGCAGGAGGAGAAGGGGATGACAGAGGATTAGATGGCTGGATGGCATCACTGACTCGATGGACATGAGTCTGAGTGAACTCTGGGAGTTGGTGATGGACAGGGAGGCCTGTCATGCTTGATTCATGGGGTCTCAAAGAGTCAGACATGACTGAGCAACTGAACTGAACTGAACTGAAGACCTATTCATGAGAGCCCCACTTCTCCATCTAGATAATTGACTCTTTCTAGATAACAGTTTGTCAACCTTGTTCTGGAAATGCCCACTAGTGAAATTTAATTATTCTCAAAGTAGCTGATATATGAAATAATTGGGACAATCCTATTGGAAAGTTAGCCTTTTCACTTCAGGCACTGGTTAATCCTGCTTTGGCCACCTGATAAGAAGAGCCAACTCATTAGAAAAGACCCTGATGCTGGGAAAGATTGAAGGCAGGAGGAGAAGGAGACAACAAAGGATAGGATGGTTGGATGGCATCACCAACTCAACAGACATGAGTTTGAGCAAGCTCCAGGAGATGGTGAAGAACAGAGAAGCCTGGTAGGCTATAGTCCATGGGGTCACAAAGAGTCCGACGTGACTGAGTGACTGAACAAAACAAATCTTGCTTAGAGTCAGGAACATGTTTGATGAAAGCAATGGATTCTCTCTCCAGAGGGATGTATGTCACTCAAAAGTTTGCATAAAATTGTAGGGCATTTATGGGGTTCTCTGAAGCCCATTCTTGTGTCTCAGTTAAAGAACTACTAAATTAAGGATTTCCAAATGCATTATTCAGAGACCAGGAATTATTAGTTTACTTTCAGAATGGACTGAGTGAAATCCTAGATTTAGATAGTGGGAAAGAATAACTTTGGTAATCATAAAAATAGTGGTTATAATAATAGTGAGGGCTTGCTTTATTTCCAGCTCCATGTAAAGCACTTTGCCTATGCTGCCTTGCTTTAAATCCTCCAGTTCTACTTTCTAGGTATTAGAGATTCATCATGCAAAAGTGAAAACTTAGACTTCCTGAGGTTAAGAGGCCCACCCATTGTCACAGAGCTGATAAGTAGAGTCTGGACAGAGAATGGTACCTTCATTTTAATGTCTTTCCAGAGCTGCAGGGAAAAAACCCACAGTCTGTTGTCCTTAAAAGAAAGCACTCTGATCTTGTCAGCCAGCTCTTGATGACAATAACTTCCAAAAATAAAACATAGCTTCTAGGGACACATGAATCTTTATCGTCGACTCTGTGCAATAAGGCTCTGTGTTGCTTAGGGGGGCTGTGGTGTCCTAAACTTGCTTTCACTCTGTGTTCTTTTCTTGGAGTCTAAACATTCCTGTCTAAAAAATTGGATCAACATTCCATTTGGTGCCTGCCTGAAGTGGCCGGGGGTTGGGACAATGGTACAGGATATGAGGCACAGGTGAACATGGGTATATGATGCCTCTTGGCACTGAATTCTCTAAACCACCCTCAATCCTCAAAACAGGCTTCTCCTCTACTGTTGATAAGTTTGTGAGGCCTCTCAGGCCTTCCCCTGAACCATGGGAGCTCCCAGAACATGGGCTCAAGGTATTTTCCTTTTACTGGGACCAGAGCCAACATAACTTTGTCCCCTGTGAACTGTCTGGTTGGCTTGTTTCCAATTACATTAAGTCTTCACCCCTCACTCACATGCTCTGTCTGGGGCATAAAAAACTGAAACCATCTCTGTGGGTCCTAAACAGGGCTGGCCTTAAGAGTTCCCAGAGTAGACAGGTGCTTCCATGATGCAAGGAAGGTTCATAAATATCACCCTGCCCCAGCACCTGTCACATCAGTGCAATTCTGTTACATCACTGAGCAATTCTGTCCTTTGTGGCTTATTGTTCCATCTTCCAGTTTCCCCTTTTAAAGCGCCAGGAGCACCATACTGGCCCCCAGTGTAGAACCAGGATATCTTGGAATAGTTGCTGAGGGTTGAATGGGATGGGGAAGATGGTAAACGATCTAAGACTGAATCTTGGTGGCTTCCCTGATGGCTCAGACAGTAAAGAAAATCTGCCTGCAAAGCAGGAGACCTGAGTTTGATTCTTGGATCTGGAAGATCTCCTAAAGAAGGGAATGGCAAGTTATCCAGTATTCTTGCCTGGAGTATTCCATGGACAGAGAAGCCTGGCAGGCTGCTGACCATGGGGTTGCAAAGAGTTGGACACAACTGAGCAACTAACACTTTCACTTTCATTAAGACTGAATCTAGTGGGAGGTAACAGGAGGGGATAAGAAAAGGGCAATACAGTAAAATTTGTTTCTTTTTTTATACAGGGCTAGCCCAGTTCCAAATGCTCTGAGGTTCTGCTGTTTGAAACAGGGGCGTGGGGGCAGTGGGTAGGGGCAGTGCTGATACTCTGAGGACGTTTTCTTTTACCTTGAAACTGCTATGGTCCCAGAGAAAATCATCTACTGGAGATTCCAGAGAGAATCATCAGGATTCGTCCTATGAGAAGAGTAGCTTTAGTTAAAAGGCATTTTCACATTTTGGTTTTGTGAAGATTTCACAGTTAGTGTATGCAAAACAATACTCATTTTCATTTTTCTGCACTTTGACCATTCACTTGTGTAACTCTGAAGACATACAGAAATAAAAATAAATAAAATGTTGCAACAGTTTTGTTTTTTATTTGGTAGCTACACGTTTGCTTCTTCAGAATCCTGTAGTACAAAGTGGCAAATCAGCTTTATTAGGCTCATTTCAGCAACAGAGTCAATGAGTCCCCAAGAGATTTCAGGAGGAGGTAAAACTGTCAGAATTAGTTTCTAACACACAGACACAAGTAACTTCTATCTACAAATAATAAGTTACAGCCATTCCCTCTTCAAAATATTTGTCTTTTAGAGAGAAATCCTATGGATGACAAGGAGACATAGACCAGTCCAAACAGCATTTTTCTTAACAGCACAGCTAGTTCTGATAAAACACACACACACACACACACACCCCTTAGTCCAGATGAAAGCTACTTTTATGTTGCCTTAAAATGTCTTCAGGGTTTCCCTAGTGGTAAAGAATACGCTGGCCGTGCTGGGTAGGCTACAGTCCATGGGGTTGCCAAAGAGTCAGACACAACTCAATGACTGAACAGCAACAAAATGCCTTCAACATTTTAGAAATGACATAAAAAGCCAAAATAGATATATTTTTCTCTAGACACTAAATATGATATCTGGTATGTAGTAAGAATTCACTATGTATTTGCTGAATGAGTAAAAAATGGAATGATCAAATACACACTCTTAAAATTAGCCAAAGGATAGATTAAGCTTGTGTTTTTTCTCCATGTCACACATATGTTTTTGCCAAGTTCACTTCCAATTTCAGGACTGCACTAACTTAGGCTTAATTTATAGGTGAATACACTATGATAAAGCCTGTCATACTGGTTTTATCTCTAGTTCCATATTACAACATTAGACAATTTTACTCTGTAATATTGATTTCCAAGGCAATTTCAATTGTGACAGATGGAAGAAGATGGCATACTACCTTTTGAAAGTGATGCAGAGTAGGAGGGAGCTATAGGTTTACAATTATGTGGATTTCCAGAGAAATATAAACAGAGAATGGATAAGAATAGAGCAGGTATGGCCTGTGAAGAGGCAAATTATTCATAGATGTGTCCTTATCACAAGCTGGCATGATACCTTGATCCTTTTAAAGACTCACCCTTTTATCTGTAATTCTAAGAGAGATTCAGAGATGTGGAAAAAGATTTGTATGTGAAAATGTTCATCGCAGGCGTAGTTGAACAGCCAAATCATTAGAAATAATATAAAATGTCCAACGAGAGGGAATTTGTAGAAGATATTATTGTGCAGTCAAGCTATGGAAAACTATACAGCTATTAACAGTCATATCCTTGAAGAATATTTAATACTATAGATAAGGTATCATATAAGAGAATGAGGTTCATGTAATCAGATATGACCAGACACTTTGAGGGAACTAAGACTGACTTTATCGAGCCAAATCTTACAAAGTCTTCCAGAAAACAGGCTGGTATCTGGTTCACAGGGTGACCCTTACAGGTGGTAAGATAGGTCACTTCCTGGTAGGCCAGACTTTGTGAGGTCGAGAAGAGAGAAAATTGCCCTCATTTATAGTAAAGCAGAGAAGGAGGATCCACACGATGAGGGAGATCTGGGTTTGATCCCTGGGTTGGAAAGATCCCCTGGAGAAGGGAAAGGCTAACCACTCTATTATTCTGGCCTGGAGAATTCCATGGACTGTATAGTCCATGGGGTCGCAAAGAGTTGGACATGACTGAGCCACTTTCACTTCACTTAATACTTAGTAGAGAAGAAGGAGCAGAAGTCTGAAAGACTGATCCATGTACATGAGTCATCCAAGCAAAGGTTTCATCACCTAAGTTATTGTGCCATCTGCATGAGACCAAATTTATTTTGCACTAATCAGTGAGTGGCAGCTCCTGGGGACAGTGAAGCCAGTTACAGATTATAAAATAGCTGCACTCTATTTATACAATTTTATTACACAGTTGAGGTGTAGGGTGAGTAAAATCTTCTGATTACATTATTAGCCACAATAACAATAAAAATAATATCTTTAGACCTTAATAAAAAATGTTCATATATACGCATATATGTACTTGTACATATACAAAAACATATATTGTTATTGTTGTTTAGTCAATAAATTGTGTCTGACTCTTTGCAACCCCATGGACTATAGCCTGACAGGTTCCTCTGTCCATGGGATTTCCCAGGCAAGAATAATGGAGTGAGTTGTCATTTCTTCCTTCGGGGGATCTTCCTGATCCAGGGATGGAACCTGCATCTTCTTCATTGCAGGCAGATTCTTTTACCACTGAGCCACCAGGGAAGCCCAAATACATATATACATACGCATATATTCTCTCTCTGAAAATATTTATTCCTGAAAGGTTTCACTGATCAGGGCAGACGTTCTTGTTTGCGCCCATGCATGCTCGGATGCCCAGTCATGTCCGATTTTTGTGACCTCAGGGACTGTGGTCTGTTTGGTGCTCATCAAATCCTTTTCTATTCAAAACACAAACGAGTCATTGCATTTCTTCATATGTTATTTTGAAATCATATACAGGCTTTTGGTTTCTTTCTGCTGGAGACAGTAGTTGAATTTGCCTTCCTGGCTTAGCTGCCTTATTAGCTGTGTCTGACATGTAGCAAGTAGTCATGAAACATTACCTGTTACCTGTTATTATTCTGTGACTGAACCCCTCTGGAACAAGGAAGTCGAATTCTAAAGATTGTCTGGTGGTTTGAGCTCTAATCCTTATCTTAAACAGGTTCTCTGGCACACTCATTATTTTGTTTCCGGGGCTTCCCTGGTGGCTTAGATGGTAAAGTGTCTGCCTGCAATGCAGAAGACCTGGGTTTGATCCCTGGGTCAGGAAAATCCCCTAGAGAGGGAAATGGCAACCCACTCCAGTATTCTTGCCTGGAAAATCCCATCAGGCTCTCATGAGGAGCCTGATAGGTTACAGTCCATGGAGTCGCAAAAATCAGACACGATTAAGCGACTTCACTTTCTTCTGTCTTTTCTTTTCTCTAGAATCACCAGACTTCAGAGCTGAAGACCATTAGGTAAGCCCCACTTGTAAATTCCATTTACAGATGCTGTCTAGAAATTGTCCAGCCTCAGCTTGAAAAGCAAAGTAGCAGGCAGATTACTATACCCCACACAACCCTTCATCTTTGGCCAGCTTTAACAATTAGAAAATATATTGAACTAGAATCCATCTCCTCAAATCAGTATTCTATACTCCTAGTTCTATTTTTCAGAGGCACGCTGAGAAAATATTTGTTCTCTGCCACATGAGAGGCCTCAGGAAGGCTGTCAGTCTGCACTGAGCCTTCTCCGCCCAGGTCTGGACAACTGTTCCTCCCGTGAACAGTTTACCTCCCTCCACCATGTTGATGGCTTTCCTGTAAACACACTCATTTATCCATCTCTTTCAAAAAGCAGCTGTGGACCATGGACTCTGAAGGCAACACAACAGCTACAGTCACACCAACACAACATTAAGTGACTGTGACCACTTCCCTTTTGCTGGACACTGAAGAGGTGTTAATTTAACCCATGTTCAGATGAATTTGGGGCTCTCATGTTACAGACTTGATTTGGATTCCTGTTGCCCTAAATTCTACATGTCACTTTTTCCATCCACATTATTGCTGCACAATTCTGTGCAAGACTCTTTATTTAGTCCTATTACATTTACTTCTTTCTTTTGGATTTGACCTTTATTTCAGTCAGCTAAAAGAAAATGCATTTTCTATCCTCCAAGTATCAGTGTTCTATTTGCAAGTCTTCTGTGTCTACCTGCTTCATTAGTAATGATAAATGTTGAAAAGAAACTGGCGTGGGACAGAGACCTTCAGGTTGACGTTGATCTATTATTTAGCACTCTTCAAGAAAGGCTGTTTATCCATTTACAAATCCTCCCAAAGACACCACATCTAGTATTAATGTCTCCTTTTTGATAACAAGACCGTCGTCAAGAGATGCTGTCAAATATCTTATTGAAATACAGATACATTGTATCTACTACGTTCTCTTTCTCCACTGAGACAAAAAAAGCAAATGAGGAACACTGACTCACTAGTTCTCAATAATTATTATTAATTTTTCTTAGGAATTTCAGACCATCCTATTTGCTTATTCAAATATATTCAATATCTGCTATATTTCAGGCACACTGCTAGACATCAGACAATAGGATCCATGCCCTAAGAAGTTTGCTGCCTTTAAATAATGCATTCTCCCCAGAAACAACACCAATATCTGCCCTTCCTTCAATGGTTTAGCAGAGAGTTAAGCACACAGGAAGTCCTCAATAAATATTTGTTTTATCAAATTTAATAATTATTATAGGTAACATCTATTAAGTGCCTATCTGTGACATGCATTACGCTAAGTATGCTAAATAGATTATAACTCCCATTTTACAGATGAGGAAACTGAGGCACACAATGGTTAGGTAATTTGTCCAAGCCTGAATATCTGCTGAGTGATGGAGATGATGTAGATGTGAACTGAGGTGTCTGACATTAGAGGTCACACAGCTTGACCCTTGTACTGTAACTGATAACTCAGCTACTGGGAATTAATACCAAAGGATCATATTCCTATAACCCAAATATTCATAAGCCTCAGAAAAAATTTTCTAATGAGTTTAAGCAAGCAACTAGCAAACTACCAAACAACTCTAGTAAAACTATAAATATTTTAGGTATATTTTCATTTCAAAACAAGGTATTCCCATTAAAAACAACAAAGTGTAGAATTACGATATTTTATGACAATTATACAATGTTCTCAGCAAAAAATGTGTTAAACAAAGTGTTCTCTGTGCACACTGCTGCTGTTTCCTAGGAACCATTTTATTTTAGATGTAGAATGTTCCTTAGAAATTATCTGTTCACTGAAGAACCAGATGAGTGATGGTCTCAGACAAGTTCTAAGGACTTTCCAGCCTCCAGACGCTATGATTGAACTTCCAGAAGTGAATTTACAATTCTACTGAGTCCCTTTGTTTTCCATCTGACTAAAAGAATTTAAAGGAATTTTTAATCTGAATATAAATTTTTTAAATTTAATTCATTTTTTTGTTATAAGTGATTTTAAAAAGCCTTGAGAGAAGTTTAATTATTCACAAAAATCATTTAATTTTTTCTCAGAAACCAAAGCTAGCAAAGACACTCCACAGTGTATACATTGATACTTATAAGCATATTCATTCTTGATCTGCTTTACTCATGATACTATTTTTTATCAAGTTTAATAATTATGCAATTGAGTTACTATTCTGTAAACAAACAAAACAACCCTGGCTTTATTCTATAATTAAAAACGCCATTGACAAGCAAACCCACAAGTGATCAATCAGAAAGAAGGTAAGGAGAAGTGATCACAATATGTTTCCATCTCTTCAACATATTCCTAATACTAAACTACTGAAGCTAGTTGATCAGGTACAGACCGAATATTTCATAATCTCACCTTTTGGAATGATCGTCTTGTCATTCTTATCCAGGGCCTTGCCTTCCTAAATCAGAGGAAGTGCCCTGGAGCCAATGTGTTCCTCTGTGTATCTAAAATTAAGTACCCAGTTGGTGGCTAAATTAAGCTCTGACCTTGTACAACTGAAACATGAGCGATTCCTGGCACGCAGTGAAGCGTTACCCACCACTTCTCTGGACCCTCATCACAAGAAGCACACGGCCACAGAGGTATAATAAGATTATCCAGATCCTCATTGGTTCAAAGAGCTCTCATGAAAACAAACGACCTGCCAACCCAGGGTCCTTGATGAAGGAACAAAGCAAAACCAGCTAAGTAAAATTTAAAAATATTTTAAAATCAGTGGTTCAGGAAACAAACCTGTGACTCTCTGTGTCTGCAGACTCCAGTCCACTTTTAGTCAGTTTTAACACACATTATTTCTCATTCTTCATCTTTCAGACTCATGTCAAATCTCATTAAATACAATCTTCTTGTTGTAGGAATCTACTGGTTTTGATTTGATTTGCATTTCAAAGCTGCCAGTCTGATACACAGATGGGGATATGATATGCAATGACATCTAATCTGACCAAAAATTTTAATGTCAAGTTATAAAACATATAAAGTGAGCAGCAGAGGTAAAGCAAGCAGAAAATTATTTTAATCAGGAAGAGTTGTTTGTTTTCTATTAAAAAAATAAAGCTTAGGGTTTCACTGATTTTCTAATGAAAATAATCTGCCTTAAGTTTGTTTTGACATGGGTATCCTTGGATTAACTCAGTCACTGTCAGCACTCACAAAGCCATCTGGCTTCTGTCCCCACCACTCGACTAAAACAACTCGTCTCAAGGGTCTCATTGACCTGCTAGTGTCTAAGGTTGATGGACACTTTTTGGTTCTTATTTTTCAGGCCCTCTATTGGACTTACTGCTCTTACTCCCTCCCTTTTTTCCTGGAACTCTCTACTCCCTAGGCTTCGGGGAGTACTATATGCATTGGTTTTTCTTTGTATCTGATTTTTCCATGTGTCACTCTGTACTTAATGTTAAGGAATAAACACATGGACTGTAGTGGATTTATCAGGTTTATTTCAAAATGTGGGAAACCGTAAATGTGAAATCAGAGGTTCTACCTTCTCTTTGTGATTAAAAAAAAAAGGCTATATTTCTGTCAGCCTTGGAACAAACCCCATGAAATATTTTGTATTTATGCCATTATTACCATGTCTTGAAATAATCAAGGTTGAAGGCTAGAATACTATGCATGTTTTATAGTTATTAATCTGATTTGGAATTTTTCAATGAAGCATTCTTATAAAAAGCAAGCAGCATTGTGAAACTCTTTTTATTGACCTTTTCTTAACTTACGATACTTAAAAATTTATATCAAGGATAAGAAAAATCTATACTCAACATTTAAAAATGTGATTTGGTACATTTCAGGGACTTTTCTGCTCTTATATGAATAAATTTATGCCCATTTTATGCATTTATATAATGATTACTGTGGATCTAGTTATGTTGCACAATATTAAAAATAATGCTTAATATAATAGAAAAAAACAGAGTGTATCAAATCAATGAAAATATGCTACTGATGACACAGATCTATGAACAAGTCTTGCCTTACCACTTACTCCGTCACCTTACGTTTGCTATTTAAAGGCTCTGAGATTCAGTTTATTCATCTGTAATATGGGGGTAATAATAATCAAAACCATAATAATAACAAATAATAACACAATGACCTTGGCACTCACCATTTTTACGAGATTTATTCCTCAAGTAGCTAATCATCTATACCCACACAGTAAAGCAGGCTTTGAGTAATTCAAGTATTTAAGAAAATGAGCTTTTCATAATGGTAATAAGCAGGCTTTGAGTAATTCAAGTACTTAAGAAAATGAGCTTTTCATAATGGTAATAATCACTTCCACATTTGCTTGTTTTGGAAATTGACTTTTCCTGCTGGTTTTCTCAAATGGAAACAAAGAACCTTGCACCCCTGTTTTGTAGATTAGGGTGAGTTTCAGTGAGGGCTATGATCAGGCAGTGAAGGGCTACTGAATATTATCATTGTTCTGAGAAGGTACATACAATGATACCAACATCCAAATACGTGTCCTTTCTATCTATATATAGCAAGAAATGCATGTCCTGTGTCAAGATGCTAATTCTAGCAACTGACACCAGGAGGCTTAGGTGGAAATGGTTGTAACACATTATTAAAGAGACTGTCCCTGGAACTCGGGGGCCGGGAGGTTTGGGCAGCACTGCACGGTGAACTCCCAGGGAGTTAGGTGGCTTCCTGGCCTTCTTGTTTAACACACGAACTGCTGCCACACTTCTCACTTGCCCACAGGTACTCTGTGTTCCTGAAAACAGGTGCAGGGCTTGTGGGCCTTCGACTGTGACTTTTAACATACCACTCTTGCTATGATAAGCCATATAATGCCATCTACCCCACAAGGCCATTACCATATTCCCTTTCAATACATCCCCTTATTCATAAAAGCCTATCAGAGCACAGCTTTATCTTTGCCTCCTGAGCAAAATGGGGTTGTCCACACATCTTGGAGAACGCTCCTTTGTTCTGCTCTTTTATTTTGTAATTTAGTGAGTGGTACTGTGTACCTCACTTGGTTTAATTTTTACTTTAGGATAGTTCAGATTTTCTTCTCCTCCTTCCTCCCTTTCTACACGTGTTCATTAGTTTGGTCTTGGGGGCTGTTATTAAAAAACAAATGCACCTTTTATTTCAGTTGGGTATAAAACAGAGGAGAAAAATGTGAGAAAAGTATGCTTTTTATTTTAGTGTGCTTCCTAGTACTTTGATAATTGGTTGTTTGCATTTGTTGTGCTTTCTATTGTTGTTGTTTTTTTCCCCCAGACTGAGAAACAACTAAACCTGAGTCAAATGTATTAGCATTGCCTTTCATCAGTAGCACTGATGTCACAGGCCCCTGGGAGAACCTGCATTGTTGACATCACTGTCATTTTGTTTCCACGCGGAGGGACAAAGGTAAGTGACGAGAAGGTAGTTTTTAGTAAGATAGTGCTGTGGACAGCACACTGAACTAATGATGGGCAAAAAGCGGGAGTATTCTGTACTGGCTCTCAGTTATACTTACCACTTCATCAACAGTGTCTGGTAAAGAGTTTGCCACGTAGAAAGCACACATCAAACATGTGCTAAATGTTCTGCCAAACACTGGTGACTTATTACTGTCTAACACCGGGTTAGCAGTTACTTCCTGTCTCACTTAACTAAAGGCTGATTCAGTTAAAACTTCAGCTGAATTTTAAGAAAGCGATTTGATCTTTCTTTCTTTTTTTTTAGAACAAAGCTCTTAATTTTCAACATCACGAGAGACATTTCAAGTGCATCGAAGAGAAAGAACTCTAAATTAAAATAAGGCAGGGAATCTCTATTTTAGCCTCAGATCTGTCCGTATCTTTGTGAATTAAGGCAGATCACTGAAATGCTTGTGCTTTAGTTCCCACCTGTGTAAACACTGCTCTCACTACTCCCCACCGCTATGAGAATAAAACAAGAGCATAATTATGGAAATTCCTTGAAAAATAGTAATCACTGTACAGACACAGTATGTACTGACAGTATCATGCTTCTGGGATATAAAATGAACATAAGGCAACTGTCCCATTCGGTCGTCTGTGCTATAAATGCAGACATTTTAGTATATGCAGAAGGCGGTGCTGGGCCACTCAAAGCATGCACACCAAGATGGGTGGGACACACAGCTCTAGTCCTGAACAAGTTTACCATCTTGCAGAGGAAAATAAGTGGAAAAGAGGCCCAAATTTGGTAAGAGAGATAAGACATAAGTAGGCTACAGAAGAGAGGGTCAGAGAACAAAAGACTCATACAGATACACATTTGAGTTTTACAAAGAGAGATCAGTTTTACATTAATGGAAAATCAAAGTATTTGGAGTCCTTTTCTTCTAAGCTTTTCTGATTCTAACCTCTTGCTATGCTATGCTGTAACTTCAGTCGTGTCCGACTCTGTGTGACCCCATAGATGGCAGCCACCAGGCTCCCCCGTCCCTGGGATTCTCCAGGCAAGAACACTGGAGTGGGTTGCCATTTCCTTCTCCAATGCATGAAAGTGAAAAGTGAAAGTGAAGTCGCTCAGTCGTGTCCGACTCTTAGCGACCCCATGGACTGCAGCCTACCAGGCTCCTCTGTCCATGGGATTTTCCAGGCAAGAGTACTGGAGTGGGGTGCCATTCTAACCTCTTACATATCCTAAATTGATAGTGACTTAAGGCAAGGAGACTCTCACTATTCTTAGTATCTTTTTATATCAATTGAACATAATCATAATCAAGACTGTATAACAGAGCTTCATATTGACAACCAAAGTAAAATTTGAATTGTTGAAAATTCAGTATCCTGTTCTTTCTCAAAAGAATCACACTTGTTGTTATGTTTTGATTTTTTTTGAAGTTGCTAGTGTATGATGTTTCCCTAATTAATAGCTAATTATGAAAAAGCATTTTGACATTACCTGTTATGGAAAAATTATAAGAATTTGATGAATAAAATTTACCATGTTAAAAATTTAAAATTTCGACATAAATTCATTACCATTAAGAGATACATTAATACCCCATTTGCATTCAGATCTTTTATGTTTTACATATCAAAATTGACTTACCATTTTGTTCAAACAATTTCAATATAAAAGTTAAGCTTAGTGATTCTTTCAGGAAACTAGAAAAATGTGATTATTTCTGCTAGACTTAGATTTACCTCCAGTAAATAGTGTCAATCCAAGAATAAAACACTCCGATTTTTCCAAAATGGAATGTCTACTACCATACATTATATGCAGCTTAGCTGTAACTTGATTTCAGGATTTAATATGCAATTACAATACAAATAAGGCACATTTTCACATTTCCTTCACTGGGGCTATAATTCAAAAATGTTAAAATCAAGTTGAGTTTTGAGGTTTGGTGAAAATATTTGGATGCAGTTTGGAATGTCTGGGTAATTCGCCAATCCTGAAGATCTGGACCATCCAGTGTCAGGTAAGTGAATACTTTCTAGGGGCTTTCTTTTCTGGGTACTCAGGATACAGGAGGGCTTCCCAGATGGCTCAGTGGTAAAGAATCTGGCTGCAATGCAGGAGATGCAGGAGACATGGGTTTGATCCCTGGAGTCAGGAAAATCTCCTGGAGAAGGACATGGCAACCCACTCCAGTATTCCTGCCTGGGAAATCCCATGGACAGAAGAGCCTGCCAGTCCATGGAGTTGCAAAGAGTTGAATGCAGCTGAGCGATTGAGCACAGGATACAGGAAAGAGCATAACATTTCACCAGCTAATATAAAGGTATTTTGCTCTGTTTGAAGGTAAAATTTACAGATTTTTGTCTTAGATTTGATGTCAGATGTACGAGGTGGAGAAAGATGGAGCCTAAACTACCGGAAGGATAGGGTTGCCATCAACTGAGATGGAAAAGGTCCCCAAAAGAGCAGTTTAAAGAGGAAGAACAGGAGTTCAGCGTGGATCATGTAAAGCATGAAGTACCTGTTAAAATCCAAGCAAGAGGAAAGGTTAAGGGGGCAGGTGAATGTGAGTCCACATTTAGGCAGGGGAGTCTGAGCTGGAAAAACAAATTGGTGATACATAAAGCCATGAGGTTGGATAAATTCACCAAATGAATACACAAAGGCATAAAAATACAGGCATTCAAGGGATTAGCCTTGTGCTAACCAAAGTCTCAGGATAGAACAGAATGCAAGCTAGGGGAAGAAAAATATTTGCAGCAGGAGAGAGCAATTAACTGTATCAAATTCTGTTGCCAGGCCAAGTAAGATGAGGACTAAGAACTGATCATGGGACTCAGCAAACTGTCGGTTTGTCTTCTATTCCAGAATCATCTCCCTAACTGACTGCATTTCAGAGGTTTTCCATCTTTTCCCCCCTCTGTCCTTCTTCTCAGTATAAAGAATAAAGACACAAGATTCTTATGTCTAGGGGCTTTTACGACCCACATACAATTTCCTTAAATTTAGGGACATTACTTTCTTTACTTAGGCTGTTTCTCTCTGAGAAAAATCTCTCAGCTCATTTTGTTTGTCTCACTTTGTGAAAAAGGGCCATTGATCTATTAAAATCAGTTCTTTTAAAGTTTATATCAGCAGCTACTTGAGGATTAAAAGGATGTCAAAAAGCAGAAACTGAAGTAGAATTGAAAACTGTTGTATTATACTTTGGTAGAAAAATCATCAAACACAGGAGAAGCAAGTGGTCGAGGTGAACATCAGGACTGTGCCATGGTGACTGCCATGCGAGAGGATTTCCTAGGCTTCTTAGAATTTTGCTGTGCTTCACGGCCCTTACTTCCAGCTTGTCCTGAGAACTCACTTTCCATATCGCTTCCTGTGCTATCAGATTATCAGAAAGGAAAGTTCTGAGATTCTTTGAAATGGGTCAGTCTCTTACTTCTTGGGATCCTCTTTTTCTCAGCTGAAATATTGAAATTAGGCCTGGAACTACACGAGCTTGAATTTCTCTTTTAAGAATCTGCAATGCTATCATTTCATCTTCTATAGCCTGAATATTTTACTTTTAAAGTTTCAGATTCTGCTAAAGTATTTTTGTTTGTGATGTGTGCCATCTCTTTGTCTTCTATCTAAATCAGATTTTAAAAGGCTAATTAATTTTTAAATAAGATTTACATTGATTTCTTTCACAGTCCTAAGTTATTATTTCTGAGTAACCTAGATGACATGTATCCTCTTTGAACAGCGCTACACTCATTTATTCACTAGGCATGGGTTTATTTGCTATTATGTGCCTGGTACACTGATAATATTAAACAAGGCCATTTTTAGTATCAGTTAATGGAGTAGATAAAGAGATGACCAAAAGAAGGTGATAATTAGCTTCCAGGAGAGGACAAGAGTGTGTCACAGAGAAGATAAAGGCTCAAGACTTGAAGGATGAGGATTTTTTTTTTTAATAATCTAAAGAAGGGACAAGTATTCAAGGCAGAAAAAAAAAATGCACATTGATCTAAAGGAAAATGCATACATGGGGGTAATTGTGAATCACCTCGATGGACAGGGAGGTCTGGCGTGCTGCAATTCATGGGATCGAAAAGAATTGGACACGACTGAGTTACTGAACTGAACTGATGGGTAATTGCTGGTCACAGAATGCAGTGGGAAGGAAGCCTGCAGTAGACGAGCAGGAGACTTAGGCAGGAGTCATAATATGTAGGATGTTATATACTGAACTAGGGGAATTCAGCATTTTATTTCTTCTTCTAGGGCAGTGGAGATGAGAAAGGGCTTTCTCTCTGGGGTGAACTAGTGTATGTGGTATTATTCACTAGAATCTCAAAGGCTGTGTGTAGGGTCTGAACATTTTGAACATACACTCCCTTTGAATAGTCTAATATAGCCTAGTCTCTCATCCTTCCTTCCACAAAGATGTAAGCTTCAAATGCTGGGGAATGAGTCTATCCTGCAAGCATCTGGGTCTGAGAACTGCCCCGGCAAGAGGAAGCTACAGGAGCATTCCAGGCAGGACAATGCCCTGATCTGATTTCACAATTTATCCTCCCTTTTCTCATTTTGCAGATATTTCACCACTAAAATGGAGATGTAGATTTTGTTCCAAATGAATAGGAGGTGCTCTGTTTGCAAATGGACCTGGAGCACCAGCAGCACAACATACACCTCAGCATTGCCCAGACTGACTGGCAGGAGCAGTCAAAAGGCTCTTTACAGTTTGTTAATCCATTTGCTTTACTTAAAAATGTCATTCATCTTAAATGGTCTGCAGTAATCTTTTGAAAAATACCCACAAAGTCTCGTATTTTTCCCTTCAAATCTGTCAGACATGGGATTGAGAAAAAGACAGGAACTATGAAACTGCAGCCATGAAATTAAAAGACACTTACTCCTTGGAAGGAAAGTTATGACCAACCTAGATAGCATATGCAAAAGCAGAGACATTACTTTGCCAACAAAGGTTTGTCTAGTCAAGGCTATGGTTTTTCCTGTGGTCATGTATGAATGTGAGAGTTGGACTGTGAAGAAGGCTGAGCGCCGAAGAATTGATGCTTTTGAACTGTGGTGTTGGAGAAGACTCTTGAGAGTCCCTTGGACTGCAAGGAGATCCAACCAGTCCATTCTGAAGGAGATCAGCCCTGGGATTTCTTTGGAAGGAATGATGCTAAAGCTGAAACTCCAGTACTTTGGCCACCTCATGCGAAGAGTTGACTCATGGGAAAAGACTCTGATGCTGGGAGGGATTCGGGGCAAGAGGAGAAGGGGACGACAGAGGATGAGATGGCTGGATGGCATCACTGACTCGATGGACATGAGTCTCAGTGAACTCTGGGAGTTGGTGATAGACAGGGAGGCCTGGCGTGCTGCGATTCATGGGGTCGCAAAGAGTCAGACACGACTGAGCGACTGATCTGATCTGATCTGATGAAACATATATGTTGTATTCACAACTAGATTTAAACAGCAATAAAAGAAAATTTTCAGTTTATAAAGTAATTTATTAAATAATTTAAGTAGCAAGTTATATTCATAATTTGATGTATACAACTTTACCGAAAGAGTTCCCCAAAACTTATTTTATGTGTAGTGAAGCTCACAAGTTCTTTAGAACCAAAAACATTTAAAAATTATAAAGATATTAATAACAAAAACACAGTTTTAGGACTTAAGTTGAGCAGAATCTTCTTCTGGTGTTGAGACTAGGTGTTGGAGATTGACTTTTTTATAACCACACAGTTGAATTATCATGTCCTGCCTCCACACTCACACTCTAGCAATGCCATAGGTCGTCAAATAGTAAAGTGGTGATGTTACTTGTTAACGAAATTGTTCACAACATTCTGGTTTTGAATCCAAAGAGTTAGGAAATTAACGGAGCCTTTTTTCTCAACAACTGATAGCCTTCCTTCAGCTTTCCACTATCTAGTGAGACTCTTTCCTTGAAGCGCTGTTTATGTATACACTTTGAGACATAACACCTCCAAGGAGTTGAAGGAAGCCTGTGGCTCACAGATACCAAGTCGCTATTGATTGAATAAAGGCCATTTTCTAAACGGAGGTCAGTTTCAACAAAGCAAGCGGAAGTGGAAACTGCGCGGAAAACAGCGCCACCTAGTGGGAGGAGAGTCACACAAGAAGGCTACTCAGGAATTTGCTTTCAAATTCTGTATTCTGGCTCAGATGGTAAAGAATCTGCCTGCAATGCAGGAGATGTGGGTTCGAGTGCTGGGTTGTGAAGATCCCCTGGAGAAGGAAATGGCAACCCACTCCAGTATTCTTGCCTGGGAAATCCCATGGACAGAGGAGCCTGACGGGCTACAGTCTATGGGGTCATAAAAAGCCGGTCACATCTTAGTGACTAAATAACAACAAATCCTTACAACATTCCTGCAATGTAGGAGGAAGGAAGACTTTTAAGGAGGAAGCAAGACTTAGGGGGCTAAGTAAATTGCCCAGGTTTGCATGGCTACTAGGGGCAGAGCTACAGTTTTAACACAGTCAGGCTGGCCCACGTGCTGGAGGGCTCCCAGGACTGTGACTGAGGGTGTGTGTGTGTGTGCACCCAAGCTCTTATGTGGAATCACTGCCCTCTCCATTCCCATACTGGAGCAAGAGATGTCATTCAGTGACTGCACTAGAGTAGCCCCTGCTCAAGTGGCCCAAAGCAGAGGCAAGCTCAGAGCTATCCCTGTACCCAGCAAGTTCGATCCCAGCAAGTTCGATTGTACTGTAATTGCTTTGTTCAGTAATTCAAGCAACTCAACCAAATAGCCAAACCAAATTCTTACCAAGCACTGCAGTGGAGACCCGAGGGTTGCCATGCCCCTCAAGTCTTCCCCGGCTCCCCTAGCTCAACTTGCTTGCTCTCTGATCAGGCTCTGTACATTCTTCCCTCTGGGTCGTACTCACTCTGTGACCTGTCTCAAAGGCCCTCAGTGCCACTCCCGATTTCTGCCTGCAGAGCAGAGGTTCTGCTCTTTTAAGACCCAGCCTAAATCTTCGCTCTTCATTTCTATGAAGTTCTAACCCTGTCAGAGCCCATCTGTTTTTCTCTTTTATTTTCTGATGATGTATTTTTTGTTTGCCTTGAATTATAATCATTTATGTACATTTCTTACATCAGCTGTTATTTGGAAACTCTGAGGACAGAGAATATAACACATGGGATTTGAACAAAACGGGTGTTCAATAAATCTGAATTGAATTGAAGGCCTGGGGACCTAAACAGCAGCCAGGGAAACCTGCAGCTTCACCATATGCTTAAGGTTCTCACTTAAACTAAATGTCTAACTACGAAATTTGTCGGGAAAGACAGCTGGGAGTCTCAAGGCAAATCCACAATGCATTGCTAAACATAATAGATTTGTTTTTAATAAAGACCTTGTAAATAATTTAATTAGTGTGATTTGCCATAATTAACTCAGCTTCCAAGAGCTGAATGAGTTATAGATTTGCAAAGCCCTTGGTATCAGGGAAGTTACAAACCAGTTCTGAATTGATTTTAAACTTCTATTTTGACTACGATTACCTTTTTGGCCCTCAGGCTAAAGCCAGGTAGGGTTAAATAGAAGAAAACAAATAGAAAAGCCATTCAGAGTATTTTTGAACATATTTATGGAGGATTTATTTTGCATAAAAATGAATTGGTAATAAAAAAGAATTCAGAGAACATAACTATTATAACCTCTTCAGTGAGTACATAGCAATGTAGAAATTTAACAGTAGATATTCATTTAAAAAATAAACTTAAGATCCTTATTCTTCAATCCTAGCTAAGAAGATATTTTTCATCTAAGATTTTTCCTAATTAAGCTTTGAAATTATCAAAGAAAACATGCTGTTACTATGGAATCAATGTACTCAAATATAATTGGTAAAATAAACATGACCTACATTTTTATATATTGTATAACATCTATTATTAACACTGTTACTTGATTCTTAATTTTTATATATAAAATACATCATATATAAATTGTGTTACCATAGATTTACACTAAGGAAAACAAAAATTGTATTTTTCAGAAAGGAAATAAGAGGAATTAGAATTTATAAAGTTTCCAGATGACAGTGATTCAGTTGTCCACAAGAAGGAGGGAAGATTATAGGATAGAAAATTCTAACCAGGCAAACAAATTTGACTGAGAAAGGAAAGGGTGAGGCACTGCAAGAAATTCCTGGGCTTCACAGTGATCTCTTTAACGAGCTCATATATTAAAAGGGCCTGTATAAAAGATGACAAAGGCCCCTATAATATGGATAAATATAAAGACTGGTGCTAATAATGTTAAAAGCTAAAGCCTCAAATTAACTGAGATGGCATGAATGAAGGAATGATTGAACACGTACTAAAACTACAGAATTTTTTTTAACAGTTTAACAGTTTATTAAAGAGAAAGAAGTAGAAGCAGGAAAGAATAGTATGTTCACAGTTTTGTTGTTGTTTAGTTGCTAAGTGGTGTCCGACTCTTTGCAACCCCATGGACTGTAGCCTGGCAGGCTCCTCTGTCCATGGGATTTCCCAGGCAATACTGGAGTGGGTTGCCATTTCCTTCTCCAGGGGATCTTCACAACCCAGCACTCGAACCCACATCTCCTGCATTGACAAGCGGATTCTTTACCACTGAACCTATGTTCACAAATTAGGTAAATGGCGAATATTAAAATGACAGGTATCCAGGCTGAGGCAAGTTATTTCCTGTAGACTGAAGAACAGTTAGTTCTGATCAAAGAACTACTTTTAGTAAAGTCTGAACAAGACAAGAGAATTAAAAAAGGCATTAGGAAGCTTTGGAAGGGAAAGTGCCATGATTTTTTTAAACTGATGCAAAAATATAAGCAGATAGTTTGTGAGCAGTTAGGTCTAGATTATCCAGGATGGATTGTGAATAACTTTTATCATTTGAACTTTATTTTACTATTCATATATCCATTTCTTCATTCAATATTTTAATAGCAGTTTCTATGTCCAAATTATATGTGCTTGGCATATGTATAACTGAATCACTGCTGAACATCAGAAATTCCTGACACATATAATGAACCAGCATAAATTCAGATGAGATTTGATAATAACCTATAGGGGAAAAAAAGAAGTGGCTAAAGGATTAAATCTGCCAAACAATAAATGACAGGGGTAAACATTACATACGGATTAGCAGCAATGGAGGTCAGGGCAGGATGCCCCCAAATATGCCACTTGGACATGCTGATTATTTTGAATTAAAGTCACTCAAGAAACAGCTGGTGTGAGGAGGACCTTCTGACTCTCTTTTGCTCCCTTGAAAGTAGGAAATAAATCTCCCCTGTGAAAGGAAACTTCTCTGAACCAGAAGGCAAAGAGACATCCTGATCTCCAGAGATACAAAGGAAGTTCAGGGCCAAGAAGGCTGTATACACAAAATGTGTTACTTCTTTACCAATTTACTACCTCAAATCCAAACTTCTTCCTCTTTTCAATTCTTCACAAATTTATTGTTTCTTTGTCCAAAAGGTATAAAAGCTGCCTGCTTTGGTCACTTATTTGAGTCTATATTTGTATGAACTTCTGTACATACAAAATTATTTCTTTCCCCTGTTAATCTGCCTCCTGTCCATTTAATTATTAGACCAGCCAAAATAACCAAGAGGAGTAAGGAAAAATTTCCCATCCTTGATGGCAGAGAATATTGACAAAATATATTTACTGTAGAAAAAGAAATTTAGGAATTAGGATGACAGAATGGAGTGTTGATATTATATGCTCTGACAACACAGATATGAGACAATTATTTGGGACATAAATTTGGGACAGAAAGGAAGAGAAGGTAAGTAGCAGAAATTGCTTCCTCTGGTGTAGCTGGGAGTAAAATAATAAAAAGTAAATCTGACATACCAAATGTCAAAGTATAAAAATATTTAACATGTGAAGGTGAACACTGAGAAAAGTAATTTTTTTTCCCCTAAAATTGAATAGGAGAGGAAATGCAGAGCAGAGGAGACAAAAAGGAAACCTCATAATTTTATCAATTTTTCCTAGTAGAAAACTGACAGTAAAATTGTCTAGGAAATTGTCTAGGAAAATTGGAAACCAAGAGAGATACATAATAATATTATAAATATAACCATGAAACAAAAACTAAAGTCTTCCTAAATATCTGAAGAACAACATAAAAAATAGAAACAGATTCATAGGAAAAGATAATTTTAAAAACGACAAAAACCAGAACAAACATATCTGTTATTCATTAAATGAAAATGAACTTACCATTGATTAAGGAAAAGAATCAGTTTGACATATTTATGGTGGGTTCTTACCTTTCTCTCCATATTTTTTTTAACGTGTCTTAAATAGAGTGCAAGGGAGCAGGAAGCAAATAGAGTCGGATCTAAATCCAACCAAGTCTTCAAGACTGAAACAGAAAAATAAAGTAAAAGTAAACGAAAATAGGGGCTTCCCTGGTGGCTCAAACGATTAAGAATCTGCCTACAATGCAGGAAATCCAGGTTCAATTCCTGGGTCAGAAGGATCCCCAGGAGAAGGAAACGGCCACCCACTCCAGTATTCTTGCCTGGAGAATTCCATGGTCAGGGGAGCCAGGGTAGGCTACAGTCTATGCGGTTGCAAAGAGTCAGACACGACTGAGTGACTAATACTTTCAAAGTAAACTAAAAGAGTCCTATGGAGGAAAAGGAGACTGTAAGAATTTAAACATGTTATATTTAGCCTGTTCCTGGATAAGAAATGAATTCACTCTTCAAGAAAAAATATTGAAGAGGTACAAGGTACAAGGTCTTCTGATCAAAACACATTAGGTGAAGGAATCAGCTGTCTAGCTGTTTGAATGAACTGCTTGAGTAAATAGAGATTACTAAAAAATAAATAAAAATTAAATAGTGCAGCCTCAGGCCAAAGATGTGTTTGTGAAGAATAGAGAACAGCTTATGCCCAAGCTCCGGAACACTTCTTCAGAGCCTGGATGCATATTTTCCTTCAGCGATCTTTAAGTCTGAAATACTAAAAGTAAAAACAAAATATGGATGGTAAAACAATGGTTCTCAAATCCAAGTTTCTTCCATCACTTATAATTGCTGAGGACTCCCTCAAAGCTTCAGCAATCTATTCATTGATTTAGGTATATTTGCTAGGCACACCTACTCTCTGACTAGCTCTCTAGAAAAATGTAATGGGAAAGTGCAGGTAGTAAAAATCATGCTTTCTGCTCTCAAAATTAGGAAAGAGAAAACAGAAATCAAGCTATTTTTAAGCTGCGTGGTACTAACGTAAGAGTATAAGGAAATCAAGGAAGTGAGAAATTAGCAAGTTAAATAAAGTTAGTGGTGTGCTGGTAATTTTTGTTTGTTTTATTGATGTATAATTGACAAAACTGTATATATTTAAAATGTACAGTGTGATGATTTGATGAACGTATATACTGTAAAATGACTGCCATAAGCTAGTTAACATACCCATTACTGATCACTCATACAACTACCTTTTTATTTTTTGCTTGAGAAGAGCCTATAGAAATGATAAAATGCATGAAAAGATGTTCAACATCAATAAACCATTAGGGAAATGCAAATTATAGCCACAATGAGATATAATTACACATCTATCAGAATGACAAAAAAAAACTACAAAACCAAAAAACAGTAACAACACCAAATACTGGCAAAAATGTAGAAAACTGGATCATTCATGCATGGTTGGGAGAAATGTAGAATAATATAGCCACTCTGGAAAATAGTTTGATAGCTTCTTAAAAACTTAAATATAGAGCTATCATTCAACCCAGCATATGCACTTCTGAACATTTATACAGAACCATGAAAACTTATGCTGACTCAAATATCTGAATACAAATGTTCATAGCAGCTTTGTTTGTAATGGCCCAAAACTGGAAACAAGCTGGATATCCTTTGATAGGCAAATGGTTAAACAAACACTGTATATCCATAGTGTGGAATACTGCTGCTGCTGCTGCTAAGTCGCTTCAGTCGTGTCCGACTCGGTGCGACCCCATAGACGGCAGCCCACCAGGCTCCCCCATCCCTGGGATTCTCCAGGCAAGAACCCTGGAGTAGGTTGCCATTTCCTTCTCCAACGATGAAAGTGAAAAGTGAAAGTGAAGTTGCTCAGTCATGTCTGACTCTTAGCGACCCCATGGACTGCAGCCCACCAGACTCCTCTGTCCATGGGATTTTCCAGGCAAGAGTACTGGAGTGGGGTGCATACTACTCAGCAATAAAAAGGAAAGGGTTGTTGATACAGTAACACTCTGGATGAATCTTTAGAGGAATATTCTGAGTGAAAAAAGTGAATTCCAAATGGTTACATATTGTATGATTTCATTTACAGAACTTTCTCCAAATGAAGGAAGGATTAATGGTTGCCAGGAGCTAAAGGGCGAGGCGGAGGCGGGGTGGAGCGTGGGGAGATGGGTGTTGGTGAATGAGAGAGAATTAGGAGTAGTTACTAAAAAGACAACCTGAGAGATCCTTACAATAATGGAAGCTCCATATCTTAACTGTATAGATGTCAACAGCTTGTATAAATGTTAACATCCCTTCCACAATTAAAAAAAAACAATACTGAATAACATTGAAAATTATTCAGTTTCTCTGTATAGGAGCAATGAACTGATCCGTAACAATCTGACTTTCACAAACCACAGCACATAGTCACCTGCTGTGCTATTGGAGGAGCTCAAATATTTCCATTTTAATGAGAAATTTAAAAGAGTTTTTATTACTTGAAAATATAAATTGAAACAAATATCATCATAACATATATTGACTGGAATGCCCTGGAACACAGTCTGGAACAGCTAGGGATTCTACAACTACTTCCTAGGAAATGAAGCCCGAGACCAACCATCATGAGCTTTATAGATGGAGATACTTGTCTGGATCCAGAGAAGTGAAAGGACCTCCCTAAATCATAGAGCTGGGCTTCCCTGGTGGCCTGGTGGTAAATAATCTGCCTGCAACGTGGGAGACTTGGGTTTGATCTCTGGGTCAGGAAGATCCCCTGGAGAAGGGCATGGGAACCCACTCCGGTATTCTTGCCTGGAGAATCCCATGGACGGAGGAGTCTGGTGGGCTGCAGTCCATGGGGTCTCAGAGTCAGACACAACTGAAGTGACTGAGCATGCAACGCACACAAGTCATAGAGCTGGTAAACAGTGCAGCCAATATTCCTGCTTAGAGTTCCTTTCAGTTCACAATTATTTTGAGTAAATGGGTAGGGTATATGATTCAGAAGGAATATATAAATTTCAGTGGGAATGGGGAATAGACAGGGCTGAAGAAGTAAGATATATAGCTTTCTTGATTCTTCCAAATTAAGATAGGGAGAGAGAAATTGCTTGGTAACTCTATTGTATTATGTCCCTTGCAGAATTAATAGCTGGTTAACTGAAGGACTCTCGGGTCAATCTGCTCAGACCATAATTTGTCAAGGTGTATTAGTTCAAGCCTACAGGTAAAGATGAGCAGGCATGCCTACTGCAGTAAATGAGTACATGGAAACCCAGTTTCTTAATATATTCAGCTTTCCTTTCCCATGCCTAGAATATCCTCCAAATAAAGGTCAGTCAAGAAGGCATCACGTGACTGCAGACATGTGTTTTGTGCCAGCAGCAGTCCTGACAGGTCTCTGTGGAAGGGGAACAGTCTGGAGGTTGAGGATGGAGATCATGCAAATAATTATTTTCATTCCCTTTTGAAAATAACCACACTTGGTAATTCTATTTATGAATCTATTTATGTGTTTACCATATGTCTAGCCACTAGAACGAATCTCCTTGATGACTGAGACCTGACCATCTGGTACACTGACAGACCCTAGGACCCATGGTAGCTTCTGATACAAAGTAAGCAATCAATATACATTTGTTTGTTCCAAATAGGAAAAGGAGTACGTCAAGGCTGTATATTGTCACCCTGCTTATTTAACTTATATGCAGAGTACATCATGAGAAACATTGGTCTGGAAGAAGCACAAGCTGGAATCAAGATTTCTGGGAGAAATATCAATAACCTCAGCTATGCAGATGACACCACTCTTATGGAAGAAAGTGAAGAGGAACTAAAAAGCCTCTTGATGAAACTGAAAACAGAGAGTGAAAAAGTTGGCTTAAAGCTCAACATTCAGAAAACGAAGATCATGGCATCTGGCCCCATCACTTCATGGGAAATAGATGGGGAAACAGTGGAAACAGTGTCAGACTTTATTTTTTGGGGCTCCAAAATCACTGCAGATGGTGACTGCAGCCATGAAATTAAAAGACATTTACTCCTTGGAAGAAAAGTTATGACCAACCTAGACAGCATATTGAAAAGAAGAGACATTACTTTTGCCCACAAAGGTCCGTCTAGTCAAGGCTATGGTTTTTCCTGTGGTCATATATGGATGTGAGAGTTGGACTGTGAAGAAAGCTAAGCGTCAAAGAATTGATGCTTTTGAACTGTGGTGTTGGGGAAGACTCTTGAGAGTCCCTTGGACTGCAAGGAGATCCAACCAGTCCATTCTGAAGGAGATCAGCCCTGGGATTTCTTTGGAAGGAATGATGCTAAAGCTTAAACTCCAGTACTTTGGCCACCTCATGTGAAGAGCTGACTCATTGGAAAAGACTCTGATGCTGGGAGGGATTGGGGGCAGGAGGAGAAGGGGACGACAGAGGATGAGATGGCTGGATGGCATCACTGACTCGATGGACGTGAGTCTCAGTGAACTCCAGGAGTTGGTGATGGACAGGGAGGCCTGGCGTGCTGTGATTCTTGGGGTCGAAAAGAGTCGGACATGACTGAGGGACTGAACTGAACTGAATGAATGATTATTTTATTTTTCTGTTGCTTGTCCATTTTTTAAAAGCAGTCATATGCTTCCTCTCACATTTCTGAAGTTCTTTCTCTGCTTTAGCTAGTGCCTCCCTCCCCCCATTTTATCTTGGTTATTTTATTTCACTTGATTTGTCCTTTTACTTTGGAAGAACTAGTTAAAAAATACAGTGTTGATTATCTTTTCACCATTTTCAACTTTTTTCTTATACCTCATTTTATCTTCCTATTTCTAAATTCTGTTAAGAAATTTATTTTTAAAATAGTTTTATTACCATTTTTAGTATATTATTATCTTTTATATTAATAAATGCTTATTTTAGTCTCATAAAATATTTTTTATCTCCTTAAAAAAATTCCTGTTTTTCATCACTTCTTTACTTTCTTTCCTGGTTTTAAATAAGAAGTGACAGACTTAAGTACACAGATATGCCCCCTCAGACATCTTTATTATTCCTTCCTCCTGTAGGATGGAGATGACTGTGTTTAACCTCTGTTGTTAAGCTTAATTCAAATCTGGGTGGGAGTGCTGTGTTAGTCATTCAGTCATGTCTGATTCTTTGCAACCCCATGGACTGTAGCCTGCCAGGCCCCTCTGTCCTAGGAATTCTCTAGGCAAGAATACTGGAGTGGGTAGCTATTCCCTTCTCCAGGGGATCTTCCCAATGCAGGCACTGAACTTGAGTCTCCTGCACTGCAGGCAGATTCTTCACTGCCTGAGCCACCAGGGAAGCCCAGGTGGGAGTGTTGGATAGTCCCATTCTGACATGTTAGATAACCCAAACATCTGGAAGCCAATAGCCAGTCAGATAAAACTGGGTAATGGCTTTTATTTGACTTACAGTCCAATTTAGAATGAGGTTCTAAAACCCATCATACCAGAAACACCTAATTATCTGGTTACAAACACTTTTTAGAAGTATCCATAGCACAGATAGAGAAGAAGACAAGAAGAAATCCAACTTGTTATGGATGGAAGCATTAGAGGTGGATAGTATCCAAACTATTAGAATTTTAATATGTCAGTCTGTTCTAAGAACTAACTTGAGAAAAATGAACTTTTTTTTTGGTTACAAAGTTAGAAGAGGAAAGAACACTCCCTAAATGGCAATTATTTTCACCCCTGCTCCTGACATGAAAACTAAGGTGTGACCAAGATAGGATTCATCATCTCTAGATTTTGTAGAATGAACTCTTCCTGCTCTGAAAATTGAGGTGTTTTCTTCTTTTTCAGTCATTTGGTCTCATGTCTCTCTCAGGTAAGAGGTCCCTGAGCCATACCTTCTAAGGAAATACTCTAATTGTCCAACTCTGGTAAGATCCAGCCCTTCACACAAGAGTTCTGAGTCATTAAGAAGCAGTGTGCATGCATGCGTGCTAAGTTGCTTCAGTCGTGTCTGACTCTTTGTGACCCCATGGGCTGTAACCCGTCAGGTTCCTCTGTCCATGGGATTCTCCAGGCAAGAATACTGGAGTGGGTTGCCATGCCCTCCTCCAGGGGATCCTCCCTACCCAGGGATCGAACTGTATCTCTTATATCTCCTACATTAGCAGGCAGGTTCTTTACCACTACCGCCACCTGGGAAGTCCAAGAAGCAGTGTAGGAGTTTCTAACTCTCCCAGTTAATTAATTTTAGAGAAATAAGACCTTCGGACATGATCGAGCAACTTCACTTTCACTTTATTGGCTAGGCTACAGGTCCTGCAGAGCAAATTGTGTTACAGATTTTAGCTTTAAGTCACCTGGCCTGCTAACTTTATTTGCCAAATAACTCCCCAACATCTATCTCCAATATTTACCCCTCTGGGAACTCTTACCTGAGAATATAGTGCATTTGATGCTCTTGCTACTCACAATAAGATACTCCCAAATCCCCTTCTGATATCATAGATGCCAAGGTTGATTTCCCTCTGTAGCTAAATCTACTGCCACCAGCCATGGGACACCACTATCAAACCCCTCCAGACATAGCCTGGCACCTCTGCAAAGGGGTTAGTTCTGAAAACCTACACATTTTCCCACCACATAGAACTGATTAGCTGTGCAGTACCTTAGCCAGGATCAGCTAGGTCTGTTTAGCTGTGGTGTCTTTAGCAAAGGTGATACAGCAGAAGCCCAAAGTCAAAGTTACAACCAATGAAAACACATGCATCTTTTATAATCACATGATTCTACATTCTAGAACACACCCTACAATGGTGAAAATTCTTAGAATCTGGAGGGACAGGGAACAAAGACTGTGACCTCATAAACTTCTATTCATCTAAGTTCCAGTCACTCTTTCAGCATTATCTGGTTTGAAAAAGGACTTTTCCTCTTAGTCCTAATGCTGTTTCCTGAATCTAATCTAGTATGTCCAGATATGTATGTCACCTTTTTAGGAGCAAATGTGTACATCAGGTTTGTTCCAAATCAACAGTTTCTTTATATTTACGTATGTGTGTATATCCATACTCACATGTCTGTGTATCTTTAAAATGCCATTATTCATGCATATTTGTTACTACATATTTCCTCTGTCCTGAACGGTAACTATGAATGATTTAAATACTCAAAGATATGCAGAACCTATGATTGAGAGCTATCAGTGAATCTGAATTGTGTCCCCTCAAAATTCTGTTGGAAGTCCTAACCCCCACAACATCATAATGGGACCTTATATGGAAATAGGATCACTGAAGATGTAATTAGTTAAGCTGAGGTCATGGGAGTGGGCCTCCCCAAAGTTGGAAATTATGATGGAAGTTATGATAAAGCCTAATTCTTGGGTGCTTCCCTGGTGGCTCAGTGGTAAAGAAACCACCCACAACGCAGGAGATGCGAGTTTGATCCCTGGGTCTGGAAGATCCCCTGGAGAAGGAAATGGCAACCCACTCCAGTATTCTTGCCTGGGAAATCTCATGGACAGAGGAGCCTGGTGAGCTACAGTCCATGGGGATGCAAAACAGTTGGATACAATTTAGCAATTAAACAACAAAATAACAAATTATTGGGTAATCTGAACTAGAAAGATTATATCCCCATAGCTCCTATGTCTAGGAGCAGCTATCCTTTAAGAGAAGAGAGGAACATATGATTAAACTAATCTATTACTCAGTTTGTAGGGTTGCTGTAACAAAATACCACAAACTGAATGGCTTAAACAGAATAAAAATTATTTGCTCAGCCATCTGGAGGCTCCTTGGAAGGAAAGTTATGACCAACCTAGACAACATATTAAAAAGCAGAGGCATTACTTTGCCAACAAAGGTCCATCTAGTCAAAGCTATTGTTTTTCCAGTAGTCATGTATGGATGTGAGAGTTGGACTATAAAGAAAGCTGAGCATTGAAGAATTGATGCTTTTGAACTATGGTGTTGGAGAAGATTCTTGAGAGTCCCTTGCACTGCAAGGAGATCCAACCAGTCTATCCTAAAGGAAATTGGTCCTGAGTGTTCATTGGAAGGACTGATGTTGAAGCTGAAACTCCAATACTTTGGCCACCTGATGTGAAGAAATGACTCACTGGAAAAGACCCTGTGCTGGGAAAGATTGAAGGTGGGAGGAGAAGGGGAGACAGAGGATTAGATGGTTGGATGGCATCACTGACTCAATGGACGTAAGTTTGAGTAAACTGCGGGAGTTGGTAATGGACAGGGAGGCCTGGTGTGCTGCAGTCCGTGAGGTCACAGAGTCGGACATGACTGAGTGACTGAACTCAACTGAACTGGAGGATGAAGTCCAAGATCAAGGAGTCAGCAGGGTTAGTTTCCTCCAAGGGCTAAGAGAGAGAATTCATTCCTGGCCTCTCCCCTGACTTCTAGTGGTTTTCTGGAAATCTTTGGTGTTCCTTGGCTTGTAGAAACATCGTCTCAGTCTTTGCTTTCATCTTTGCATGATGTTCTCCCTGTGTGTATCACTTGTGTCCAAATTTCCCCTTTTAATAAAGACATCAGTCATATGGGACCAGGGCCCACTCCCACGACCTCAGCTTAACTAATTTACATCTTCATTGACCCTATTTCCACCTAAGGTCACATTCTGATGTTGTGGGGGTTAGGACTTCCAACAGAATTTTGAGGGGACACAATTCAGATTCACCAATAGCTCTCAATCATAGGTTTTGCATATCTTCAACTAAGTCCTGCAAAATTATTCCCCAAAGTGATTATACTAATTCACTCCCATCGGCAGTGTATGAGTATTCCTGTTGCTCCACATCCTAGTTAACAATTGGTATTGTCAATCCTTAACTTTTGCCCATAAGACAGCAGTAAAATTATTACTTTGCATTTCTTTTCTTAATAGGGAGGTTGATTCCTTTTCATGTTTATTGACTGTTCCTGTTTCCATTTCTGCCAATGGCTTATTTATTTCTCTTGCCTGTATTTCTATTGTATTCACTAAACCTGTATTAACTGGGTGTCCACTAGGTACTATTTCAGGCCCTTGAGATATGGTAGGAAAAAAAATTTCCACCCATACATGGCTTATATTTTAGAAAATGATGATACATAAACACAATATAAGATAACTAGACAGCATATTAGAGGGTGACAAGGGCTACGAAGAAGACTGCAACAGAGAAGAGGGTAAAGAGTGTCTTTGTGATGATTTGCAATTTTAAATCTCAAAGCCACGGCAGGACACATTGGGAAGGTAACTGTGCAAATATTTGAAAGAGGTGAGAGAATGAACCAGGCACCCATCTAGTGGAAGAGTTTCCCAAGAAAAGGGTTAGAAGAGCAGCTATCTGGGAAGCGAGAGGGGAATAGGAGGTTAGGTCTGAGGGGAGAGAGGCAGAGGAGGCAACAGTACCGGACAATGCAGGCAGATGTAAGGACTTTGGTTTCTACACTTTGAGTGAAAAATCACAGAAGAGCAAAAGGATTAGTCTAGCTACTGGGTTGAGAATAATAACAGCAAAACAAAAAATAACACAGCCACCTGTGTATTGCTATGTTCCATGCATTGAGCCAGGCCCTTTACATATTTACAAACTCATTTGATATATCTCAGAAAGAGAGGCAAGAACTGAAGCAGGAAGACTTGTTCTGGTTATTTAGTTCTTTTCTTACTGATTGAAGAAAATTCCTTATATATTCTAGGCACCACTTATCTTTTGGTGATTATGCTGCTGCTGCTGCTAAGTCGCTCCAGTCGTGTCCAACTCTGTGCGACCCCATAGACGGCAGCCCACCAGGCTCCCCGGTCCGTGGGATTCTCCAGGCAAGAACATTGGAGTGGGTTGCCATTTCCTTCTCCAATGCATTAAAGTGAAAAGTGAAAGTGAAGTCAAAAGCTCAGTCGTGTCCGACTCCTAGCAACCCCATGGACTGCTCCATCCATGGGATTTTCCTGGCAAGAGTACTGGAGTGGGGTGCCATTGCCTTCTCCGTTTGGTGATTATATGTGGTTGCAAATATCTTCTCCCATTCTGTGGGCTGTTTTATTACTGATGCTTAAGCTACATGTAGTCTCAATTTTTTGTGCTCTTCTCTCATTGACTTTTTAAGCAAATGCCCCTTTTTAACAACAGTAGCCCCACGATTTTTAGTCTACCTGCTACCACTGCACTTGGCACAAACCTCTTTTGGAACTCTTACCCCATTACTTATTAACGCGAGTTTCGGTCATTGTTCTGTGAATTCCGGGATGTGAGATCCTGTCGTACAAATTCTGTCCCAGAAACTAACACACAATGGATGTTCAATAGATCTTTGTAAAGGTACAGGAACTGAGACGAGAGACATCTAAGAGAACTCTTTCCCTGATTGTGCTTGATTGAGAGACTTGTGCACTCCTTGCTCAGACATCAATTTTTCGCATAGGAGTGGGCGGTGCAACGCCTTTTGCTCCCCGGCAGAGCCTCAGCGGGCGGGGCCAAGCTGTTTCCAAGGTGACGGAGAGGCGGCCTCGGCGGTGGATTGAGCGGGTCTGAGAGAGGCTCCCAGAGGGCTGCGCGTCCCGGCTTCTCGGCGCTGTCATGGCGGGCTTGCTGAAGAAGGTGAGACGGGTGGAGGTCACTGCTGTAGTTTAGACTGCGGGAATGGAGTCAGTCCGGGGGTGGTGGCCTGAACTGGTGCGGGTAACGGTAATTCTTGGAGACTCATTTTGCTGTGCCCCTAGGGGTGACCAGTTTAGCGGCCTCGATTGGAGAGGCAGGAAAAACTCCGAACCAGAGGTTCTGAGACACCGGTAGCTGGTTTTAGGCCAGTTTTAGCCAAGACAGTGATGGTTTTGCTTTTCTTAACGTGGGAACCGTCGGAATTGTAGTTAACAGCCTGAATCTTGCTTGGTTTTTGAACAGACCACTGGCCTGGTGGGATTGGCTGTTTGTGAAACTCCACATGAGGTATGTACCTCTTTCCTTCCTGAGTTTCCAAGGAAGCCTAGAGCCCCGCGACCTTGTTTTTTGAGTGGTTAACGGAATACGGATGTTTCCGGCTCCGGATTTCAAGTCGGCGTGAGCTCTTAAGACAATAGCGCTATTTAGTACTAAGTTGATTTGGTGCCACTTTTTATGTTTTTGTTGCCATGATCTCTTTCTCAAATCACTTTTCTTGTTGATTTTTTCCCGAGGCATTCTCGTGTTGTCACTTGTACTTTTGTGAGTGTTCTCCCCATTTTTCCACCTTTCTCCCCTGCCTCACTTTTCTTAAGTGCCTTGGATTCTATACACTTTGGATTACTAAGATAGTTCTCCAAGAGTTGCCCCCTTTTGTCATCAGTTTTCCCTTCTAGTGGGACTTTACCGCTAATATTGTCATGCTTCCATAAAAAAACAAAAACCCTCCCTTGATCTTTTCCCTCCCTGCATAATCACGCCATCTCTCTCTCTTTTTCCTTTTCCTACTGTCATTACCACAGTTTAGTCCTTTGTTCTTGTTTAGAGAATTGCAACAACTTTGTTACTGGTCTTGCTCCTTTATCATTTTTTTAACTGGCTACTGCCAGATTAATTTTTCTGAGGCACACATCTAATCAGAATTTCCATAAATCTTTTAATTGCCCACAGAATAAAGCTCAAATGCTTTCTTTGACATGCAGAACCCACATACAACCTGATTCGCTTTTCCTCTAAACGTATCTCCTAAGCATTTCTTATGTGTACTAAACTCTAGCCTCATGCTGTCCAATGAAAATAAAATGCGAGTCATAAATGTAAACTATGTTTGTATTAATAGTTCAAAATTTTCTAGGAATTACTTTTTTAATAAAGAAAGGATAATATATATATTTTAACCAACACATCAAAATATTACCATTTCAATATGTGTGTGTGTGTGTGTGTGTGTGTGTTATTTGCTCAGTCATGTCCAACTCTTTGCGCCGCCCGGGACCTGTCAGGCTCCTCTGTCCATGGAATTCTCCAGGCCAGAAGGGAGTGAGTAGCCACTTCCTTCTCCAGGGGATCTTCCCAACCCAGGGATCGAACCCAGGTCTCCCACATTGTAGACAGAGGCTTTACTGTCTGAGCCACAAGGGAAGTCGGTGTGTAAGATTGCCTTTTCTAACATCTTCAAGTGTCTCAGTCCTGCCATCCCTCCAGTCTGTCTCAGATGCTGCCTTTTCTAGGAACCTTCTCTGATATCTGCTGATGGACTCTCTTTCCCCAATAGAATAATAATGCTATTATTTATTGAAACTTACGTGTGCCAGGTACTGTTCTAAGTTATACAGGATCCTTTGAAATTGATGTTATTAACACCCCCATTTTAGAACCTAAGTCTCTTACAAGACCTTGTATTTTCATACCTTTAAATTAAAAAATGAGGTTAAACCACCCCCCTCACACACAATTCAGATTATATGTTATCTGACAAGCTCTACATTAGTATAGTAAAATACTCTCTATTATGGAACATCATCGTCAAGTATAAAGTCTAAATATGCAGAGTACTTTTTAATAAAAATGGTTCTTAGAGGCCCTCAAGATTGGTTTTGTTTATTCATATATATGGTGAATATATATGAATGAAATTAGATATTGCACCTATGGTGTTATACACTTTAAAACAAATTTCAAATACAAAGAAATAATAAGGAAAAATTCTTCATTAGTTGGTATGTTTATGATTATACTTACTATTAATGTACTGTTGTGAATTCAGATCTGCTAAATTAACTTTCCTGTGGCTCAGTGATAAAGAATCCATCTGCCAATGCAGGAGACCAGGGTTTGATCCCTGGATGGGGAAGATCCCCTGGAGGAGTAAATGGCAACCCACCCTAGTATTACCTGGGAAATCCCATGGATACAGCAGACTGTGGGCTACAGTCCAAAGGGTCGCAAGGAGTTGGACACACCTGAGTGACTAAGTGGCAGCAGCGAAAGGGGGTAGATAAGCATAAATAAGAAATTGCAGCAAGGAATAATGCTTTCTTTAAAAACAGGTGTGAATTTTTTTTTTTTTTTAAATATCATCTGTGAAACTTTTAAATCTTTGGTGATATTTTAAACTGGAAATATGTATGTTGTCTTTTCAGAGGCTAAAAATATTGTATACAAAAATTCTTGATGTTCTTGGACACATCCCTAAAAATGCAGCATATAGAAAGTATACAGAACAGATTACAAATGAGAAGCTGAGTATGGTTAAAGCGGTAAGTAGCTAACTTGGTTTGTTTTTCTAGGATTTTTGGTATGCAGTGCAGCATTTAACAAAGCAAATTCACTTGATTACTTTTTGCATTTTCTGCACACTTTCCTCTCTCATTTCTAATCTCCTTCCTTTCATGTGTTTCTTCCATTGTTTCTCCCTTTCATTCATCAGACTCCTGTCTACCTGAATACTTTTTATATCACAAGCACTACTAAACACAGGATTGAAAGAATAAGATCAAGTCCCTTCCTTACATTAACATTATAACTTTCTTTTATCTCTGTTACCTGTCAAGTCCTTTATTGATCTTTACCTCTTATATATCGATACATCAATCTTTATTTCATTTTTCTAGTTTTAAGAGTAGAGAAGAGTGAAAGCAAAATGGAAAAAAAATATGTATGTTGTGTTTAACACCTGTCAGGACTAGCTATTTTAAAAAGTGTTTTGTTACCAAAAAAAAAGAGGACCAAGTTAGTTTCTTAACTGCCAGAAATTATATTGAGCATTGTTATGGACTGAATGTGTCCTCCCAGATTCATATTTTGAAGCCCCAACCTCCAGTGCGGAGTAATTAAGATTAATGAGAGCATAAGAGTGGTTCCTGATCCAATAGGATTAGTGTCCTTATAAGAAGAGACACCAGAGAGTTCTTGTTTGAAGAAGAGACACCAGAGAGTTGGCATTCTTTGCCATGTAAGGACACAGCAAGAAGGTCAATGTGTATAAGCCATGAAGAGAGCTCCCACCAGAAACTGACTCTGTTGTACCTTGGCCTTGGACTCCAGTCTCCAGAATTGTGAGAAAATAAATTTTTCTCATTTGAGCCATCCAGTCTGTGTATGGTATGTATGGTATTTTGTTATGGCAGCCCAGGTAGACTAATAGAAGCATTTTACAGCTTCTGGATCGTAGACCCTAGACAGGCACACAATAGACTGCTGCCACTTCTTTTAGAACAAACTATATTGCACTCTTGGTAAATTTCCACACTAGCAGTTATTTCATGGACTTTTGTTATTATCCAAAGTAGTGTCCATAAATCCCCAAAGTAATTTACATGTATGTAGTAAGTGGCCCTAATAAAGTTTTCTTATTATTAGATCACCAACCTCTGTAGTCCAGAGGAAATTCTTATATTTTCTGCAGGTATATGGCAAAACAGTGCAATTTGATTTGGAACTTCTGTTCTTATCTTGGCAGATCTGGAAGTAATTTGCAGATTTTATGTATCTAAGGGAGATATTAACATTTCTTTTCAATTCCTCTTTAAGGAAAACGGGCTGATGCATTTTCTCCCATCTCTAAATAAGAAATTTCACTTTTTTTTTTTCATGAGGTGAACCTCTTCATCTGTGTATTCTACTCTTTCTCTGCTTTTCCTTCTCCATAACCTTCAGTTCAGTTCAGTTGCTCAATTGTGTCTGACTCTTTGCGACCCCATGGCCTGCAGCACGTTAGGCCTCCCTGTCAATCACCAACTCCCGGAATTTACTCAGACTCATGTTCATTGAGTTGGTGATGCCATCCAACCATCTCATCCTCTGTCACCCCTTCTCTTCCCACTTTCAATCTTTCCCATCATCAGGGCCTTTTCCAATGAGTCAGTTCTTTGCATCAGGTGGCTAAAGTATTGGAGTTTCAGCTTCAACATCAGTCCTTCCAATGAGTATTCAGGACTGATTTCCTTTAGAATGGACTGATTGGATCTCCTCCTCGCAGTCCAAGGAATTCTCAAGAGTCTTCTTCAACACCACAGTTCACAAGCATAAATTCTTGGCCCTCAGCTTTCTTTATGGTCCAACTCTCACATCTGTACATGACTACTGGAAAAACCATAGTTTTGACTAGACAGAGCTTTGTTGGCAAAGTAATGTCTCTGCTTTTTAATATGCTGTCTAGATTGGTCATAACTTTTCTTCCAAGGAGCAAACATCTTTTAATTTCATGGCTGCAGTCATCATCTGCAGTGATTTGGAGCCAAAAAAAATAAAGTCAGTCACTTTTTCCATTTTTTCCCCATATGTTTGCCATGAAGTGATGGGGCCTGATGCCATGATCTTAGTTTTCTGAATGTTGAGTTTTAAGACAACTTTGTCATTCTCCACTTTCACTTTCATCAAGAGGCTCTTTAGTTCTTCTTCGCTTTCTGCTATAAGGGTGGTGTCATATCTGAGGTTATTGTTATTTCTCCCAGCAGTCTTGATTCTAGCTTGTGCTTCATCCAGCCCAGCGTTTCTCATGATATACTCTGCATGTAAGTTAAATAAGCAATGTGACAATATACAGCCTTGACGTACTCCTTTTCCTATTTGGAACCAGTCTATTGTTCCATGTCCAGTTCTAACTATTGCTTCTTGACCTGCATACAGATTTCTCAGGAGGCAGGTCAGGTGGTCTGGTATTCCCTTCTCTTTAAGAATTTTCCACAGTTTGTTGTCATCTACACAGTCAAAGGCTTTGGCGTAGTCCATAAAGCAGAAGTAGATGTTTTTCTGAAACTCTCTTGCTTTTTCGATGATCCAACGGATGTTGGCAATTTGATCTCTGGTTCCTCTGTCTTTTCTAAATATAGCTTGAGCATCTGGAAGTTCACGGTTCACGTACTGTTGAAGCCTGGCTTGGAGAATTTTAAGCATTACTTTGGTAGCATGTGAGATGAGTGCAATTGTGCAGTAGTTTGAGCATTCTTTGGCATTGCCTTTGTTTGGGACTGGAATGAAAACTGACCTTTTCCAGTCCTGTGGCCACTGCTGAGTTGTCCAAATTTTCTGGCATATTGAGTGCAGCACTTTCACAGCATCATCTTTCAGGATCTGAAATAGCTCACCTGGAATTTCATCACGTCTACTAGCTTTGTTCGTAGTGATACTTCCTAAGGCCCACTTGACTTGGCATTCCAGGATGTCTGGCTCTAGGTGAGTATCACCCCATCGTGATTATCTGGGTCGTGAAGATTTTTTTGTATAGTTCTTCTGTGTATTCTTGCCACCTCTTCTTAATACCTTTTGCTTATATTAGGTCCATACCATTTCTGTCCTTTATTGAGCCCATCTTTGCATGAAATATTCCCTTGTATCTCTAATTTTCTTGAAGAGATCTCTGGTCTTTCCCATTCTATTGTTTTCCTCTATTTCTTTTCATTGATTGCTGAGGAAGGCTTTCTTATCTCTCCTTGCTATTCTCTGAAACTCTGCATTCAAATGGGTATATCTTTCCTTTTCTCCTTTGCCTTTCACTTCTCTTCTTTTCTCAGCTATTTGTAAGGCCTTCTCAAACAACCATTTTGCCCTTTTGCATTTCTTTTTCTTGGGGATGGTTTTGATCACTGCCTCCTGTGCAGTGTCAAAACCTCCATCTATAGTTCTTCAGGCACTCTGTCTATCAGATCTGATCCCTTGAATCTACTTGTCATTTCCACTGTATAATCATAAGGGGTTTGATTTAGGTCATACCTGAATGGTCTAGTGGTTTTCCTGACTTTCTTCAATTTAAGTCTGAATTTGGCAATAAGGAGTTCATGATCTGATGAGCCACAGTCAGCTCACAGTCTTGTTTGTGTTGACTGTATAGAGCTTCTTCATCTTTGGCCGCAAAGAATATAATTGATCTGATTTTGGTATTGACCGTCTGGTGATGTCCATGTGTAGAGTCTTATCTTTTGTTTTTCCCTGTAACCTTTTCCCCCTTTAATTATTTGTTTTTCTTTTAGTCTCCATTTTATCATCATCTTTCAATTAACCTCAAAATGTATTCAGCTTTTTCTTACCTTAAAAGAAAACTTATCCTTTTGTTCCCTTTACTTTTGCCAGTGTCAGGCAAAGAATAGTTCACTATTACTGCTTTCATTTAGTTCTAAAATTCTTTTCTCTGACTGTTGTCTTATTTCAGTTGTCTTATAACTAAATTGGCTGTGTGTAGTTCCATCATATTTTATTTTGGTTTCCTGTTTGGTGTTTTCTCAAAGGCTGAGTTTAAGAATTTATGCTTGGCCTGTTTAACCATCTAGCTACCTTTATCTGCATGATGTTGCTGTACAGCCAGGTTTGGGAACCAGTGGCATAGGGAATAAAGCTCTTATCATCGTTTGGAAGCCCCCTAAGATCTGGCTGTCAGTTATCTTCTCAATCTTACCTTATCGTTTCCTGTTTTGTACACTATGCTTCACTAACGCAAGCCTGTTGACAGTTATATGAATTCCATGTGATTTTATTTTTGGTTTCTTTGTATTTTCTGTTCCTCCTTCCTGTAATAACCTTACTTTCTCTGCCAGGCAGTTCTTGCTCAGCTCTCAAGATCTGTTGCTTCCTCTGTGAAGCCTTTTATAACGTCTGTAGCAATGGCAACCCACTCCGGTCCTCTTGCCTGGAAAATCCCATGGACGGAGGAGCCTGGTAGGCTGCCGTCCATGGGGTCGCTAAGAGTTGGACACGACTGAGTGACTTCCCTTTCATTTTTCACTTTTCATGCATTGGAGAAGGAAATGACAACCCACTCCAGTGTTCTTGCCTGGAGAATCCCAGGGACGGGGGAGCCTGGTGGGCTGCTGTCTATGGGATCACACAGAGTTGGACACGACTGAAGTGACTTAGCAGCAGCAGCAGTAGTCTATAAGCTACTTGTAGATTGCATTTTTCTTTTTATCTCAAAAATCTAGCTTAATGCCTGACATTTAATAAGTTTCTTAGAAATGTTGGTTTATCCAAAGTGCCTATTACAAATATTTTTTAAGAACATCAAGCACTGTGTATTAATAATATCTGTATTGCTGAAACCTGTTTGATAAAATCAGCACAGATTTTACACCCCCCAATAGAGCCATAGAATCTTCACTGACTGTTATGATGATTATAAAGTTTATATTTACTAAATTTAAAATAAAAATAAATTTTTTCCCCCAGATTATACTAGGGAGATAGTAATAGCATAGTGGTGAAAAGCATTGGTTTGTGGCCTTTGCAAAATTTTCATCTCAGGTCTAATACTTACTTGGTGAGTTGGCATATGGCCCATTTTCTGTCTCAATTTCATCTATAACAGGTATAATAATACCTTCATTCATCACTTGTTAGCACTGAATGGGTGATATATGTACAGTTTCTTAACACAGTTGCAAGCATATAGGGAGCATTCAGTCCATGGTACCTTATTAAGCTTGGTGGCATTACACTGTTAGTAAATAAAAATCACATTATTGACTCAAGTAAGACAAATTTTCAATTGTTTTTCCCAAAACAAGTTTTTCCTGAGTTGAAAATAATGTTGAATATTCCTTTTCTTCTTTATATTCTTCCTCTTAGGTCTTTACAGTAATGACCAGCTTCCCTTTTTAGGCTTCATAGCTCAGTCATTTTGAGTTAAAACAGTCTTAATCAAACCATTCATCTGCTCTCTTTTTCCTTTTCTATTTTGTATGTATTCAGGAGACACTTACTGCATGTCTGTCACATACCACATATGGTTCTGGGCATGGAAGCTAGTGCCTACGTGGCAATGAACAAAACATAAAAATTCCTGCCTTGGAGATTATACACTAATGATGGGAGGCAAGTAAATAAATAAGTGAATAAAGAAGTACATTGCATACATAGTATGTTAGAATGTAGTATAAAGTGAAGGAAATTAAGGAAGGAAGAATGATGTATAGGAGGTACTAGGGTGATGAGGGGTGTTACAGTATGTATTAGTTTCCTATGACTGCTATAACAAATTACAACAACCTTGGTGAGTTAAAACAACAGAAATGTATTGTCTTGCATTTCTGGAAGCCAGAAGTCTAAAATGGGTAGTATTAGGGCCCAAGTCAAGGTGTCAGCAGGCCTGCACTCCCTTTGGAGGTTCTAGGACAGAATTCATTCCTTGCCTCTTTAAGGAGTGGTGGACTTTTGGTATTCCTTGGCTTATGACTAAGTCATTCCAGTCTTTGCCTTTGTGGCCACATTACTTTCTTCTCTGCCTCTATCTTACAAGGATACATATGATTGTATTCATATTTAGGGCCCATTCAGATAATCTAGGATAATCTCCCCATTCCAAGATCTGTACTCATATCTGCAAAGTATTTGCCATATAAGGTAACATTCACTGATTCCAGGGACTAGTTCACGTGCATTTTGTGTGGCATTGTTCCAGCCTACCACTGTATACATTATCAGAGTACTCCCCATTAAGATGTATGAGTGAAGACTTTGATGAAAGTGGAGGAACATGGCATACAGATGCCTTGGGTCAGCCAGCAGACGCCCTGAGACAGATGCCAGTTCCTATAGAAAATAACTTTTTTTTCCCCTCCCTCTTTTCATTCTATTTATTAAGCCAAGAAAATACCCTGTTTACATTTGCACATGTATATATAGGACATGGTTTCTGACTCTCAAAAAGTGTAGTCTACTAGAAAATAAATATATGTTATTGAATGTTCTAGTTACTATATTAACATCTCTCTTTACAAAACCTTTTATTGAATAATATACAGAAATCAATGTGCAGAAGTCATAAGTATAGAACTTGATGTATTTTCACAAAGCAATCCACGTGTCAACACCAAATCAAAAAAGAGAACAATTCCAGAATGCCCAAACCCTCTCTTTACCCTCAAGGTTATTACCCTCCTAAAGATAGCTACTCTTCTTACCTCTAATACCACAAATTCATTTTGCCTGGTTTTGAACTTTTTATGAGTGGAATCATCATTATGTATTTGGTTTCTTTTGCTTAATATTATGTTTGAGAGAATTATCTGTGTTGTGAACAGTTTTAGTTTGTTCATCCTCTTGCTCTATGGTATTATATTCAAATATAATAATTTATTCTATTACTTATGGTCATTTGGATTGTTTTTAGTTTGGAGCTGTAATTTGTGCTACTTTGAACATTCTTGAACCTGTCATTTGATTAATGTACTATGCATTTCTGTTTGATATCTATCTAGGAGTAGAGTTCTGGGTCATAGGGTAGCATTTATTTTTAATGCTAATGTTTAAGGGATAGGAAATACTCAGAGAATAAAGCATTATTTAAAATCTCTATTTCAGAAAAACTGAATTAAACATCGTATTCTTACCCTTGATAAGCATATCATTAAATGTTTAACCCTTTTAATATTAAGACAGAAAAGCAATAAAATAGTAGAGAGACAAAATGGCTTTTCACCAGATATTTGGTAAAAAGTAGCAACGGTACAGTGAAAGAAAAGTTAATTATGTCTGTCACATTAATTGCTTTTTGTGCTGCTTTGTTTAAATATGTTTTTCTCTTTTCTCCTTAAATTATAGGAACCTGATGTTAAAAAACTAGAAGAGCGACTGCAGGGTGGCCAAATAGAAGAGGTTATTCTTCAGGTAAAGAAAAAATTGAGCATTCAGATATTTGGCTTTAAGTGTTCAAAGGCACAATGTATAGAGGTATAAAACTGACTTTCCAGAAAGAAAGGAAAACTAAAATTTTTAATTTATATCAACTCATCAAATATAAGACTAGTCACATAAGCAAATACATACTTCTGACATGCTTGTCAGTTAAATATTTATTATCATTTTGACTATTGAAGGTTAAATTTTTATACTGCATGTCTTTGTTTTGTATTTCATATTTTGTAAATTATATCTTTAATGTTTTTACTGTGTTTCTCTTTATATTTTCTTTTTGAGTTTTTTTTTTTTTGACTGTGTTGCATGGCATGAAGGTATCTTAATTCCCCAACCAGGGATCAAACCTGCACCCCGTCCAGTAGAATCATGAAATCCCAATCACTGGAAGGCCAGGGAAGTCCCAAGCTTTTTTTTTGTAATAAAATATTAGCCTTTAATTTTTGCTATATTATCTGTTTTTTTTTTTTTTTAAAGTCTATCTTTGCCTTTTGACTTTAGTTGAATATTTTCTCCCATATTTAGAGATTTAAAAATTTTTTATTTGGTAAAATCACCTTCCCCTTTCTCACTTCCCCTACAATCTGCTCTCTTTGCCAATATTATAGGTTTAGAATGTCTTCCCCTTATAAGAATCTAATAAACATTCAACTGTGTTTCATTTAATATTTTTAAAAACTGTAACCATTTCTTATTTTTTCTTCCTTTTTATCAAAGTATATTACCAATGACATATATACAATTGTACAGTGATATACGTGATATACAATGATATACCAATGATACACAAATTCAAAAGAATTGTTGGAGGTCTCTCCTAAAAGAGGAATGGAGCATTCAGATAGCTTTCTATGAATGGAGACTGTTTCAGTCACTCAAAGGTCTGTCTTCTTGGCCTTTCTATTTCTTTGCTGGGTGGAATATGGCACTAGATATAGTATTGTGGGAACTTGCTGCACACTTACTGTTTTCCTCCTGTTCCTCTTTTATATCTGATTTCACTTGGATCTTGACTTTAGTTTAGTTGATACATTAATTTATCATGTAATTAAAGTCTTAGGGTACACTAAGTATTTTTAAGTTAGCTGTATAAGTCTTACATCTTCATGGGCAATATTAGGGTCAAATTCATTTTAATAATGTTTTATTTAACCTAAGAGATCTAAAATATCATTGAAACATATCATCAATATAGAAAGTAAGACACTGAAAAAGTTTTTTGAATACTGAGTGTTTAAAATCTGGGATGTATTTTATACTCTCAGCACATCTGAATTTGAACTAGCTATATTTTTAGTACTCTCTCAATAGTCATAGGTAGGAAGTGGCTACGTTATTGGACAGCCCATTTCTAGAGGGCCAGTATGAGAAAAATAAGAAGGCCGGAGAAGAGGGAGGGAGTGGAGCTACATGTAGCTGAGTTGAGCTCCATGAGATAGGGCTGACCTCAGTTATATTTAAGGACATGGACCTTCCCCAGCCTGGGCTTCCCAAGTGGCTCGGTGGCAAAGAAACCACCTGCCAATGTAGGAAACACAGGTTCAATCCCTGGCTTGGGAAGATCCTCTGAAGAAGGAAATGGCAACCCACTCCATATTCTTGCCTGGAAAATCCCATGGACAGAGGAGCGTGGTGGGCCACAGCTCATGGGTTTGCAACAGAATTGGAGACAACTTCTCTACTAATCAACAACAACCCTCCCCAGCCTGCTGTCACTTGGGGAAATAGAGAAAGATGAGTGTTCAAGAGAAACAGGCTACAGGGCAGTCAGAAAAAGAGCACTCTTTTATTTTTAATAAAGGATATTTTTAATAAGGGACATTTTTAATCAGTATTTTCCCAATTTCAGCAATAAATACCTCTGATCCCTGATAACTCTGGAGTTCTGTGAAGACCTATAAGACGTTCTAGAACTAACACCCAAGAAAGATGTTCTTTTCATCATAGGGGACTGGATTGCAGAAGGAGGAACTCAAAAGACGCCTGGAATAACAAGACAAATTTGGCCTTGGAGTACAAAATGAAGCAGGGCAAAGGCTAACAGATTCTGCCAAGAGAACGCACTGCTCATAGCAAACACCCTCTTCCAACAACACAAGAGAAAACTACACATGAACATCACCAGATGGTTAATACTGAAATCAGATTGATTATATTCTTTGTGGCCAAAGATGGAGAAGCTCTGTACAGTCAGCAAAAACAACACTGCGAGTTGACTGTGGCTCAGATCATGAACTTCTTATTGCCAAATTCAGACTTAAATTGAAGAAAGTCAGGAAAACCACTAGACCATTCAAGTATGACCTAAATCAAACCCCTTATGATTATACAGTGGAAATGACAAATAGATTCAAGAGATCAGATCTGATAGACAGAGTACCTGAAGAACTATGGATGGAGGTTTCTGACATTGTATTGGAAGCATTGATCAAAATCATCCCCAAGAAAAAGAAATGCAAAAGGGCAAAATGGTTGTTTGAGAAGGCCTTACAAATAGCTGAGAAAAGAAGAGAAGTGAAATGCAAAGGAGAAAAGGAAAGATATACCCATTTGAATGCAGAGTTCCAGAGAATAGCAAGGAGAGATAAGAAAGCCTTCCTCAGCAATCAATGCAAAAAAATAGAGGAAAACAATAGACTGGGAAAGACTAGAGATCTCTTCAAGAAAATTAGAGATACAAGGGAATATTTCATGCAAAGATGGGCTCAATAAAGGACAGAAATGGTATGGACCTAATAGAAGCAGAAGGTATTAAGAAGAGTGGCAAGAATACACAGAAGAACTATACAGAAAAGATCTTCATGATGATGTGATCACTCACCTAGAGCCAGACATCCTGGAATGTCAAGTCAAATAGGCCTTAGGGAACATCACTATGAACAAAGTTAGTGGAGGTGATAGAATTCCAGTTGAGCTATTTCAGATCCTGAAAGATGATGCTGTGAAAGTGCTGCACTCAGTATGCCAGCAAATTTGGAAAACTCAGCAGTGGCCATAGGACTGGAAAAGGTCAGTTTTCATTCCAGTCCCAAAGAAGGGCAATACCAGAGAATGTTCAACCACTGCACAGTTGCAATCATTTCACTCACTAGTTAAGTAATGTTTAAAATTCTCCAAGCCAGGCTTCAACCATCAACTTCCAGATGTTCAAGCTGGATTTAGAAAAAGCAGAGGAACCAGATATCAAATTGCCAACATCCGTTGGATGATCGAAAAAACAGAATTCCAGAAAAACATCTACTTCTGCTTTATGGACTACGCCAAAGCCTTTGTGTGAATCACAACAAACTGTGGAAAATTCTTAAAGAGAAGGGAATACCAGACCACCTGACCTGCCTCCTGAGAAATCTGTATGCAGGTCAGGAAGCAACAGTTAGAGCCGGACATGGAACAACAGACTGGTTCCAAATCAGGAAAGGAGTATGCCAAGGCTGTATGTTGTCACCCTGTTTGTTTAACTCTTATGCAGAGTACATCATGCATAATATCGGGCTGGATGAAGTGCAAACTGGAATCAAGATTGCCAGGAGAAATATCAATAACCTCAGATATGCAGATGATACCATTCTTATGGCAGAAAGTGAAGAGGAACTAAAGAGCCTCTTGAAAGTGAAAGAGGGGAGTGAAAAAGCTGGCTTAAAACTCAACATTCAAAAAAAGATAATTGCATCCAGTCTCATTACTTCATGGAAAATAGAGGGGAAACAATGGAAACAATGAGAAAATTTATTTTTTTGTGGGGTGGGGTGCTCCAAAATCAGAGAAGGCAATGGCAACCCACTCCAGTACTCTTGCCTGGAAAATCCCATGGACGGAGGAGCCTAATAGGCTGCAGTCCATGGGGTCACGAAGAGTCAGACACTTACTGAGCGACTTCACTTTCACTTTTCACTTTCATGCATTGGAAAAGGAAATGGCAACCCACTCCAGTGTTCTTTCCTGGAGAATCGCAGGGACGGCAGAGCCTGGTGAGCTGCCGTCTGTGGGGTCGCACAGTCGGACACGACTGAAGCAACTTAGCAGCAGCAGTAGCAGCAGCAGCTCCAAAATCACACAGATGGTGACTGCAGTCATGAAATTAAAAGACGCTTGCTTCTTGGAAGAAAAGCTATGACAAACCTAGACAGTATATTAGAAAGCAGAGACATGACCTTGCCGACAAAGGTCCGTCTAGTCAAAGCTATGATTTTTCCACCAGTCCTGTATGGATGTGAGAGTTGGAATATAAAGAAAGCTGAGCACTGAAGAATTGATGCTTTTGAACTTTGGTGTTGGGGAAGACTCCTTGGACTCCAAGGAGATTGAACCATCCATCCTAAAGGAAATCAATACCTGAATATTCATTGGAAGGACTGATACTGAAGCTGAAACTCCAATACTTTGGCCACCTGATGCGAAGAACTGACTCACTGGAAAAGATGAAGGGAAAGATTGAGGGCAGGAGGAGAAGGGGACGACAGAGGATGAGATGATTGGATGGCATCACCGACTTGATGGACATGAGTTTGAGTGAACTCCGGGAGTTGGAGAAGGACAGGGAGGCCCGCTGTGCTGCACTCCATGGGGTTGCAAAGATTTGGACACAACTGAGTGACTGAGCTGAACTGATTCTTTAACTCATTGTTTGTATACATTTTAGACTGTTACCACTAAATGTATTTGCCTGTTCTACATCACTGGCATAGAAACTAAGCACTCGTTCTGTGTTTGAATTCCTTCTCTCATATTCTGACAAGTGTTCAGCAGTGTTCTGCTGCTGCTGCTAAGTCACTTCAGACGTGTCCAACTCTGTGTGACCCCATAGACGGCCGCCCACCAGGCTCCCCCGTCCCTGGGATTCTCCAGCCAAGAACACTGGAGTGGGTTGCCATTTCCTTCTCCAATGTGTGAAAAGTGAAAGTGAAGTCACTCAGTCGTGTCCGACCCTCAGCAACCCCATGGACTGCAGCCTTCCAGGCACCTCCATCCATGGGATTTTCCTGGCAAGAGTACTGGAGTGGGGTGCCATTGCCTTCTCCAGTGTTCTTCTAGTGGCCAGAGTTGTCATAGATCTTTTGCTATAGAAAATAATGTGAAGCAAAAAGATAACTAAAATATATTTGTTAAATATGTTATAATTGTGTTTAAAAGGAAAATAAATGTAGCATAATCTGATTAAGGAAACTGAATTAATGAATAAAAATATAACTGTTCTATTATTATATTCTGTAGATCTCTGCTTTACATATTGTTGGTCTAACGTTATTATGGATCATGAAATCAGTTAGGTAGACTGTGACTAGTTTTTTTTTTTTTTTTTACATTCATCAGAAAATTGAGTATGACAGCTAGTAAAGGTAATGATATTTTTAGTTTTGTTTTAGTTATATGTGTATGTCATGGATCCTTTACTCACCAACTAAATTTTGAACACTCTAAAAGCAAATTTTAATTAAACAGAAAAATCAAATGCCATCCTTTCTCACTCATGATGAAGGTAATTTATTTAAGTATGTTCCACATTTGATGATGAAACAGCTTATTAGGTATTAACATGTACGAAGTAGTTCTAAATGGTTATATTTCAGTTATTAGCTATGGTAAATACCTACTAAACAATATAATCAAATGATCTTTTAAAAATCTTTTATTAACAGGCTGAAAACGAACTAAGTCTGGCAAGAAAAATGATCCAGTGGAAACCATGGGAGCCTTTAGTGGAAGAGCCTCCAGCCAGCCAATGGAAATGGCCAATATAAACAGCATTAACTAACTTATCTGTTGATAGGAGACTGATGTAATTAAATATTCTGTTATATGTTAAAAAATGTTTCCTTATTATCTTATCATCAAGATAACTGATACAAAACACATTTAAGCGACTTGTTAAAGTTGATGATGGTAATTTGTGAATTCAGTTTTTGATTTGTAGAGCATTCAAGTTATTTCAAAGGTAATTAAAAAAAAAAACAGGTTGTGGGAAGATTGAAACTTAATTGGAAAAATTCCTATAGATCATAGTGTAGGGGCTGTATTCGAAAGGTGAAGTATTTTTAGTAGTATCTTCAACAGATGATTTAATTTTTATTCTGGAAAAACATAATTATTATTGTTGTTTAAACAAATTAATAGGTCACTGTTTGAAGTAGTAAGGAAGAAACCATCAAATTAGAATTCATTGTACACTTGGGAAAATTGATTTTGTATTTGAAAGAAAGATTTTTATTTATAGTAGTAGTTGGAAAAACTTTTGTCTCATTTAAGGAAATTAGTTTTCTGGCCCTTAGTCTTTAGTTTTCTTGATAACCAAAATATATCAGGATAGAGGGAGAATTTCTGTAAAAGAAGAGACACTAAGAGTTCCTAAAGTTTATCTGACATACTGCTACTGCTACTGCTAAGTTGCTTCAGTCATGTCCGACTCTGTGTGACCCATAGACGGCAGCCCACCAGGCTCCCCCGTCCCTGGGATTCTTCAGGCAAAAACACTGGAGTGGGTTGCCATTTCCTTCTCCAAGGAAATGACATACAGATAGGCTTATATTCAAAACATCTTAGTTGTATGCTTATAACTTCAAAGTGGAATCGTTAAGTAGTTTTCACTACTTTTCAGTGTAAGTGCAGTTGGATATCAAACAGAAGATAACTGCTGTTCAAAGAAAGAAGCAGTTTGGTAAGTTTAAGGTTAAACAAAAATAAAATTACTTTTCATTTGTCCTCACCTTTTGTTTTTGTTAATAGCTGCCTCTCATGTCTAAATACTTAAATTTGGTAGTTCTTACCTTCAAAAGTAGTATTTTTATTTTTATTTTTTTTCACCATCGAAGGCAGCTAACATTATTCAGTGCTGCTGGTGGGGCCAGGAGTGAGCAGCCTGTTGGCCTCCATGTCTGAGCTGGCTTCCCTGAGGGCTGCCTGGTCCACATTTGCAAAGTGGGGCACAAGTGGGTCAACAAGAAGTTGACCGTCTTCTCTGTGGTCAACCCAGCTGTGGGCCTGCCTCTCACTTGCTACGGGCTGCTCCTTCAGGTCCAACTTGGTCTTGTCACCAGATTCTTCCCGTAGCAGATTTGGGGACCTATACTACAAGGGCAAGACTTGTTGGGTTGCCTTCAGATGTTAAGGTCCTTTACCTGGTGCTTCAGCAGGCTTTTCAAATGAGCCTTCCCACAGGACCAGCTCTTCTAATGCCTTCTGACAAGCAAGATGGTATTCCGGAGAGTCTGTGTCCTGTTTCACAAGGTACTCTTCCATAAATTGAAGATCATTTTCATTATTCTCAAGAGGCCAAAATCTTTAGGTCTTGCAGGACTTAATGTTCTTTAACTGCAGAAAGAGGACATTAGATCTTGAACCCTTGCCAATTCCCCAGTTATCTATTAATATATCAGACCTCAATCACTGGAAGGTAGTTGCTAATCTCACTTTTTTTTTTTTTTTTATTCTTCTAAGGGAGAAAATCAACAGTGCTCCGTAGAAGAAAATTCCCACATGTAGGCTAATATCAGCCTTTTCTTTTTCTTCCAGCTTCTATGGTTATATCAACAAATAGAAGTTAAAGAAACCACCGGTGCAAGCATGTTCTGGGGTCTAGGGTAGAACAGCAAATCATTGAACATACCATGAGTATTTTGCATTTGAGGGCAGAATTTCCTTTGAAGCTCAGTACTCAGTGGGATTACAGCCTAAAATACAATTACAGTAATTTTATGAGAAAAGTAAATGAGAAGGTAAGAGTTGGTTTAGAGGAGGATGAAGAGGTTTATTTAAAATAGAAGTCACAAATTGTAGAGGAGTAAAACATGCTACCCCACTAAGTCTCTTTGGTATGCTGATTATTTTGAGCTGAAAACAAGGCCTAAAGACTCGGGAAGAAATTCTGAAGGAAGCTATCACCATACATAACTATAATACAAACTAGGTGTGCAGACAGGGAGGAACCTAGCAAAGTCTGTTAAAATTCCAGTGTCCTACTCTCTGTGGCCTAACAAACATTTACCAAACATTTGTTTTTCTATATACTTGTGAAATGCTGTCTTCCCCATGAATTCCCAACCCACACCTGCAGTATTCTCTTTTGTCTTTAGGTGAAGATGGTATGCAATGTCAGGTTTTTAGCCATTTTGGTTGAGTTAATTGGGTGTTTCTGGGTCATATCCATGAATACATATTATTAAAATGTGTCTGATTTTTCTCTTGTGTCTTCAGTCAGTTTAGTAGCTCAGTTGTGTCTGACTCTTTGCAAGCCCATGGACTGCAGCAGGCCAGGCTTCTCTGTCCATCACCAGCTCCTGGAGCCTGCTCAGACTCATGTCCATCGAGTCAGTGATGCCATCCAACCATCTCATCCTCTGTTGTCCCTTTCTCCTCCTGCCTTAAATCTTTCCCAGCATCAAGGTCTTTTCCAGTGAGTCAGTTCTTTACATCAGGTGGCCAAAGTATTGGAGCTTCAGTTTCAGCATCAGTCCTTCCAATGAATATTCAGGACTGATTTCTTTTAGGATTGACTGGTTTAATCTTGCTGTCCAAGGGACTCTCAAGAGTATTCTCCAATGCCACAGTTCAAAAACATCAATTCTTTGGCACTCAGCTTTCTTCATAGTCCAACTCTCACATCCGTACATGACTACTGGGAAAACCATAGCTTTGACTAGACAGACCTTTGTTGGCAAAGTAATGTCTCTGCTTTTTAATATGCTGTCTAGGTTTGTCATAGCTTTTCTTCCAAGTAGCAAGCATCTTTTAATTTCATGGCTGCAGTCACCATCTGCAGTGATTTTGGAGCCCAAGAAAATAAAGTCTGACACTGCTTCCATTGCTTCCCCATCTATTTGCCGTGAAGTGATAGGACTGGATTCCATGATCTTTGTTTTTTGAATGTTTTAAGCCAGCCATGTTCCCGTTCCCCTGCCTCTGTTTATAAAAGCATATGTTCATATGTTGAAATGTCATTATTTTCAGCTTGAATCCCTTGTGTGTCTCTTGAGCACTGCCACCCCATAAGAAAACAAACTTATTGTATTAAGACAATTAGGATTTAAGGAAAACCTATTCCAATTCACTATTTTTCTCATGATTTCCTTCACTAAGAAGTGGCTGCTGCTGCTAAGTCGCTTCAGTCGTGTCCGACTCTGTGTGACCCCATAGACGGCCGCCCACCAGGCTCCCCTGTCCCTGGGATTCTCCAGGTAAGAACACTGGAGTGGGTTGCCATTTCCTTCTCCAATAAGAAGTGGCTAATAACTTCTAAATAAAAACATACAAATAAATTTCTCCAGTCCCCATCAATAATTGAATTCCTGTATTACATTCCCACTTTGACTTTGTCAAGGAGGAAGACATTTTCCTCTGGTCTTCTAGGTTCTTCTGACTGGTCTAAGACTTAAAATGACATGACATGGAATGGCAGTGCTCGAGAGTCACACAAGGGACCAGGCTGAAAATAAGGACATTTCAACACATGCTTTTTATAAACACAGAGACAGAGGAACGGGAACATGCAAAGCACATATAGAAACATGAGATAGAAAAAATTAAAAAAATTCGGAACATACTATAAAGCTCAAGTTTAGCTTGCTATGCATACTAATGAATTTTCCAAATGGTCTTTCAGCTTACATTAGCTGCTCAATTTTTGTTGTGTGCTTACATGAAATGTATAGTGGATTAGCTTCCTTCTATACACAACTAGCTGAAAAGTATCTTAGGGATTTCTCATAATCTTCAAATATGTTGGTTTCTTTTTCAAGTGAACATTTTAGCCATTTTTAAAGATAAACATTACTATTATGATAGAACATTTCATTTAACTTCTTCAATAAGAAAAGGAGGCTTAATTCATTTTCTTAGGGTAAATTCCCTGTCTAAATTATAAACTACAAAAATTTTTAAAAATGGAAAGTTTTTTCATAACTCATTTGCAAGTAAAACCTGATTGCATTGATAGGAGGCTGTTTATGGTCTTTATGGCACTTTAATGTGATTATGAATATATTTTGCCACAGAAGTATTAATATATTTGATTCGGGAGTATTTCCCCAGACCCGTTGAACGTTTTAGAGAATATACAGTATATATCTGTGTGTGTTTTAGTCACTCAGTTGTGTCTGATTCTTTGCTACCCTGTGGACTGTAGCCCGCCACCAGGCTCCTCTGTCCATGGAATATTTCAGTCAGGAATACTGGAGTGTGTTGCCATTCCCTTCTCCAGAGGATCTTCCCGACCCAGGGATCGAATCTGGGTATCCTGCATGGCAGGCAGATTCTTTTCCATCTGAGCCACCAGGGAAGCCCAGTATATATTCATATTACCATTCAAAATAGAGTAGGAAATGGAACCCCACTCCAGTATTCTTGCCTGGAAAACTCCATTGGCAGAGGAGCCTGGCAGGCTGCAGTCCATAGGGCCCCAAGAATCAGACACAACTGAGCACACCAAAAATCTGAAAGAACCAGATTTCAAACACATCTGTCCCTTAAGGTTTCAGAAAAGGGACTATGTATTTCTAGCCTCTTAAGCTCATGAAGGTATTATGATCCAAATTCAGTTCATAATGGTAATTTCCAAAGAATAATTTTCAGGTCCTTGGCCTAAATTCTTGTAATGCTTTTTTTCTCTAATTCAATCATTTACATCAAACTGTATTTTAGCCTGACATAACAATGGGAATATTTGGAAATGCTTGATTTCATAAAGCCACTAGATGGCATCTTTGTAAAACTAAAAGAAATGTTTATTGAATAAATAAAGGCTGAGATAAAAGCGGATTCCTATTTCACAAGAAACAGTGGTAAGTTATTTTGGGCAATAAATCCTGAGAAAACTGCATAGATTTATTGTGAAAAGTAAAATGGAAAATGGTATTTTGAATTACCTTTCCATCTCCAGAACTGAGGGTCTTTTTTCTGATTGGTTATTTTCAGCTTGCATTTACATTTATTTTGTATAACCAAACAATCATATACTTGTGTATCTATGTGTGTATATATATACATGAAAGTGAAAGTGAAGTCGCTCAGTCCTGTCCAACTCTGCGATCCCATGGACTGTAGCTTACCAGGCTCCTCAGTCCATGGAATTTTCTAGGCAAGAGTACTGGAGTGGGTTGCTATTTCCTTCTCCAGGGGATCATCCCAACCCAAGGATCGAACCTGGGTCTCCTGCACTGCAGGCAGACGCTTTACCATCTGAGCCACCAGGGAAGCTCATATATATATATATATATATATATATATATATATATATACACACACACACACACAAATATATGTATGTGTATGTGTGTGATTTTGATGTGCTTTGCAACCTATGTAGACTACCTGGGAAGCCTACCAATTAAGTTAGGCTTATATTGTAAAACTGAGTTGTATAAGATTGCCTCCATCAGTTCAGTTGCTCAGTTGTGTCCGACTCTTTGCGACCCCATGAACCGAAGCTCGCCAGGCCCCCCTGTCCATCACTAGCTCTCGGGGTCCATCCAAAGCCATGTCCATTGAGTCGGTGATGCCATCCAACCATCTCATCCTCTGTCATCCCCTTCTCCTCCTGCCCCCAATCTTTCCTAGCATTAGGGTCTTTTCAAATGAGTCAGGTCTTCACATCAGGTGGCCAAAGTATTGGAGTTTCAACTTCAACATCAGTCCTACCAATGAACACCCAGGACTGATCTCCTTTAGGATGGACTAGTTGGACCTGCTTGTAGTCCAAGGGACTCTCAAGAGTCTTCTCCAACACCACAGTTCAAAAGCATCAATTCTTCGGCGCTCAGCTTTAGAGTCCAGCTCTCACATCCATACATGATCACTGGAAAAACCATAGCCTTGATTAGACGGACCTTTGTTGACAAAGTAATGTCTCTGCTTTTTAATATGCTGTCTAGATTGGTCATAACTTTCCTTCCAAGGAGTAAGCATCTTTTAATTTCATGGCTGCGATCACCATCTGCAGTGATTTTGGAGCCCTCAAAAATAGTCAGCTACTGTTTCCCCATCTATTTGCCATGAAGTGATGGGACCGGATGCCATGATCTTAGTTTTATGAATGTTGAATTTTAAGCCAACTTTTTCACTCTCCTCTTTCACTTTCATCAAGAGGCTCTTTAGTTCTTCACTTTCTGCCATAAGGGTGGTGTCATCTGTATATCTGAGCTTATTGATATTTCTCCCGGCAATCTTGATTCCAGCTTGTGTTTCATCCAGCCCAGCGTTTCTCATGATGTACTCTGCATAGAAGTTAAATAAGCAGGGTGACAATATTCAGCCTTGACGTACTCCTTTTCCTATTTGGAACCAGTCTGTTGTTCCATGTCCAGTTATACAGGTTTCTCGAGGCAGGTCAGGTGGTCTGGTATTCCCATCTCTTGAAGAATTTTCCACAATTTATTGTGATCCACACAGTCAAAAGCTTTAGCATAGTCAATAAA